>NC_141153.1:82166291-82876944 GCF_053477565.2 Lygodium microphyllum | reverse complement strand
AGTCGGATTACAAGATCCATGGCCCTCCTAATAATACTTGATAACTTGGCCACTGTACAAACTTAAGAACCCTAAAGTCCAAAATGCACTCCACATTAGCAATAGTCACGTGGACTATGGTAATGCAACCTTCCAATTGCCTTAATATATTATCGACCATCTAAAGAATTGTGGAGGCATCCTTTTGGATTTCCAATCCTAGCCTTTCCATCAATTCTGAACTCATAATATTGAGAGAGAATCCTGTATCCACAATGGCATGATCCACTAATATGCCATTAACATATAGTGCCACCCTTGGACAATGCTTTTTAGCATGTTTAAACTAGTCATCTTCCACACAAGCTATTTCCAAGGGTTTGATGATATACCTAATCCAAAGGATCTTCAACTCTTTATGCACTCTTCGAGGAGATAACTTGATCAGTTGATGTGCAAGAGATTTCTCTTGGTCTTTGAACAAGCTTAGGTGCATCTTTCTTGGCTTTTACCTTCTTCTTTGGCAGGTCCTTATTGGAGTTAGCTTTTCGACGAGCAACTTTTAGAGAATTAACTTTCACATTAGGGTTAAGGACTTACGTCCTCGTATCATCCTATTTAGGGTTTGCCTCAATAGGTTTTACATTAGCTCTAATGCCTTCTTTACCTTCTATCCTCTTGTAATGGCTTGTAAATTGGAAGCCTTAGTGGTATTGACATGCACAGCTCTTCGATAAGGATGACACCACTACCACTAGTAGGCAACTCTTCTATGATAGTTTTTCTTGTTTGTAATATTTTCTTTGGTCCCTCATCCTATTGAAGGTTATTCCCTTATGCTCGCTCCGACATAGATGCATGCTTCCTTATTGAAGAGAGTTGATCTTACTCCAACAAGTTCTAGCTAGATGGCCGTACTTTCCATATATGTTGCATTTGACATTAGGGCAGTTCCACCACACCACTTATAGCTAAATCTTGATGGACCATCCTCTTCATAGTGTCGACTTCTTATGAAATTTTGCTATTTCTTTAGGAAATTAACATATGACTATTTGTCTATACTATTTCATTATCATATATTGGTATAATGCTTCATCATGTCCTTGACTTTACCAAGAACATTTGGTGCACTAGACTCATAACTGTGATAATCTACTTACCTTTAGCTGGCCTAACCACTTGATTAGGAATTTGACCATTGATTAATTGGCATAAAATTAGGGTTTTCCATTTGTATTCCATTATTTAATGGAACCATTTGGGTAGTCATTGCAATAATAACATTAGGAGCTAGCAACATGGGCACATTGTGTATTATGCTTCCCCTTCCATTCGAATTGGTCATAGGTGTACTAGTTGGACCTTAATGTCCATTGGGTAATGTCAAATTATTTCTTGGTTCTAAACTCGAATTTAAGTTAGCCCTAGATGCACAGACCACTTGTAATCATTAGCAAGAGCAACATTACTCAATTGTACTTGGATATTGAAGTCTATTCCATATAAAAATTATTGCAATTGGACAATAGGTGGAATAGAAATAGAGGTTTACAATTTGTGAAACACCTCTTTTAGTCTCTTGACATAAGCTCGAGCATTCTCATGAGGCTCTTGACTTGTCACATTTAGAATACACAACCAATATTGATCACTTCTCTCAAGGGAAAACTCTCTTTGAAAGGCCGCATAAAATAGGTCTATTGTAGTTATGGTTTTGGCTTTCAAGCCATGATACCACATTGTAGCTCTTGCTTTCAAAGTCATATTAAAGAACATCATAAGATGTTCTTCATCCTGAATTCAGTAATTGAACATTGATTTATGGAACTTACTGATGTGAAGTTTTGCATCTTCCTCTTCTAACCCATTAAAAATGGGTAGAGGAAAACCTAGGACTAGCAAATCTGGTGTTCTTGCAAATATTGTAATAGGTTGTGCCAGCATGATGATTGAGTTTATTATAGGCATTTGTATTGGTAGGTTTATACTCCCACTCAAAGTAGATTGACTTTTTGAGGAAAGGGGAATGTTAGAGCTTCCTCCTCCTCCCCCTGATAGACCGACTGGGATATTAATTGGGTCAAGAAAACCTTGCTTTCTCAAAGACACCAGACTACTATGCTTAGGAGATACCTCCTAATGATCTCAGCTCACTATCTAGCCCTTTCAGCTCTTTCTTGCCATTGAATCTCGACGATCCCTATCAGAAAATAACGGATCTATCTCAATGCTCTTTGGCATGCATTGAACAATTGGTCCTATTTAATCAATATTTAAAAACCGCCACTTATCAGTGGCTCATGGTAAATATACCTCCTGTCACGAGACCTAAAATGGGCACAACATTGGCTCTAGGGCCCTAGCTGGGCCTATACTCACCAAACTACTCTCATAGCCTCCTGCGGCCAAGAGCGTCTAGAGGCTATACATACTCTAAATAAATTACATGTTTATATCAATTTGTAGTCTAATGTCTTTGCCCATCCCAACTCCAACAGAGGGAGTATGCCAACATACAAGTGATCAAGGCCTTAATTGACATACACAAAGAGCTCCTCTTTAGCAGAGTGTTGTGGTTCCTATGGCTCTCCTATACCCCGAGGATTGGCCCAAGGATACACCATTTGATATAAAACACAATTGTAGTAGAGTCCTAGACGTAACAATATAGGAGACTGTATATATTTCTCACTTGATCCGTTTTCCAAGATATCATATTATCCTATAGCAAAAGGGTTACACTCTTAACATTGGTCGTCACCTAGACATACAATTACAATGTATCTAGGAATTCATCTTCTGATACCATATTTAGATTGCATATGCAAAGTGTATGGCATTCTGTGCTCAAATAACTTTACTAAAAACTAGCAAAACATAAAGTGTATAAATAATCTTTTCATGGTTTATTTCTATTAGTGTCATGCTCGTTGCCTAAACAATAGTATCGGGCTAAGCCGTGCTACTGAATCTCTTAAAACTTATATAAACCATAGCCTAGATGCTAACAAATGCAAATAGATCAACAACTTAATCAAATATCTTTCCATTTCAGTCCCATGCCCCCTAGCATTTATGTTTTACTTGCTTGCATAAATGTAGGCAGATTTCATAATAATTTTTCATTGAAATAAGCTCTAAATATGCACTTTAATATATAAATAAATGCAAACTGAGACAAACCCTCATGCTTTATCTTCATTATATACTCACAAATATTTTTTCATTTTTTGTAAATTTTAATACACAAGAACTATATTTTCTTAAAATTTCTCATTGATTTGATAATTTTTCATTTATTTCAATATAAATTACTGATTTTTTTGAGCTTTTTAATTTGTATGACTCATATGAAGTGTGATCCATTAGCATACCCATTTTCGTGCCATATGAACATCATTTGATCCCCAAAACCCAAGAACAACACCATTTTTTATTAATAAATCCCATGTTTTAATTTTTGTGATTTTATTATTTTTAATTTGCACAAAGGAAAGTAAATGAATTTTTGAAATTACAAACATCAACAAACATACTTCAATCATTTCCAATCATCTTTTCATCATATGTACAAAATATTCGTGATAAAAATTAAATAAGAGTCACTTATTCTAAAATCCACATACATATGCCTCGTATTTCGAGAAAATGGAGCTGCTGACATTATTTTCCAGCTTGCTAACACATCTAAATCACTTGATCTATGTGCCATTACACTTTTGAGCCATCATTCATTCCCGATCAATCAAATCAGTCCTCCCTCTCTCTCTTATACTACGTAGCCATATGAACAAGGAATAAAGAGGAGAGAGAAACAAGAGGGAGAAATACTAAAAATGGATCCCTTTGTTTACTACATCATTTGCATGATCTTTGAAGTGATGGAGAGCAAGAAAAATAAGCATTCCATGGCATGGAGGAGAAAGAAGATTTCAATAGTTGCAAAAAATGGATTTTTTAATGGGAGGAAGGGATGCTAAAAAAAAAGCCCCCCCATCTTGCCCCCCATCTCATGTGATTTTGTGAATTTTCTTCTTTTTGAAGCATGGTTAAGGTTAACCATTAAAGTATCTAGTTCAACCTTTGTATGTTCACATTTGATCGAAAGTAGTTTTGTCCTAGTCAGAGGGGCAAATGGCCTCAGAATCGCGATGTAACTAGACAAGTGACTTTTTGGCATCAAAATCTATAAATGTGGCCTTCGTCACATACTTTTTGGCTTTCAGATCTAGTAGCTGTTTCATAACACCATACCTTGTGACCATAATGGGGGGTCAAACGGACTTCGATTGACGAAGGGACACTTGTATTGGATTCCTAACATCAAAATGCATCTAGGAAAACTCTAGCTCCTTGATCCGTGATCATTTCATTTTTCACTAAAATTGCATCTTTTACGGGCTCTCGGGTCAGTTTTGCACTTGAAATTTGGCTTTAAAAACAACTCTCACATGTGGTGGATATATGCACAATCATATCTATACACACTATTAATCCTTACATATGTGAGTGCACATTTGTGATGATGTGGCATCCAGTGACTCAACACATGCAATTTTTCATTTCACACATTGCATGCGTACTAGAGCTTCATAGCCTTCTCATCTTAGATATTCTCAACACTTTTTGATGATGAGTCTTTCCCACCCACCAAGAAGATTGCACAACATGATAATACCCATATGAGCTAAAAGAGCATCCTCTTCTCACATTGTGCCAGTCTAGACCCTACACAACATGGGGGGGGGGGTGTTTCGACATTTTGGATCTCCCCCTCATGTATTGTTTGGGTCCAAGTACACCCCGTGGGACCCGCACAATGAAAGGGGGGATTCCAAAATCACTAGGTATTTCCTCACATTGTGTGGATCCCTCTAAGGAGGTACCTACACAACACAAGGGCGAAGGGTTCTAAAATATCAATGACCCCCCTTGCATTGTTTAGGTCTGGGAGGGGGTACTTGCATAATGCACACTTGGGGGTTCAAAATCTTGATAATCCCCCTTGTGTTATTTAGGTTCTTGCTGCTAAGGGTATCCTCACAATGCAAGGGAGGTCCAAAATCTCAATAACTCCCCTTGCATTGTTCCCCCCCCCCCCCCCCCCCCCCCCCCCCCCCAATCCCCATTTCCCTCGCATTGTGTGGGATATCCCCCTAGAGGGTAATACAATAAGAAAGGGACACATGTGAGATAGCAATTGAGGATATTAATGAGATTAATAAAAGGGGCATTAGCACGCATAAGGACAACCGTGAGGCCCTAGAGATGCTTGGCCCATCCTTTGGTGTTATATTACCTCTAAGAAGGCTGCACTAGTAGCAAGAACTGAGTGCCTTTCAGTTTAGCGAGGATATTCTAGTCCTTGGAAAAGCCCCACAAGGAGGCCAATGATTGTGTGATGATGAACACCATCTTAAGGTATATTGCTAAGTCATTATACTTGAAAATTTTTGCATGTCTTTTTTTTGTAAGCAAATGTCTTGAAACTTATTGTGTATTTTCTTTTTCAACTTAATTATTGTAAATCCTTTATTTGATAAAAAAGATAAGATTTCCATCATAGATTCTCTCCTATCTGCGATATTGATCCAAGAAAGGATATCCCTTGTGAATATGTGCCCATGGTACTGAGATTATAATTTGGATATTCTATAGTATCTTGTGATGGTATACCATAAAAGGTAAGGAACTCTTTGGTATGTTTCTTCTAAGATATCTCAAATCTATTTTTTGGTAATTTTGTTATCCTCATCACCTTGTAGATCTCATTGGAGCCTAATAGTGTTTGACATTGCCACAAGGTGCCACAAGGAGATGCTTTCTTGCCAATTCAACATATGGGTACTATGGTAATGTAAAGAAGTAAGTTCCTTAAGCCAATGAGAAGGAGAGATGGAGAAAGAGAGAGAGGCACTAACATTCTTTTCCTTTACCAACATAAATCTATTGAAAAACTTATCAAAGTATTTGAGGCTCACTCAAGACCATGAATGCTCGAGATTACATGCACATGTCAATTGAAAAATGCATTATATGGTCTAAAGTAATCATCTTAGAGAAGACATATTTATTCTTGATTTCGAATATAGTCCAATTGGGAGCACCTTATATGTCAAACATGAGGTTAATGTGCCTCAAATCTTGTGATTTTTATCAATAATATGCTATTCATTTGTAACATCCCATAGGACCCCCCCTGTAAATTCAAAAAGAGAAAAATCTATTACCTTTACTATAAATTTTTTTACTCCCCCCTCTCTCCCCGCTGACAACACGTCGGGGGGGGGGGGGGGAGGGAGAGAGAGAGAGAGTGGGAGTGGTGGTGATGGGGGGGGGGGGAGGCATGCAACCTTCAGTTGGGAGGGGTGGCCATGCCACCTACCTCCTCCCCTCCCCTTATGCTTCTCCCCTCCCCAGGTAGAGACACAAGGCTATGCCTTCCATACGTCGCCACCCTTCCTCGTCAACTGCTGCGCAGGGCCTTGGGGCCTCCGACTGAAGGCTTTTCGCCCCTCCTCGCTTGGCGGTAGACAAAGGCTATGCCCCCTTCCTTACATCACATCCCTCCCTGTCCGCTGCTGCACATGGCCCTTGGGCCTCCGTTGAAGGTTGTCCCCCCCTCCGTCCGTAGTGACTGCAGTCCCCTCCTAGGGCTCTCGGCCGTAGCCACCCCACCGTCAGTTGCTGTATCACCCCCCTTGGCCATCCGATTGAAGTCCCTCCCCCCCCCCCCCCCCCCCCCCCCCACCCTGCTGCAACGGCAGCCTTGGTCCGATGTGCTAGCCAATTGCGCCACCACCCAGGCTGATGACTCAGCACTCCCCTCCCCCCCAAAGATAGCTGGCGATGACACCCTCCTCTACCGGATCTACGCGCCCAATGTGTGAGGGAGAAGGAGTGAGGAGAGGGAAGAGAAAGAAGGAGAGGGAGAGAGAGAAGAGAAGGAGAAGGAGTGAGGAGAGGGAAGAAGGAGGAGTGGGAAGGGAAAGAAGGAGGGAGAGGGAGAAGAGAAGGTGAAGGAGTGAAGGAGAAGGAGTGAGAAGAGGGAGAGAAGGAGAAGGAGAGAAGAGAAAGGAGGGAGAGAGAGAAGAGGAGGAAGAGGGAGAGAGAAGGAGAGAGGTAGAGGAAGAAGAAGAAGAGGTAGAAGGAAAGAGAAGAAGAAGAAGAAGAAGAAGAAGAAGAAGAAGAAGAAGAGTAGAAGGAGAAAAGAAGAGAAGAGGAAGAGAAAGAGAGGGAAGGAGAAGAAGGAGAAAAGAAGTGGAAGAGGGAGAGAAGGAGAAGGAGAGGGAAAGAAGGAGAGGGAGAGTGAAGAGAAGAAGAGGGAGAGAAGGAGAAGGAGAGAGGAAAAGAAGGAGTGGGAGAGTGAAGAGAAGAAGAGGGAGAGAAGGAGAAGGAGAGAGGAAAAGAAGGAGTGGGAGAGTGAAGAGAAGAAGAGGGAGAGAAGGAGAAGGGGAGAGGAAAAGAAGGAGAAGAGAAAAAGAAGAAGAAGAGAGAGAGAGAGAGAAAGAAAGAAGGAGAGGGAGTGGAAGTTGGTAAGTAACCGCAACAAGTCACCCAAACCACTCCCTCGACGAAGGACCCCATCCAGCGATCTTTCTTACCAAACCTGTCAACCTCAAACCCGTTAAGGTCCGGACTTCCCAATCTCCGAAGGCAAATGGCTCCCAAGAAGAAAGTCGTGGGAAGTGTAGGTGCCCAAGCTACCGGTAATGTTGGAGAGGCGAGCGGAGCGACCAACGTAGCACACACGAATCAAGCCCAGGTTCTAAGCTTTAAAAAATTAATTAGGTATTATATCTCATGGAAGAGATGAAATGATTGGTGGTGTGCATGGAACAAGAATGAGTCTTAGAGTTCTTTTTACTCTAAGTACTAAGTTGCATGCGCGAACCGATAGAGTTTGGAATTCGCATAAGATTTTATACATGAAACGATAGCTTTTAGTCACATAAAATGATAGGGTTATCGCCTTACTTCACATAAAATGATAGCTTTTTAACCAGTTCAGTGCATGAACAGTCATTTAGAATTCACGTTTCGCAATCATGGTTAAAAGAAACACATGAAATGTTAATTTCTGTTCATGAGATGCACTTGCATCGTTAGAGAAAACCCTAGACTTTCATATACGCAAGTCACATGTGATTCGATGCATTAGAAATAAGTACTCGTTGCCACGAATAAAGAGAGATAAAAGTCATTTAGGAGGTACAACTATACTAAAACGCACAATGTACATGATGGTTAAGGTTGATTGGGGAATCCTGCATAGAACTGCACTAAGAGAATTGGAGGGATCTCATGCATCTAGATTGCATCTTGAAGGTATAAATGAAGAATCATGTGTTGCCATGTATGTTAAATGAGCTTGGTTGGAATTAGAGATTAAAAGACCCTTGGTTGGGTTGCAAATAAGGCATGTCCGTTGCCTTGACTGACCAACTAAATGCTTGAGTTAGGGAAAGGGCAAGTAAAAAATAAGTTATCTTACCAAGACCATTTGCTTTCATAATCTTGTTTGAAATTATTGGGATCTCTCCAAGTCGCGAAAAGACCCAAGATCGGATGCTGGGAGCATCCGGGGAGAAAGGAGTCACACCTTAGCAGTCAGTCGTACAAACGACCTCCGAAATGTTCATGCTTGTACTTAGGTACATTATTTGATCTCTTTGCTCAAGGAACTAATTCAAAGAAAACACTTAATGCTTCAGGTTGAAAGCCTGGAGGGAGAGACAGGAACAATTACCTCCCACTGTCTGCCTGGCCCTATCCAAGGGGGTTGTTAACCGCGCCGGGTATATGGACCTAACCCGCCGCGAGAGGTCTCTCCATGGGTGTTGCTTGGAGCGGGAGGATGCTTGGGTGCCAGGGGAGGCTCTGGCCATAAATCCCTTGCCTCCGGATCCTGCACAAGAGGTCGACGTGACTCGAGATGGGATCTCGAGGCCCGTGTACTAGTCAACGGGCGGAACTTGGAGCAGCAATCCTGTAGATTGCTGGGATAGCCTTTGGTCATGATATTGGATATACTCCAGGATTTAAAAAAAATAAAAAATAAAAGGGTAGTTATTGGAGAAAAAGGAACTTGCTTGGCATTGTTTTTGTGTCGGTGCCTAAGTTACGTGAAGGAACACGTGATTAATTTGTCTAATTAAGGAAGCTGATTTTGCATGTCAAAACATAATGTGTTAGGTAATTAGATAACTAAAGAAAACTGAGGAAAGTGCGGTGGATGTGACTTAGGTGTGTCCTACAGAAGGGTGGTCTTGGTTAGCTGGAAACTTTTCCCAAATGATGAGATGATAAGACAATGAAGACCTAGTGTCAGTAGATGTAGAATTTTCAGTTTATTCTATTTTAGGGGAAAGGAATGGGACTATGCCATATGGCAGAGAGGTTGACCTTTGCATCCCTCTCGTTTCCCATTCTCCATGAACCACATGCAGCATGAATCCACTTCGACTCTATTGTTCCTACACAAAGTGGTACATCTGGAGCTCAACGCTAGCTTCTTCCTAGAGATTTTGCTGATAGGAAAGGAACCCTGACCTCAGGTCGATCCCAAGTGGGAATGGCGGGATACTTCCCTTTTGAGCCTACAGATACCAAAAGCGATACAATCCATCTCACCTACATCACTATATCCAAGAAAGATGCATTCAATGGACCTTAAATCTAGCTTGTTCCTTTTGTCTCTAGGAATATGGTAGAATGGATCACATCCAAAGACTCTCAAATGAGCATATAGGATTACTAGCCCATATCTCCTCTGCAACTCTACCACCAAGAGTAGCGCATGGGGATTGATTAATCAAGTGGACTACAATAGTGACCAGCTTAGTCCAAAATGTATGTGCTAAGTTTGTCTGACTAAGCATACATGGAGTCTTTCTTGAGTACTTCTATTCATGTGCTCTACAACATGAAGGGAGTGAGCCATGAAGTGGAAGCATAGAGTGGAAGCAAGAGCTATGGTGGAAGAAGTAAGAGCAAGATAGAAAGAGACACAAGATGTTGGAACTCCAACCGTCATAATATGTGACCAGTATTCCCTTTATTCAAGTGCCACTAAAAGAATAAAGAATGAAGTGATAGTGATGGGCACTCACCGCTTGCAGTGTGTAGGTGTGCGGGTAACTAATACACGATGCAAGTATTGTTAGTATAACTAATACAATGGGTGGCTAGGCACAAGCACCTTTAATCCTAATAATATCCCACTTAAAGGCGAATATGTCCCTTGTAAGGAGAGAACAAGAAAATGTGAAAAAGTACAAATATACATAAGTACAACATGATGAGAAAAGATGTCATCTTATCCAATATCCATCAACTTCTTAAGGAAGGCAAAATGCTCTACTGAGAGACTTTTAGTAAGAAAATCTGCAAGATTTTGGTCAATTGAGATCTTGACAAGCTCAATGGACTTGTCCTCAATGACATCTCTAATAAAGTGGTAACACACCTCAATGTGCTTCATCTTTGCATGGAAGATTGGATTCTTGGCCAATTAAATAGCACTCATAGAATCCAAATGCAGTGTAGGAACCACATCAGTAATGCCAAGGTTTGGCACCAAATAGCCTAACTAGAGAGCCTCCTTGCATGCCTCAATGGATGCAACATACTCTGCTTATGTAGTAGATAGGGCCATGCATTTTTGCACCTTGGACATCCAAGAAACAACACCTCTAGCAAAGGTAAATACATAACTGGAGATGGACTTCCAATTGTCTACATGTCTTGTATAATTAGAGTTAGTGTACACCACGACTCCTGTATCTTGGCTACCATAACAGATGCACATAGCTATTGCGCCCTTCTTCATGTATCTCATGATATAGTGTGCCACAAATCCCACTACAAATGCTCTGTCGTCAGGATGAGTGGCTATCATGGCATATATCAAACTGCCCACTGTGGATGCATAAGGAATCTTGGCTATCTCAGCCTTCTGATCATCATACTATGGACAATCGGCCTGACTAACCTTCACATGAGAAGGTAAAGGATAGCCAATACGCTTAACATCATGTATATGAAACTGCTCAAGGAATTTCTGGATGTACTCCTTCTAGGAAAAGTAAAGGAGCCCCTTGGAGTGATTGTGTGTAATGCATATCCCAAGAATATGTGAGACCTCTCCCATGTCCTTCATCTCAAAGCTCTTCTTAAGCTAACCTTTCAAGGCATCTAGCTCATCATGAGCACTCCTAGTAATAGGCATATCATTCATATAGAGTATCAAAATCATAAGGCTTCCATCACGAGCCTTCTTCGTGTATAAACACAAACCCATATCACTATGTGAATATCCCTATGAATGCATAAAAACATCAAACTTATGGCATAATTCCCTAGGTCTCTACTTAAGTCCATAAATGCTCTTTTTAAATCGACACATTAGGTAGTCCTTGCCAGGTTCTACAAAGCCCTTAGGCTACTCCATGTTAATCTCATCATGCAAGTCCCCATGAAGAAAAGCTATCTTGACATCCATCTGATAAAGTTCCAAGTCAAGCTAAGAAACCAAAGCTAAGACCAAGTGTAGGGTAGTCATCTTCACAATAGGAGAAAAGACGCCATCAAAGTCCACACCATGTTCCTACTTGAAATCATTAGCAACAAATTTGGCCTTGTATGCCGGCTTAGGGCAAGGCGTACTTGTCAACTTGTACATCCACTTGTATGGCAAGCACACTTTTCACTAGGCAAAGGAATCAAAATCCCAAATATGATTTTTCTATAGTGAGTCATACTCTGATTGCATGGTCCTCTCCCAAAAGTGACTATCACCTTTGTGCATGGCCTCATCATAAGTAAGAGACTCACTAGCATCTGTCACCATGACATAATCCATAGGGGGTGCAAAATGCTCAGGATTTCATCTATCTCTAGTAAACCACCTCAAAACATGTTGTGGGGCTTGTACATCCTGTGGAGCATCAGGAACCTATGCCATTGGAGCATGAGCCGCGGCTGCAAGTTGTTTAGCTAGTTGTACAATAGTAGGAGGCTCCTCCCGACCTATCACCATGTATACCTCAATGACGTGCTCAAGCTGCTTATGCATTTTTCCTCATGGAAAACAACATCATGGCTATAGATAACCTTCCAAGCATGCGGATTCTAGAAGCGATAACCCATCTCACTTGTATCTCGATAACTAAGAAAGATGCATTTCATAGACTAAGGATCTAGCTTATTATGCTCGTCCTTGGGAACATGGCAGAAAGTCTCACAATCAAAGACACACATATGATGGGACCTAAAATGGTTTGGCACTGGCTAAGGCACTAGCCAGACCTCATGTACTCAACAAACAACCCCACACACGGCCTCGAGAGCCAGGAGCGTCTGTCGAGGGAACACTAATCACTGCGCGTTTATAGTCTGTAATTCAACGAAGGTTCCCTTTCCTGTCTCCTCAAAGGGAGATTATACATACATAGGCAATAAATGCCACATATCACAGACATAGGGGCACCCCATCGGCTGATTGCCATGGCCCTACTGCAGCTCTTCTACATCTTGGAAATTGACCCCTGGATGCGCTACTTCCACATATAGACACATTCGAAACAAACTCCCCTCTTAGTGCCAATATATTTATCATTTGAGGAATGCACTTATCCTCACTTATCCATCCCCTTGGATCCACCGTCTAGACCTACAGCGGGGTTGCTCACTCTCTCTACGTGGGTCAAGTCCTAAAGGAACCAAGTGCTATGCATCCACGAGCTTGTAATTGATACCATTTAACGATGCTTGATGCAAATGTGTATATGATTAAGTGCTCAAACAATTGAAAAAATAGCCTCGTGCATTGTGCAAATCCATTCTTTTCATGTTTCCATACACTAAAGGTAATTGCTACGATGAGAGAAGACACCGAGCCTTACACTCTTATTGTACTTCCCTTTATTTAACTTAACGTCATCTTATATGAATAATGCAGCAAATACATCAAATTTTATATTATATTTCAGCACTCCCCTACCCTTTAAGGTTTTGCCTCGTTGCATAGGTAAAGGGGTGATTTCATGTGTATTTCGCACGAAATAAGCAGTAAATACTCACAAAAACATATAAATGGGGATAGCCTGAGGCAAACCCTCATGCTTTATCCTCATTATAAACTCACATATGCATCCATAATTTTCCATAATTTTCCTTGTCCGTTCCCTATTTTTTTCCCTTTTAAAAAGTAAAATTTTCTATTTTTCCTATTTATTATCAATAAAAATGGAAGAAAATTAGCATTATTTCAAAGTTGTGTCTCTTGATTCCTTGAACAGCAAACATGTAGATTTTATTGGCGTTTTGTTTCATGCTTTTCCCATTTTAAGCCCAAAATTCTAAATTTTCCTCTAAAAACCATGCTTTTCGAGATTTTCCATTTATTCACCACACTCTTAGTGTATGTTTTCTGAGTTTTTAATTATGAAAGACTAAAACCAATAGCAAACAACATGTCCATCAATTTTCAGCCCATAAGAACATTGTCAACCCTATCAAATGCTGAAAAAGAGCCATTTTCTTTGTGAAAATGCCATTATCATGTACTTGTTTATCATTTCGGGTTTTGAAACTTGTTGCGGGTCCGCAAACCAGGCCCTGTTTGATGCTCAACCGGCCTCCACACTGCCATCTTCATCCCACCTTCGGTTTGGAAGCGATTCGGTACTACGCCAGACGAGCATTCACCAATCGGGCTTCATTCTTTTTCACATGCAGGAACTGCCCCTTGCAAGAGAGAGATGGAGGAGAGAGAAATAATGAAATCTAATCTCCACAACTGGGCAGCCATTTGACGTGCGGTCTGGAGCAATGGGGAGTGAAGATCAAGTGCATCTCAGGCATCTAGTCGGTTGGGGGGGGTTGCTTACAGCCCCCATAGCCTCTCTCAATCATCAAGAAGATGGCGCCTTCATTTGCATGGCGCCCCAACCACCCCCCCCCCCCCCCCCCCCCCCCCCCCCCCCCTTCTTGCCCCCCCTCAAAATCATTTTTTTGGTTGAGCTCCCTAAAGGGAGCCCCCAAGAGGCATACCCCTTGGACTTATTAAGTCCCATTCACACTTGCCTTTTGTTCTTGGCCTCCCGGGCACTCCCTCTTCCGCATCTGGTGTCCAAATTGAAATCTGAAAAATCTTGGGCGTCCGTCTTGAAGTCCTCCACTACTGGGCATCTCTTAGGGTCTCGTCTAACATGTTAAAAAATTATGAAAATTCATCAACTGTCGTCAAGTGGGTCTTTTAAGCCTTTTTCGGGGACAGCATTGCCGCTTAAAATCGTACTGATTGCCTGTCCCCTTCGACAAACTCTATTTTTCCCCTGAAATTTGGAATTTTCGGCTATTTTTAAGCACTTCTCGGCATAAAAAATCATCTGTCAACATATCAGCATATGATGGAGGTTTTTCAAGCCATACCTCCTTTGTAACCTAATAGTCAAGAGTAGTACATGGGGACTGATTAATCAAGTGTATGGTAGTGGTAACTTCCTTAGCCCAATAATGCTATGATAAGCTTGCATGGTTAAGCATACTATGAACTCGCTCTTGAATTGTGCTATTCATGTGCGCAGCCATACCATCCTGGGAAGGATGGGGTGTATGGGGTGGTCAACTTATACGTAATACCCCTCTCATCACAAAGCTACTCAAAGGATTTAGAGACATAATCACTTTCATTATCCGACCTTAGGCATTTTAGCCTATACCTAGCCAAAGCAAGCCAATGTTAAAATGTAGCTAAGATTGTAACGTGTCCCCTTGACCACTTGTGGGACACATCTTAGCAGCCCATCGGGAGGGGAGTCTAGAAAGCGCCACCTGGCACTCGCAAGGAATGTCACAGGGTTTGCGATCTAGGTCTTTCCGAGTCTACCCCAAAGCGGAAGTATCCGGTCGTTCCCACTTAGGACCGACCTGAAGTCAGGGTTTCTTTCCTATCAGCCAAGTCTCTAGGAAGTAGCTAGCGTCGAGCTCCAAATGACCCACTTTGAGAAGGAACAAAAGAGTCGAAGTAGATTTATGCTGCACTTGATTCATAGAGAATGGAAAATGAGAGGGATGCACCGCTCAACCTCTCTGCCCGTAGGGCATAGTCCCATTTCGGTCCCCTAAAACGACATGAATTGGGTTCTACCTAAAGTCATCCGATGGTAAATCCTTGTGAGAAGCCTCCCAGTTCTTTGGGACCACCCAGTCGTAGGATGGACCTGTCGGGGGATTCCATCCACCTGCTTCCCTTGATAGCTTTAGTTGTCTAATTAGGTCTTACCACATTTATGTGTGACATTTAAAATTAGCTTCATTAATTAAGCCTTTTAGGGCACATAGTTCGTTCACGTAATTTACAACACATACACAAAAACAAAACAAGTAGTCCTTTTATCAAACAAGTTCCTTAACTTATCTTTAAGTTCATCTTTGTCTCCTGCCCATAGAGGAGAATTTGCATCCCTTTTGTCCAACAGAAGTACCTAGTCCAAATCTCATGGCATCAAAATTTCCATCCTTTATCTAGAATAGGATCTTCCAATGTCCCAGACATTGGGCTCACGGGGATCTCCAACTCCATTCTGGACAGGGAAGGGGTGTCCAGAGCTCCACCTGACCCACAAGTGGTCTAGGAGTGAGATGTCATTTCCGTGGTTGGCCTTTTCACCACTCGACCATTGGCTTGTGAATCGAGCAGTGCCCTCTCGGGATAATCCGCGATGTGATCTTGGAGATAATCCACGCGTGCAAAATATCCTTCCTTAATTAATTCAATTAAAATTCAAGCACAATCAAAGCAATCAGCCCTAATATCATCTTCTAGAAAAACATTCCTTTATTCCCATGGCAACTTGTCATTACAGACCCCTGCCATTCATTTGCCATCAACACAAGCCTTGGAATATTTATCCAAATCACAATGCAACAATTCCTTGATTGAAAGAAAAACATTTAGAGTGTTGTTCAATCAACCAACAAAACTAATTATATTTTTCCCAAACAATACAATAATAGACGCGACAATAATTCCATCACATATTCGCTCTCCCCCTTGGCGCCAAACAGTAGAATTTACTTAATATTCCCTCCTTTAGCCTAAGACATATGCTAAAGGTTCCAATACTATACATGACATAAGTCCTATCATTCCAATGCAAATTAATCAATCTAGGAAGAGCATTTTTTCTTGGCTTTATCTTCCTTTCTCCTAAGGCAAGGAGTCACATGTACATAACCTCTCCCATGTATGTACTGTGTATATGCATTTGCGAGCTTTAAAAAATATTATCCTCGGTAAAGATTAATTCAAGAATCATCGATGCTCAATACTTTAGTGTCCCATATGTTGCTTATGCTATGTATGGATTCATCACATAGCAACTGGGTGTAATTTAACTCCCTTTGATACAAGCACTTCACAAACTTCATCTTTGAATATTTGAGATGCAATTTATCCTTTTCAATGACCTATTCTAGCACCACAAGGTACGGAGCCTAAAGCATCTCTTGCGAGCATTAAAACGAGCATCTATCAATTTGAAAATACATTACTTACAATCGGTACCACAATTGGATTGATAGTGATGCCTTCACCTGAAGCTCTGTTGCTAGTTATAGGATTGTCATCCGCACGCGACATTCTTCGCTTGGAGGCCATCGTCCGTGAGTAGACTCAAGAGATTAAGGTGGAATAGATTCGAGATGGGAGAGTGAAAGAGAAGATGGTTAAATCGAGGATCGAGATAGAAGAAAATTGTGCAGCCTCTCGGGGTAACTCCTCTCTCTCTCTCTCTCTCTCTCTCTCTCTCTCTCTCTCTCTCTCTCAAGCTCTCTCACAATCTCTTGGAGGGGTATACTCTCTCTCTCCCTCTCTCTTGCAGCCTTTCGGGGTCTCCTTATGCCCCCTTGTGCCTCCCCATGCCTCATATTTATAATGAGTTAGAGAGGAGGGGATAAGTTTGAGAACAAGAGTGAAGGGGCTCTTAGAAGACTCAATGATCTGATGCTCAAATCATAAATATGATGGTTGCATTGGCTCCAAAAGGGGGTAAAACTTCAAGACACTTGCTTAGAAAGTTCTTAGTTCACTCCTTTTCTCTGTTCGAAGTGCTGTCTACTGCCCGTAGACTGCGATCGCGGAGTGCGATTTCGCAAATCGCTTTTCTTTATTTTTCTTTTTATAAATTCTCGAAAACTAACTAAAACATCACTTGTCTTTTCTTCTATCTTTTTAGGATAACATCTAAAATATAATAGTTTTTTTTTTCCCCAATAATCTAATATTTTTGGACAATTCCAACTATACACATTAATACTAGTGATTAATATGGCTCATAAGTCCCGTTCACATTGTACTTTTCATGAAGGGTGGCTACAGTCCTTATCAATCCGAGAAAAATGTCATATTTATGACTCTCAATTTTTTAAAACATATTTTTTAATTGAATGAAAATTATTAGCTATTAATGCTAGTCAATTTTTACCTTAGTTAGTCTTTAGTTAGTAATCTTACTAACTTATTAATTGACTAACTAACTTTCAAACTAACCAACTAACTTTTATTGCGTGGAAATATTGCAAAGACTTATAATTTCTACTTAATAGGGTATGCCAAGACCTTATGTATATAGTCATCAATGAAGGTAATGAAATATCTTGCACTAATGACTTATAGGACATGGGACCGCACACATCTAAATGAACAAGAGACAAATGATTATCCATGTGTGTCAAACCAAACTTTTTATGTGTATTATGTGTCTGTTTGCCTTATAAAAAATGATCACAAGACTCAAAGCACCTATAGTCAAGGGGTAGAAGATACTACAAATGAGTAAGCATTTTCATTCCTTTCAAGGACATGTGCCCAAGGTGATGATGCCAAAGAGATACATGTGGAGCTTCATCCACTACCAAAATATGGTCAATTGACCTAAATACAAGGAAGGGATAGAGAGTATTGGATGTAGCACCACATGCAATGACAAGATTACCAGAAGTAATCTTCCATGAGGAATCACACAGGAGACATATAAGTTATATCATCCAAAGTGCCAAGAGAGATGAGGCTCTTTGTGAGAGTTAGTACATGACATACATATGAAGAGTGAAAATACTACCTAAATCAAATATCACCAATACCACATTACCCAAACAGACAAATCCAATCATACTATGATAGGAATGAAACCACTCTCTATGAGGGATCACATGAAAGAAAGACCTTGAATCTAAACCAATAGTGAGTATACCTTGACAAGGAATCAATATACTATGAAGTATCAAGAGAAGAAGTTGCAAGTATAATCAGTCTGCGTGACATCAATCTCTTCAATCTTAATGCTAGACTTGCTAGGAATAATGTTGCAATCATCATTTTTGTCTTGCAATTTACCCTTGAACTTTTCCTTACACTTGTCCTCATGCATTTTATGGCACTACGATTGAATATGTCCTTCTTTCCCATAGTAATGACAAGTCAATGAGGAATTACAGCCATGGGACTTACTGCAAGACTATCCATGTGATCGAGAACGAGATTGCCTCGAGTCTCTCCTACGGTGATCATTACCCCTTCTACCATTATTGTCTCTAACTCCTAGTAACTGTCAAAACATGAGAGGTGTAAGAAGCATCAACATTCTTTTTGTTGATATCTTCATTCAAGAGTGCACCCTCTACATCCTGCAACTTTAGCCCTTCAGTAGGCATGTTTACACATAGAATACTAAAAAATATACCCCATGATTTTGGCCATGTAACCAAGAGGAACAAGGAAAGGAGATTACCCTTGACTTCAATCCCCTACAAAGACAAATGGTTGAGAATGGAATGAAACTCATTTAACTGGACATGAAAGTGCTCTTCTTCATGTGAAGGTCCATGAGTTCCTTTAGCCAATACATTTGAGAAATACATAAGAATATGAAGGCATAGCGATGGCACTTTCCGGCGCAAAATAGCAGATAGCAATGCAAATGGCGACGGTGCTTAAAACATGGGTCAAAACCCGAGCGCGTTATTTTGCGTGAATGAATGAAAGAGAGAGTGAAAGGAAGAGCGAAATCCATCTTGCATTTGAGAGGGAGAGGGAGAGAAAGAGGGAGAAGGAAAGCTTCTCATCGCCACTGCCACTGTTCGCGAAGAAGAGGAGGAAGTGTACGGAGGGCAAAGAGGAGCCGTTGTCGCGAAGAGGAGCCGTTGAATCCATCCTCGGGCCTTTGCGGTGAGTGCATTGTTCCTTCTTGCTTTGTTTTTGTTTTTTCTCATTTTCTTTTACTTGTTTTTGTTAAAAATCATGTGTATTGAGAGAGGGAGAGAAAGAGAGAAAAGGAAAGAAGGAATGAGAGAGAGAGGGAGAAAACATTAAACATAATAGGGAAAGAGAGAAAGAGAGGGAGAGGGAGGGAAGGAGAGAGAGAGGGAGGGAGAGGTTGTTGTTATTGTTGTTGTGGTAGTGGTAGTAGTAGTAGCGATGGTGGTAGTAGTAGCAGTTGTTGTTGTTTAATTTTTTATTTTCTTGTTTGTTGTTATTGTGGTAGTCGTAGTAGTAGTAGTGGTAGTGGTAGTGGTAGTGATAGTAGTAGTTGTTGTTTAATTTCTTCTCTTCTTGTTTTTTGTTGTTGTTGTGGTAGTCATAGTCATGGTCGTAGTCGTGATTGTAGTAGTAGTACTAGTAGTAGTAATAGTAGTTTTCTTGTTTGTTGTTGTAGTAGTAGTTTTTCTTTTCTTTTCTTGTTTATTGTTGTTTAGTTTTCTTGTTTGTAGTAGTAGTAGTAGTAGTAGTAGTAGTAGTAGTAGTAGTAGTAGTAGTAGTAGTAGTAGTAGTAGTAGTTTGTTGTTGTTGTTGTGGTAGTAGTAGTAGTTTTTTCTTCTTTTCTTGTTTGTTGTTGTTGTTGTAGTAGTAGTAGTTGTTGTTGTTATTGTTGTTTTTTCTTCTATTCTTGTTTATTGTGGTGGTAGTGGTAGTGGTAGTGGTAGAGAGAGAGAGTTATTATGGTAGTCGTAGTCGTGGTCATAGTTGTCATATTCGTGATTGTAGTAGTAGTACTAGTAGTAGGGGATGTAGTCCAAAGGTGATGACGTGTTTAGGGTTTGTCATATCTATATTTTATATGCGACAACTAATTGAGTGTTTCAATGTACAATACACAATATATAGTGCAGCGTGGTCGCACGGACGTCATTTCTGGGTGGAGCGTATTGAAAAAATGCGCTCCACAACAGATTGTGGTATCATGGCAAGGTTCGAGCAAGAGAGCCAACGACAAGAAATGGATCCAAACACGGTTATAGATGAGATGGAGTATTTTGGAAACTTGCAAAGTATTGTCACAGTGGATTACTATAGCTTCTCCATGATCCTATTCGATGTGGAGTGGTTCAAAGTGGTACTTGAAGGAGCTTGAGCAACAGTTCGACGAGGTCCATCTAGATTTCTCAAAATAGATTCCAAAAAAAAAAGATGGATTTGCACGAAACATTTTTGTTGCTGACCCATTGGGAACATGTGTATGAACTCATGTGTTTTTTAATTGTATTACGACATGGTACATGTCACAATAGTTAAATCTCTCTTGTACGTGATTGTAAACATATAATTTTCTATTCAAACCCACAACAACCTCGATGGGGGTATGTTATACCTTCAGCTCCCCGAAGTGCGAGAGTATATGATCAAAGCAATGTTCTGAGCGTAGATGATGACAATATGCAAATAGAGGGGTCGATATTGCAAGGGGTGGAGGCCACCAAAAGCTTGGAGCATGTAGAGGAGCCAGTATTAGGTAACAATGATAGAAATACAGGAGTCCAAGAATTCTTTGAGAACAAGGTGGACTCATCCTTTTATGGTGACATGACTATCGACCTTCCAATGTATGCAGAGTTATGTCATGAGATTGACATGGGACCATAGGGTACTTCATACTTGGAGCATCCACCTACTCAATTCATTAACGAATCGTTTATAAGGGTACATAAGATATACATTTTAAGTAAGATCATTTTTTAAAGATTTATATTACCATTCTTTGTATGATTTATATTGATTATGCTAACATCATTTTTTGTCTGTGTAGGTGACCTTTGTGGATATTTAGATCATCAGGATGAGTCAAGGGATGAGCGATGAGAAGCTACAGGAGATCTTCACGTGTATGTCTCCAAATTAGATGGTAAGATTCAGAGATATGGCGGACCAGGAGCTGTCTCGGACACCGTCAGGCCGCTCTATTAGATATACTTCAGCATGCTCTGATGCTTCAGTTTCTAGCAGATGAGGTCGACACTCAGACTTGGGCTAGACAGAGGGAGTGGTTCAAGGGGATGCTGCAAAGATCCGGATGTAGTGAGCCTATGGTCGACTCGGGATACAGGTGCTACTTCTCACTCTCGTGGCAGTTCGAGAGAGCCTGGCTCAGGTGGTTGTTGTGGAGATACAAACGCAGTGTCTCCGTATCGTCGTTCTGCTGGAGTTGCATCACCTTTGGAATTTTTCACACCTGTGGGGACATATACTCCAGTCACTCTAGCTTTTGCTCAGTCGTCCGTAGGGTGGCACCCCTATGGGTGCTACTTCGATAGATACTACCTTGGTAGGTACACCAGATGTACAGGGGTCTCCTGGATATGCCTAGGAGTGTGGTCGTAGGTGGGAGAGGATCCATCTTAGGCATACCCCAGAGGGGTATGCCTACCTTGTAGATGATAGGTCAAGAGCCATCATCATGAATGATGAGGGGAGGAGGGTGATGGCTCGCATGAGAGAGTTGTGCCAATGAGTTTTTTGGCACAATGTCTTGGATCATTAGAAGAACATACCGGAGGGGAGGAAGGACTACATAGTAGCATTCTTGCATGAGGAGTTTCCGGCACCAGCCGCAGCAGACAGGTTTTCTATGAGATGGATGATGGAGTGCATGCATGCATATATCTCACATAGATGATCGCATGCATGCAAGGCACTCAAGAGTGGGGCTTCAAAGCCTGAGTGGCTAGACGTAGAGACGACTGGCACTGACTCAGGGAGGAGGCTATAGATTCTCCAGGACATTGGAGACAACAGTGCGAGGCGATGAGGGCACGACTAGAGGCTGGAGTGGTCTATCTTGGGAGAGGCGGCCACATGACATATCTAGAGGACTTTGTAAGTTTTTCTTTTGTTTTGCTTGCTTATTTTTTTGCAATATTCTTTTTTACTGACAATTGTGTCTCTAACAATTGTATTTTGTTTTCTTTGCAGCACTCCATTACAAATCACGATCCCACCGGCCTTGAGACTCGATATGCAGAGAGGCACGGTCTCACTGCATTGACCGACCGATTGTATGGACGCAGCGGCCCTATAAGTTACTCATCTTTCTTGTCCGTAGTTCTGTGTAGACATTTTCTATGTAGTAGTAGTATCTTGCCATGATTGTACCAGTCGCTTTCATTATGCAATCATGTATTTATTTCATGTATCAGTGTTATGATTTAAGTACACTTTGCATTTATTTACACGAGCATTTTACACATTACTAAAACTATTTTGTATGGCCCAAACAAAGCACAGTTTTTTTCCCCCTATTACATCGCTATTAGTGTTGCAAATTTTTGCACGCGTTGCTATTAGCATCGCAAAATGAGTCGCAAAGCGACGTTATTTGCGTCAAAATCAGCGTTAGTGACGCTGATAACGACATAATACCGATTGTTCTATGGCGTCGCCAATAACGACGCTTTTTGCGATGACAAGGGAAAATTTCTTAATGAATATTTTTGTCACTTTTAACGTCGGTATAAGGCCTATATCTTGTAGTGATAAGGCTTTGTTTGCCATAGACATTGCGAATCTTATCCCATAAGTCCCATGCAGATTGCCCATTAGAGACAACATTAAAGAAAACTTTCTTAGAGAGGGATAATATGATCGTGGACTTACATACCTCATCGAGTTCAGCCCAATCATCTGCATCAATATGTTCGGGCTTGACAACCTCATGTTTCAAAAACTTAGTCTATATTTTTTGCACTAAAACTTGTCAATTTGGGCCTTCTAATATAGCTATATTTGGTGCCATTTAACTTGTCAATATTAAAGATAGCACTATCATTAGAACCACCATCCATAATGGGACCAAGCAAGTGCATAGAAGGGCAAAACATACTGCTATAGTAACCTACAAATTAGCCCCAAAACCACTGCCAAACCAAACTAAAAAGGGGGATACTAACCAACTAATGAGTTGTCCACAAACTCAATGCAAAATACTATCAAATGGAGGTGATAGCTTGCATAAACAATGCAATAAATTGCAATTAGAACAAGCTAAAAATGAAGTATAGCAATAAGAAATCAATTCCAAAGAGGTGCAATCACTAATACAAGACAAACTACAACTACTAGGGAGGAATAGCTGCAACCAATAGTGAGTGAATATGTGGCTAGCATTAAGAATTGTTAAAGGATCAATGTGTTAGACATAGATACATCATCCCATAGGCATAACCATCATGCATAGAGTAGGTCTCATGTGTAACAAAAGAGACCAATCAAAGCCACAAAAAATTTAGCAATGTAACAAAAGCTCAATACATAGCTAACCAAGATGCATACATCACTGCCAATAGTGTGATAGAGATAGGTGTCGACACAAAGCAATGCCAGATCATCTCACTAATCATAAACTATATACATAAAGCATGACGAGAGCATGTACATGTCACCAAGTATCATGGTCTCACTATAAGACCTCAAGCTCAACTACTGCATAACCATTGCTCAATGTAACATCCAAGTGTCAACTGTGGGTCAATACATAAAGCCTAGTAGCTCCCACTGCAACAAAAATTGAATGCCAGACAAGCAAAGAAAGCTCAAAACATCATGTGGAAGGCATCTATACATCCAAGATCCAAGTAGCATATATTGGGGAGCATCCAATCCAAGTAACTTGCAAATCTCTTACTATAGCATCCAATGACCATACATAACAGTGAATGATAGCCAATGTCAAAATTCAAAGCTCCAATCTCATCTCAAGAGCATGCAAAGATCATAACCAAGCATGGAAGACTACTCATATACTTCAGTGTAACATCTAGAATGCATAGGAAGTGTCCAAGATTAATGAGCATGTGCTTTCTTAGATAAAGTAGTAGTTAGCTTTGCTTATTACAGTAGCAATATCTCTAAAAAAACTAAGTGAATGAAGCCTCAAATCAGGTCCAAAATAATCTTAGATCAAAAGCATAACATCCCCAAATGTAATAGCATCAAATAGGCATGAATAAGCATCAACTAAGCATAACCACTAAGCAAGAATCATCCAAGATAGGGGGCTTTCCTATATTAACCAATGAACTACCTATTTATTCCAACCAAGGACTGAGTATATGTTGCTCTCAAATCCAAGGTACAATGTCAAAGATCAATGCCAAGACTCAATGCCCAGCATCCAAGAGTGTTTTCAAGTGCTTCAATGAGCTACCACTGACAAGTAGAAGCTAAAGAAGACAGTCGTGCTACCCCAGGCTGAAAATAGGTGCAAATTTTGTGATGCTACTATAGGTCTTGAGGTTCCATGTGTGGATATTGTGATGATTAGCAAGGGTAGGGGGCCACTAGGAGTACCCAATGAAGCCTTTAGACAAGCTTAAGAAAGAAGATTTGAAGCAAGCTAGAATTAAATATAAAGCTATAGCTTTGGCTACTCTTAAAGAATGAACAACTGAGCTAAAAGAACTCACTAAAATGAGTTAAACATAGGCTCATGAATACCCTAACCAAGCTCCAATAGGACCTAATAAATGCCCAATCATCAAGAGAAGATCAATATGAATCTCAAGGAGTGAAGCTAGGGTTGCCAATGGTGAAATCTTACTGTAGGTAACTCAAATGGAAGCTAAAGCAATGTGGGTTAGAATCGACCTCTCGGGGAAGGTGGCTCTAATACCAGTTGAAGGGAGTGATCCTTGAAGTGGAAGTACAGAGTGGAAGCAAGAGCTATGGTTGAAGGAGCAAGATCAAGCGAGGGAGAGATACAAGATGTGGGAACTCCAACGATCACAATGTGTGATTGGCCTTCCCTTTATTCAAATATCATTGAAAGAATAAAGAATGAAGTGATAGTGATAGGCACCCACCACTCACAGTATATGGGTGTGTGGATAACTAATACATGGTTTGGATACTGTTAGTGTAACTAATACAAGGGTGGCTAGGCATAAGAGCCTTTACTCCCAACACAATATAATTATAGAGTGGGATGTAAAGGGTGATCAACTAATGCTTAATATCCCTCTCATCTCAAAATTGCTCAAAAGTACGTGAGACATATTCACCCTTATTACCAGATGTTAAGCATTTTAGCATATACCCAAATTGATTCTTAACCATATTAAGAAAGTGCTGAAAAAAGTAGGTAGAACTTCTAATTTCTTCTTTATGGGATAGGCCCAGACTTTATGGGAATAATAATCAATGAATGTGATGAAATACTTAGCACCATCTGAGGACTAACATGGCATGGGAATAATAATAAATGAATGTATGTGTAGAGCCAAACTTTTTATGCATGTTATAAGTATGCTTGCCATATAAAAAATGATCATATGAATCAAAACATGAAAATTATTGGGGTGGGAGATATTGCAAATGAGTCAAGTCTTTTATTTCTTTAAGGGACATTTGACCAAGATATCGATGCCAAAGAGATACATGTGGAAGATTAGTCATAGCCAAAACATGATCAGTAGTGCTAGATATAAATAAGGGATAAGGACTGTGAGTCTTGGCTTCTCTAATGTAAATGACGCTTTTGCACAAGTGATTTTCCATGAAAAATCACCAAAAGAAACATGATACCCATTATCATCCAATTGTCCCTTGCAGAGATAAGGCTTTCAATTAAAGCCATCACATGGCATACATAATGCAAAACAAAGGAAGTACTAGTAGCAACTCCAAGTGAATATCACCAATGCCAACAACAACATAAACATGATCATCTCCTAGTCTCATAAAACCTATCATACAATGATAGATATATAACCAAGAGTGATGCAAGGTCACATGAAAAAAATCCCCTAAATCAAGCACCCAATATTGAGAGAAAGATAACCAAGTATCAATTAACTAAACATCAAATAAAGAGGGAGCTAGAATGTTCTCATTAGAACTATAATCCAATGCATTTATATCCTCAATCTTAATAGTAGACTTTGTGATGCTATGATCATTCGAAGTTTTAGCATTATCCTACACTTTTCCATTGCCTTTATCTCGCATGTCCTCGTGCATTTTATGGCGCTATGGCTAAATATGACCTAATTGCTCACAATAATGATATGTAAGAGATGACTTGGGTCACACAATTTACTATGACCTTGCACATGAGATCTAGACTTTGCCTTGCCCTACTGTGCATCTTTGCCACAATGGTTACCTTATTTTCCATCTTTATGGCCTCTAACAATAAGTTCATGAGAGGTGCAAGATGCATCAATATTCTTTTTATTTACTTCGTGAGTAAGCAAGGCATCATCTATATCTTTGGGTTTAAAACCATATGTAGGAGCATTAGTGCTTATGGTAGTGTGGAAAGTATCCCATGACTTAGGAAGAGTGACAAACAAAAACATAGCCTAGACATTCTCCTCAAAGGTTACCCCCCTGCAAAGTATGTTGGGCTCAGAATAGCATGAAACTCATTCAAATGAGCCGACATAGTAGTGCCTTCCTTTACACGAAGATCCATGAGTTTCTTAAGTCAATACAATTGCAAAGTAGGGCTTTGCTTATCATTAAGATTACACATTTCATCCCATAACTTCCAATCACAATCATTAATATCATGACATCAAAGTAAACCTATTTTGATAAAGACAAAATGCTATTTGTCTTTCATAACTCATCAACACTAGCCCAAGCCTCTACATCATACTTTTTGGGCTTTATCCCTTCATTATTCAATGGTCTAATTTGATTTTTTTTGAACCAATAACTTGACATATTTGGGTCTTCCAATAATTGAAGTTATCACCATCCAACTTGTCAATGTTAAAGATGACACTATCCCTAGAAGCACTAGAAGCACTTACCATTATGACTACAAAGCAAAGAGAGAATAGGTTGCTATGATAATAGTAAATCATCCCCAAAATTGAGCCAAAAAAGAATGCAATAGGAGAGAACAACCCAATGTGTTGGTGGCCACAAAGAAAAAGAATTAGAATGCTTGGTACAAGTGTCTGCTCTCAACAAAATAACTCAAGACTAAGTTTTAGCATTGATGTTCATAAAACTTGTAGGCAAGAGTCCAAAATGACGAGCTCTCACTGCTAGCGAAATTTGGGTAGCAATGGGGATGTACAATGCAACTAGCAGTGTAAAAAAGGAGCATAAACCACCACTACCAAAATACTATCACAAAGATCCAAAGGTGACAAGTTCATAGATACATACCAAAGTGCTCAATAGGCATGTATCCACCATTGACAACTTGCTAATAGGAATAAGTATTGGGTATCCAAAGCAAAAGTAGATCAACCCTTCAAGTAGGTATGTAGCCAAGCTCAAAATCAAAGTTCAAAGCTCAACAAGAGCATAACCATGCATGTTCATTAGTGGCAAGCATCCATGTGTCCATGTAGCATCCTAAGGTAGCATGTGGGAATCAAATGCATAAGCATTCAAGTTATATGCTTGCTATCCACAAGGTATTACAACAATAAATCCTCCAATGGTTGAGAAAATCAAGCTCTAACCGATTTGTATAGAGCCTTTCCAAGCATTAATACATCATCCTTCTGATGGTACACACCATTTTAGGCTATCCATGCAAGATAAGTATCACTTTCAATTTTCTAATTGGGTTCTTTCTCATAACCAATGATAAGAGGTATAGCTTACTAGATACATAATTTCTATAGACGTATGATGCATAAACAAGTAGGGTGATAGCTTAGTTGGACACTTTAGCAATAATCTTCCATGATGCTAGTTGGGTTTCCATTCCACACTAAAACACTAGTATCATAGAAACCAAGATATTGAGATACTAATGTTTTCCATACCATTCATAAGCATAAAGTGTACATCATTGAGGTCGGGTATTGCCTTAATATGGAGTAGTTTTTGGCATGAGCAAGGCTTCCCAAGTGTATGGTGTCATATAATTATACAAATATATGACCCAATTAGGCAAGAGTAAGATCCATTACCTATAGTCATGACAGTAGGCACCCTATCAAGATTTTGCATTTCTTATGCTACACTAACTAGAGGACTAATTACTACATGTTTGAATGAGTTTCATGTTTTTAAGATAATTTTAAAGAGGAGTGGTCCTCCATGAGAGATTTTTTTCGTAGATCGAATTCAGGGGAGACACATTCTAGATCTCAATGGTTGTAAACCATTACCACACAAATCAATGCATGGTACAAGAGTAAAAGATTCTTCCTACCACCCAAATCCATAGGTTGGTTATGTAGTATTTTCCTCATTATTGCTGCAATAATGCCAAGTGCTATTTGAATTAAAATGTGTTGCTCACCAAGTGGCAAGCAAGGAGAGTCAATCATGCATCCTCACTGTGTTGTTGCATATTGTGTAATCGTCAAAGATACACTTAATGAATAATTGAAGATTGTATCTAGATCCATAGATGTAGGTACCAATTTTGTAATTTGTCTCAATAATGTGAGACATAATAATGATGTACTATTTGCAATGTGTTACAACTTCAGTAATCAACAATGAAAGTCCATTGAATCCTTCTATGGATGGTAGCATATAGGGAAACTATCAATGCTCAATTTGGTAAGGTTAATGAATCTTTGAAGGGTGAAGATGGAGAATCAGTTCTTCGTGCTACAAGAAAGGAGGGTATGATTGTAGCTTTAGCACCATATCCACAGGTGAGTGTGTTACTACAAGGAAGTGGCAATACAAACTAACAAATTGTGCCTAAAATCATGCTTTTTATAGAAAAATGACTAGAAATATAGAAAAATACGTTTAATTGAACAATACTAAAAGTGACAATGTATATACAAGAGAGCTCCCATCTAGGGAACAATGAATTACATGATTAAAAGATAGCAATAATTAAGACAACTTGGAATGTGTGGAGATATGGCAAGGTTGCACTTGTTACCTACAAACCATCTAGGTAGATGATTAGTAAGGGCCATTGCAAACAAAATTGGGTGGCACATGTTGAAAGTAAAACTTGGTTTCCATCCCTTGGACCATATCTAATCAAATCCCTTGTTCAAGTCACGTGTATGATACATTAGTTGACTCATACAATGAATCTTATCTATATGTTGAGGTACAACATGGGGTGTCTTCCTCATTGTGCTGAGTAAAGAGAGGTAAGGAATATCATATTCCAAGGCAATGAAAGTAGCTTTACAATTGATGTTATAGAGAGGAGTGGGTGGGTATTCAGAACAAGAAAGTTGCATGTAAGCATGATGCTATATACAACACAACCAATTAAAGAAGTTTTTCTTGAACTTGATGAGCATTTGTGTAGAGAACATGAATACTTAGTAATAACCAAGGGTAAAATCCACCTTTTGCTCCCATAACTTTGGATTTACAAGAAAATATGAGCATCACCTATGACTTGATGAGAAATGTGGAGTGCCCAAAACTAGGTGTGGCCACTATATATGGAATACGAAATATACACTAGGTAGCATCAAAACTATTTCATGGCCCTATAAATTAGGGAGTTGTCATAATGAAAAAGACATCAAGGTCTTGAATAGTGAGAGAAATAATTCAATGAAAAAATGAGCCAATTCTGACTAGAGAGTAGGCAGATAATAAAAATGGTGGTGGTCATGATGTACTCAGGCATGGTGGAAGATTTGAACACCTGTATTTTAGGTCATCATTGAATCTTGTAGCATCATAGTGTTGGTCAAGGCATATCGGGCAATGTGGAGGATGTGTCTACCAACCACTCTAGTAGGGGTCTTTTCATAGGTAGGATCAATGTGGCAGCTCAAGGGTAATGGTAGCAAGATGTACTAGATTCAAGGGAAATGGAGCCATGTTTTGGATAAGTGACATTTAGTGTCAAATAATTCAAGGCCTACCTTGAATCTTGACTAGCAACCCAAGGCATATAGTCTATACACACAACAACCTTAACCAATAGTGGGGCCCACCGAGTACACTATTAAGCATTGCAAACATTAGAACAACCTATCTATCATGTGCATTTATATAGGATGGCCTATTGTAAAAGGCTAGATAGTGAGCTATGAAACACCACAATTGGCTTGCATAAGTGGAGGTGATCACCTTCCAATATGCAAGGAGATGTAATGAAAGGTCACTATCCACCTCAATTGGGCTTGCCAATTCTCCAACACAATCAAGGCCACTAGAATAGCCAATCCCAAGCACGAATTGAGAAGCACATATTTGTAACCAAGTTCTAAGGTTATGAGGTGCCTAAGAGGGGACCCATTGCCAATGTACAAACTCATGTAATTGAGTTAGAAGCAACTAGTTCATATGTTTGTTTACATGATGTAGGGGGATCAGAGTTTACATAGACTACATGTTTGAATTAGTTTCATGCTCTTAAGATAATGCTAAAGAGGAATAGTACTCCATGAGAGATACTTTTAATAGCCTTGCAAGACCATCTTTCCAAGGTTTCAAAGGCTGCATAAATCAATGCATGGTATAGGAGTAAACTCTCCTTCATTCCATCCAAATACACATTCTTGTTTTGCAGTCTTTTCCTCAATATTTCTCATAATGCCAAGTACATGTATTACAATGTGTTGAGATGACCAAGTGGTAAGCAATGAGGGTGAATCAAACATCCCCAATATGCAATTGCATATTATGTAATTATTGAGCATGTAGTCAATCCACACCCAAGGGTGAGGTCAATGAATATGTGAAAGGTGAAGATTGAGAATCAAGTCTTAATGCTACAACACATGAAAGACGATGAAAACATAGATTACTTTAAAGCACATAATTATAGCTTTAGCCATGCCTATGAGTGAGTGAGTTATAACAAGGAAGTGACAATATAAATCAACAAATTGTGCTCAAATTTAAGCTTTTTATATTGAAGTGACTAGTAGCATAGGAAAAAATGATATTCCTTTGAAAATACTCAACAATCTAGATCCAAGTTTCATTTCAAGAAAATTTAAAAGATGTTCATGTGTGGGGGAACAATTTCCTTACAATTGTATGTAGAAAAGGGAAACCCACTCTAACATTTTGTACCATCCACTTTAGTAAGGTCTATGTATGAAGGTGGAATTAGAGGAACCACCTCCAAACATAGGGGTAGTCCCATGGTACACACCATTTTAGGATGATAATGCAAGAGAAGAACAAGTTTCAATCTTCTAACTAGGTTATTTGTCATGACCAATAGTAGGAGTTTAGCTTACTAGATACATCATTGTATAGGTGTAGGATGTGTAAGCAAGTAGGGTGACAACTCAATTGATTACTTTAGCACCAATCTTCCATGTTGGATGAGTTGTCACTATAGGCTATGGACCTTGCCCTTCAGTATTACAATAGAAAAACCACAAGTATAATTGATAGCAGGATATTGAGATACTAATTTTTTCCCATACCCTTCACAACTGTAAGATCATTATATGAAGATATGATCCAAGTAGGCTCATGGTAAGGGCAAGATCCCATTAGCTATACCTATGTTTCTAGCCAAGCACCCTATCAAGATTTTTCATTTTTTGGATATGCTATACTAAAAAGAGGGCTAATCATTACACGTTTGAATCCTTTTCATGCCTTTAAGATAATTTGCTACTCCAGGTGAGATACTCTTTGTAGCCTTGCAAGATCAACCTTCCAAGGGAGAGAATATACTAGGTCTCAAAGGTTGTAAACCATTACCATGCAAATTAGCGCACGATATACTAGGTCTCAAAGGTTGTAAACCATTACCATGCAAATTAGTGCACGATATAGGAGTAAAATATCCTTCATGCCATCCAAATTCATAAAGCTAGTTATAAAAAATTTCCTCAATATTCCTCTAACAATGCTAGGTGCATTTACTAAAATGTGTTGTAACCAAGTGACAAGCAATGAGAGGCAATTACACATCCTCAATGCATTGTTTCATAGTATGTAACTGCCAAAGATGGAGTTAATGAATCATTGAAATTTGCACCTAGATCCATAGGCAGGTAAGTGATACTGACTTTTCAAATTGTCTCAAAAATGTGAGGCATAATAATGATGTACAATTTGCAATGTGTTGCAATTTGAGTAATCAACAATGCAACTCTATCAGCATTATTCTTTGCATACTAGGATATAAAACAAATATTGAAGATCAATTTTTCAAGGATGAGATCAATGAATCTTTGAAGGTTGAAGATGGGGAATCAAGTCCTCATACTACAATGAAGACTATTCATGAAAGATGGTAAAACCATACATTAGTTCAAATGGTGTGACTATAACTTTAGCAACATACTCAGGAGTGAGTATGTTACAACAAGGAAGTGGAAATACAAACTAGAAAATTGTGTGCAAAATCATGATTTTTCAAGAAAAAATGTTTACTTGAAAATTACATAATTAAAAAATAGTATCATGAGTAAGAGAACCTGGTATGTGAGTAGACATGGAGAGCTTGCAATCCATTGCCTGCAAACTAGCCATGTAGATGATTAGTAAGTACTAATGCAAAAAAATCTATATTGTAGGAGTTGAAATATAGCCTAGTTGCTATCCGTTTCACCATATCTAATCAAATACCTTGTTTAAGTTGCACATATGATACATTTAGCCAAACGTATCTACATCATTGAGGTACAACATCAAGTGTTTTCCACATTATTGAGTAAAGGAACTAACGAATTTTAGATACTCAAGAAATAAAAGAAGCTTTACAATTGATGTTATAGAGAGGGGTGGATGGATATCCAAAAAAATAAAGCTACATGTAAGCATGATGCCTTGTACAAATAGCAAGCCAAACATGTTTTTCATGAACTTGATGACGATTTGCATAGAGATGGTGAATACATGCTAGTAGCTAGGGGTAAACTTTGCTTCTTGCTACTATATATTTGGTTTTAGAAGACCATAGGGCCATTGATGATGTCTTCAAGTGATTCAAAGGCATGGTAAAGTATTATTATGCTAGCATGTCAATACTATCAATATAGGGAGTAGAAATCAGATGTCAAAATGAGCCACTTCTAAACTAGAGAGCAAGCAAGAATGATGGTGCCATATTCAAGAAAAAATGGTGCAATATCCTTCACATGACTTGATGAGAAATATGGAGTGCCCAAAGTTAGATGTGGCCAATGTATCTAGCATTCAAATGTACACATTAGATAGCAATCAAAGTCATTTTTCAACCCTATACATTAGGGAGGTGTCATAATTAAAAGACCATTAAGATATGTAGTAGTGAATTGTCATAGTACAATAAGAACCCCTTATGACTATATACATTAGGCCTCCTCATGAATGTATATTAATTTTACTCAAAATAGAGTCATGGCAGTGTATGGCACAATATATCTTTGTGAATACTTAGCAATGTAAACCTAAATTTCATTGCAAGGATGTTAGAAATATGTCCATGTGTAGGGGAACAATTTCATTATGAATCTGTGTGTGTGCGTGAGAGAGAGAGAGAGAGAGAGAGAGAGAGAGAGAGAGAGAGAGAGAGAGAGAGAGAGAGAGAGAGAGAGAGAGAGAGAGAGAGAGAGAGAGAGAGAGAGAGAGAGAGAGAGAGAGAGAGAGAGAGAGAGAGAGAGAGAGAGAGAGAGAGAGAGAGAGAGAGAGAGCATGGAGTTGTTTGTTGTAATTGCATGCACGTAATTTTGTTTAGCACATAGGCTCAAGGGCGCACTTCTAAGATATCATCTATATCACATGCATGCAAAGGATATTTAAAAATCCACATTATCTACATGTTATGAGGAAATAAAGAGGCCTTCTTTTCTTTAAAAACTTACATATGTTTTCAAATTGTAATAAAGAAGCCACTTCTATAATACTATAACTTTATCTAAATCTTAAAAAATTAAGGTACTCTTTTGTTTATTGCATGTGCTACACTTATATTCTATGATGTGCACCCCCAAGCAAGTAGATGCTCATGGGTATGAAAGTTTGGGTTTTAAGTGTTTTGTGCTTGTGTGTGTATGTACGTACGTATGTGTGTGTGTGTGTGAAAGAGAGGTTAAAGTTATAGATACATCTCGTCCCCCAATCTCTCTCTCTCTCTCTCTCTCTCTCTCATCATGAATATAAAAGGTTAGTTAAATATATTTACTCAAAGTATGCTAAGTGCTTTTACAACATCACACAATGTATGCATCCTTCTTGTGTGTGTCTGTGTGTGCATGTGTGTGTGTTTTCATTTGCATTGATGTATTTGTATATGTCCATGTATGTGTGTGTGTAAACATGCATACTTGTATTGTTTGTATGTGCCCCACCCAAGGATGTCTATACTTGTAATGGTGTGTGTGGGCACATGTGCACACATTTCTATTTATACATGTATGTGTGTGGTATGTATGCATGCACATATATGTGTACGTATGCATTAATGTGAACATATATCCATAATTCTATATGTGTATGTGTATGAATACTTGCACATAGATGCTTATGTGTGTGTGTGCATGTGTATACACACACACACACACACACAAGCGCACGTGCGCGCGCAGTGTGTCTGTGTAGGTGTGCATTAGTAATGTGTGTAAAGTTAGTGAGCTAGTTGAGGAAAATCTAAGTAGGTTAGAATTGGTAATTGGTTAGCTTAATAAAAATCATCATACTTTTCTAAAAGAAAATAAAGGAAAAAGGAAAAAAGGAAGTTACAATGAGAAGTTAGACTTAATTTCACATATGAAAACTTTAGGTTCTTTCGGGCACCATTTTGTAACCCATGACATTCTTATATTTTCACTAAAGGATGTGAAATGCTGAAAAAACACATATTTTTGATTTATAAGTATACATATTGATAATAAAGATTTTGATAAATCCATATATATGTCAACAAAAAGTTTGGTGTGTTATCATATCCACTATATTTGCCCTTGTTTTTTATAACCTCTCAACAACTTTATGGTTTCATAACTTCTCAAAAACAAGGAAACGCATACAATTAGAAATGGTAGCATTATATCATGTCAATTTTGAAATAATTATAGGCACACAAACCACCTACTTAATCATCCAAACCTTTTATTCATTGATAATTTTTTTTAAAAAACATGTCAATAGTATTTTTTTATATATAGTTCTAGGATTACAAGGAGAAATTAATAATAAAAATGTTTTCTATTCATCCAATATTTTGAAAGGATGTTTGTAAATAAAATGTACATAATTTTTAATGGCTATAGGAAAGCACACTCTTCCCATGTAGACTTTTTCTAAATTTAATGCCAAGTAGTATCATTGATTTCTAAGTGCTATAAGACATCAACATTTTGAAAGTAGAATGATGGTTTCCTTGTGAAAGCTTGTTCACTCCTTAAATTTTAGGATTTATAAACGTTGCATACTTTTGATTCTCATGCATAGATTGATCATTTTCTTCCTCCTCCTCCTCCTAATCTCAAATTGGTTTCCTTTGCTCCTTCTTAGCATTCAATCTTCATTTTTCTCTTTAAAGCTATCTAGGTTTTGGCCTTTGTGTTCCCTCTCAAGTTTGTCTTTATGCTATTCCATTGCACTCATTGTCCTTGAAAAAAGTTATAGCACATAGACCATTTTCATCCTCCTTGAAGAGTTATTTAAAGCACGGAGTCTTTCTTGGATTTTAAATTAATGTTACTTATTAAAAGGAGGGTTGAACATCCTTTTCCCTATGAAAAACCAATCACATGTACTTGTTTTGCTTCACTATTTAGTATGACCTTTGAGTATGTGCTTGATGAAATTTTGCACTTTGTAATAAGTGGTGTATATTGAAACTTCTATTTTTAGCTTAGTTATTTCAAGGAGAAAGCACCATGCAAAAAGGGGGTGGGAAAAATATTCTATCCCTTAACAATGTTCATTTCTTGCTTCATTTTGTGAAAATGGCATGTATGAGTGTAGACTTGAAAATTGTTGATGGACTAATTCAACAAGCATGCCTTTGTCACAACTTTAGTTTGTAAATAGGGTAGCCACAAAGCAACAACATTGCCCTACACCCAAGAATGATTGAAGGAATGGTTTACTTATGAGGCACACACAAATCAACAACATTAGTTCTACACAAGAAGATTTTGGAAAAAGATTCCAAATACAATCTAAGACAAGTCATTTGGTATGCACGAGAACTTGACCATCAAAGAATAGGTCTTCCTTTAATCTATATCATGGCTTTTTATAGAGATAAGGACAAATTTTCAATTTCAAATAAGAGTGATAAATGTGCCCAATTATTTATGGGGAAAATTTTCTTAGATTATCTTAGTCATTTCTCAATTTTCTAAATTTTTGCATTTATATACAAAACTTAATCTCCCAACATTGATCTTAGATGCCAAAATTATGTATAGGTAAACCTACCACACTTGCTCTACTTATATCATATGTGACATTTTCATAAAGTCATTTTCCAACCTCTAGACCAACTTATATGGAGATGGGATCATGTTATGGGAAACGAATTACCATGATAGAGACTTCTTTCGTGACTAAAAAGGATGTCATGGCTTCTTATAGATGAGTGTTTGGAAGTTTGTATGTTTGTCCTTTTGACATAAAAAAGTTTTCAATTGTTGATGCAATAATTGAAAGTACGAAAGAAACTCTTTGGTCCCTACCTCACAAAGGGGTTCTAGGTCATTGGTAGAGTCAAGCTTGAAAATCCAAAACCTAGCAAGGAGGAATAAGAAGAGAAGAATATATAATAAAAGGGATCTCACAATAATCAAACTTCTTTGTCTTAGATTATTATGACATATCCTTTGTATTTTATGCCCCTTTTTCTCCTCTCCTATGACACCATCATTAATTTACTTGCTAACTTTTCTCCCATCTTCCACACAAGGATCATGGTGATCTCTCCCTCCCTCCCCCCCCCCTCTCTCTCTCTCTCTCTCTCTCTCTCTCTCTCTCTCTCTCTCTCTCTCTCTCTCTCTCTCTCTCTCTCTCTCTCTCTCTCTCTCTCTCTCTCTCTCTCTCTCTCTCTCTCTCTCTCTCTCTGTGTGTGTGTGTGTGTGTGTGTGTGTGCATGTGTGTGGGTGTGTGTGCGTGTGTGTGCGTGCGTGTGTGTGTGAAAATGACTAAGAGGTCAATCTCTACTTCACAAGGCAGGTTTGGAATGGTTAACACCCTAACACAAGTTTAATACCCACCTAAGAAGGTCACCTAGCAATATATCAAAGATGAGATTGGGCCAACACTACACATGGTTCATAGCGAGTTGAGTTGCCTTTTAAACTTCCATGGCCATTAGACCAATACTCAATTGCACTATGTTCCCAAAAAATGGTGTTAAGCTAAGTTCTATCCAATTAGAGGAGGGGTCATGTTCTAGCAGCTCTATCTATGTAGGAAAGCTACCTAATTTATTAGATCCACCTAACCATTGATGCTTAATCTTTGGGATTGAGATTTTCCACTTTTCTCAACATGCTTTTATTTAGTTATCTAAGTAAGGCATGCTATCACACTATGAGAACATATAAAAGCACATTTCTTTTAATTATTCTATTGTACATCACATCCTTTAAGCATGGAATAAACACTTCAAAAATTAATAATATGTTGATTAAAATATCATTGAAAAAACACTATCACTCCCATAAGAATGGCAAAAAATATAATCTCTAGGATGGGACCTTCTAAACCCACAAGGGCCATGTGCCATCACATTTCTTATATAGAGAAGATTCGTGAGCTTAAACCCTACTTCTCTCTCCCAAGTTTCCAAAGCCATCCTATATTAGGAGGACACTACCCCTTTCTCCTTTGACTTAATAGGTACTTGAGCAATCTCAAAATAACAAATATTCATCCCCTTACAAGTTCTGGGACTATTATCCCCAAAAGATGAGTTCTTTTCTAGTATCCTGCAAGATGCTCATGACTCATTGGTATGAGGATCCCAATGGTCCATACCATAATATAATCTTTTCTATCAAGTTTTCATGAACACAGATCTAACATAAGTTAATCACATTCACAACAAAAAAGTATTATTCCCTACAGGTAGAAATTGACAATTACTTATTAAAAATACAATGCCATGCATGAACCCACCCTTTCTTTTCTTTTTTTATCATTCCTAAAAAAGAAAAGCATATGTAAATTGAGTTTCTTTTTTTGGTCTTATTTTGATCTATTATTAATTCAAACTATTTTTAGAGATTAGATTCTAATTTTAGTGACTTTTCTTAGCACTTTTGGATTTCTTTTGTGTTTTTTTAGATTCTAGCTATCTAACGTCTTCAATAAAAGTAGGAATATGGAGAAAATAAAAGTTAATTTTAATAGAAAAAATCAAATCTCAACTATTCCAACCTAGTTATTGTCATTAGTCCAATCTTCATTATATATAAGTACCATGACTTCAGGTTGATGTAAATGGCTACAACTTAAGGTTATCAAGATTTTGTACCTCCTCCAATTACAATTCCACCTTAGACTGTACTATAACATCAACCACAGGTTCATTATTGATGACTTCTCATACATTACCTCTATGACATTTAGGGGCCGTGGAAATTAGTATTTGAGTATGCCTTTTACATGCATGTAAGAGCCCCATGTCCCAACATTGTTCTACTATTCTCCTAGCTTGAGCAAGTTTTTGGTAGCACATAGTTTTTCTAACGTTAAAACGGATTTGTTTGCTCATCCTAATGGCCTCCCAAAGATCTCACATAATAAAAATGTGTAAAGTAAGTGGAAAGAAGATAATAGACTCTGAAGATACTTAATATTTATTGTTACTTGAAAGAATGAGAGAGATGAGTTGGAGAAAAGCATTAGCAAATAGGGCACCATGAAGAAAGCTATTGGAGAAGAGAAGATTAATGATTTTTTTGTGGGGAGTCGATCCAATGATGGATGAGCTTCTTTCACCTCTAGGATCACTAATAGAGAGGGCATGAACTTATTTGCAATGTACAAAAACTTGTCTCATAGGGTATACTTACGTAGAGAAGAGGGAAGAGAAAACATGACTCATATTGTCAAGAATTACCTTATTTCCTTTTCGAAATAGAAAAAAGTATTTGATTTTAACCCCTTCCAATTGTGCACTCCCAAAATAAAATTGTATTCTCACTCCACCACTCTATTTAAAAATAAATAAAATTATTTTTTATCCTTCCACTTTATATTTTCAAAGGCTCCCCACTATAATTAACTCTACGCAAAATGTGTTCATATCTACTGCCCTATAAACTAGTCTAAGATGTTTATGGTATCAAATTAACATGCCATAAAATTGTAGAATTATGTTTTGAGCCAAGAATATCTATGCAAACACTTTGGCTTTATTATATTTTGATCATTACTTGCATGTACTACTATTTGTTCTTATCATAACCACATATTCAGGAATTTGGGAATTTTCATAAAGTTTGGGAATTCCTAATGTGATTAATATTTGGACACATGGTCAAATCTTATCCCCTTTCTTGAAGGTGAAACTTTTCCTAGATATTATATAAGCAATTCCCCTAAGTCTCATTCTCAAATATGGGGTTAAGATTTAGCCACTTGGTCAAATCTTCACTCCTTATTTGAAAGTGGGGAGATTCCCAAATTCTCTAATATGGTATTTCATCAAGTATTGGGTACATAGGGCTTGAGTAAGATTACATGGAATACATTGTGTACTTGAAGTGTGGTCATAGTTTAAGCTTATAAATCCACTTATCCATTGCTTGGATTATTTCATATGGTTGGTAGTACCTTAGGCTAAGTTTGATATAACTTTTCCAAGAAGTGTGATATCCTCTTGGGTCTTATCCTTAGAAAAATCATGTCTCATTCTTTAGAGGTGCATATTGTTGTTTGAGAATCTAAGTAGGACTTACACTTATCTTGGGTGGCTCTGATGTCATGGAAAATGGCTTGAACTTGTAGGTCCACTTTTTTAAGCATGGCCTTACAAGATTACATGCTTCCACTTTGAGAATGGGGTTCGAAAGATTCAAGGGATTCCAACACTTTTATCCGATCTTGAAATGGGGACATCCTAATTGTCTATTGGTAAGCACCACTTTAGGAAAATTCTATGAGAGGTAAGTACTCAATCCACCTTCTTGATTCTTTTCTTGATAGGCTTTTTAAATATCGTCAATGATTTGGTTCCCCTTCTTAGTTTGACCATGAATCTTTGGATGATCAACAATACTAAAGCACAATAAAGTCCAATGGCTTGAAACAAGCAAGTTCAAATTTTGGAGGTGAATTTGGAGCCTCTATCATTTATTATAATTCTCAGTAACCCATGTAGCCTAAATATTTCTTTGATAAATATTCACACAATATCAAAGGATTTGCAAATAATCTTGATCAAAATCAAGTGACTAACCTTGGTCAATGTGCATCTTGACTTTTTCTACCTTGACTCTTTGATATGTTAGGCATTGGGTCACATATACTAATATATCTCCCCTTATTCCTAGCCAATAATAAGAGTCTTTACATACTTGGGGTGTCTAGCTATTGGGCTATCATGTGATTCCCATAAGACTTTGGTCTTAACTTCTTGACTTTTGGAATACAAAGGTGATCTTGGTAGTAAAGGCATCCATTTCTTTTGGTGATAGTTTTTTTATCTTGGCTCGCTCCTTGTCCACGTTCTCACCTTGGAGCACTTTCTCCATGAGCTACTCATGCTCCTTGTCATGAGTGATGAACAACTTGGCATACAAATTCTAGGATAGGATTACCAAGAGTGGATACGATCCTCAAATTTAACATGTTAGTAATGTTATTAAGAAATGGGTTTTAGTTTAAGGCGTTTGCTATAGCATTATCATTTCCAAGCATGCATTTTGATTTCAAAATTGAACTCTTGTAAGATCTCAATCCATCTTTATTCTCTCATGTTCAGATCACTCTGAGTGAAGTTCATCTTAAGACTTTCATGGTCTATCTCCAAAGTAAATTTCCTTCCCAAGAGATAATGCCTCCATAACTTCAAGGCATGAATTACTGTAAGTAAGTCAAAGTCATTTCTGGAATAGTTGGATTCATAGGCTTTCAACTTCCCTAAAGCATAAATCATGTGCCTTTCTTCTTGGATTAGGATTTTGATTGTAAATCCACTTGCTTCGATACTTCAAATTCTTGATTGAAGTTAAGGAGTTTCAGTATTGAAGCTATGGTCATCAATTCCTTGAGTTTGTCAATTCTTTACTAGTGCTCTATACTATTCATATGATCTAGGCATGCTTCTTCAAGAGTTAGGGGTGCTACCGTAAGGTATAAATTCTTGATGTCTCCTTCTTCCTCATCCTTTGTTGTTGTTTCCATTCTCTATGTATCTCAGTTCGTTGATTTTGATTGGGATTTCATGGATGGTTTTGGTAGTCCACCCTTTGGTGTCTTTCTGCACTAGTAGCACTATTTTTCGCTTATCCCTCTTGGTTCTTGGATAATTGTAAAGCCTCTCCCATCAGTCTTGGTATTGTTTTTTTGGCTATCTCTATTTGGAAAGTTCCTTCTATAACTATTGTTCAAGATATGGTTTCTCTAACCATTCTTAGTGTTTTCTTTGCTATGAAATTAGATGTAGTGAGGGCATCCTTAAGAGTTGTGGGCCTCATTTCTTCAAGAAGGATGTCAAGTGTGGGTGTTTCACCCCTTGGTAAAAACTTGCATTCTAATGGAAAGTTGTCATCAGTGGTGTAGGGTATCTCTTTGAGCTCTTTCTATACAAACATAGGTGGACTAGCTTTAGTTTGCAAGGATCAATAATGATTTGGAAGATTGAGCATTTCAAAGAGTTAGTAATTTTTAGAGTTAGTTCTTCTTATGAGAGCAATTCTATTTGGAGGAATAATAGTCATGTATTGATAACATATTTCTTTGTTTCTTATGACAAGTTTCTTGTGTACATACTTTGTCTTGTCCTTTCAAAGGTCATCATACTTGTAAAGTCTAATTAGTTTAAGTTCCTCAATCCACTTAAGCACCTTAAGATGGGTCTTCAAGCCATTGGGAAGACTTGCATCCAAATAGAAATAAGGATTGCCAAGTCACACTCCAACATTACCCTCTCCTTAGACTAGGGCAAGTCCGAGGGTGAATTTTTTCTACAATATTCATGACATTCTCTTAAAATTCTACCATAGGTTATTGACAAGCTATTGCATATATGATCTCAAAAGTCAACTATATACGATGGACTTTATCACAATTACCTATCAAAACATCTTAGTCACTTAGCAAACCTTTTACTAGTTACTCACAATCTCATAGTTTACTCTCAAAAGAATACGCTTAATATATCTATTAATAGAAGTGGCTTTACAAAGTTGTAATTTCAAGGTTGATCTAGAAGGCAATTCAAATTATCATATCAAAAATATTTTCCATAGAGAACTCTTTAGGGTTCATGTCCTTATATGTTGAAGGTATTTCTAAGAGATGTCAAAGAAGTGAAGCCAAAAGCACCTCAAAGAGTTTTGCAATTAGAAGTCAAATCACAAATAGCCATTGTAGCAAAGGACAAACTACTACCTCACAAGTTTTGAAGGTCAAAGAGAACCATGATAAGCTAATGGAGGCAAATTGGTCAAATAATGAGATTGCCACAGTGATTGCAAATAAATTGGGTGAAGAATATGATGACCTCGTGCAAGCTACGATCATCCAAAAAAAAGCCATAGAAATAGGATAGAAATATTTTGGAAGGAGATAATGGGTTAAAATATGTGCTATGATTTCTCTATGGGAAACCTTTTCTTAGTAAAAAGGTGAATTACTTAATAGATTAGAAGACAAATGGGGTATGCATCATTGCACAAAAATCCATACTTCAACACAAGAATATTTTTTATTTTGTCTAGAAAATTTTTTATTCGGATACTTGATAATGCCGTGTGGTGAACAATTATCGAAACAAAATAAGGGTATCCCTACATGATTTTCTTAATCTCCCATTTTTTCTAATATTTATTTTATTTTCTTATTCCACCTTCAGGAGGACATAATGTGAAAGTATTTAAAAACTCTCTCCTCCAATTAGCTAGAGCATTTATTGATAATCCTTAATAATTATTGTAGGAGTATCCTTTGTAAACATTCTTTTGATATATCCTTGAGAAAAAAAATAAAGGAAATAATATTTCAAAAAGATGAGCTCTCTTTAGTTGAATCCCTCAATCTCATATTTGAAGCCTTTGAGGACAAGACCTTCCATATCTTAATATATGATAAAGGTAAGGTAATTTCATTTCCAATTTGTAAGTATATTTACTTACATTTTATAGGCCAAACTAACCTCTTATAATACAAATTTCTCTCAAGATTTCCAACCTTCTACAATAACATATGGAACTTAAGATATCAATAAATTGCTTTATGATGTTGATAAAAATGGGCTTCAAATGAATACAATTAACTTTCTCAAAAGGTATTTCCAAGGAATTGTTTAGATATGCAAAGCTTTTGAAGGATTTTAATGGTAAGTTTTGATTAGCCCATCTCTTTAGGTAAAAGTGTAGTAAGCACACACGCACACACGCGCACACGCGCACACGCGCACACGCGCACACGCGCACACGCGCACACGCACACACGCACACACGCACACGCACACACACACACACACACACACACACACACACACACACACACACACACACACACACACACACACACACACACACACACACACACACACACACACACACACACACACACACACACACACACACACACACACACACACACACACACACACACACACACACACACACACACACATGCACGCACGCATGTACATGTACACACATCCATGCACACATAAATATGCATATATATATACATACATGCATATGTATATACATGCATGAATGCATGTATCATATTTTGTGCAAGGATGTGTGTATACATATAAATAATAATAAGTGTAAACATTTACATAAATATAATAAAGAGAAATATATAAACCATTATAAGGTCATCACTATTATAAGTTCAAAACTTATAAGGATAATTCTTTAAATGGAAAACATTAAAGGTTTGTACCTTATAAGTAAAGATTTAAAAATGGATTACGAATGCTTGACCAATACATAAATGAAATACATATAAGGTTAGATTTTTTAAGGTGAAATACTATCAGTGTTGCAAAATTCAAGCACAAAGAACCTTAGATCAATTTGCAATAACTTCATGGTGTCACACAAAATTGTTGCAAAAGTGAGATTGCAAGGGAACTGAAGTTGTGCTTTACACTTCCCTCACTTAGATAGGAATAGATAAGCATTTGGCTTTAACTATTGACCAAGAGACTCTAATAGTGTCTTCTCCAAAAACTGCTTGTATCCTTGCATTCCAAATTTCATGCAACAAAATACTCATTGTAGATTGGAATGCAATTTTCTTGCTTTGTTAAGTAAATTTAGTATATACATGCCTTCTGATTTTCAGCTTCACTCATTCTAGCCATGTTGCCATGCATCCAAAGGGACTCCAATGCCGTTCTCTAGACATTATGGGATCTGCATCCATCCTAGAATAGGTATTTGAGTGTTTTGGGCTTGCCACATGTGCAATTTTCCTAAAATCCTCTACTATGTAGCTTTGATCTAGTTGCTAGTGCATCCAAAAGAACTGTCTAGAAAAAAGTTCTTTCTTTCAGAAGGAGCAGGAGAGACCAAATTCAGACTTCCTCTTATCTTGTTTCTGGTCAACTAGACTCCCCAAGATTTCTACATTTTGTCAACCACTACGTCTCCTAAGATTACATCTACTTTGCGTGTCTTTGTGTGGTTAATGCCTTCTATAGAGGCTTGCCATTAATCGAAAGCATGCTTAATAGTAGGGTACTTCTCATGTCTCCCTCAACTATCTTTGCATTATTGCACACTTGAGCTATTACTTTCCACACTATCTTAATTTCCCTTTGTGAGACCCCATTCAGATCTTACCTCTTCAAAATTACACACTAATTCATTGTTGTTTTGTCAAGAATTGCATTGTGGGGGGACTATCTTGAGATGATGTGCCAAACACACACCATACACACAAGAGGAAGGTCCATCAAGAACACCAAAAGAGAGATGGAGGCCTAAAAATTTTCTTGTTGGTTTTTCTTCTTCTTCTTTTTTCACACAATACAATGTACACAAAGTATAGATAAGATACAACATAAAGGAAAGTAGCCTACTAAGTCAAACAGGACATAAGTGACTATAGTAATCATTAGTGGCTATAACTATGTCGATTGTATGTAGATGCAAAAAAATACATATAAAAAGTGATAAGTCAGTGGCCATATGAGAATCATAATGACCACTAACGTGCTAAGTGTAAATGTGTGGATCCATCTAACCGGGTGGTCTATCATCCATGTCCCCACATGTTGAGCTTGGCATCTCAACATGTTTTTCTAGTGAGCTACCATATATAGGCCTTTCTTTGGAAGATACATGCATTTCCTACCAAGCATATATGTTATTGTTGGCTTACAAAGACATGCCCAATATACATTCTCGTCTTCTTGCAGAGGGTTATGTATCTACCATTCCATTTGATATACTTAAGAATTCTCTTCCAAGAGCTTAGGATTCCATCAAGTATTCCTGACCCGTTGGCCACATATATTGCTCGTGACATGATGGTGTTGGGGCATTGTGTGCTTGATGGCCAGAAGACACAGGGTCTCATGATATAGGCATGACAAGTAGGGTACTGATACTTGTGAAGAATATGGAAAACCACGATAAAACATCATAGTAGATGCCTTGTTAGATCTTTCAAGCAACTCAATACACATCAGACATACTATAGGCAACCGGCCTATAACTCGACTCCTATCCTGGCATATCACTCTTAGGAGAACACTGACTCTTGGTCACTCATATAACTCAACTTCCATAAAACTTGACAAGGTAACATGATCCAATGAAATCTTAAGCTTCCATCACATCAAACTCAAGATGAAGTTTAAGAGACTAGTATTTAACTCCTTGGTAAGTCCTTTAGGTTAACATAAGATCACATCAAGTCACTTACAACATGGATATTCATTGGTCATTCTCATAATCCTAGGAAATCAAGGTTAGAAGGAAGGAAGATGACATAGACAACATAAGATTAGAAGTGCAATCATCCTTTTCTTGAGCTTACACAAGAGTTTTGGAGTGAGAATGTCCAAGCAACAAAACCAACACTAAAGTGGCATTAAGGCTTTAGGATGACAAGGAGTATGCACCATCAAAAGAAGTAGTCACAAAGGAAGAGTAACATATGGTCTCTTCTAATCATTAAAAAAAGGGACATGCATGTTTTTGCTTTACTCTTGATTTATTTTAGCCCTTCTAGCACATTGCTACCTGCATATAACAGCCCCCCACCTTGCATATAACAATTGCCGCCTTGCATATAATAGCCACTACACATGATCACAGTTCTAGTTTAGTCTGCCATGCAAGCCTACAACCAGCCTCGACTGTACTTTTGAACTCCATCTTCTTTGACATCTCTCTCCAGTTGCATGTGTCCTCTCTATTTCCATTTTCTTTTATCCCTACCATATTATAGGAATTTCAAGCATCCACCTTGCTTGTCATCAAATTAAATAGTATGGAAAAAGCCACTATCACAATAAAAAAGAACGTCATGATTTTATGGTGTATCTATATGTTGCAATGTTCAAGAAATGCATATAGACTAACTTGACATTGAATCCTATAAGAATTGCACCTCTATTTTATGTCTATATCAATAGTAGCTCCACTATGGATCATGAAGTCAAGTTGAGAGGCAGAGAACAATTGTGTGTCTATCCAAGTAGTGTATCATATGAGGCAAAGATAGTGTGGAGTTTGGAGCAAGGGAGCACTTTGATCAAGCAACCTGTAGAGAAGAATAAATTGGAGTGAACCTAAAAGGAGTATATCTCATAAGAAGCTTTTCTCCTCTCATTAAACACTAATTTCGCTCTTGATCATTGACTCCTTATGGTGGTAGAAACTTTCAACTCTGTGTTAGCTTTTGGCATGGCATCCACCATTTTTAATTTGTCACCTTCCTCCTATTGCTCATAGCACTGTAGCCATCATACACTCCATGAATGATGAGAGAGAGAACAAAAATCAAACATGACAGCCCCAACAAATTGAGAAATTTTTAGATGAGTAGCTCATCTACATCATCAATTATACTGGGGTATATCTGACACAACTTCCATATTGTCATAATGCTTATACTAGTGATAGCTTCATGGTGAAGAAGCTATCCTAGATCTCCTATGCATGTTAAACCTATATCCTTTTTCATCCATCATGCCTCCTCTTGCTCCGACAACACCACCCCTTTTTAGGATACATCCCTTTCTTTCTTTCCTACTTTTTTTTCTATTGAAGCTCTCCTCCTTCCATGAGTGCCATGCAGTATTCCCATGTTTGTTTTTTTAAAAGATAGCCATAAGCTAAGCTTTATGTTTTTCTTTTACTCTTAATTTATAGTATGCTAAACCACTCTTAAATCAAAGAAGATATTTCGAACCCTTTTGAACAACCACCATTACTTTTTCCTCATAACTAAGAACTCAACTCCTCATAGTCCTAGTCTCTTTGCAAGCTTTGTGATGGTTGCTTTTATTCAGTTAAGTGCATTATTAGTCTCAGCACTTCATAATGCTTTATTTCTCCTCTTCATCTATGAACATCATGCTTTGAACTATATCATAGTTGGAGGGTTCCAACACTAAATAGAAGTTTTCACAACATCCACCCCCTTCGAATCTACACATCCTCTAGAATGTGCCACCCATGCATCCATCTAGGTCAAACACCCAAATGCTAATCCTATGGAGGTATCCATCCACTTGGATCATAGATCAAAATAATTGGTATCTACACAACTGTGGCACCACACCAAGCACCCCCTCCAAGGTCATAAGGCCTTATGTGTGCATCATACAATTAGAGGTTGTGGAACTTCCATATACATGCTAACAATGCACCCATCAATAGATACATAACAACATGGATGTTCTTTCTTAATTCATCGCTTTGGAAGCTGGTTCTGTTAACCCTTTTGATCCACATTTAAAATAATCGGAGCATCATGTGCATCCAATAGAGTTAGATCATCATGAAAAACTTCAAAGCATGTGAAATCCTAAATCATCTATGCATTTCCTGTCAAGGCATCAAACAAAGCATTTGACATAGTCTTCACCTATGGAGCATCATACCCAGTATCCGCTATCTACATAGCCTCTAACTCATGAATTGACACATATGCTACAATTATGTCCTGAAAATCATATGTATCTAGCAATTCATTGATCTTTCTCTTAGTCCTTGCATCAAGTGAAACATGAGCTTCATAAGCCTCTTCATATGCACTAAGAAAATGCAATGTTTGACTTCTCCACAATAGGATCTTCCAAGGCATTTGTGGATTGTCTAGTCAATGCATCACTAGTCTCTACAAACTCTTTTTACTTTTTTGCATTTAGTAATACATGAGCCTCATAGGCTTCCTCATAAGCACTCATAAAATTTGCATATGCATTTCCCATCCCTTTCACTTTCGGCTGCTATAAGGTATCATTTTTATGGGTACTCAAAGCATCAATAGTATCTATGGAAACATCATCTGAATGGCGACTCAAAAAATCACTAGTATTGGTAGAGACATCATTGGTATGGTAGCTCAAAGCATTACTAGTCATTGCATGAGCATCCTCTATAGGGCTAATCACAACCTCAATATTTTTAGCATAGGCATTCAATGCATAAGTGTTGAAATCCTCAATAGACTCATTAAGAAAACCATAGCAGGTCCATGCTTAGCCTCGCTATAGCACATAGTGAAACCTAGCCAAAATATTGTGCTTCTTCTATAAGTTCATCATCCTCTAGCTGCATTTGTATCCTTAATTCCTCCTCTTCCCGCCTCCTTTTTTCTTCCTCTTTATGTTTCACCCATTGCTGATCTTGATACTTATATGCTACAATAAGCCTCTTGCATAAATCCTCAAATTTCTTCCAAAATTTGTGAGTGACATAAGTTACTTATCCAAGCTCAATCATATGTACATTGAAATCCATCACTTGCTACATATTTTTTGCACAAAGAATATTTTCATCCCTAGAACCATCTTGTGTAACCAGGGACTTATAGGTTGCAATGAGCATCTAATGTATGGACAAAGTTGCTTCCCAATTGTATTATTTATGTACCTAAGCTCAAGCAGTTGTATAATGTACTCTAGGGCCTACTATATATCTTACTCAAAAAGCATATGTGTATTTGCATCTATACCTAACTCTTCACCCTAGCCTTCACATTTGGTTCACTAAAGACATCAGAGCATTGCATGCTTGATGGTTGAAAGATGCAGGGTCTCATGAAGTAGGCATGTCAAGTAGGGTGCTCATACTTGTGAAGAAGATGGAAAACCATGAGAAAACACCAAAGTAGACGCCTTGTAAGATCCTGCGAGCAACTCAATACTCATTAGAAATACTCTAGGCAATGGGCCTATAACTCCACTTCCGTCCTAGCATATCACTCTCAAGAGAACATTGACTCTTGATCACTCATATAGCTCAACTCTCATAAAACTTGGCAAGGTAATAAAATCTTAAGCTTCCATCACTTCAAACTCAAACTAAAGTTTAAGAGACTGGTACTCAACTCCTTGGTAAGTCTTTTAGATTAACATTGCTTGGAAGATCACAGCAAATCACTTACAATATGGATATTCAATGACCATTCTCATAATCCTAGGCAATCAAGGTCAGAGAAGGAAGGAAGATAACATAGACAACATAAGATTGAAAGTGCAATGATCCTTTGCTTTAGCTTACACAAGAGTTTTTGAGTGAGAATGTCCAAGCTCCTTGAAAAGTGATTCAAGATAAAACCAACAACACTAAAGTGGTGAAGAAGGAAATTCGGTATGGCAGCCTCTATACTATGCCAAACTCCCTTATGCCACAAAGTGAATGAGGTAAGGGCACAACCCTAGTCATGGAAGAGCAGACTAGGACTCTATGCAAGAGGGAGAGGAGCTTGTGAGGGAGAAGAGAGGAAAACTGAGAGAGAGAGAGAGAGAGAGAGAGAGAGAGAGAGAGAGAGAGAGAGAGAGAGAGAGAACTATAAAAAATAGATGAATCAATAAAACCTAAGAGGGCACAAGAGATGGAGAACCCTCAAGACATAACCAATATACACAATATGGACACCAATAGCATGGGCTTATTACATTGTAGAGCATGCATAAGTTATAGTAAGGGAATGAATTGCATAAACTCATGAGAGAGAATGGGGAAGGCTCAATAGGGCTGAAGAAGGCCTCTTGGCTCTCTCTTTTTTTTGCAAATTACAAAGGATAAGGCCTCTTTATATAGGCCTTGAGGGTGTTTTAGGGAGGAGGTTAAGATAGAATAGGAACTAACACCACAAAAGCTGCATTAAGGCAGTTCCACCAATATGGAAGCTCCATCTAGATGTTTTGTTGACCAATTTTGTACTTAATCAAGTTCCATCATATGTGAGGTGTCTCCATTCTCCCCCCCATAGCTTGATTCCAAGAGCTCTCCTATAAAAAAAATAGAGAATCTTCATAAAACAGGATCATATCTAGCAATAATGGAGAGAGAGTAGTGAGAATTCATACATTACTACTACAATTAAGGATAATTTGAGGGTGATTTAGGAGGGAAATTCTAATGGTTTATTATCTTGAGAGAGAGGGGAAAGGGTTGGGAGTCTAATGAATGATGTTTTATGGATTAAGTGTGGGGAAGAAAGTGTGGGTGTGTATAAAATTGGGAGGTAGTCTACACTGTAGTTGGAAAAAGTTGGCTTCCACTATTTTGGCCATATCTCTCGACTCGTAGCTTCAAAAAATTATAAAAAAATACCAGCCAAAACTTCAGCTCACACGCTACAACTTTTATGTTGAAAAGTTTTTTTGGATCGAAGTGGAAGTATTTTTAAAAAATATTACAAAATCATGTGCCTGATTTTTCTTCCACTAATGCTTCCAAGAAGGGTCCCATTTGTTTGAATTATCATAAGGCTCCAAACCCATGACATTATGAGCCTCACATGCCCTTTGGATAGCTCCAAATCTATTTCATGCCATTTCTTTTCACATTACACATTTTCCCTTCACCTTCCTCCATTGATCTTTACTCTTCACCCCCCCTTGGTAAACCGGTCCATGAAATATTTCCATCCAGTGATTTCTTGGATTTCCCAATAGGTTGTTTCCACCCTCTTCTTTATTTCAAACCTCCAAATGTACAAAAAATCAACAAAGTGTTAGAAAAATATTTTTTTGTGATTTTCTCGTATCATATAACCCCCCTAACTTGGCTAGAGGTATTTATGCCTCTAGACACTCTTTGGTATCTTGAGATGACCCCACCCTGATGTGATAGGGTTTTAAGCGCCATCCATTTACCCTAGTTTTGTGTACTTTTCCCTCAATGTCTTGAAGTTTGTAGGAGCCATTGTTGAAATTTATTGTGATCCAAAATGGTCCCTCCCACCGGTAGAGAAACTTGCATCCTTTCTTTTATCAAATCCATTGTCATATCGAAGCACTAAAGATCCCTCCTTGATGTTTTTATCTGTTAGCTTCTTGTTGAACTTTTCTCTATGCTTCTCAGCTTCCTGGGAGTAGTGGTTGATGGTTTCTTCACGATCCAATTGTAGCCTTTCTAGGTCCAGTAATCTTTGATGTAACTTCTCCTTTTGAGAGCCTACTGTGCCACCTAATATCCGAAGGCTAGCTAATTTCACCTCAATAGGAAAAAGAGCCTCTTGTCCATAAAATAGATGAAAAGGTGTGAACCATAACATGGTTTTGAAGGAGGTTCTATAAGCCCATAGAGCTCCACTAAGGTGCTTGTCCCAATCCTGGGGCCTTGAATGTACCTGTTTGCTGATGATTTTACAAATCATTCCATTTACCTTTTCCACCAATCCATTGCATTGAGGATAGTAAGGGGTAGAGTGTCGTCGTCGAATATTTAGCTTTTTCATGAGTTCACCCACCACATTAGCTCTAAACCCTGGTCCTCTATCTGATAGTATTTCAAGAGCGGTACCAAACCTACAACAAATGTGGTCAAAGATGAATTTACTCACTTCAGTAGTAGTGATTCTTCTAGTTGGCAAAGCCTCGGCCCATCTAGTCATGTAATCTACCCCCATGATAATATACTATTTTCCTGATGGAGTGCATGGTAGAGGCCCTATGGCATCAATTTCCCACTTCTCAAAGGGTCCATAGACCTTGATTGGGGTTTGGGGTTCTGCTATGAACCGTCGTGGTCCTAACTTTTGACATTCTTCACATGTTTGACACCAATATTTGACATCTCGGTGTAGACTGGGCCAAGTAAAGCCGGCTTGTATAACCTTTCTACTTGTGATGTCATGTGCAAAGTGGCCTCCACACACATCATCATGGCAAGCTTTTAAGACTTCTTCAATTTTCCATTTTGAAGGCACTTTCCTAAGCACACCATCCTTACCAAGACAATACAAACTATCATTTACCATGTGATATCTTGTAGCCTTCCGAGCTAGCCATTGTCTTTCTCCCTTAATCAGGTGTTTGGGAGCTTTTCCTTGCTCTAAGAGGTGTAGAATATCTTCTAAGGCTTCCTTGCCTTGCTGAAGTGGGAGTTTGATAGCCACTGCTCCCACCATTGACTCATTCAGCTTTGATGATGCTAGATGGTCGGCATCCTTGTTCTGGTCTCTTGGCACATGATGTACTTGTGCCTCCCTAAATCCTCTCATAAGAGATTTAGCCTCTCTCATTTTACTAGAGAGGTTTGTATTTTTGTATGCCCATGTACCTTGCATCTGCCTTACCAATAGCACAGAGTCTCCAAAAGCATTCAACCTCTCGATTGAATTACTAAGACACCAACAAAGACCATGAATTAAAGCTTGATATTCTACCTCATTGCTAGAGTGGACACCTTCCAAGATGATTCCTTCACCATAGATTTTCTCTCCTAAAGGAGAGAAAACAACAATGCCTGCAGCTGCCTTATCCTTAGTTCTCTTGTATGCACCATCAAAGTAGAGACTATAAGTATCTACAAGAGTCTTTATGGATGGGGGTGGTGGAAGGTCCTTTCTTTTTACCCTGAGATTTTTCTCATAGCACTTGTTTGTCAAAATATCAGGCAGGCATGCTCGACTTGTTTTTTCAACCTGCACTGTATAATCAAACTCTTGAAGTCAGACCACCCACTTTGCTATTTTGTCAGAGATTTCCATATGCTGTAGTGCATAGGAAAACATATCCTCCACAGTGATGATCACAAACCTCTTTGGAAGAAAATATGGCCGAAATTTGGTTATTGCAAACATGAAGGCCAACACTAGTTGTTCCATGGAGGTGTAAGCCTTCTCTGAGGCTTTCATGAGGCGGTTGGCAAAATACACAGGCCTCATGAAGGATGTTTTTGGATCTTTTTATAGGAGAGAAGCACGAATGGCCTCTTCTCCCACTCTAGGGTTTACAAAGAATGTTTCTTCCCAACAAGGCTGGAGGATTATAGGAAGTGACCCCAACATTTCCTTTATCTCCTTAAAATGTCCTTCACTTTGTTCACTCCATACAAGTGTTTCTTGGCGTGTCAGTTGCTGCAGGGGATATATGGCCTGAGAGAGTAAGTGTATAAATCTACCCAAATATCTTAGCTTTTGTAAGAAGGAGACTAATTGTTTGATGGAGGTTGGGGAAGGTAGAGCTAGCAATGTTTCTACCTTTTTTGGATCTATCTCAATTCCTTCAATTGACACTACATGCCCTAGTAGTGTAACCTTGCTTTCCCGAATGTGACATTTATCCTTATTTAGTTGTCCACTCAACCTAGCCAAGCGAGTAAATCCTTCATCAACCTTGCGTAGATGTATGTTCCTTTAGCTATAAACACAAAAGTCATCTATGAAAACCCTTATGGACTTACCAAAGTAAGGTTGGAAGACCATATTCATGAATCGTTGAAAGGTTGATGGGGCATTTGTGAGACCAAAGGGCATGACCCGAAAGGCAAAACATCCCTATGGTGCGATGAAAGTGGTATTCTTTTGATCCTCCTTTGCAATGCGAATCTGGAAGTAGCCAGAGTAGCCATCACACACTGTATACCGCTCATGTCCTGCTACTTCATTCAAGATTTCATCCTAAAATGGGAGAGGAAAGTGGTCCTTCTTTGTTGCAGCATTTAGTGGCTTGTAATCTATGTATACTCACCACTTACCATTTTTCTTTGGCCTCATTACTATTGGGAAGACCCATTTTGAATCTCCCACTGGGTATATGAATCCTGCATTCAAGAGTCTCTTCACCTTCGTCAACAGTGCATCCTGTTGCACAACTCCCAGTCTTCTCAATCTTTGTACTATAGGTTTGCTACCTTCTTTGAGTTGGATGTGATGCTTCACTGCAGTGACACCTGTAATGTGAGTATAATAAAAAATAAACAATGATGCATGCTTCTTGAGAACATTCATCTAACCCTCCCTTTCTTCATCCTTTATATCCTTGGATATCATCTTCACTAGGCTAGCATCCCACACATCTTCTCCTTGGATTCTTGGGTTGTCTTCTCATGAGGTAGGTTCCTTTAAGGTGATGCCTATAACTTTGAAAGTGCTATCACTCTCTTCACTTGAACTCTCTTCCTCTTCTACTGATGAGGAACATCCACTTGAGCTCCACTCATCGGCAGAAGTTTCTAGTTCAAGGTTCTCTTGATGCCCACTCTTCAAGTTGTAAACCACCTTTTGATCGTGGCCACCCACCTTACGTGGCCTCAACTCCAGATCCGTTGTTGCCCAATCTTGCCTAGCTCCGATGCCCATAAGCCAAGGTCTCCCTAGGATGAGGGGATATCCTTCTCCTTTTACTGGCATTACACAAACATCCACTGCTGCAGTGATTCAAAAAACAGAAACTCTCAAATCTTTCACTACACCCACACATGTGACTGCATCATTGTTGGCCATCTTTTCTCTAAAGGTTGAGGATTCCATTACTTCTAAGCCTAATTGATGCATAAGTTTTTCTGTCATGACACAAACCTCTGCTCCACTATCGATGTATGTTTTTCGAATCCATTGACCTTTGATTTGAGCCTCCACTAAAGGCACTATATCTTTGAGGCCATATGCCTTGATTGCACTAACCATTTTACATTGCCTTGCCCTTGTGCTTACCATTTTTTACCATTATCGTCATAGCTTTGGAGAGGCATGAAGTAGTTGTGGCCAAGTAATTTTTGGCCCTTGAGAGCTCACATTTGCTATCAGATCATAAGGTTGTGTCTGAGAACCCAAAGGGAAGTCGGAGATATCAATTTTTGACCTAGTTCAAGTCTTTCTCTTCTTCTCTTCATCTCTAGGTGCCCGTGATGTACTTGCCTCATTGATTGCTTCCTTGCTTGCCTCAATTTGGACACGTACCCGCTTGATAGGCATGGTCTCTACTACATCTACCTTCATCTTACCTCTCACTATTTCTTCTTGGAGCCTTCTATCCCTAACCACCTCCTCTATTTTTTATGACATTAACATTTGGTTGAATAGCAGGGGTTTCAGCTTGAATATAAGGTGGTTGTAAAATTGCAGGTTGTGATTGCTCTTGCTCTTGAGTCCTAGCACGAGGAGGGCTTACTTGTTGTCGAGGACCTCTGGTAGGGTGATCATATCTTCTAGGGTGAGGACAATTGTACATGCCATGTCCATTTTCTCCACAGTTGTAACACAACATCTCCCTTGCTTGTCACCGCATTTGTGGTCGATTCCCACCATTCCCCTCGATAGGTCTTCTTGCACCTTGCACAAGATTCACTCTCAAACCCTCTAGTTGATTAGTAAGATTGTTTATTTGTTGGATCATGTCTTCTTGACCTCTAACAAGGCCTGGTACATTAGATACATTTGGGGAAACTTGAGAGGCTTCCATAGTTATGATGTTGTTTCCCAAAACTGCTTGGCTAGCTTGGGCTTGGTAGAGAATCTTTCGATTCTTTTCCCTAGTGATTCTCAAAGCATCTTCAAAAGTGTTTGAAATTTTCACCTTTACCTTCTCCCTGAGCAAGGGGTACAAACCTGAAATAAATCGATCCTTTTGAAGGTAGTTTGAAGCTCTCACCAGGATTCAGTGAGTCTGACCATTGCCCCCAAAGCTTCAAAAACCCTTCCTCATAAGTTGCATAACCATAAGGATCACTTTGATGGAGGGCCAAAAGCCATTGCCATAACTCTTCAGCTGAGTTAGTTTGTTTAAATCTCTGCAAGGAAGCTGCCTTCAATCCCTCTCATTCAGCTCTTTGGGCCAGATTTAGAGTTTGGAACCACATTTTAGCTTCTTCCTTGAGCACCAAAGGAAAAGCCCTCAACTTTAATGCTTCATCATCCCTTCCAGAGACAAGGAAGGCCATCTCAAGGTTGTCCAAAAAATCCAATGCATTTTTTCCATTGCGCCCAAAGAAGCTTGAAATAACCATGTTGCCTTAGTAGAGTACAAAGATGAACACATCTAGACTTAAGTTGTATTTTATGAGGGGAAGGATGAATGGGTTCACAGATGCATTGATTTCAGTAAGACATCTAGGCCCCAGTATGCTTCTAATAATGCCTTGGAATCTAAGCTTTGTGTTGGCTACAATATGCATAGTTTGCATAGCAAGAGGTTAGATTGGTCCATACAGTCCATACTGCAATGTGGACTTCACATACCTGAGCATGCGTCTAGCCGCATCCAAATGTGGTTTCCTTGGAGCCTGCATAAACTGACTTACCAGTCCAACAGCATAGCTCAAATCTGGCCTGGTAATAGTCATATAAATCAAGCTTCCTACTATGCGTTTGTACATAGTAGGGTCTTCCAGAAGCTCACATGCATCTGCACTCAGCTTCACATTCTGCTCCAAAGGAACTGAAATAGACTTACAGTCTGTCATCCCATATTTGGACAGCATGTCCAATCCATACTGCCTCTGCAAGAGCTGTATCCCACTTGGTGATCTAATTACCTCAATGCCCAAGAAATAACGCAGCTCTCCCAAATCCTTCATCTCAAACTTCTGCTTCAATAGCATTTTCACATGAAGGATATCTTCATCACTATCACCTGTCATAATCAAATCATCAACATAAATGACAAGTAGCATAATACCTTTCTCTGTTTTTCTCACATAAAGTGAGAAATCTGCCTTGGAAATCTGAAAACCAATAGTGACAAGATACTGTCCTATCTTGTCAGACCATGCTCTAGGTGCTTGCTTCAAGCCATACAAGGCTTTCTTCAACCTGCAAACAAACTCAGGATGAACAGCATGCACATAACCTGGTGGCTGCTCCATATAGACCTCTTCTTGCAAATCACCATGCAAGAAGGCATTCTTTACATCCATCTGATGTAGAGGCCATCCCTTTGATGCAGCCATAGCAATGACTTCTCTTACGGTTGCCATCCTTGCAACCGGATTGAATGTTTCTTCATAGTCAATGCCATATGTTTGTGCATACCCCTTGACTACTAATCTTGCCTTGTATCTGTTCACAGAACCATCTGCATTGTGCTTCACCTTATAAACCCACTTACAACCAAATGCATTCTTACCTTTAGGCAAATGTACCAATTCCCATGTAGCATTTGCTTCCAAGGCATCCATTTCTTCATCCATGGCTTTCTCCCATTTTTCAAAAGAAGTGGGTTCTGGTTCGTGTATCACTTTGACCATATAGGCATAGTGAATGGCTGTAAATCCATCATATTCCAGCCTATCCACAGGATACCTAGCTCTGGTAGACCTGCGTAAAGTAGGTTCACTCCCAGGTGCTCTCAAAACATCCTTGGTCTTCCTTACTCTAGGTGTAACAATAGAAGGAATACCCAACTCATCATCAATGCTCTGTTCTGAGCCACTGGATTCACCATCCACATAAGAGTGACCTGCATTCACATCAAACATGGGCTGATCTACCTTCTCTTTTCCTTTTCCTGATACCTGCATACCACTGTCTGCATTGCTTTGAGAAGATTCTCCTGATCTCAATTTGCCTGTCCATGGCGAAGAATGTGAACCACTGCTAGAGGTCGCTCTAGGTCCACTAATATCTTGTGACTGCTACTGTGAGTTCTGTGCAGCATTACCATTTTGTGCATCTACATTATCAATCACATTTACTGGTTTATACTAGCTACTCATCTCATCAAAAACAACATCTCTGCTCACTGTAAACTTACGAGTAGAAGGGTTATAGCATCTATACCCTTTTTGCTGCAGAGAATAACCAATAAAGATGCACTTCTCAGCTTTTGGATCCAACTTGGATCTCAACTCATGTGGCACATGAACATAGGCAATGCAACCAAAAATTTTCAAATGAGAAATCTCTGGTTTCCTACCAGTATACCTCTCCTCTGGAGTCATGCCATGTATTGCTGCAGTGGGAGTCCTGTTCATTATGTAGACTGCTGTAGCAACTGCTTCAGCCCAGTAAAAATCTGGCAAGTCTTTTTCATTGAGCATGGTACGAGATACCTCTCCAATATGCCTATTTTTCCTTTCTGCAATTCCATTTTGTTGTGGGGTATGACTGCATGAATATTGCTGCTTTATGCCATGCTCTTGCAGGAACCTTGCAAACTCATTTGAGAGGTACTCTCCCCCTCCATCTCACCTTAGGCATTTTATTTGGAGGCCTGTTTCTTTTTCAACCATAGCTTTAAGAGTTTTAAAATGCCCAAAAACTTCACTTTTCTTTTTCATAAAATACACCCAAACTTTTTTGCTATAGTCATCAATAAAAGTGACAAAATAATGACAACCTCCAAGAGATGCAGCTTTAGTAGTCCACACATCAGAGTGGATTATTTCCAATGGCTTCTTACTCTCTTGAACATGTCTAGGAAATGGTTTCCTTGCATGTTTTCCAAACTGACAGGCTTCACATACCTTATGCATTTCTGCAACCTTGAATTTAGGCAATCCTGCAACAATATTTTGGGCCTGCATTGATTTAAGTCGCTATACATTAACATGACCAATGCGTTTATGCCAGATATCAATATCTGCAACTACACCGGTCCCATGTGCAAACATTGCTGCACTCAATTCAGACATGTCTGCATCCAACGTAAACATTCTGCCCTTCTTCTTTCCTTTTGCTATCAAGCGACCTTTATTTTTCATATCCTCAACAAAGCATCCATGAGGATTAAATGTGACCTGCAAGCCCTGCTCAACCATTTGACCAACAGAAACCAGATTCTTGGTGATATTCGGGACATGAAATACATCGGACAGGTATTTCTTTTTTCCATCCTGCATAGACAAAGGAATTTTTCCAATCTACACAATAGGATGTGCAGTATCATCACCAGTCTCCACAAATCCTAGTTTTTCCATTTTCCTTGCATCCTCCATTCATTCTGCATGACCTGTCATGTGGTTTGATGCACCTGAGTCAACATACCACACATCGTTGCTTTCTTCTGCACTTGTCACAGAATTGTTCATGTGCTGCACCATAAACAAATGCTCATTTCTGTCATCACCCTGTCTACTAGAAGATGCATAATTCCCTTGTTGCAATTTTCCATTCATGATGTCATTATGCTTTTTATAGCAGTCTTTAGCCATATGACCCATTTTACCACAATAGTAGCATTCAACATTACTGTTTGCATTTTGGCCTCTTTGCCATCCACCACGACCTCTTTGGCTCCCCCTGCCTCTAGAGTTACCACGTCCTCCTCCATAGGACTAGTTTTCTTGAGTTTGCTGCATATTCTGATTTCTACCACAGCCTCCAGATCGGCCTCCTCTACCTCTGCCTCTACCTCTTCCAGCATTTGAGTAGAAGACAACTTCTTTTGAAGTTCCTCCTGAAGAAGATGCACCACCATTTCTTTGCTCCTAAAAAATTAGAAGAGCAATCAGCTCCTCAAAATCATGAAATCTTTCACGGACGGAAATGGATGTTCGGAACTGTGCATAATCCTTTCCTAGACCATTCAAGGTCACTGAAACTAAATCATCATCTTCCACTGGCGACCCAATGGAAGCAAGTGCATCTGTAATCTTCTTCACCTTCATGTGGTAGTCATTGATGCTCATATTTTCTCTTTGCACATTATGCAACTCTTGCTTGAGTTGCATTTTCCTGGCTTGCGTATTTGTGCTATACATTTTTGACAAAGTAACCCATGCCTCCTTTGGCGTACTTGCATCCTGAGTATGCACAATCATAGAGTCTGAAATGCTGATAGACAGCCAATACATAACTTTCCTGGCTCTCTTATGCCATGCTTTAAATGCCTGCATTTGTTGTGGAAGAACTGGCTCTTCTTCATTTCCTGCAACAAATTCCCAATATCCTTTTCCCATAAGGAAATTCATCATTCTAAACTTCCATGCCTGGAAGTTGTTATTGTCAAGCTTTTCAGTGACAATCTGTGAAAGAGAATCAGATGCTATTACAGAACACTGCAAAAAATTCTGTCACTGCAAAAAATAGAGCTTCACCCTCACAAGGGCAAATCTGCAAAACTGGCGAAAGTGGTATTTGACCACACAGTCACTTCCTAGTGACGATTTTGCATCAACAGGCAACAAGGATGATTCTGTAACTCCCAATGTCTTTGCGCACAGGCATACAATGCAATTTCTACAGTAACTTTTCACCAACCTGTAGAACAGTGGTTGCACAGCATAAAACTGGGTCTTTTCCTGAGTGCGTGCAGAAAACTTCCGCCTCCAAAAGAGGCCCCGAAATGGCCTCAAATAAAAAAAAAGAGGGTCGCCAAGGGCTAAACCCCTCTCCCGCAGCATATACTGCCCTCTTGCTTCACCGCGAAGGGCGTCTCAACATGAGACAATGCACTCTTGCAATTTCCGGCTGTGCTGCCTACAGAGATCTGCTCCCAAAAGAGAAAAAATGAAAGCAACACTGCTCCTCTTACCAGAACACCTCGAGCTTGGCTTGCTTTCTTGAGCTCCTTACCACGAACAAGGCTCTGATACCACGTCAAGATTGTGGGAGAGAAGGAAGGAGTCTCACTTGTAGCTTTCTTGCTTGCACAATGGGGGAATACACACAAGGGTGGAGGCTGAAAACAATTTTCCTCTTCTTAGTTGTGTAAGCCAAAAGAACACACATACAAAGAAATAGAAGAACCCTATATATGGGTCTCAAACCAAACTCAACTAACTAAGGTGGCATACTAACTGAGCCACGAACTAGAGTAGATAAGGATAGCTGTCATGTAGCTATTATTCATGGGCGGTGTACCAACTGCATCTGCAAACTGACACGTCAGTGACATAAATGCACAACGGTCACCCTGGCATATCACGAGTGGAGCTCGATATCTCAACAAAGAATGCATTGCAGTCTAGCATTGGGAAGATTATAGGTTCTGGTGATACAAGAATCTCCCTTAACCTTTCAGCTCCAAAGTACATGACAAGACGTTGCTGGAAGAAAATCTTCCTATTGATGCATACATTAACTCGAATGTTTTGTACAGAGTGGAAGGTGTAGAAATTCGGATCATTATTATAATTCATAAGTGGAGACTACTTAAGGGAGTAGAGGAAATGCACTTTTTTGAATTATAAAGGATTTTTCCCAAAGTGTTTCTTTCTGGAACCCACCAACTTTGCTATACAGAGAATTTGCTCACCAGTGATTGTTCTTGCCTTAGTGTGTCCATCCTCGGCAACATATATTTCATAAGGTGTGATGGCCACCTTTTCAACCACACCTAACCTTCGAGCTAGCAGCAGTTGAAGGTAGTCTCCATACTTTGCACCTCTACAAAACTCCACACCGTTCATGCATAGTTGTTCTCCTTTGATGTGGATTAGGCCAGATAGAGAGAGGGATTTGATGATTTGGAGATGAGGACCTCCCGAAAGGGTCTTCACTTTGTTTGCAAAACACTCACCACAATTATGAGAACCTAGCAATTGATGGCAACATGATTTTTCCTGTTGTGAGAGAATGGAATTCCTAAGATGAACACCTTTTACCCGCATACGTGCCGTTATCCGGTAGGCATACTTCCTTTCTTTGGCTTCCTTGGGAGACCATTGTGGGAGTCATGGAATTCGACCAGCTTTAAAAAGAGTTGGTGAAGGTGTTGGAGAAGAGCCACTTGGAGCACTTGTTGTAGAGGATGCACCACTATGTGTTGTATCATCCCGCATAAGGAGGTAGAGAATTGTGGATGAGAATGTCCTCAGCAGGGGCACCAATTTATGACGAAGGAAATTTGGTATGGCAGCCTCTATACTATGCCAAACTCCCTTCTACCACAAAGTGAATGAGGTAAGGGCAGCACCTAGTCATGGAAGAGCGGAGTAGGATGCTATGCAAGAGGGAGAGGAGCTTGTGAGGGAGAAGAGAGGAAAACAGAGAGAGAGAGAGAGAGAGAGAGAGAGAGAACTATAAAAAATAGATGAATCAATAAAACCTAAGAGGGCACAAGAGATGGAGAACCCTCAAGACATAACCAATATACACAATATGGACACCAATAGCATGGGCTTATTACATTGTAGAGCATGCATAAGTTATAGTAAGGGAATGAATTGCATAAACTCATGAGAGAGAATGGGGAAGGCTCAATAGGGCTGAAGAAGGCCTCTTGGCTCTCTCTTTTTTTTGCAAATTACAAAGGATAAGGCCTCTTTATATAGGCCTTGAGGGTGTTTTAGGGAGGAGGTTAAGATAGAATAGGAACTAACACCACAAAAGCTGCATTAAGGCAGTTCCACCAATATGGAAGCTCCATCTAGATGTTTTGTTGACCAATTTTGTACTTAATCAAGTTCCATCATATGTGAGGTGTCTCCATTCTCCCCCCCATAGCTTGAGTCCAAGAGCTCTCCTATAAACAAAATAGAGAATCTTCATAAAATAGGATCATATCTAGCAATAATGGAGAGAGAGTAGTGAGAATTCATACATTACTACTACAATTAAGGATAATTTGAGGGTGATTTAGGAGGGAAATTCTAATGGTTTATTATCTTAAGAGAGAGGGGAAAGGGTTGGGAGTCTAATGAATGATGTTTTATGGATTAAGTGTGGGGAAGAAAGTGTGGGTGTGTATAAAATTGGGAGGTAGTCTACACTGTAGTTGGAAAAAGTTGGCTTCCACTATTTTGGCCATATCTCTCGACTCGTAGCTTCAAAAAATTATAAAAAAATACCAGCCAAAACTTCAGCTCACACGCTACAACTTTTATGTTGAAAAGTTTTTTTGGATCAAAGTGGAAGTATTTTTAAAAAATATTACAAAATCATGTGCCTGATTTTTCTTCCACTAATGCTTCCAAGAAGGGTCCCATTTGTTTGAATTATCATAAGGCTCCAAAGCCATGACATTATGAGCCTCACATGCCCTTTGGATAGCTCCAAATCTATTTCATGTTATTTCTTTTCACATTACACATTTTCCCTTCACCTTCCTCCATTGATCTTTACTCTTCACCCCCCTTGGTAAACCGATCCATGAAATATTTCCATCCAGTGATTTCTTGGATTTCCCAAGAGGTTGTTCCCACCCTATTCTTTATTTCAAACCTCCAAATGTACAAAAAATAAACAAAGTATTAGACAAATATTTTTTGTGATTTTGTCATATCAAGTGGCAGGAAGGCTTTAGGATGGCAAGGAGTATGCACTAGCAAACGAAGCTACTAACAATATTTTACAAAGACTAAAGGCAAATAAGGTCATAGTAAGGTCATAGTATAAGTTTTGAATTTATTTGATGGTGGATTATTATTTTGTGGAGCTTCATTATATTATCTTGGGCACTTGTGTATTATTGTTGTACTTCATAGACATAAGATTATTATGGTTATATTATTTTGTGAGAGCCGGACTCAATCATGTACACATTGTATTTATCACCCGTAGTTGTATTTGTTGCACCTACAAGTGTTGCGTGGGTTGCATACATGTATTTGTGATTAGATTAGTGTAGGCTTGGTCCATTTATACTAAGGTACAAGCATGCTATGAGGATTGAACTTCCTAGAATCCACAAAGTAGATAGGCACCCAAAAGAGGGTGCAAACCCTAATTCACAATGGTGGGAGTCCTAAAATATAAAAAGGATGCAAACCCTAAAATGAAAAGTGGGGCACAAACCCTAACCCTAAAATAGTGTGGTGTCTTAGAGAGGTGCGAGTATGCAAGTAGAGGAGTCGATATTGTGGGGGATGGAGAATGAGGAGGGCATGGAGCATGTGGAGGAGACAAGTACAAAAAATATAGACAAAGAGATAGGAGAACAAGAATTTTTTGAGAATGAAGTAGACTCTTCTTTTTATGGAGACCTATGCATAGACCTTCCAGTGTGCATTCAACTATGCCAAGAGCTTGATATGGAGCTATAGGCCCGATCGTATTTGTGTTTGCTTGTCAAATTCATTGATAATTCACCTTTACTAGTACGAGTGAGAAAGCCAATGCAATGATTGATATATGATAGCTATGTAGCTCATCACTATGCATATATGGTTAAGGTTATGCAAGATGTTGAACCCACTTGTTTTAAGGGGATGCAATGTGTAATGGACATTGGGATCATGCTATGGATTAATGAATACCCGCACTTATGGATAATGATACATGGGAGTTAGTGCCCTTACCTAAAGACAAGAAAGTTATTGGCTGCAAATGGATATATAAGGTTAAATGATCTATTGAGCACTTAATTAAATATCTTTTCATTTCAACCCCACACCCCCTACCCTTTTTGTTTTGCTTGCTTGCATAAATGTAGGAAGACTTTGTGACAATTTTCCATAGAAACAAGCTCTAAACATGCACTTTAATATATAAATGGAGGTAAATTGAGGCAAACCCTCATGGTTTACCTTCATTACACAATCACAAACATTCTCCTAGTTTTTTGTAAAATTTAACGTGTAGAAACTCACTTTTGAACATTTTTTTCTTTATTTGACTATTTTTAATGAATTTTTCTATTTATTTTAACATAAATTAGTAAATTTTTTAGTTTTATAATTTTCGTAACTTATGTGAAGAAGTGTGGTCCACTAGCATACTTATTTTCATGCCATGTGAAGATCATTGTATATAATAGCCCTCCACCTTACATATAACAACTGCCCTATATATAATAGCCATCGCCCATGATCACCAACTCTAGTTTAGTCCGCCATGCAAGCTCACAACCAGCCTCAACTACACTTTTGAACTTTGTCTTCTTTGATGTCTCTCTCCACTTGCACGTGTCTTCTCTATTTCCCTTTTCTTTTATCCCTACCATATTAAAGGAATTTCAAGTGCCCACCTTGCTCGTCGTCAACTTGAATAGCATAGCAAAAGATACTACTAATCGAAAACAATGTCGTGATTTAATGCCATATCTATAGGTTACGACATTCGAGCAATGCATATAAATTGACTTGATGTTGAGTCTTGTAAGAATTGCACCTCTACTCTACTGTAGGTCTATATCAACAATAGCTCCAACGTAGACCATGAGGTCAGGCTGAGAGGCAGAGAACAATTGTGTGGCCATCCAAGAAGTGTATTGTATGAGGTAGATGTAGCGTGGAGTTTGGAGGAAGGTAGCACTTTGGATCAAGCAACTTGTAGAAAAGAAGGCACCAGTGTGAACTTGAAAGGATATGCTCTCATAGGAAGCTTTTCTCCTCTCATTATGCATTAATGTTGCTCTTGATCATTCACTCCTTGTGGTGGTAGAAACTCTTAGCTCTATGCCAACTTTCAACATGGTGTCCTACCAGTTTTCATTTGTCATCTTCCTCCTATTGTTCATTAGCATTGTGGTAATCATACACTCCATGAATGATGAGAGAGAGAGAACAAAAAGCAAACATGATAGCCCCCACAAATTGAGAAATTTTCTTGATGAATAGCTTGTGTACATGATTAGTTATATTGGGGTATATCTAACATAGCTTCCATAATTTCCATAATGCTTATACTAGTGATAACTTCATGGTAATGAAGCTATCCTAGATCTCCTTTGCATGTTAGAGCTATATCATTTTTCATCTAGCATGCCTCATCTTGCTCCAACAATACGTCCCTTTTTAGGATACATTCCTTCCTTTCTTAGCTGCTTGTTTTTCTATTGAAGCTCTCCTCCTTCCATTAGTGCCATGCGGTATTCCCATATTTTTTTTTCAAAGCTAGCTAAAAGATAAGCTTTATGTTTTTCTTTTCCTCTTAATTTATATTATGCTCAAACCACTCTTAAACCTAAGAAGATATTCCACACCCTTTTAAATGACCACCATTACTTTTATCCACATAACTAAGAACTCCACTTGTCATACTCCTAGACCCTTTACAAGCTTTGTGATGATTACTTTTATTTGGCTAAGTGCATTATTAGTCTCAGCACTTCATAATGCTTTATTTCTCCTCTTCATCAATGAACATCATGCTTTGAACCATGTCATAGTTGGAGGGTTCCAATGTTAAATAGAAGCTTGCACGACATCTCTATCATGAGTTTCCAAGAGCTACAACACTTTGTATTATTCATTTGTATTGCATCTACTAGCATTTGTTCCCATGGGGTTTGTTGGTCCCATCATCTTTTAAGCAAATTGGCTCTCAAAGAGTCACTTTCAGAGAGCTGATTGGCAATAGACATAGAGCCCCCTCTTCTCTTGGGCCTTTTGAGATACTCATTACAATTGGTGCAAAGCATCTATTTACATCATTCTTACCCCATACAATCTTGCCAATTGGAGAATCCCATTCAAACTTATTTTTCTTGATCCATTGAGTTAGTGGTAGTAGGTAGAATCTTATTGTTGGGGATAGATGAAGTGCTTTAAAGATTTTAATTTGAGATGGAAAGGCCATGTTGTAATCATCTAGTATCTAAATTTTCTAGCATCCACTCTATTCTCGTGCCTTCTTTTACATCTATCCCAATCAGCTACATAAGGTACCTGAATATTTTCCCTCTACATGTAGTCCTTCCTTTTCATTGCAAACCTTTACTCACACTTATGAGTGTTGACGAAACCCATAATTGATCCATACAATTCCAGGACATCTAAGGCATTGGTTACGTTTTTCTTTCTTGCATTGAGCATCATTACTAGGTTGTTTGCAAATCCTTGACCTCCTATTTACTTTCTTGTGTATTTAATATCCTTTAAAAAAAGTCCTAATCTCCAGTGTTTTAAACATAGGATGCATGGCTAAAGCAAACAGTAGTGGGCTTACTGGGCATCCTTACCAAACTCCTTATCCACCTAAAATGGGGCCAATAAGGCACCATTAAGTTGTAAATAATAATGAAACCCCCCCCCCCCCCCCAAATCACGCATGCATGTGCTTTGCATCACACATCATCTAAATTTTAAAAATGAATTGCAGTTGTAGAGACCCCTAGTCCACTCTAGTCAAGTTAGTCTAAGTAGGGGTTAGGATGCCATTACGACTCACCATGCATTAATGGGATAATTTAATAATGAACTATGATTAATTTGTCATCTAATAAAAATGACTAGTGTAGTTTTCATCCACCCACTTCACCCACCATAAGTATACTCCATACACTTATGGGGATTGGGGTTTCTTGGTCAAAGACATTGGTCACTATGTGTGCTTGCACTTGGTTTTCTAGTAGTGAAGGGAGCTTGGCTATTCTCCCATGGATCCCATCTTTTTCATAACCTATTCAATAAACCTCCATTTGATCCTATCATAAGCTTTTTCTACATCTAGTTGGAGAAGTATCACTTTCTACTCTGCTGCTTTGGCCCAAGCAATAGCAATAATGGCATTAAGTACATTTTCTGCCAAGAGACTTTTCCCCTTAATAAACATATATTGATGCTTGCTAAGATATCTCTGAATGACAAGAGTCAACATGTTAGCAATTGATTTGGCCAAAATCTTATCAATTGTGTTGGTTAATGATATTGGTCTCCAATAGCCAATTTTTGTGCACTACTCCTATTTGGGTATGAGTGTGATTATACTCTTCTTCCATGATGTTGGTGTAGTACTCCTTGCTCCCGATATTGATTGATCATCTTCCATATAGGGTCTTTAATTTCCTCCTAGAAGTGTTTGTGACGTGACCACCTATTGGCTGTCCAAGCACATCTTGACAGACCATTGAGAAACAAATCTAAGCGTTACCGCCTTGCACTCCCATGGAATGCCATGGGGTTTGTTGCCTAGGGTTTCCCGAGTCTGCCTTGCAACAAAACGTTCATAGTGGAACCCACTAGGCTCGGCCTGAAACTTGAGTTCCTAACGATCATGGTCTCCTGACAACATTCTAGCATGGGGTCCTAGACATTCTACTTTACGCGGAATTACTCGATCCGAAGCACTTCCATACCCCACTTGGTTCAAGGAGAAAGAGAAACGAGAGGGATATGCCGCTCAACCTCTCTGCCCGTAGGGCATAGTCCCATTCCGGTCCCCTAAGGGGGTATGAATTGGGTTCTAACTTAACACTACCTAAAGGTCGGAAAACCTTGCAAGAAGCCTCCTAGTTTTCTGGGACCACCCTTCCATAGGACAGACCCATTGGGGGTTCTGCCCACTCGCTGCCCTCAATAGGCGTACTTTAGTTATCTAATTAGCCCTATCATAGTTATGGGCGACGTTTAAAAGCAGATTCTTTAATTAAGCCTTTTAGGGAACAAGGTTTATTCACATAATCTATAGACACTGACACGAAGACAATTTCAGACAAGTTCCTTGGAAGTAAACTTAGTATTAGCATTTTAACTGAGGTACAAGTCTTATTCAAAAGGGACAATATCAGCAATCCATGAGGATGCACCTTATTTCCTCCAAGATTCTGCCCTTGCACTAGTAATAAGGCCCCTCGAGAATCTATCTTGAGTCATATAGATCAGAGGGTTAGGGAATACCTTTTTTTCCAACCCCACTCCTATGTGATAGGAATGACCAATTATGCAATTGGATCAATATCCTCGACAGTTCTCAAATGGTTGCTGTTCTAGCTTGCTAGCCTTAAGTCCAGGGTTCTTGTCTTGGAAAAACAACACTCAGACTCTCTTGAATTAACATCAAGTTGTGTCATAGTTGAAGGCGATATCTTCAAGGTTTTTTTAGCTTTATCGAGGCCAGATGTAGAATAGAGACCAATGAGTGTTTTACTTGTCTCAAAGTCCTCTACTAATGTAACAATAGATTAGCCCATTTACCTTTAAACCCTAAATAAGTCGAGTTAAGCCCTATCCTTAAGTATATAGGGTTCATCTCATTGAACCACCTTGAGCAATTAAGTTTAGTCCTTCATATGCACATCCTTTAACTATCTTTAAGATGAATCCCTAGCACTGCAACTGAAATCATCCATGATACCACACAATCTAAATGCGAGTCCCTATCTTAAGATGATGATGCAATGCAAAGTCCTACTCTTGGGAGTCCCTTTCAAGGCACTTATGCAAATCATAAATAGAGACCTGTATTTTTATTTGGTGTGAGGAACATGAAGTCATTAGGCTAAATGCAAGTGCGAGCTACTTCTCTCTAAAGGTTTATAGGAGCCTAATACCCGGCCTAGTATTGAAATGACCTAAACATACTTAACTGTTATCATAGCAACTAAGGATTCCCATGGACTTGATTCAAGCCTTTACTTCTACCTTTCCAATTTCACAAATTTTGCAATGCAAAAAGTATGATTTCCACTTAATGATGAATATGCTTTATCGTCATGATAATCCATTTTTCAGTTTCTTTTACCTCTCAAGCATGCCAATGCTAGTGCATAAATCTAATGCATTACAAACACAATCAATAAAGTCCTTGATTTCAGTGTGCACAAATGCAAAAACTTTTGTGCAAGTTGTTTGTTCAAAACATGCCAAAGAGCATTAAAACATAGTTTCCAACATGATTGAATAGTGCAATCTGATTGGTGGTTAATTATCATAGATTTTTGCCCGAATACTTCTCCCTTCCCAATGAAGTCAATCTATGTGTTTAAGAGTTCCCATCAAGTAGGATTTATGGGATGCACCTGGTTACCAAGTGTCGTGGTTCCTTGACCCGCAACTCCATCGGTTGAAGTGGGATTCATGCTCGATCGGACCTTACTTTGCTTAGGAGGCATCACATAATTCGGCTTTTTTTCTTCGCGGCTATGCACTTAGGATATAATAGAATGGACTCCTTATGGAGGGAAGCTTCTCGTGAGAACCATCTCAGAGCGGGGGGGAAAAAGAAAGGGAAAGCTTAGAAGCCTCTAGGGAAAATTTTCCCTCCCCCTCTCTCTCTCTCTCTCTCTCTCACACACACACACACTCTTACTCTCTTTTCTTCTTACTCTCTCTCTTTCTCTCTTTTCTCTCACACTATCCCTCTCTATTCTCTTAGTATCTCCCTCTCTTTTTCACTAGTCCAACAGCAAGGAAGAGTCACGATCATAATCACCTCCATTGTTAGTCCTAAGGGGCTTTTTATAGTGTATTGGGGGGGGGGGGGGGAGGGAAATAGCATGGTATGGAGCCCCCCCCTATCCCCATTAGGGCGGCCAGGTGGGTGGCCACCATGTAGGGTATGGTCGGTGCCCCCCTCCTTGGGTAAGTTACTCATGAATATATGTATGCATCACGTGAGTTCAAAATAAGGTATTTTTAAAATACCATCTTTATTCATTTTTTACAGACAGAAGGGTGTAATATAAAGGGCTTATTTATAGATTGAATAGAAAATGGTTATGTTTTATTCAGGAAAAATCTACAGATAAGGATATGTATAAATAGGCCTTGAATGCACATGATGTAGAGGATATACATATAGTAACTTTTGCGAGCCCCCTCTCCTCCACATCATCCTGTCATCACTTGGCAGCTGTCGTCCATCCTTACAGCTTGTCCTCTGCCAGCTGGAGCTCTCCCCCATGCCCACGTAAGCATTTCTAGAAGGCCTCCATGGGCTTCACAAATCTTGCCCCCTCTGACCTCACCAACTGGAGCTCCCCCCACGTCTGTACGTCATCACTCGGCATCCCCCCCCTCCATCCACCAGCTGGCAACGTGAGTAAAAGGGGGGGCGTTTATTATTTTCTTTTAAAAAAATCATTAATAAGGGGAGGTCATACGATAGGAGGGAGGGAAATATTACATCCTTCCCCCCTTAAGGAATCAAGATGTCCTCATCTCCAAAGGAATTGGGGGTATTGTTGGTTGAGAGTACTCTCGTCAACCCATGTGGCATCTTCTTCTGGAAAGTCCTTCCATTGGATGAGGTACTCCTTGAGGATTCTACTCCTCAATCTCTTTTCTCAAATGTCCAAGATTCTATTTGGCTAGAGCTCAAGGACTCCTTGGCTTGGAATTACAACTTGTTGATCATTGAGTACATGGCTAGGATTGGATACATATTTCTTTAGCATGCTAACATGAAATATATTGTGAACTTTTACGTTCTCAGGGAGTTGGAGTTTGTAGACATTGGGCCCTAGGAATTTGAGGATCCTGTAGGGTCCGCAATACCTTGGAATCAGTTTTTTAAATTATCCCAATTATATGGAACTCTTCTTGGGTTGTACATGAATAAAAATCATGTCTCCCTTATTGAAGAGTCGCTCTTGTCTATTTAGATCTACATAGGATTTTTGCCTTAATGTCTTGTCTAATGGCCTTAACCTGATCATCCATTTCTTTGAGCATTTCCTTAGAAGCTTCTACCCTTAAAGTAGGATATGAAAAGTTCAATGGAGTACGGCAATCATGCCCATATAAATCTTGAAAAGGTGTCATTTGAATGCTTTTTTGGTAGAAAGCATTATTGGCGAACTCTACCAATGGTAGATATTGGATCAATTTCCTAGGTTTGCAACAGCAATAAGCTCTAAGGATATCTTCAATGACTTGATTGATCCTCTCTATTTGGCCATTAGTTTGAGGGTGATAGGTTGTATTGAAGCAGAGTTGAGTCCCAATGTGGCTCCAAATATCCCTCTCCAAAAGTGAGATGTGAAGAGGGAGTCGCAGTCACTAACGATCCTTCTAGGCAACCCATGGAGTCTGAATATCTCCTTGATGTGCAATATCTAAAGCTTTGTAGTTTGTCTTGACTAGAATGAGGTGTGCAACCTTGGTGAGCATGTCTACTATAACCATAATTGAGTTGTAGCCTCCTTACACTGAAGGTAACCCAACAACAAAGTCCATGCTGATGAATTCCCACTTCATTTGGGGGATGTCGAGAGGTTACAGCTTCCCAAGCATCTTGACATGTTCCGCCTTAATGCAATGGAAAGACAAATATTCCGTGATATATTTGAGCATGTCTCCCTTAAGCCTTCCCCAATGGTAGCACTTTTTGACCGTGTTGAGGGTCTTGATATATTTGGGATGGCCTGAAAAGGGGGAGTCATGTGCCTCCCAAAGTATTCTCTATTTGAGTTTCTTGCTTGAGGGTATGTATAATCTTGTCCTAAAATAGACAAGTCCTCATTGATGGAGAATTCTTGATATTTGACCTTAAGTCTAGGGTTTTGGTCCTTTTCTGAAACTTCCTTTATCATGTCTAGATATTCTGGGTCATGGCTAGCTTCTTCCTTAGCTAGTTCAAGGATAGGGTTGCTAGGTATTGACACCATAGTTGCCAATGATTCAACCATTGAGGGTTCCTCCATGATAAGAGAGTTGAGGAATGCCTTACGACTTAGGGCATCAACAACCACATTCTCTTTTCTGGGTCGATACATGATCTCAAAATCATACTCCTGCAAGACTTCTATCCAACGACGTTGCCTCATGTTGAGGTCGGTCTGGGTGAAGATCCATTTGAGGCTCTTATGGTTTGTGACCAAAAAAAACTTGTTACCAAGCAAGTAATGTCACCAAAGTTTGAGGGCATGAATCACTGCTAGCAGCTCTAGGTCATGGGTGGCATGATTCCTTTCATGGGTTTTTAGCTTCAGTAAGGAATAAGCTATGGGATGACCTTCTTGCATTAGTACAAAACCCATTACAAGTGAGCTAGCATCCGTGAAAACTTCAAATTCCTTGCTTAAGTTAGGGAGCTTCAGAATTGGTGCTGTCACCAATATATGCTTGAGTTGATCAAAGCTTTATTATTTAGAGGGCGTCCACACTATGGCAACTTACTTTTTCAGCAAATTTGTGAGGGGTGCTATGATTAAAGCATAGTCGTTAATGAAGATCATGTACCAACCTATTAATCCAAGGGAGCTACGCACTTCTTTAATAGCAGTCGGTGGAGACCACTCTTGGACATCCTTAACCTTGGTAGGGTCTACAAAGATTCCTTCATTTGACACAATAAATCCAAGATATTCTATTTGCCTTTTGAGGAAGGCACACTTTCTCTTCTTAGCATAGAGCTTATGAGTCCTCATGGTCTCAAGGATGATGTAAAATCATCAAGCTATGGTATAAAAATGTCATGTATTAACCTGTTAAAGGTGGTAGAGGCATTAGTCAATCCAAATACATTACTGTGAATTCAAAATGACCATATCTGGTATTGAATGTTATCTTTGGAATATCCTCATCCTTGACGCAGATCTAATAATACCCTAACCTCAAATCAATCTTGGAGAATATTTTTGCTCTCTGCAACCAATCGATCGAGTAACTCATCTATCCTTGGAATGGGATATTTATTTTTTATGGTTACTTGGTTCAAGCCTCTATAATCAATGCAAAGGCGAAGTGTACCATCCTTCTTCTTTTGGAACAAGACTAGAGCCCCCCAAGGAGAACTGTTGGGGCGTATGTACCCTTGGTCTAGCAGTTGTTTGAGTTGTTCCTTTAACTCAATGGGTTCAGGAATGGACATCTTGTAGGACCTTTTTGCAACTAGTGTAGCTCCTGGAATTAGCTTAATCTCATGATCCACTTCCCTAGACGAAGAACTATTCGTGTTGCCTTAGCTAGCTGAATCTTTGGTTTACCTGCTTCTCCTTGTGTTGTAACTAGCTCACCCTTAGGATTTCGAAAGGAGACTTGACCCTTTCCACAATGAATATGAGCATAATTGGGGATTAGCCAATCCATTCAAAGTAGGCATTCATGGACTCCTAGATTCAATACCCCCTCAACTTAACAGATGTGGGCTTGTTTCCAAGTAGGAATTCCACCTTAGTAGTTTGTCTAGTGCAAGTGATTTCTCGCCCATTTGCTAGTTCGAAAAGTAAAGTGGGGGCAGCTACAGTGGTTATCCCTAACCTTCTTGCACAGGCTAGTGAAATGAAGGAATGAGTGCTGCCACAGTCAGTCAGGGTTGGAATTTCTTACGCTGGTGGTTTGATGGTGTTTGAATCACCGAGAATTGGTGGTTTGGCCCCTTCTTATGGAGAGCAGCATGAATAGTTGCCCTCTCAATCTCAGCTTCCATGGACAGATCTTCTTCTTCGTCGATTTCTTTAGTGGTAATATTGGAAGTTTTTTCCCTTCCCAATGCTACATGATTGTAGTCATGGGTAGCCCTAGCTTTGGCCTTCAAATTTCCCTTGATGACGATCTCCGCCAAGTTTGGGACATTCCCTTTTGAAGTGTCCATGTTCATTGCAATGGAAACAACACAGGCTTTGATGACTTCTTTGAGTGGGGACAAAGTCATTGATTGCATTTGCTCTTGCCTTCTTCCATTGGCCTTGACTCTGCCTTGTGCCTTTTTAATTTGAGCTTTTGATATCCTTGGATTTTAGTCTTTGTAAGACCAAGGTCTAGAATTCTTAGGAAATAGGTCCTACTCTTATCAATGCATCTTGCAAATCCGAAGGACGCCTTGATTCCAGCCGAGTGTTTATTGGTGGATTAAGCCCATCACAAAAATTCGAGACTTATTGGGGGATGCTCATTATCGGAGCATATTTCAGCAAGGAAACAAATTTTGAATAGTACGCCGCCAGAGACAGGCCCAACTATCTCAACTTAAAGAACTCATTCATCTTCTAAGTTCTATACGCAGGTGGCATATACCTTGCATGCACTACTTCTTTTAGTTTTTCCCAAGTTATTGTGCTATCACTGACTGCTTGGTCTTTACACCATTGCTTCCACCACAGCCTAGCTTTGCCGGTGAGCTTGAGCTTGGCAATCATGGCTTGGTTCATAGGTGCTATTCCAGTAGCACTGAAATAGTCCTCCATGGATTCAATCCATATTTTGACATCGGCTTCAATAGTCTTCCCTTTTCTGTCAAATTCTGATGGTTTAATTTGTTTGAGAAGAAATTTCTTCTCTTGGGGCTTAGTGCGGAAACATGATTCTGGATCTGTGCTTGGGGTTGCATCTAGTTACCAATTTAAACTTCTTGTGTTAGGATTGCATTAACACTTCCTTATACAACTCAAATCAATGCGCACATATTTTCCATCACTACTATGCAACTATTCAAATGAATGTGAAAATTTTATTTAACCATAGGGAAGCATAAGCCTCAAGTACAATTATTTGGGAATATATAGGGATTGGCTGAGATGATAGGGGTTACATCAACTCCAGGTTAATAATTCCCTATTGGATTCAGCTACTACAGGGACAAAATAGTATTACGGATTGGGGGAATTTATTCTCAGGAAGTGATAAGTCATGGGAAGTTTATAAAATCTGTGTTTTTGATAGTCATGATGTTCATTTTGCCCCATTACTTTAATTTTGTATGTTGGTAATATTTTAACCACCTCTTCGTAGATGTAGCGATTCTGATCTACTTGTCGGTGTCCGATATGTAGGTTGAGTTCACACGAGTCTCGTGGAAGATGAATAACTTGATAATCTTCAAGTTCTCCAACCACTTTAGCCTCTTCAGATTGTTTTGAAGATAGGGGAGTTGGATGGCATTTATGTAGCAGTACCCCATGCTCCAAGTCCAATGCCTTTCAATATACACGGTTGAGGGGTTGTAGAGATGATCCAGGATCCCCATCATGTTGGACCATCTGCGATAACTTGAAGAGTTCATAGTTGTCTTGAACATGATATGAAATACAAGGAACTTGCTCCATGCCTCGTAAGTCTGGAACTGGCAACAATCCACAAGTGAGTAAAAAGAAAAACATTTTCTAATGAAAATATCACTTCACTCTTCTCGATCTACCCTAATTGTTGGTCAGCTCTGATACCAACTGTGATGTGACCTATCCAAGAATGCCTTGACAGCCCAATGAAAAACAAATCTAAGCATTGCCGCCTGCCACTCCCATGGAATGCCACAAGGTTTGTTGCCTAGGGTTTCCTGAGTCTGCCTCACAACAGAACGAACCCACTAGGATCAACCTAAAACTTGAGTTCCTAACAATCATGGTCTCCTGACAGCATTCTAGCGTCGGGTCCTCAACATTCTGCTTTATGCAAAATTACTCGATCTGAAGCAGATCCTTACCCCACTTGGTTCAAGGAGAAAGAGAAATGAGAGGGATGTGCCACTCCACCTCTCTGCTTGTAGGGCATAGTCCCATTCTAGCCCCCTAAAATTGTATGAATCGGGTTCTAACTTAACACTACCTAAAGGTCAAAAAACCTTGCAAGAAGCCTTCTAGTTTTCTAGGACCACCCTTCCATAGGACAAACCCGTCAGGGGTTCTACCCACCCACTTCCCTCAATAGGCATACTTTAGTTATCTAATTAGCCCTATCACAATTATGGGTGAAGTTTAAAAGCAACTTCCTTAATTAAGCCTTTTTAGGGAACATGGTTTGTTCGCATAATCTTATGGCACTGACACGAAGACAATTTTAGATAGGTTCCTTGGAAGTAAACTTAGTATTAGCATTTTAACAGAGGTACAAATCTTATTTAAAAGGGACAATATCGGCAATCTATGAGGATGCACCTTATTTCCTCCAAGATTCCGCCCTTGCACTAGTAACAAGGGCCCTCAAGAATCTATCTCGAGTCACGTAGATCATTTGAGTAGGACTTGAAGAGGTAGGGAATTTACAGCCAGAGCCCCCCTTGGCATCCAAGCATCCTTCTACATTCAATCCAACCCGCGGAGAAACCTCTTGGTAGGTTCGGTCCATGTTCCCATCACTGCTATTTAGAACCCCCTTGGCTAGGGTTGGCAGCCAACTAGGGGAGGTTTGATACGCCTTCCAAAAGGTCAACTTGATTCATTATTCCCATTTCTTTTATGAGTTTGGGGTTATACAATCTTTTTACAAGCAGTGTTCCTAAATTTATAAGCACAAACAATGGTGCAGGTGAGTGCTCGGGACATCTACTTGTTGGAAACTGTGAGGAAGACGAGAGATGAAAGGAAGAGAGGAGAGAAGAGAGATATGAGACACTGGAAGTGGAAGCCCAGAAGTGTGTCAACTAAGCACACATGATAGGAATATATAGAGGGGACCTGGGGCGCTATATATAGACAGACTATATAAAGCGAACAAAACCTTTAATTTCCCATGAAGTAGCTGTGGTAATGAGCTTGAAAACCCATTCACATCAACATTCTGGCCAGAAAGTGACCCATGATTGTTCGAGGTATCAGGGGGTCTCTCTCGAGATAAGTAGCTTCTGATCATGTGCAGCATGCCACTTGCTTTGCTCCAATCCAAAGATGACAAGCTAGACTTCTTCTCTGGCCCAGCAAGCCATGCAATATGAAAACCTCTATTTGCAAAACTGGAGCTTACCAAAGAGCCATCATCTTGCAACATCGCAGATAGAAGAAGGCAGTAACTGTCACCACTAGTAGTAATTTTGAGTTGAACCAGAAACTACAGAAGTAATAGGTCGTCAGTTGGACGACTCAAAAAACCACCGCCACTCTAGTCACTACAGTGAACCAGAAACTACAAAAGTAACAAGCCGGCAGCTGGATGACTCAAAAAACCACCACCACTCTAGTCATTACAGTGCACCAGTTAGCCTACTGTGATTGCAGCAATGTGAGAGTGGAACACTATCATCCAAAGCATGGCCTCAGCTCAGGTATAAAAGTTATCCCTTGAGAGGAGAAACTACATCAGAAACAAGCACAGAAGGCTCTCCGATCGATTGAAACCTGCATTACCCTCTTGTCAAAGAGCCTTGCACAAAAGTGTGGCAGAGCCAGCCATGGGGACCTAAGCAAGTTCTGCTGATGTCAGCAGTCCAGCCAAAACAGGCTTCATCATGTCCCGTCTCTTGACCACCAGCTTTGCCTTTGATCGAATGGGTGCCTCGACCGTCCTTAAAAGGCGAGAATTATTGATGTGATGTATTCCAGAATAACAACACCTTAACGATACTAGTCGTTTCTTCTGCGTGATTGCACAGGCAGACTCGAATCCATGATTTTGTCATTATAACGCAGAATAGTCGCCGCTTGTACACTGCACGAACGATGCTATGTTTATGGACACCACGAATCTCCCTCATCAGCCGCACAAAGCAGGAAAAGAGGGGAAAAAAAAAACGATGATCTGTGGCATCCCCTGTATGCGCGGTTCGAGAAAGAGTGAGCGTGAGCCTAATTCCAAATTAGGGTTTCTCGCAAACGCGGGCAGAGGTGCAAATCGCAGAGATCCAAGCCGCCCAAAGCAGAAACATGAGCAAAGAAATAAAACAATAAAGAAAACTTATCTTTGTGATGCTGTAGAACCTCGCTCTGATACCATGTTGGAAACTGCGAGGAAGTCGAGAGATGAAAGGAAGAGAGATGAGAAGAGAGATATGAGACACCGGAAGTGGAACCCGAGAAGTGTGTCAATTGAGCACACATGATAGGAATATATATAGGGGACCTGGGGCGCTATATATAGACAGACTATATATAGCTAACACTGCTAAGGTGGAGTCCCTATCTTTGACACTTAGCCTTTGTCCTTCTTGCCTTGGCAGCAATCTCCCATGTTAGAGGATACCTTTTTTTCCGACCCCACTCCTATGTGATAGGAACGAGCAATTATGTCATTGGATCTATATTTGATAGTTCTTAGATGGTTGTTGTTCTAGCTTGCTAGCCTTAAGTCTAGGGTTCTTGTCTTGGAAAAACAACACTTGAACTCTCTTGTATTAACATTGATTTGTGTCATGTTGAAGGTGATATCTTCAAGGTTGTTTCAACTTTATTGAGGCTAGATGTAGAATAGAGACCAACGAGTGTTTTACTTGTCTCAAGGTCCTCCTATGAATGTAACAATAGATTAGTCCATTTACCTTTAAACCTTAAATAAGTCGAGTTAACCCCTATTCTTGCATATATAGGGTTCATCTCATTGAATTGCCTTGAGCAATTGAGTTTAGTCCTTCATATGCACATCCTTTAACTATCTTTAAGATGAATCCCTAGCACTGCAACTGAAACCGTCCATGATACCACCTAATCTAGATGCGAGTCCCTATCTTAAGATGATGATGCAATGCAGAGTTCTACTCTTGGGAATTCATTTCAAGGCACTTATGAAAATCATAAATAGAGACCTGTATTTTTCTTAAGTGCAAGGAACATGAAGTCATCAGGCCGAATGCAAGTGCGAGCTACTTCTCTCTAAAGGTTTGTAGGAGCCTAATACCCGGCCTAGTATTGAAATGACCTAAACATACTTAACTGTTATCATAGCAACTAAGGATTCCCATGGACTTGATTCAAGTCTTTATTTCTACCTTTCCAATTTCACAAATTTTGCAATGCAAAAAGTATGATTTCCACTTAATGATGAATATGCTTTATCGTCCTGATAACCCATTTTTCAGTTTCTTTTACCTCTCAAGCATGCCAATGCTAGTGCATAAATCTAATGCATTACGAACACAATCAATAAAGTCCTTGATTTCAGCGTGCAAAAATGCAAAATCTTTTGTGCAAGTTGTTCATTCAAAACATGCCAGAGTGCAATAAAACACAATTTCCAACATGATTGAATAATGCAACCGATTGGTGGTTAGTTATCATAGATTTTTTCCCAAATACTTCTCCCTTCCCAATGGAGTTGATCTACATTTTTTAGAGTTCCCATCAAGTAGGATTTATGGGATGCACATGGTTACCAAGTGCCATGGTTCCTTGACCCGCAACTCCATCGGTTGACATGGGATTCGTGCTCGATTGTACCTTACTTCACTTGGGAGGCATCGTATAATTCGGATTTTTTTCTTTGCAGCTACACACCCAAGCTACAAGAGAATTGACTCCTTGTGGAAGGAAACCGCTCGTGAGAACCCTCTCAGAGAGGGGGGAAAAAAGAAAGGGAAAAATCGAAAGCCTCCAGGGAAAAATTTCCCTCTCTCTGTCTTTTGCTCTTACTCTCTTTTCTTCTTACTTTCTCTCTCTTTTCTCTTACTCTCTCCATGTCTCTTTCACTTGTCCAACAGCAGGGAAGATTCACGTTCATAATCCCCTCCCTTGTTAGTCCTAAGGGGATTTTTATAGTGTATTTGGGGGGGGGGGGGGAGGGAAATAGCATGGTATGGAGCTTCTCCTATCCCCATCAGGGCGGGTGGCCACTATATATGCAAGGTATGGTCGGTGCCCTCCTCTCCTCCACGTCGTCCCATCATCACTCGGTAGTCATCGTCCAACCCTATAGCTCCTCTTCCAGCTGGAGCTCCCCCCACGCCCATGTAAGCATTTTGGAAGGCCTCGATGGGCTCCATGAATCTTGCCCCCTCCAAACTCACCAACTGAAGCTCCCCCCATGGCCGCCTCCGAACTCACCAACTGCAGGCCCTCCTTCATTTGCTAGTTGGCAAAGTGAGTAAAAAGGGGGGCATTTATTATTTTCTAAAAAAAAAGAAATCATTAATAAGGGGGGATCATATTGCGGGAGGGAGGGAAATGTTACAATGTTTGAGAATTTCCATAGTAATGGCATCATATCCAAGAAACTTCTTAGCTTCTAAACCTTTCAATGCTAGATCTAATTCCTTCTGTTAGGTGTTCATTTTCCTTAGGTGACTATCTTTTCCACCTTTTCCAATACAAGATTAGTTGCTACCGAGACATAGTCCTCATACTTACTATATAGCTTCTGGAAGTGGGTTGTGTAGAACTCAATAATCTACTTTTGGTTCATTATACAAGCCTCATCCTCCTTTTGAATTACAATATGACTTTTCTTGGATCTCCTATGCTTTAAGCTACTAAGAAACTCTTGTGAGTTACAATTTAGGTCTAGTACCATCTTCTTATTATAACGTATAGAAATATTTTCAATCTCTCTTGCTAATATATCTTTTCTAATCAACTATGCATGATGGAATGCTAGTGACTCCTCTTTGCTTAAGCCCCCCAGTTGACTTGGTGGTAAGGATTTCTAGTATCTCCTTTGCCCACATTAATCCCCTTGCTCTTTCCCTACATAATTTGGAGCCCTCCAAATTAATACAATGTTGAATTGTGAGCTCTGAGTGCTAATTTTCCAAGTCATCTTCTAGCTTCCCAATGGCCCCTTATATCATATAGTTAAAGGCCACTTATGAGTAATGGCCTCGGGGGGGTCACTCATGAATATGTGTATATATAACATGAGTTCAAAATAAGGGGTTTTTAAAACACAATTTTTATACATTTTTTACATACAGAAGGGTGTCATGTAAAGGGGTTACTTACAGGTTGAATAGAAAAGGGTTTTGTTTTATTCAAGAGAAATTCTCAGATTAGGATATTTATAAATAGGCCATGAATGCACTTTATATAGAGAATATATATATAGTGAACCCCCCAAGGTAATGGCGAATGTTAGCTATCAACCACTTGTGGGTCCCTTGCGTTCTTACTAGCTCAATTGATTTGATCTCTAGAAAAACAAAAGCATGGTTTGATAATAAGCATTTGTAATCCATGTTTTGTATGGTGTGATGACTTCTAGAAGATACTATCCATTGCTGGTGTTTTACCAACAGTCGAGTTATGCCCAATAGCTCATATGGCTAAGGGAGTTGTATGTGAGTGGTTTTTACTCCAAATGTAAATAATACATTATGTTCACTATCAATCCCTGTTTTTTCCTTGCAATATTCCAATGCTCAAGCTCTCTTTCCATGCATAAGACTGCATTTGTGGAGGCATCTTTGAGCTTGGTGATCATGTTAAATTCCCCACCTACTAGATCATTCTTTATGTTAAGCTATTAACCGCAAGAAGTAAGCAGCACGCAACATGCAAGCAAGCACAAAGGAGCCTAAATTTTTGGACTATTAGCCACAACATAATGTACATGAAGCAGTTGCATATTCAAATGGCCAAAAGGTTCCATCAATTATATTAACTGATCAAGTAAATCGCGAAGCCGAGAATGATCCCATACAATTTGTTATGATAGCATAGACTCCTAAGAAAAACCCACAAAGAGTCTAGTACATTCTCACCACAAGAAAATCATGCAATAAGAGACAACTAATCTTAAGGCCCAAAAGATGGGTTGGATACATAAGAGAGATGGGAAATGTAAAACATGTATAAAAATCATGAGCATGAATAGAACAAGCTATTCATGTGTGTGAAAACTTTGTGCACTTGCGTTCTTGCTTTCTTGTGAGAGAGTATGAGGGTGAGAGTGAGAGATTATGAGCAAGAGAGTGAGAGAGTGAGGATAAGGGACCAAAAGGGTGAAGCTCTTCTCATCTTCTCTCTAAGCATTCTCGCTTGCCATGCTATGCTTCTCTTTCACATGTAAAGGTCGTAGAGGATTGAGAGGTGAAAGAGCACTTACTTGGATTGTGGAGTGTGTAAAGCATATCCTTCATGGGATTGAAGGAAGGCCATACCACTCACAACAAACAAATGCTTGCATTCATGTATCTGAGGCTATTTGAGAGGTAATTGTTGATTCTCATGCATCGAAAGGAATAAAAGTGTGTTCAATAGTCCCAATATGCTGAGCTCGTTAACACAACGTTTTGGTTCCATTGTGAAGACCAAGGACGATGACCACATAATCACTCATGCGTGTATCCCAATGCAGACATTGTGATGCTATCCTCAAAACGTTTTCATGAGTAGTTAGGATTTGATTGCTCTTTGTTGGATTATTCAAATTTTTTGATTCACAATAACATTAAATTTTTTATTTTACACATTCTCATCAGGATAGGATCATATTTATTATTTTTATAAACAATGACAGAGAGCTAGCAAATGCCATGTCACCACCTCTATCAATCATAGTGCAGAATTCACCCAAAGCAAGGAAACAAAAGAAAATACCTAAACATGGATCAAGGTCTTGGACAAAAACCACTTAAGAGATTTAGCTAGCTAAGGTAGAAACTAAGAAGCTTAACTTTACCTACCATAAAAAGGAGAATTAGCCTAACTTGATTAAAGTACAACCACTTGATGCAAATGTCAAATCCAAGGAAAAGTTGGTCATAAATCATGGGACAACAACTAGAAAAGAGGGATCCAAGTATCCACCTCATGGTACTACTCTAGTTGCATATATATGCTCAAACGAGGAAAAAGTTGCACCATCAAGAAGTAATAAGCAACCACTAGAGGCACCAAATAGCCTAGTTTAGGAGTCCCAAATCTCCTAAAAACCCTTTACCTACTTAGAAATAGGAAGCCCAACAGTAGCATCCTCGTGTCTCAATCTACACAAATCAACCCACAAGAACTAGCCAAGGACATTGTCACACCCAACTAGGATAAGGATTTGATCAAGGAGTCAACCTCAACTAACAAAAGTAGCTAGTCCTTTGACTCAACTGCTACTGATTCCCAATGTGGACCTCAACTGTCACATCCTTTGGTCATGACAGAGGCCACATCCACAACAAAGGAGACCACTCTCAAAAGTGATGTTTTAGAAAATGTTTTCATCACATCTAGAACCCCCAATGCACTTAGAGCTTAGACGTAGAAAGAAATTGTTGAGGAGATGGTTGACAAGATAGTGCAACAAATTAATGAGCTAACAATAAAGTGTTTCCTCCAGCTACATACAAAGATAACATCGCTCATGTGTGCATATATTTATACTAGCATTGGGAAACCGATGGAGGAGCATAACCAGCTCTTGGAAAAGTCATTGATGTGGTACTTGTGTGGGAGCCTTCTCAATCAACCGCCAAGACCCACGGACTGCTTATTGCTTCAAGTATTTCAAGCATGCAACTAATGGCTATCTCTCACCCAGTCGTGCAGACTCTCAATCCTAGGAGTGTAGTGAGTTTACCTTGATGCCCAATTGAGTAGCCTCCTTCCTCAAGCACTCTGGTAGCTCCACGATCCAAGATGCCAGCTCAAGAAAGCTCAATCCTCTACCTTTATGCTCCATCCTCTATAGCCACGTGTGTGAGACAAGAGAAGAGAAGAGAAGAGAAGAGAAGAAGAGAGGAGAAGATGGAGAGCTTCTCCATCATGGTCCCTCACCCTCACACTCTCGGGGAAGAAGAGAAGAAGAGAGCCACTTTAGCCACATATCAAGAATGAGATTCTCTATTCACTTTTTGACTTCTATACATGACCTCATCCCTTTGGGCACCCATCCCCTTTTTTACATGATCAAATGTTTTAGCCAAGGTCCTCTTTCCTCATTTCTTCCTCTTTTCATGGTTCTTTTGCCCGTGCCCTTCTATGCTTACAATGTGTACAAGAGGGATCCTAGCACTCTTTTACAAAATGAATTACATTACGCCCTGCGCTTTCTTTGTTAGAATATTTGGTGCACTCATTATTATGCAGTTCTCACTTGGGGCCATCTTCCATTTTTTATTTGGGCTTCCTTGGTCTTTCTCTACTTCCTTTTTGGGCTATATGGGCTGTAACATTACCCCCCTCTGAGTTGAGTGTCAACCCCATGGCACTTGTGGGTAAGGGCACGAGTGGCTGAAGGTTTACCTTGTGGATTGGTAATGGGGATTTTGTGGGAATTGGACATGGGAGAGAAGCATGCCAAAATGGTTGATGTTGTGGAGATTAAGGGTACTTTGAGTGGTTAACAACAGGGGCCTCCGAGGTTGGTGGTTGGTTACATTTGCATTTACCTGAAAAGGAAAAGAAAAGTGCACTGTGCCTAGGGGCTATGTCTACCTTTCTATGTGGTGCATTGTTTCTATGCTAGTGGAACTGGGATTTGGGTTGAAGTGTAGGAACCGCAGGCAAGTCTGGGGTGTTGTTCCACACTTGAGGACCTAGGTTGTGTATAGCGGAGGTGCGGTGAGTGTAGCTTAGGGAGATAGGTCTAACCATAGGTGAGTGTACCTCCCTAGGTATGTCCTGCCCTTGATGCGCCCTAAGCATGAATTGGGGAACAAAAGGGATTAGGGGGTTAGACACAGAGCTGGATGACCAAGGCCATCTTGAGGACCCCTAGGTATAGTGATTATGGCACTCATCAAGTGAGATCTTCTTCTCCCTTCTTGCTCTTGTCTTTCCTTTTTCCTCTTTTCATTCTATTTTTCTTTTTCATGTTTCCTTGTTCTTTCCTTTTTTTCCTTTTTTTCTTTTTTCTTTACTTTTTTTTTCTCTCTTTTTTTTTGAATGTGTGTGAGGAGCTAATCCTTGAATTCTGGGTTGTGAGAGGAGGAGGGGAATTCACTAAGGAAGTGGGAGATTGAGGGTCCTAAGTCATTTTCACAGAATACAAGAGCTACCTCTAGCTGAGTAGCATTTACATTGTATATTTTAGGGAAGTCATAGTGACCATGGGTGGTAGGGTTAACATATACCCCTACCCTTCTAGGATATGGTATGTACATTGGGTTGTTTCTTTTGTAGGCTAGGGTGTTGGAAAATGACATCCATGCATCTACGTTCCCGTCCTAGTTTTTCCGAGTCCACTTTGGCTATGATTTGTATCCTTTGATAGTCCTGGGCACCTCCATGACCTTGTCTTCCTAGTAGTCATGTGCCTCTGTCCCCCACAGTGTTGGATCTGTTTCTCTTTCTAAGCTCCACTGCATCCCAAGACTTTGGCCCATGCTGATCACTTCCTCCATAACTTTAGGGGATAACACCTTGCTTAGTGTGGGTGAGAATCAGAAGGTGAATTTTAAGGGCTTGCTCTTGTTCTCCCATTGTTCTCATATAGTGAGTTCTAGGTTTGAGTTAACAGGAAAGCATTCTTCTCTCTATGGAATGGGGGCTTCTCGGGTTGCTAGGGATTCTGCCCTTAATCTTTGTCATGCTTGCTCCAACAACCTCTTCCTTCTTTTCCTAGCCTCCTCTTTTCTTTTAGTCGTTGCATCCTCAAGCTACACTTCCTGCTAGGCATCCGGTCTTGGAGAGGGTGGTTGGGGGACTTGTTCCTCATCTTGTTTTTCCTCATCGTGTTGCCTTAGTTCAAAAAATTTCCCCTCTTTTGGCAGCGGTACCTACTACTCTTCCTCTCTCATTGATTCTTGCGGTCCTTGTTCCTCCTTAAAGCCTAACAACTCCACTAGGGATATCATGCATGTTGTCTTGGTCCTTGTTCATGTTGAGCATGACATAGACGTCTCTTTTTTGTCTCCTCTCCACCTTGTGTGCTAACCCCACCAGTGCCTTCTCCACCAAGGCCTTGCTCAGCTCTACCTACACATGTTTGGCCTCTTTGCATCTGCCCACAGTCATGGTGCCACATGCTCTATTGGAGTTCTAGGTTCTCAAGAACTCTACGCACTGATTGTAGTCTACCTCTTGCCAAAATTCTCAACGTACTTTACGAGGTTTCTTCCTTGACCACCACCTTGTCAACATTATGGATGGTCCTAAACTTTAGCTGATTATAGGCCTGTTGAGGGTGATGTCGTATCGTCTTCTCTCTCCTTCCATGAATAAAAGTCAATTTGGGTGTGGTCTTGTTGTCCTGCCATCTCTAGCTCTTGTCATAGCACAACAAGCTTCCATTAGTTCATTTGCAAGCTTGTTTTCACCATTAGAAGACAAAGGAATTGCAACACAATTTTCACTTTAAGGAATTAAATTATTCCAAGCAAGCATTTCCTCATTATTTTTTAAAAGTATACAATCACTTTTCTTGTCTTCTAGCTTTTAGGTTTTAGTTTTGAGGTTCTCTTGTTGTTTATTTTCCTTTCCGTACTTGTTTTATTTGCTTTTTGGTGTTTTGATTCCCAATTGATCCCCCTCCCCCCGAGAATGATGAGAGTCATTCTAAGGATTATTGGTTGACAGGTCAAGGGTATTCAATGTATGTTTAGGGTGCTTTACTTTCGCATGAGCCAAGCATAGAAGTGCAGTTTGTATTCCAAGTTAGCATACTGGTCCATGTTGAAAAGTTAGATGCCTACTTGAGTAATTAGGTGAGGATATCCATTAGGAAGTTTTCGGAGTGGATTTCGCTAGCAATGTGTAGCTCTTCCTCAATAAGAATGTGATCTAAATAGGGGTGGGTCATGACATGCTCTTCTAGAGGTCGATTACAAGTAATGGCCAATACCCTATAGGAGATGGGAGCTACATAAGTTGGGTAGTACTTAGAGGTTTTTATTGCATGTCTCTGATTAACATTGGTCATAATCTGGTAGCCCTCTTGCTCCAATTGAAGTCAGAGAGGATACTATTTTTGCAAGAAAGAGGAGTCATTGTCGGCTAGGGCTTTCAACTCTTCAATTTCTTGGTTTGTGTGGCACAGATCATGCTTTTTTCATAATATGTGATGAGTCGGTGTTTTGCACTTGCTCATGAGAGATTTTGTTGGCAATTAACTCTTCAGTCACAGTGGGAGCCTTAACAAACACGAATTCTAATTCCTTCCAAGTGCAAGGCACTACACACACTTATGTTGTTAAAGGCTATTCTAAAAGACCTAAGTCTAATCTCTCATAGATTTTAGCAAGAATGGTAAATGTCGAATGCAAGTGACCAAGTCATCCCCCATATTTTCAACTAAGTCATCAAAGGCCAAGGTAAGGATGGATTTCCGCTCATAAGAGGATTTAAGGCCTGCAACGGACTAGAAAGCTTAGCGAGTGGTGTTTGCGACTTTGGTTGATCATGAGGGTGTGGTTTAGCCTCTTGTGTGATAGACGTGGTTTGGGTGTTGTTGTTTTATTGGTCGATTCTTGTGATGCCCTTAGGACACTAGAAATGCTAGGTTGAGGCATTTTGGATGCAACAAGTAGCGGTTTCTATTGGTAGACTTGTTGGGGCTCTGCAAGCTTACAGTTTTGGGGTCTATAGGCTTCGCAACTTGAGTCTCCTATGGTTTGGTTCCTTAACTATTGTCCGATCTTGTGTAGATAAGTTTGAGGGTAGTGCTTGAGTGGTGCTTTTGGAAATCTTGGCTTTAGGGATCCATATCTAGGTATTGCCCTCATAATAGCCTTGTGCTTGCAGTAGGGTTTTGGGGACCCATTGTGGCTTGACCGTTCGTCTATGCCTATAATGTCTTCTTTGCCTCCTAGGTCTCGAGCATGAGTTTCTAGTAGAACAAGGTTGTGTCTGCTTATTTTTAGGTGGTGGCCTTTGGTGCTTAGGCACCCATTTAAACTTGGGTACCTTGGCCTTGATCACACTCTCGATGGTTTGCTAGTATTGAGACTTGGTAGATTGTGATGAGTCACAGTTCCCCTCCTTAGACTTGGTTGTAGGCTTATCTATTGGTGGCCTTGCAAGCTTTGATGGAGCCATGCTGCCTCCTTACTGAAAGCTATCACTATGCATACATTGCCGATGGCAAGGTGAATGTGCTACGACTTATAATCAACATTGCAATGTGCTTGCTTCTTAAATGCACATCTCATAACATCAATTCCTTACCAACATTATTTGTGTTTGGAAACACACAAAAGACCATGGTAATTCTCTCAAACTAATAGAGACTGCAACTTTTCACTTTCCTAGAAGCACATATGATTGACCCCCAAATGGGCTAAGTTTAGCATTCGTGGGTTGTAGTTGTGGTTGACCAATGAGAGTCTAATTATCGTGAGTTAATATATTAAAGTTAGCCCCCTCATCATCGATCATGCGTTTAAAGTATGTGATTGTTGGGCGGTGACCATTATGTGTAGGTAAGCGAGTGCTACTACTTCCTCATCTTCGTCTTCAATCTCTATAATTGTGGGAAATCCTACATTCATAGGGGACTCTAGCATTAGAGGCTCGTGCAGTGGATGTGTGTGAGGATAGTACTTCATTATGCAGCTACCGTTGAAGAAGACTATGCCCTCTCCATCTAGGGTCTCGAGCTCTACATTGTCAATTCAACTAATGGTGTAGACTCTAAAAGGCCCTAAACCCCCAAACTAAATCTATTATTGTATATAGCATTTTATTGATTATAACAACACTAGGTCATCTTGGTTGAAGTCTCATTGCTTGACATGCTTGTCAAACTAGCTTTTATGTTGTGCCTTTTTGCAACTTAGCGCATGGATAGCTAGAAGTTGAGTCTCTGATAGGCATTCTAACTCAACTAGGCATTCTGTCCATGCCTCCTTTCCATCCCATCTCTCTCGGATGACTACTCTCAGGTTAGGGACAAAGAATTCCACTAGTAGAATGGCTTCAGTGCTGTAGGTCAACTTAAAGGGAGTTTGCCCCACATCCATTTTATAGGTTATTTGATAGGCCCATAAGGCTACCATCAACTTGTTGTCCCAATCGCTGCATGAAGTAAAGGCTACCTTGGTTAGGATGTTCATTAAGATCTTATTTGTGGATTCAACTTGGCTGTTTTCTTGAGAGTAGTAGGGTGAAGATTTCCTATGGATGATCTAGAAGGTAGACAAGAGTTGGGCAATCACTTTGTTGATGAAGTGAATACCTTGGTCTCTAACTAATTCAATAGGGTAGCCAATCGTGAGATCATCTGCTCCCAAAGGAACTTGGCTGTGGTCATGGCATCATTCTTTCTAGTGGCTTGTGTTTTTGCCCACTTTGTGAGGTAGTTTGGTGGTGACTATGATGTACTTGGTTTGCGACGAGTATTGCATGACAGGACTAATCGACCCAATGAAGTTAATCCCCCATTTTTTGAATGGTTTCCTTGTGATGATTGGGGTTACCTCCATCTTGTTCTTATGAACGGGGACCTTGGTCCATGGGCACTTATCATAGTGCTTCACAAATCATGTTGCATCACAGAAAAGTGTGGGCCACCACAATTGAGACTGGAGCACTTTGCGCACTATTGTGTCTCCACTAAAATGTCCTCTAGCGATTCCATCGTGTGCCTTTGCAAGTACGTCATGCATCTCATGTTCGCACACATATCGTTGTAGGAAGCCATCTTGCCCTAATCTATAAAGCTGACTAACTACTATAACTGATAGGGTTGTAACTTGAGGACAAGTCACCTAAGCTGGGCCTTCTCGATAGGTCTTTCAATGGGTAGTCCATGCTCTAGCACTCGGACTATGTCCTCTGCCCAGTATGGCATCAAGTCAATTCTAAATAAATTATTCTCACTAGATAGGTTAAAAAGATGTGCATCTAGTAGGTCATCTACGATACCCTGTCCAATGGCCTCTCCCATGGGTAGGTACGGGATATGTGATCAGCCATGTAGTGCTACTTCCCCTTGCATACAACCAGGAATAAGTCAAATTCTAGCAAAAGTAGTAGCCACCTGGCTATGCATCTAATAACGCAAGGTTTATTCATGAGATACAATAGAGTTTGATGGTCTACGAAGAAGAAAGTGAAAGGCGTAGCTAAAAGATAATGCCAAAATTTCTTCACAACAAATACCATGGCCTGATCTTCTCTCTTAGTTGTGGAATAGTTCATCTTGGTGTCCGTGAGTTATCTACTAGCAAACTCATTGGATAGTCTAGATTGTGTTCACCAAGTTGGCATAAAACAATTCCCATGGAAAACTTTGAGGCGTCAATATGTATATGGAAGGCTATGGTCCAGTGGTATGGGGCTCTTAGGATTGGTGCAGTTGTCAGAGCCTTCTTCAACTCTTCCTATGCACATTGGCATTCCTTGATCCATTCGAATACTATCATCATTTTGTAGATTGGTCTAGCGATTAGCACATAGTTCAACACAAATCATCGATAGAACCCTGTATGTCCTAGGAAGCACTAAACTCTCTTGTAATTGGTTAGTGTTGTGGAAGGTCAACACTAGCCTTGACTTTCAAGAAGTCAGTGGAAATGCCATTCTTGGACACCACATACCCTAGGATATATCCATATTTCACCCAGAACTCGCAGTTAAGGGGGTTCAATGAGAGATGATACAATCTACATCATTCAAAGACTATGTGGAGTTTGTCTAGGTGTTCCCTCCAACTTGAGTAAACACGTAGATTGTCAACCAACACTTCTAGCTCACGCCTAATTATATCCTTAAAAGTTGGTGCACATGAGCCATTAGAATGTGGCTGGTGCATTTGTCAGCCTGAAGGGCATGACTATGTAGTCAAAGATGCCCCACTTGGTAGTGAATGCGGTCTTATGCTTGCCTGTCGTCAAGATGCACTTGCACTTGATTGTAACTTGAGAAGTTGTCCAAGAAAATATAGGCTTCTTTGCTAGCTACTCTTTCGAGCATATGCTCTGTGTAGGGTAGTGGACAGTTGTCTCTTTTCGTAGCATCGCTGACTTTCTTATAATTGACGCACACTTCAATTTTTCCATTCTTCTTCTTCAGGAAGATTATGATGGGAAAAACCCAGTTCGTGTGCTCAATTTCATAGATGAATCCAACTCTTAAAAACTTGTCTATCTCCTCCTCCTTAACTGCATGAGCATGCTTGGGATTCATTGGATATAGTTGTTGCTCCTTGATCGACATTGTGTTTGGTGTCATGGGAATATTATGAGTCACTACACTCAGATCTACTCCTTTCAACTTCTCGAGGGACCAAGAAAATATGTATATGTACTCTTGTAGGAGTGCAATGAGATTTTCTTCTTCTTGCTTGGTCAAGGCATCAGCTACAAAGATAGGTTAGGGCTTCTCCCCTTCCCTAGACAAGTCAACCTCCTTGACTTTGGTAGGCCCTTCTATAGGTTCATTTGCTTGTCCTTGCCTCTTGGAACCTAGTAAGACCACTACTCTATTGTCCTTCTTGAATTTCATGAATCACTTTGGTAGATCTTGCAGTTTTTTTTGCTCCTCAGATTTTGACTCTCTAGGTTGTCTCTTTATCTCCTCCCTCAATCATTTGCACCTTAGGTGGATTGGTATGCACCTTAGGTGGATTGGTAGGTCCCCCTTGGTGCATTTGGTTTTAGGTGGTCAAGGTATTTTAGGATCACTATCTAAGCTTACTCCTAGCTCAAAATTGAACTCTCCATCTTCCCTAGAAGAGGGAATCTCTCTAGTTGGTCATAGCTCTGAAGGTGATTCTGTTCTAAATAGTAGTGTGGCACTTGGTTGGGTGAGCCCTTTGTTCATGATCAATTGCCCCTAAGTGTTCCAACCACGTGTGATCGCACTCCATTTGCATGATTCCTCTCTAGATCTTAACTTATATTCCCCTTCTATGGTTTGAAGTCTACTCGTATTTGCTCAATTATGTGTCCGTAAATGTCATTTTCTATTGTGTAAATCTCTTGGCCTCTCTCTTCACTGAGGGAATAACAATCTTTGTACTCGTTATCCGAATCGTCCTCATCCGACTGCTTGTCACCTCCTGTTAAAATATAGACATGGGAATTCACCCTAAGCAAGGGTATATGAGGGAAAATGGATGTGAATGACCTTAAGAGGCAGGGGAAACCCTAACCCTAGCTTGGCAGAGGCTATATAAATAGCCTATGGGTCACTATCAAGAGTGAGATAGAGTGTACACAAGTTGCACTTTGAGCAACTTAGTAAGCAAGATGTTTTTCTTGTACTTTGTTCTCTCATCTCCCTCTTGCACACATTCTTCTTGCTGCAAACTTTGTATTTCCACATGTATTAGAGCTTTATATGATCCTTTCAACTTTCTCTACCCTCAGCTTCACTAAGTGCACATGATTTTCCATCATCTTCATCTTTTCCCTTTACCTCTATAGCCAAACCTTGACCCCCTGACCTTGGAGGACCTGGGGAAGCCAAAGGAGAGCATTTCAGCTCCTGACTTCAACTGAGGACTTCTTCCCCAACACAAGGCAACCTGGCATGGCACATCAAAGGGCCACATTATGCGTTGTGGAGGGTATCATTGAAGAAATCGTAGATCATGCACATAATTCATAGCCTCGTATTCATCACCATGGCACGGCCTATAGAAGATGCAATAATGGTAGACGTCCTTGGGGAATGATAGCCCTTCAAGTGGGCTTCCTAACCCTAAAAGGGTTTGGAAAAATTCCCTTGGCAAAATCCCATCTTTGTTGGCCACACAAAGGCAAACCCTAACTGCATGTCTCCTGGCAACCATAGCCAAACCTCAAGCTTGCTTCAACTTTTAATTTTTTTCATTAATGTTATTACTAATAGTGATTCTAATCACTGGTTGATCTTCTCCAAAGTCAGTTGAAGCTTTGAAACCTCTATTTCAAATTTTCTTACCCTTGGTGGACCTCCTTAGCTCATAAGACAACCCACATCTTACATCTCAAGTGGCATAAACTTTGAGATGAGTGCTTGTAAGCACTAATGTTGCATTTTACAATCATGTTGCTAGCTGGATATTGACTCAATCTAGTTTTCTATCAGAGAATTAAATCCATCAAGTGCTTTATAACATTTATCTCTTCTTGCTTGGTTGTAAGGCTATGTGTACAACTATAAACACATAGACCATATCCCAATATTAGTTTGATGGTACATCGGAGATATGAGTGTTATTGCACTCTCCTTTGATTCATCCAAGAGCATAGAGTTTATCGATAAGCTGTGCTCCACCAAGAACTCCTATAATAGGCCACATTATTGAGAAGAGCTTGGAGTCCAATCAAAGCTCACCTCGTTGAAACCTAGGAAAACAATAAAGCCTAAATCAAGGGTTGTTCGAAGAACATGACCTCCTATATCCTATCTTGAGATATTGCATACGTATGATTTCCAACTGTTTTCAACTCTACAACTTTAAAACTTGGCTATGAGTTCAGCTATTCGGTTGTACTTGGCCACCTATAAAGGACTAGACACTACTATTGCTTAAGGAAATTGGTAAGACCTTCCTATAATTGTCATGGCCTATGCAGATGTAAGGCCTCAAATTCTGCAAGTTCAATGGAAAAGATTTCCATCCTTGGCAAGTCTTGGTAAAATACAAAATGATGGAGAGAGACTATTGGCCCTTCATAAAAGGGACCAAAGTAATTGACCCATCCAATCCCCTTGATGTAGAAGATGATGAACTGGCTCAGGCCATCATCATGCTTCATTTAGTTGAATCTTTAATTCATCATATTGACCAACTCTCCATTGCCAAGGAAAAGTGGGATGAGCTTGAAAGGCTTTATGGTGCTACAGGGAAGAACTCCACCAAGATATTTCTCAAGATTGAGTTTTTCAGCTTGGAATACAAATAGGGAGAAGATCTAAGCAAGTTTATTTCACATATGAAGGGGCTTATGGCACAGCTTGCCTCCATTCAAGCACCCATCCATGATGAAGATGCCATTGCCATCCTACTAAAGACTGTGAATAAGGTTTTCCAACTCTTGTGACAACCCTAATTAATATCCCAAACCCAACCTTGGCAAGTACCATCCAGTCTTGCCTAGATGAAGAGAAGAGAAACCATATTGAAGGAACTTTAGCATTCACTTCCTGTGAGCAAGTGTTAGTCCATACCGCTTCTACTAAGTGCTCCTTCTATCACAAAAAATGGCATATTGTAAGAGCTGGAAGAAATACTCTGACAAAATGAAGTGCAACAAATGCAAAAAGACCAAGCATATCACCAGTAATAAGTGTCCCAGTGTTCCATTAGTATCTAAGGAATTGGAGGCCAACTTTGCCTCCCAAACCACAGATGGTTGACTCTTTTGAGTCTTGTAACATCCTCTACATATGAATATTCTTGTAGATTGATTTAAAAAGGCATTCCATTTGATTGAGGGGGGAACTTTAACATGTCTTGTGATGAAATGCCACCCTATTGAGGGGGGATGTTACAATATAGGCATGGTAATTCACCCTAAGAAAGGGTATATGAAGATAGATGGATGTGAATGGCCTTAAGGGGTAGGGGAAACCCTAACCCTAGCTTGGAAGAGGCTATATAAATAGCCTATGGGTCACTATGAAGAGTGAGATAGAGTGTACCCATGTTGTACTTTGAGCAACTTAGTAAGCAAGATTTTGTTCTTGTACTTTGAGCTCTCATCTCCCTCTTGTGCACATTCTTCTTGATGCAAACTCTGATTTTCCACATCTCCTAGGTTTTTATGCTCATCTTTCTCATTCATGACTAAGGACCAATTGTACATCAAGTTTAGGTCATGTACTTTGGTCCACTTCCACTTGGGTTCATCCATGAGAACTTTGAGGGGCTTCAGGTTAGTGGTTGGGTTGCTAGCTGGCTTGTTCGTCAAGCACTCTAAGATATTGTGGAGCTCTAGCTTGTTGTTTAGGTCATGGAATGTGGTGGGGGTGGGCTGACTACAATGGCTTCTGGTGGCCATCATACACAATGGTACTGAGGGATTATTCGTGAGCTCACTGATGGTCTTAACAGCTTGTCTACATTCCTCCTTTTTGTTCAAGAATGGCAGATAGATGGTGGCTAGCATGTGCATCCAATCTTGCTCATCCTTAGGGATAGGATTATATTTCCTTAGCAGCCCATAAGATTTTGTAACTTGAGCGTCACCCTTCAGCATAATGGAGATGGCATTTAGGTTGATTGGCGTTGTCTTATAGGTGTCCATCTCTACTCTCACTGCTTCCATTTGGTTGCTTAATAAGATCATATCATTGCCCCAGTCTTCTATAACTCGTGTGTTTCACATCCAAGGTTGGTTTAGCAGGATGTCGTAGTCTACTCCCTTCATGATGATGATGTCCATAGAAAACTAGACTCCTGTAATGTTTAATGGCCAATTCTTCAACACTCCAAATGGCCTAACTTTCTTCCCATTGGCTAGTGTGACATTAAACCTAACAGCCTTGATAGGCGGGTTACCCCAAGCCTAGAGCAGTGTGTGGCTAAGTACATTGACTCCAACTCCCATGTCCACAATCCCTTTCCTTGTATAGCGTCTCCTAGTGCTAAGATTGGAAAGAGTGCATGCATCTCTATGTCTTCCTAGAAAGCATTAACATGTAAGGACTTAGGGACTAAGTGCAATGTCAAGCTAGGTAGGTATCCGAGTCACTGTGTTGTGGTCATGTACGTCAGCTGCCCCTTTCTCAATTGGTCCTTCCATCCATTGCTTCAACTCTTGCCATAGAAATGGGGGCTACCTAAGCAGGTCTCCTAAGTACAGTCATAGGGGTTGTCACTAGTGTCGTAAGAAGGTTGTTAGCTGCTTGCTTCCCTCCTAATTCTGTGCTTCTTGGGCCAATGGCCCTAGCTAGTTTGATGGCCCATGGCACTTGAGCTTTGTCTATGAGGTACTACTCGAGGTGCATATGCATCTCTTGATTTTAGTTGCATAGGTGAAATAGGTGTGCTCACATTAGAGAGCTAATTGATTCCATCTTCTAGGATGGGCTCAACATCCTTCAAGTGATCTTGGGCTTCTCTCACCTATTCCTTGACTTTATCTATGGCTTCAAGCTAGTGCTTTGGCTTGGGATACTCCCCAACCTTGGCATGCCCCTTTTCCACAGTCTTCAGGGCGAATGTTTCTACTTCTACATCTATGAATTTTTTCCTTTCGGTTAGTCTCGTGGAACTCTCCATCTTAAGCATGACATTCGCTTCAATTCTCTTCCTCCACCTAATGACTCCTTTTTTCTATTGAGGCTGCATCTACGCTACTAGGCCTTGGTAGTGATACACCAATCTAGTTTACCTATGCTCGAGTCATGACATGCAACGGGATAGGCGTAGCCTCTGCATCGAGTGTTTCAACTCTAAATAGTCCCAATGGCCAAACTAGAGGGTGGTTTCCATCTAGGGCAATCGACAAATAGGTGGGTGATTTCACATTCTAGGCATCTAAGGTCATCCTTCTCTTGATCGGCTTGCTCCCTCCTCAGGGAAGCATAAAGAAATATACTTTAGATGACCACAAGTCCAACATGCAATCAACTCTTGGGTCTGCGCTCCTAGGCCTCTACCCCTACCTCTACCTAATGCCATCACCTGCACTAGTTGATAGTCCATGAGAATAGGACTACCCTCTTTGTCCTATGAGAGATGTAAGGGTTCACATACGCTTTCTCATCATTTCTTCTCCATATAGTGGACTGGAGCATTGCTTCATGGGTGGGTTATGAAAGGTCTAAGTGGCCTAGGTATGCATGTGGGATTAATCTCCATTCTAGGGATGGTTGGTTTTTCATCGTTAAGTGGTGGAAGAGCCAATGGGGCTCCCCTTTTGAAGAAGTCTAGTGGTATATTTCCTAAGTATAGATATTTGCATGGCTAGGCATATGGAAGTCTCCTTGGTAGTTTGCAATGCATAGCATCATGACCAAACCTACTGCAATTGACACAAGTTCAGGACCGAGGGTCCTGACATTTTGTTGGAAGGTAGTTTCCACCACAATGCACACATTTGACATGTGGGTGTGTGGGTCTCCTCACCATCTCTTGCAACCTAGCTAGCTCCAACTTCATCTCTTCTAGCTCTTAGATTTAGTCAACCTTTTTCCCTTTGTCTTGGACACTTGGGACTAACCATTCACTAGAGATATCATGGATTTCTCTGAGGATCTAGAATTAGCATTATCTTGGTTTGAGCTCTTGGAACTTCTCCCCTTGAGCTGGTTGCCCACTCTTATGGTCTCTTCGAAGACCCTAGCTAGTACATCTCTCTGCCAGCTTGAGTTTCTTACTAAGGCCTTGTAGAGTTCCTCGCTCATTGGGTCATTCATTAGATGGGATTCTCTTAAAGAGACTTCGCACGTGGGTAACATAATCCCTAATGTCCTCCTTGTCCTTTTGCTTAACATTCATCAGTCGTTATTCGAGGTTATCGGAATACCCAGCCTTAGAGAACCTCTTGATGAAGTGATCCTTGAGGTTGTTGAAGTTGTTATATTCCATAGCATCTAAGCTAGTGTACCATCTCCTACCCTAGTCGCCTAGGCAAAGGCTGAAGGCTTGCCAGCATGGGGCATGATCCGTGAGGCCATTGGCCTCACAAACTTACTTGAAGCTCTACGAAGCTATACGGGTCATTACTTTTCCGGTATTTTTCTAACTCATTTGTGAATGCAGGGATCTTCGAATGGTTCTTGGAGACCTAGTTGATTCCTATCCATGTGAGCAACGAGGTTGCTAGGGCTATCATGCTCTGCTCTGAGGCTATATTGTCATGATGAGAAGCTCACCTCGGGGAGGTTAGTCATAAATATATATATGTATCAGGTGGGTTCGACATAAGGCAATTTTGAAATACCATTTTTACACATTTTTTACATACAAAAGGGTCCCATATAAAAATGTTACTTACAAAAGGGTCCCATATAAAAGGGTTACTTACACATTCTTTACACACAAAAGGATCCCATATAAAAGGGTTACTTACAGATTGAATAGAAAAGGGTTATGTTTTATCAAGAAAAAATTTACAGATAAGGATATTTATAAATAGGCTTTGAACGCACATGATATAGAGGGTATACATATAGTGAATTACCCGAGAAGCTCACTCGATATCAAGTCTGCATCTAGCACTCTCTTTCTTTCTGTGTTTGGTCTTCTTTGATTCCTATTTGCTAGAGCTAGAATGGGTTGGACTTCCCGCATCTCTATGTCTTATTGCAACTTTCTAGCCCGCTGCTCATGGTTATATGCTGCTATGTGCTGCAATGCTTTCCATGCTAATCTTCTCTCCTCCGCAAGATTCACTATGATGTCCTCAGTCGGCCTACCATAGTGCTCCATCCTCATTTGTAAGTCATATTTATTGACCATTTGTTGGATATTGAGTGGAAAATCTCCCAAATAAATCGAGTTAATCATTCTCACGATAGGAGCTAGATCTTGACAAGTCGGCAGCTTCTTGCTCCACTAGGCTATCTATCAGGCCGATTAAGTCTAGTAGTAATGTTTCTCCAATGGTGTCAGTCCATCTATCCTCATGAGCCTTCAGTGTCTTGACACTCTCTTGGTCCTACTAGTTGGTGTTCTTAGTCACTCGTCTAAGTCTGAGGGTCATCTCCTATTAGTGAGTTTGATTCACTTATTATGTCTTAATGTGTTCCTTCTTATTGAAAACAACCCTCAACTTATGTGTACTCAATGTGTGCATGGTGATTTTTTTGTGCACGGTGTGAAATCAAGCTTTCAACTTTCAAGTGCAATTCAAGTGTAGAAAATAGTGTGAGGTGTGAATACTAGATGAATAATGCAACTCTCGCTCTCCCCTCATTCCAATTTTGGCCAAACATGGCTCTAAGCACGATTTTTCTAGCTGCTCTCAAGGGTCGGGTAGGGTGTTTACTATGTCTCCCAGCTTGGTCAAGGTGTAATCAAGGTCTACATGTCAATTTGGGGCACTAAGTGGGTGTGGATAGCTAATGGGTTAGCTAGTAGTGGCTTTTGGGTCATCAAGTAATTGTTTCTTCCATTTTTTGTGTGGTTTGGAAGTTGTTTTAACTCATCTACAAGGCTTTCAAATGTTTGTTGGACTTGGGTCTAGGTTTGCAAGGTCACTAGGGATGTCAAATTTGCCTAAATTCACATTTGGCCCACGCGGTTCAAATTGCAAAGGTCTAAGTCCTAGACTTGGCATGAGGCCGCATGGCTGAGTATAGATGGGATAAATGACATGTGGTTGAGCAGGCCAAGTTTGAGTGTCCAACTTCGATGGGGTACCCATCCAAGTGGCCGAATGGTGGCCGTCTGAATGGCCAAATGGTGAAAATCATTTGGTTGATTGCGGCTATCCAATTCCTAGACTTGGACACGCGAAGTGAGGCCTTCCAAATCCTAAACTTGGACAAGCCGAGTGTAGCAGCGTTTTTCACTAGAAGGGACAAAAAATCAACCATTTTCCTACCTAATTCTTCCTAGTTCTACTACTAACATTGCTTGGGACTGTGCTCCTACACCCTGGAGACTAGTATAACTCACCTGGAAGTAAGGATGATGCTCTCTTGCAACAATCGCAAGAAGTTGTTGGTCTCCCACACCTACAAGAAAAGCTCTCTCTCTCTCTCTCTCTCTCTCTCTCTCTCTCTCTCTCTCTCTCTCTCTCTCTCTCTCTCTCTATCTATCTATCTATCTATCTATCTATCTCTCTCTCTCTCTCTCTCTCTCTCTACTGCAAATGCAAATGAGCCTCTACTCCCTTCCCTTGGGTCTTAAACCCCCGATCTAAACTGATTTGCCTTGATTTCTTAGTTCTATCCTACTCTAAATGCAACAAAAATCACAAAAGTACTAAAATAAATTAACCTACTTGCCTACTCATTAAAAACTCAAAATACCTACTTGCTTTGAAGATTAAACTCCCCAAATATCCTACCTACATCAAGTACTAGTTTGGGGGATAAAACCCTACTTTGACACAATTGGAAGTGCGCAAGTGCTTAAGCTTGAATCTGTTGGTCTTGAAAATGGAGCTAAAATGTGTGAGCCTTCTCATTTGACCACCAAGACCCACAGACTGCTTATTGCTTCAAGCATTTCAAGTGACCAACTAGTGTCTATCTCTCACCTAGGGGTGCATGCACTTTCAATCCTATGAGTGTAGTGAGTTTACCTTGATGCCCGATTTAGTAAACTCCTCCCTCAAGCACTCCGGTAGCTCCAAGATCTGAGATGCAAGCTCAAGCAAGCTCAATTCTCTACCTTGAACCTCCATCCTCCATAGCCATGCGTGTGAGAGAAGAGAATAGAAGAAGAGAGAAGAAGATGGAGAGCTTCTCCACCATGGTCCTTCACCCTCACACACTCACTCCCTCACACTCTTAGACTACCTCTCTCAAGCAAAAGCACAAGCACAAGCAAGGAGAAGAGAGGAAGAGAGCCACTTTAGCCACACACCAAGAATGAGCTTCTATATTCCCTTTTATACATGCCCTCATCCCTTTGGGGACCCAACCCCTTTTTTACATGACTAGATGTTTTAGACAAGGTCCTCTTTCCTGAAGTCTTTTCTCTTTTCACAGTTCTTTTCCCCATGCCCTTCTACATTTAGTATTGGGGTAAAAGGCCCTTGGGCCTCCCCGTGTATAGTGACCATCCATATTCTTTATTCGTATATATGTGAAAGTGCAATAAGGCTGTCATAACATTGTTGACAACGCCTACATTGTGTGTGCTCTTCTCTCCCGTGTCTCCTACATCCCTTTCAACTGGTATAAGAGCAAGTCCTTCGCGAGCGCTTCCCGACCTTCCCCGACATCTACACGAGGTATGAGAGAATGCTTCTCACTTAGTTCTCAGCCATTCTTTGACATGAACTGCTAGCAGGGTTTCATGAAGAGGCAACCATAGCTTCCATCATTGAAGCTTGTTCCTTTCACCTCTTGCTTGGACTTGTCCTAGGCTTGTGTAGGCCTATTGTAGGCCTTCATTGGGCTCTTGCTTATCCCCTACCCACCCTAATTTGGCCCCTCAAGTACAACAATGAAATGATACTTTGCCACATCCAAGAAAATACAAGAAAACTAACAAGAAATGCTTCCAAGAAATGCTAGAAACAAACCATAGCTTGCCATTCATATTCAATGAGGAGGAGAAATACAAATGTTGAAGCCATGGCTGCTTGTTGAGAATACTATGATGATAGCTACTGCAAGGTACACACCCTTTGCAATGGTGGGAAGGAAGAAACCTTCTAGCTCCAATAAGTGGAGTTTCAAGAAATGAATTGAAAAAGTTGTGTTACATTGGCACTCTCTTGCCTTTTATACTCTAGCCTAAAATAGACTAATTGGCCTAATTAAAGTAGCATGAAAATTGCTTTATTACAATCCATCCCTGCCCAAAAGTTTTGTCCTCAAAACTTTGAAGACTAAAATGACAAGTGGATGGTAAATGTAAAGGAACGAGAGACCAATGTTGAATATCCTTGTTGAAGTTGTCCTTTGAAGAAGATACTCTTCCATGAAAAGAATCTTAAAAATAAACTCAAAACAGTGGAAATCTGAAATGCTGTCCTGAACAGTCTAGTGAAGTAAATGACCCATAACTTTGAATAGAAATGTCCGAATGACGCATATGAGGTATAGAAATGAAGTTTACTTCATAAGGTATCCATCCATGTCATCAAAATTCAATTTTGATGTTGATAGGTCAATTATTTTCATAACATAAATTTATAACAACAAGCTGTCCACTGTGTAATGAGCTAAGTATCTTCTTGAAGAAGCCATGGATATTGATCCAAATATGAAGCATGCTGCCAAGATGATTCTTTCATAGGCAATCCTTTCCATTTGACAAGGTATTCCATAACAATACGGTTCCTTAGAACCTTATCCCTCTTGCCAATAATCCTTTCGGGCTCATAGATGATTAAGCCATCTTCATCAAGAGGAGGTAGTTCTTCAAGAACTTGTATGTCAGCGCCAATATACTTCTTATTTGAGGCACATGAAAAACATTATGAATGCGTGTGGATGAAGGCAAATCAAGTTGGTAAGCAAGATCTCCACCTTTTCTTGTGATTTGATATGGACCATAATAGCGATGAGCAAGCTTATTATGTCTACCCTTGAGAGAAGCATAACGAGACTTAAGTACTTTCAAAAATACCCATTCTCCTTCTTCAAAATCCACATGCCTTCTCTTATCATCCGCATATAATTTCATTGTCTCTTGTGCATTCCTGATGTTTTCTTTGCATGCTTCATTAAGGCTTCCATCTTTTCCAACTCTTATCGAGCAAGAGGATTCACTTCATCATGAAACAATGCTGAAGGTACTTGGACTTTGTATCCATACAATGCCTCGAATGGTGACATACCAATACTCATATGATGAGTATTATTATAACAGAACTCCGCAAGATGAATCCAATGATCCCATGCATTCTGCGTATCATGGAAAAAATGTCTCAAATAGACATCTAACCATTTATCGACCCTTTCAGTTTGGCCATTTGTTTGTGGATGATAGGCAGTACTTGGAGTTAATTTGGTACCCATGGAAGTAAAGAAACTTTTCCAAAAATTTCCCATGAACTTGGAATCCCTATCAAAAACAATCTTCATAGGTAATCCATGAAGTTTGAAAATTCCTTCCATGAACTGATCTGCCACCTGTTTGGCTGAATATTGGACTTTGGTAGGTAAGAAGTGGGCTGATTTGGTAAGACGATCAACCACAACAAAAATGCTATTCTAGCCTTGCTTAGTGGTAGGAAGTCCTGTAATGAAATCCATACTGATATCAGTCCATTTACCATGAGGAATAGGCAAAGGCTAAAGTAAACCACTAGGCAATAAATTGGAATCTTTATTCTGTTGGCATGGTAAGCACTGCATCACATACTCCTTGACATCTTTCCAAAGTCCCTTCCAATAGAAACATTTATGGATCTTATCAAAGGTTTTAAACAAGCCAATATGTCCTGCCAAAGGAGAAGAATGCATCTCCTACAAAATACGTGGCCTAAATGATTGACTAAGGGGTCAAATAGACTCTTCCTTTGAACCAAAGAAGTCCATTTTGCTACTTGAAATTGGGAAATTCAGATCCATTGTCTTGCTGTAATTTCTTCATAATGTTGGCAGTGTGTTCATCCAAAAGATATTCTTCTTGAATGTCACTTCAGCACCTCGATGGTCACTCTTCACCTTAAAATGACTGCCATAGATGTAGGGATGCCACTTCTTAATAGCATGAAGAATGGCTAACATTTTCTACTCATAGACATGGAGTTCCCTTTCTTTATCATCTAACTTCTTGCTTTCATAAGCAATAACACCATGATCTTGGCATAAAACTGCCCCAATACCTCTGCCACTAGCATCTGCATAGATGGTAAATTCCTTGGAAAAGTCTGGGCACACTAAGATAGGTGCTAAAATAAGAAGACTTTTCAGCTCATTAAAGCTCATAGTGGCTGTAGCATCCCAGAAGAAAGCTTCTTTCTTCAATCTGTCAGTAAGAGGAGCTACTACATGGGCATAATTCTTGATGAATCTCCTATCAAAGGAAGATAATCCAAGAAATCTTCGAAATGAAGTAGAATTTTGTGGTATGGGCCAATCTTTGATGCACTGTACTTTCTTTGGATCAACCATGATTCCTTTCTCACCAACTATATGACCCAAATATTCCACTTCATCAGCCATAAAAGTACACTTGCTTTCCTTTGCAAAAAGCTTGTGTCTTCTCAAAGTAAGGAGAACTTCTCTGACATGTTCCAAATGTTTCTCTCTATTCTTGCTATAGACAAGAATATCATCGAATAATACCAAGACTGATTTATACAAGAATGGCTGCAAAATCTTGTTCATAAGTGCTTGGAGGTTGCAGGTGCATTGGAAAGTCCGAATGGCATGACTAGGAAGTCGTAGAGACCTCTTTCTGTCCTAAAAGCTGTCTTGTACTCATCCCCTGCTTTCATTCTGATTTGATGATACCCTGATCTTAAGTCGATCTTGGTGAAAACCTTTGCATCCTTGAGTTCATCCAACAAATCATCTATGCGGGGAATTGGGTACCTGTTCTTCACAGTGCTCTTATTTAGATCTCTATAGTCAATACACATCCTAAATGACCCATCTTTCTTCTTGACAAATAGTACGGGAGAAGCAAAATGTGACTGACTAGGCTGAATAAATCCCATTTCCAGCAAGTCTCTAACCTGTTTCTCTACTTCTTCTCTCTCACACTTGGATAATCTGTAAGGAGGTTTGTTGATGGGTTTAGTGTCAGGCATTAAATCAATAGGATGATCCACTTCTCGCTCGCTGAGGAGGCAACAATGTAGGTGGCTGAAATATGTCCTTAAACTCTTCCAAATGTTTACATAGACATGGATCTTGCTCCTTAGGTGAAGTAGATTGCTGATTTTCATCTGCCTTTGATAGAAGAAGTGTGAAAATGCAAGACATAGCATTGATTTTCCTCTTCATCTTCTTCTTACTGATTATTTCTACTTGTTTCCTCTCAATGCCATTAAGTTTTACTTGCTGCCCATTCCAAGTAAACTCCATAAACATCTGGTTAAGATCCAAGGAAAATTTTCCAAGCTGTTTAAGCCAATTGCAGCCAATGATGATGTCAATGGGACCCATATCTAGGACAATCAAGTCTGTCATAATAGTGCAAGATTGTGATAGTTCAATAGGAGTCTACCGGCATATCTCTTTACTCAACTCTTGAGCTCCATTTGCCACTTGTACCTTCAATAGGGAATCCATTTCTTGTGGAAATAACTTCAGCTCATACAATGACTTAGCATTGACAAAACTATGTGTGCTGCCCGTATCAATGAGAATATGAGCAACCTTTGAATTTATAGTACCCTTGAGCCGAAGTGTATTTTTGCCCTTACAACCCATCCATGCATCCTGAGATATGGAACATAACATGGGTTGACAAGAAACCATAGAATCGCCTGGATCATAGGGAAAGCTATTGATCAGCTCTAAATCCTCCTACACATCTTGGTCCTCTTGATCATGCATGTCTTCATATGTGGGGGCTGCATCCACTTGCAAAAGAGCATCTTCATTTGCTTCTTCATCCTCAAATTCTTCTATATTCAGCATGTTTGACTTTGCTATGTATCCCTTGCACTTTTGTTTATGTTCAGAAGACCACTTCTCCCCACACTTGTAACATAGTCCCTTGTTTTTGTCATTGGGAAGTGCTTTATTGTTGTTGGCAATGGGATATGGTTTGGCTGTAGCTTTAGTCCTCTTGAAATCCCCTTTTGAATCAGCATTACTCCTAAAATTAGTGCCCTACCTTGAAGCATAAGCTGTAGGATATATAGGCACCCTGCTGAAATTATTTGAGAACCTATTTTCAGCTCTGTTTCCTTCTCTTTGTTGGCTGAATTTCTGTCCAAATCTCATGGGCTGATTTTCTTAATAATGTGTCCCTGTTTTGGGCTGAAATGCAGTCAACTCTCTTTTATACTTTTGGCTATACCTTTCAACATATTGTATGGCTGCATGTACACTAGTTGGCTTGGCTGCTCCAACTTCAACTGAAAGGTTAGGATCAAGACCAAATATGTACTTATTTAACTTGGCTGCATCGGAGATACCTTCGACATACATGGAAAGATTTAAGAATTGGCTGGAATGATCCCTTATGGAAGATCCCCTTTGTCTAAGATCGTACCATCTTCGTTCAAGTCTTTCCTTTTCCATGGGTGACACAAACACTTGAGTCATGGCTGATTTAAACTCATCCCAAGATTGAAAATTTTCCCCTATCTTGCACATGTATCTCCACCAAGTATGTACATACCCTTCTAGGTGTAGGGCTACATAACAAATCTTTGCTTGTTCGTTGCAAGGGTATAGAGTGAAGTACATTTCCAATTTATTGATCCACTCCTCAAGCCTGGTTGGTGAAGGGTTATCTCCCTTGAAATTTGTTATATTGATCTAATCCTTGTATTCTTTATCATAGTGATATTGTTGCCCACCATGATTGTTGAAGCCAAAAGATTGTTGTATATGAAAAGAGTCACTTCTTGCTTGCTGCCCATGATTGTTTGTATATGATTGATGCCCATTGCGATGGTTTCCATGAGATTGATGGCCAAGCAATGAATTTCCATGTGATTGGGTATGATTAGAAACACCATGTGGCATTCTATCCTCATGAACATTAACATGCTGAAAACTGTCATGAGCATTAACATGCTGAAAACTGTCCCCATGTACATGCTGTCCATGATCTTCTCTCACATTAGGTTCTCTTACATTAGGAGTTTGAGCATGATGAGTATCAAACTCTTTATAAGAGGGGTGACATCCATGAATAAACTCTTCTTCATCTTCATGCAGTGAATGACCTTGCTGTCCATGTTCTCTTGAGATAGGAAATTTAGGTCTACCTCTACTCCATGAATTAGCACGTGATTGAGTGGTTTCATTGACTCTAGAAGGAACTCCATGTTCATAAGTCGATGGTATATGTTGATGAGCTGTAGTAGATCTCACATTCCCATGAATAAGTGGCACTTCTTCAACATGGGGTGGTGGTTTACTTTGGAATCTATCTCCCAAATTGCTGAATATAGTGATCAGTTGATCAAACTTGGTATCCAATCTGAAGTAAACCATCATTCATGGAGTGGGTAAGCTGAAGTAAACCATCATTCATGTTGCCAAGTTGCTTAGACATTTGTTAGAAGTCGTTAGAATCACGTGAGATGTTTACTTCATTCCCCTGATCTATGACATGAGGGTTCTTTGGCCATTGCACTTCGTCATTGGTGGTACTAACTCCCATGAATTCAAGCCTCTGATTTGTGGCTCTATTATTGTCATTTGTCTTAGCATGATACTCCTCCAAGCCTTCCTCAATGTGGTCTAACATTTGCTCTTTCTTCTTGTTCCTTGCCATGTTGTAATTTCAGTACTGTCAATCAAAGATTGGTCTATATCTTGAGCTATGCTTCCCCGATCCAAGTGCTTTATAGCTCCAAACGGAGCTTACAATATGTATATATACCAGATTTACTGAAATAAGCACTTTGAAAAATGTATATAATGGTTCCAGACCAAAACAGTGTGTCTCTGCCTGCCTATCAAAGTGCAATCTATAGTGACCACCTGTCACAAAATGGGCTATAACTTGAGCTCCGCTACTCCAAATGAGGCGTGCTACAGCTAGGATCAAAGAGGACTTCGACCTCTACTTACTAAGCACAAGAATCCTTATTGTAGAATTAAAAATTCATTTCCTATAATAGGTTCTTTATGACTGTCCAAAATGGGACTGCACCTTGTAAAACCCTGTAAAAGCACTGTTTGAGCACTATTTCATCCCATATGCATATAAACCATGGTAAAACTCATGTGGGCACTGATGGGCAACCTGTAGGCTATAATAACCACGTGGAATCAAATTTGTAGCACCTATAGACCTATCAAACTGTTCAAAACTGTGACCAAACTGTCCTGTTTTTCCCTGTTTGTACCAAGTGTCTTCAAATCTTTTCCACTCTCATCCTGAGTGGTCTTCCATGGTCCACCACCTGTGGTGAGGGATAAAACAGCAGACAGGCACCTAAATGGGCTCTAAAACTCCGGAAGGTGTGCAAAGTTCCTTCCGGGCCAGGTTGTGCACCCTTACAGCATCATCAATAGCAAGGGAGGGTCACCTCACTATTGTCTTGCTATCTCGTCCGACTTCGACCTTTTTCCTCGGTCGGTATTGAACATGGCAGAGCTAGTATTCTAACAAACAAGGTATGATATGCAAGACTAAATCAAGACATTGATCCTTTCATGATATACATGAATTGGAAAAGTATCATGAATGAAAATGGGCTGAGATAGGCTTACCAATAGTATCAGTGACTCACTGCATACTATGCTCACCTTTACAAATTTATTTTGAGAAATTCTCAAAGATTGGATCAACACAAACTCATGGGTTAGGGTTAGGTAAATCTCAATCAAAATATGAAGGATTATATCATGAATTTTGAAGTCTTCAATCAATCAAATGCAATAGATCAATGAGATGATCAAAACTCAATCAATGAATGACTAAATGACTAAGTAGATACTCATTCAATGCTTGACAATCCAAATTGAAGGCTCATTGTATGAAATTTGATGATTCATTATCAATCAATGCTGAAGGTAAAGTCTATGAAGCAAGTCATTGCTTAGATTACTCTCTTAATATCTCCTTTCAACAATAGGAGATGCAGTCAACAAGTGAATTAATGATTGGAGAGATTAAAAAGAGTATTAGAAGTATCTCTTTCAATGCTTGGAGATGAAGATGTTGTCTGTCTCAAACCTCAGCCATAAAGAGTGATATCCCATCTTCATAAGCCCCCCAATTGATCAAGAGAGAGTAATGCTCCATAATTCCATACAATAGCTCCAAGTATGATCCAAGGATGAAGCCTTGAGTAAGTCTTCAACTCCAAGAAGCCAAATGAATGGAAGATCCTTTGTAATTGGAGTCTCTTTAACTGAGATTTCCAAGAAATTCTTCAATCCCTGTCATGCTTGAAGTCCAAGAGAAAATTGGCCTTCAATCTTGAATCCATTGCTTAAAGCCTTCAAAATCTTGAGTGTTTGGAGTAGTAGGAAAGACCCTGAAGTCATTTAAGACCAAAGCCCTATGAAATAGAAGAGAATAGACCAAAAATTTAAAGCCTATAGCTTGTTGCCCTGTTTTGACTCTATAGCCATGTCAAAATGAAGCTCCAAGCTTGAAGAAGGTTCAATGTCGGTCAAGAGAGTTGTGTAGTAGCTTCAGGGAATGGATTTAAGAAAAAGCCCCATGAAATTGATAAAGAATTCTGAATTTTTCTCTCTGTTGTAATAACAGTCCATTTCTAGGGTTTGTATGAGAAATAAGAGCTCAAGAATGACCATTGATTCATGCCAAAGTTGAAGGAGACTAAGTGGTAAACTTGTAAGCATTATGGCCAAGCCTCATGGAGCTTGATAACTCCATTTTAAATCTTGAATATAGGAGTATGTACTCAGTGCAAATAGCGCAAAAAATGTAGACTCATTTACTTCAGAATCACTGAGCCAAGCAAGGCTTATGCATACTCTATGTGATGCTTAGAAGATGGAGAATTAGCCAGTAGAAACCATGGAGGTAGATGAAGTCTTGGTTGAGAGATGAGAGCAGGGTTTTGGCTATGGAAGCTTGAGAGAAAGAGGAAAGAGAAGAAGAAACACTTGGTTAGCAAAAAGTAACCCTATTTACTCCTCCCTAATCCTTGTTTAACTCCAATTAGTCTAATCTCCCTCCAAAATGACCTATGAATTGACCACGAACTTGTTATTTTCACCATAGATCCTCCAAGAACTTCCGAAATAGTGACGACTTGATGCAGATAGCCATGGTTAATCACAGTTTGAATTGTAACTAAGCCTGTGACCAAATATTGTCCTCCCAGTTAACCTGTACCAAGTCTGTGACTAGAATTCACCATGAAAATGACCCTTCCTATGGATCAAATCCATGCTCTGATACCAATGAAATGATACTTTGCCACATCCAAGAAAATACAAGAAAACTAACAAGAAATGCTTCCAAGAAATGCTAGAAACAAACCATAGCTTGCCATTCATATTCAATGAGGAGGAGAAATACAAATGTTGAAGCCATGGCTGCTTGTTGAGAATACTATGATGATAGCTGCTGCAAGGTACACACCCTTTGCAATGGTGGGAATGAAGAAACCTTCTAGCTCCAAGAAGTGGAGTTTCAAGAAATGAATTGAAAAAGATGTGTTACATTGGCACTCTCTTGCCTTTTATACTCTAGCCTAAAATAGACTAATTGTCCTAATTAAAGTAGCATGAAAATTGCTTTATTACAATCAACATGCTCACGTTTTATTTGCGCTTGTTTGCAAAAATGGCTAAAAAATCACTCTTTTTTTCATACCTCAAGCATTCGGAACCCGATTCATGCAAGGTAAGAGTCTAAGTTGGGGTTTTGGCACGCTTCAGACGCGATGGTGATGTTGGATTTTCCAAATTTTGATGATAGAATATTTTGCAACAGATTTGAGGTCTGAGACAGTATGTATTTGTATGCCTATGGCTTATGTGAAGCTTCTACGAATGTCTATTGATATCGGATCACTTGTGGATGCTATGTCTCTTATGTGAGACACATTTAGAGCTGATTTAGCTCAACCATTGACTATTTTAAATAGTCCCAAGTTTGTCCATCAAAATAGGGCAGCCACCTGTTACTTCAATTTTATGCTTACAGGTCTTAGCATTTGATGCCCGATTATGCCCAGTTGGTGCCTATACATATAGGAATGTATGCATATGGTTTGCCTATGGATTTGAGCTTGGATTGAGCACTGATTTGCTCTACAGAGGTTATATGCTGCTGGAAACTTCAAGGCTGAAGCTATTTAATGATTTCCCAGGTTATGCCTATTGCGTATGGGGTGCTCCCGGCTACTTGGGTTGATGTATTCACACATTTGGATGATGCCACATGGTTCTTCTATGCTTTGAAATCATTTTGAGATGAGATTAGAGATCGATTTTATGGTTCACTGTCGCTTCCTTGTAGCAGGCATTTCACTATCATGACATGGTTTATGCCTAGGCTACCTAGTGTGGGTTATGATGTCTTGGTGAATGCTTTTGGTTGGTTGTGGATGGCAGTTGTTTGAGCTCGTCTTGACATTCATTTGAGTATTCCCTTGAGTAGTTGGACATTGACTTAGCTTTTTCCGTTACAACCTTGGATGCTATATGGGATTTGATGCTCTGATTATGGATCTTGGCTATTACTTGAATGCACTTACAGGCATTGAGTAGTGAACTGCTCCCTTGTTTTGGCAGTTGCCTATTGAGCTGTGATTGCTCATTTGTATTTGATATGCGAGATACTTACTGATCATTGGACTTCGATAGTGCTTGGGATTTATAGTTATGGCCATCCTACTTCTTTGTTTGTATGGCATTTATGCTATTTGGGCGGCTATTGCCTGTGTATGTCAGGGAGCAGTTGATCTTTATGGCCACCCGTGTATGCACATGGTCTGCTACTATGTATTTTATAGAGCCTCTTACCTGGATGATTTTACACAGATATTTGGCCTTTTTTTGGAGCTTGATTCTTGTAGGTTTATTTGCCACCTGTCGTTCTTGGCTGGACATGTATGTCAGTACATGGTCTGAGACACTGCAAAGTTATGTATACCCCTATGTTTCGAGGATGCTTATGCATTTATGGCTCTAAGGCATGATTATGATTTTATGACTGTGAGCTAAAGTGGTTGGATATATCATGTTTTTGTCTACTAGGCTTGTCTGTGTGGGAGCTTTTGCATCCGTGGTTGATCCCTTTATGTTCTCCTCTTCTGGTTTGGATGAGTCCCCTTTGCAGTATGCTATGACGACTTCTAGCTCTTTTAGTCATGCAGATATTCCTCTTGATGAGCCTATTCTCTCTAATGAGAGTTCCCCTGATTCTTTGAGCTCCTTGGATGTATTGGACAGCCCTACTTATGCTATTACAGAGCAATTGTACTCTTCTACAGCCTTTACAGGTTCTGTTTACTTTCATTGTGAAAAGACAGGGCATGTGAAGCATAAATGCTTCAAGTGGATTAGAGAGAAAAAAAGATTGCACCGCACTAGACATGAGAGTAGAGTTAGTGATATAGTATAGGTGAGACCACTGTTGATAGTGGTATGGTGCATATAGTTACCCATGATGATGCAATTGAGCCTAGACTCTTAGCATCGTGTTACCTGCAAATTACTTGCTCTGTGATATGGCCTATACCTTTGATTGGCTTTTAGATAGTATGGCATCTTGTCACGTTACTCCGCATAGAGCTTGGTTCTCATTTTACAAGGAGGTTGATGGATGTATTTCTTTGGGCCTTGAGCATGATTGTCATGTTATTGGTACAGGGGATATACACTTGGCTTTGCCAAATGGGTCTTCTCTTATGCTCCGAGATGTCTTGCATATACCTACACTCAGTAAGAGCCTGATCTCTATCAGTCAGTTGCATGGTGCAAGATATTATGTCTCTCTTGGGGATACTTCAGGGAAAATCTGTCGTGGTTGCTTGGTATTGGCTAAAGGTGCTAGATATGGCAGTGATTATGTAGTGTATGTCTCTCATGTAGGAGTTTCTATGGTTGCAGTTATGCAGATACCACATGCATTGTTATGGAATTGTTGCCTAGGCCATGCATGACACGCTGAGATGGATGCTTTATGTGATATGGGATTATTGCTTGCTCTTCTCCATGCTACTTGCCCTCATTGTACTCATGGTCCGTGTAGAGCCTCTTTGGCTTATGGTGATTGTGTGAGGCATGCTCCTCTAGATCTAGTCCATGTTGAAGTATATGGACCTATGCCTTCCCAGTCACTTGGTGGAGCGTCATATTTTGTGACCTTCATGGATCATGCTACCCACTGTGTTTGGGCTTACTCTTTGGTACGGATTGAGGATGTTGTTACTATGCTTGACAGGTTTATGGATTCTACTCTGGTAGCACGCCTAGATGCTTGCTGATGGATTATGAGAGTCATGATATCTCTCCTAGCTTACAGATCTCTTGTCAGTAATATGGCATTTATTTCTTATGCCCCCGGTATTATGGGATTGCTCATGGCATGTGCCTGACCTTACAGACAAAGGTTGCTGCTATGCTTACCACAGCTGGATTGTCTTATGGATTTTGGGCTAAGGCCCTTATGACGGTAGTCTACTTGGTTAACAAGACGTCATACTTGACTTTGGACGGTATTACACTGCATGAGGCATGGAGTGGTATGAGACCCTCCTATGATCACTTGAGGATATTTGGCTGCCACGCCACTGTCAGTATGCCACATGAGCCTATGTCATGCAGATGTCTTCTCCTTGGTTATGGAGATGGTGACTTTACGACTTACAGGTTTTGGGATTTGGATGCCCGATAGGATCTACGCAGCTGTCATGCTATCTTTTATGAGACGCAAACACCTCTCAGGCCTCTTGATTCGCGTTCAGTGCGCTTTCTGGCTGATTCTATAGTTGTATGTCAGTGTTTCCCTTTACTGAGGCTGCATACTATTTTGAGACCCTGTCTGACTTGTGTCCAGGATGTTGGCCCTCTTTCAGTTATTGACTCTGGAGAGTTTGGATGCTCTCCGCTGTCTTGTATGCGCCACGCTGATGCTCTACACTATTGTGATGATGATGATGATGTATAGCCTTGCACTCATGAATTGTGCTAGATTGCTCCGTTGTATGGAGCTGTGGGATCACTTGCCTCTTGGATGTCTTGGACTCGGAGATTCCAAACACTTATTGCATAGCTCACTTTCTGATTGGGCGTTGGGTGAGATGTCATGATTCCTCACCTTGTCTCTTTTCTTTTCCTTTGTTTTTTCACTCCCTGGCCCATTGGCCTTTTAGTGGGAGGTTGTTGGGGTAAAAGGCCCTTGGGCCTACCCGTGTACAGTAACTGCCCATATTCTTTATTCATATATATATATGAAAGTGCAATAAGGTTGCCATAACATTGTTGACAGCACCTTCTCCTGCGTCTCCTACATCCCTTTCATTTACAATTTGCATAGGAGGGAGCTTGGCGCTCTTTTACAAAATGAATTCCATTGCACCCTGTGCTTTCTTTGCTAGAATATTTGGTGCACTCATTATTGTGCATTTCTCACCTGGTGCTATCTTCCATTTCCAATTTGGGCTTCCTTAGTCTTACTTTGCTTGCTTGTTGGACTATATGGGCTGTAACAGTACCAGCAGCAACACATTTTCTCTTGGTACACAACCATTTCCAAAGAACACATGAAAGGTATGCCGAAATCTATAGCTAGGGAGTTGCATTTAATTCTCTCTTTCTACATTGCCCTTCATGAGACAAACAATGAAAAACTAGAAGAATTATAATAGAAAGGGAAAGGACAATGTGCCTTTGGGCACAAGTTGCATTCTAATTGCAATTGAGTAGCTAAAATTGGCCACCAATTAGTGAAAATAGTTGAGCAAAGAAAAGCTCTTTGGACCTCCCTACATGACCCCCTATATGTTGCTCCTACATCCCTACAAGTGTTTTCAATTGTCCATGATGTTGAGCTTTTAGCCACAATCCAAAAACATCCCTTGTATGATAAAATCCTCATAAAAGAAGACCTACACATGGTTAGAAGGCTAGGAGTAAGAAGCATAGTGCTTGATGTTAGTGCATCTGTATTTCTCATTACCCAAAACTCAACACCTTTGATGGCTATGTTTCACTGCAGTACAATCTTGCCTTCCTTAAATGGTTTATTCCATGGCTATGTGACACAAATCCTAATCTATCTCTTGATTCTACCCTAGCACAACCACTTCTTCATCTTAGGATGTAAGGCCGAGAAACATGTCATGACCTTCCCTCACATTTCTATAGAAAAGAACACTAATCTTGATGATTTAGGTCAAGAATCCATACCTCTTAAAGGAACCCATAATAGAGGCCCTAAAGGGAATGAATCACTATCTTTAAAGACATATCTACAAGGACATAGAGATAAACATGAGTCCCTTAACCCTAAAAGAGTCCTTCTAAATGAACCCAAGATCTAAAACAACAATTGTCTTTAACTGCTATAAGTATCAAAATCACTAACTTGGAAATTACTACTTCCCTCAAGAGGTGGAAACACAATAGTCGCACTTTTGCTAACCCTGCCAACTTTGCTAAGGAAAATACTCCTAATACCTCGAGAAAGAGAGATATTATCACAAAAACAATGAGCCTAAGTGAGTCAACTGTTGTCCCAAGTGAAACTGAACCCGACCAGAGCCTCTAGCTTAGTTGAAATCTAACTTACAAAACTGAGAAAATTAAAGGAGCCAAAATTTCCCAAAATGAACCTCAAATAGTGACTACCTGCCTTAAGGAATTAAGTGATAAACTCACATTCCTTGCTTGTGTTTATACCTAGTCTAATGTTGGAATCCTCCCTAAGGAATTTGAGGAATTCTTAGCATGTCCACTATCTTGGGAAGAGTAAGAACACCATAGTGAGCACTATGATGATCATCTAGATGACCTTGTAAGACTCATCCTAGATGAGGAAGCCAAGGAATGTCATTTGGTTCTTCCTACATTCCATAATGCATTGTGCCCCCCAACCATTGAGGAATTATTAGTACTAGAAGAAAAAGTAAAAGATGGAAGCTCATTCAAGAAATTATGGTACACCATGAGAGCCTCAATGATTAAACTCCAAAATCAGCTCATGACTATTTTAGAGCAAAGACAAGCCATATGGAAATCCTAGATTGACCCAAAAAATGTATCTCTAACGTTTCTTTAAGTACTTGCCATTGTACAAGGAATCACATTAGCTGGACCTTCCCTTACTCAACGAAATCCTCACAGAAGAAGACCTCCATGTTGCAAGTAGATCGAATCAAGGAGGTGTGGTACTTAATGTTGTAGCATATCTAACCCTATTTATAAAGTTACCATAACTTCTTGATACATATACTGCACTCCAATACAATCCTAACTTCTATCCAATAGTCCACATCTTAGCAAAGTAACCCTATACCATAATCCACCATACTTGTACATTACAATTTTATACACAATATAATTTTTAAAATCAAATAAACAAAAAAAAATCCATGCGCACCACACTATTAGTATCTCTACAACACTTAACAACATTGTAACATTTTTAATGCAAGGAGAGAGCAAATGGAAGCAACTGAATGTTAACAAGATGAATTGGTAAGTGTTGTTAAATAGCAATTCTTAAAAATATTAAGTCCTCACATTGAACTTGACTTCATATGCTCTCAATGTTTATCAAGTGAATGTAGATAAATAGTTGGTGAATGATATGCTTAAAGTAGCAACAAGGGAGCAACAAGTCAACAAGCCATGGAAAACTCATGGATACAAGAAAAACTAAAGCCATGAATGTGTAGGATTCTCAACAATCTCCAAGGGAACACAAGAAGAAATTTGACACTAAGGAGTTGATTTCGTCGAGTAAATCTCACATGCTATCTCAAGCTCTCTACCATTCAATCATGAAGAGTAATGGTTACCAAAAAATTTCAACCATCTCTCAACTTCAAACTCTTCACATCAACAATAGGTTCTTCATAGCTTCAAATCAAGGCTTAAAGATCGAACAAATCTACTTGTTCAAAGAGTAAACACTCTAAGCTTTTCGAGTCCTAAAAAATCTGCTAACCTCTTTGGAAGGAGGAAAGCCCCATTTTTATGACATTACTGTATTATCCTTTTAAAAAATAAAAAATCAAAAATAAAAGAAAATAAACAAATGCATATACTATCACTACATTACACCTAGGGGTTCTCAAATTAGGTATGAATGGTTGCCTTGGTCGGCCGGCTCCATCCCTAATCCCCTAGCCCTTTTTTTCATTCCCTCTACACTCACTCAAGGCACATCAAGGATAAGACATACCTAGCAAGTTTGCCTTGCCTAGGGTAGACCTATCACCATGAGTCACTTGCACATTTCCTTGTTTGTCTCACATCAATGCCCCTAACAAAGCAAGATAGAAAAGTTTTGGAAGAAGAGACCATTCTCTTCAAGCTCATTAGAATCAGCCACAACTATTGAAGAATCTTATTCTCAGATCATTCAACTACACACATCTTATCCAACATATTCATGATGTCTTCAGAATCTTATTCAAGTGCATTTTTAGTTAGGCACAACACTTTTTCCCTTCTCTTCATCAACAATACCACTATGAGAAATGAGAATGGCTATCTTCTAACTAAGTAATACTTAAGTATTCATGTGCACTTACATAATATTTTCACCACAACCTAGGATGTACGATTCGGGTCCTCAGGCGAGGGACAACACTTCAAGTTTACTTGGAACTTGACATGTCTCCAAAGCCAACAAAACATGTCTTATGTATGACAAGAAGTTTAGAATTGTCCCCTAAGGCGCAATTGTACAAGAGGTCTTGTAATTGTAGATATTGAAGATCCCAAGGAGTAATATGCCATCAACTTCTTTTCAAGTTCTTCCATCCTCAACCCAATAATTTTTCCCTTCGATTCACCATGGGAACTTACCAATAGAATGATCACTATCAAAACCTGCCACAAGAATTTCAAGAATACCACCAACTTCAACAACTAGGACATTTATTGCCACTCCAACCATAACTTACCTTACAACAAACAAGAAGCTCTATGATATCAATAGTCTACATGACTCCTCCAAGGACAACACTCAATGTTCCTTGGCATCCACATCTTTAGTGCAAGTTGAAGCATGCCACCTATGATGGAGAGTGTCATGGGATTGGCACCTATCTAGGAGGGGGATAATATCAATTGCAAGAAATAAGCAGCGTGCAACGTGAAAGCAAGTATAAAGAAGAAGCCTGATTTTATGGATTATTAGCTACAACATAATGTACATGAAGCACTTGCATATTTTAATTTTCAAAAATTTGGAATAATTGTATTAATCTATCATGTAAATCCGTAAGCCAACTATGATCCTATGCAATTTCTAGTGATAATATAGGATCCCAAGGAAAAATCGCAAAGGTTATAGTTTATTCTCACCATAGAAAAGCATGCAATAACAAAAGATGGGTTGGATGCACTAGAGGGATGGGGAAACCGTGATCCTTAAAAACATATGTAAAAAGGATGAGAATGAATAAAACATGCTATTCATGTGTGCACAAAAGTTGTGCACTTACCTTCTTGCTTTCTTGAGAGAGAGAGAGAGAGTGAGGGTGAGAGTGAGATATTGAGAGTAAGAGAGTGAGGGTGAGGGACCAAGATGGTGAAGCTTTTCTCATCGTCTCTTCAAGCACTTTCTCTTACCATGCCCATGCTTCTCTTTTGCATGTAGAGGTCATAGAGGATTGAGAGTCGAAGGAGCACTCACTTCATTCATGGAGTGTGCAAAGTGCATCCTTCATGGGATTGAAGGAAGGCCATACCACTCACTACAAATGAATGCTTGCATTCATGTGCAAGAGGCTATGTGAGAGGTGGTCATTGATTCTTGTGTGTCAAGGATTTTGAAGGAATAAGAGTGTGTCCAATGATCCCAATAAGTTGAGTTCGTGTACCACAACATGAGCTCTTTCAATTTGATCCACATTATTTTCATTTCTCTGTTGTCATTGTGACCATAAATGCTAGTAAGGTCCATGGTTTGACCATTCCATTCAATCTCTAACACTAAGATCCTTCCATCTTTGGATGAGAATTTAAGGTTGGATTTTTTTACAGCTCTTCACTCCATGAAGCACATTGATGCTTCTAGTGAAGTACCACCCAGAAGGCATTTATACCCCTTGTGGTAAAAAATATTTCCCCCCCCAAATGGAACTTGTGCTCTTCTGCCATTACTACATCAAGATTTAATTAAGCACCCATCTCTAGAACAAGCTTCTCTTTTGACTGAGCCGTTTAGGTGCTTGATGTTGCATGCAGCTAATTTCATTTGATTTGTGATCATTTTTATTTTTATTGAGAATAATATTCATCTTCTAATGCCTTTATTCCAATCATCTTTTCCCCATTGCCTTTGATCCCCTTGAGTACCAAATCCAGCTTGTTTTAGGTTTGGTCTCCCAAATAAGTTTAAACTTCAAACTAGTTAGTTTTGTTTGTTTTGAAGCCTTTTAGATTGTTGTATCTAGATAGTATCCTGATTTTTGTGTCCATCCCTTGGTATTCCTTTTTAAGACGATCCAGTGGAATACAATGGAGATGTGTAAAAGTGCTTGCTCTACCCCTACCATTTCTTGGGATGGCAACCTTTTGGCCATAGGTAGAGCACTTAGGTCCCCTTCATCAGATACTCCTTGAATGTGGTTGGTTGAATTATTCATGTTGCTTTTGATTGTAACCTAGCCACCCTACTTGTCTTTGCTTTGCTATAAATTTTCTTCTTTTTCAGTTTTGTCTTTGTATTTTCCCTTTACCACTTCAACCCATGGTGCAAGGTAAGGCCTTCATTTTTAGACTCAAAGGATTTTTCACTTCCCTTGCTTCTTCTTTATCCATGAAGAAACTTTGTTTCCTTTTCCTCTATGTGCATGTGCGTGTGTGTGCGTGTGCGTGTGTGTGTGGGTGTGTGTGTGCATGTGTGTGTGTGTGTGTGTGTGTGTGTGTGTGTGTGTGTGTGTGTGTGTGTGTGTGTGTGTGTGTGTGTGTGTGTGTGTGTGTGTGTGTGTGTGTGTGTGTGTGTGTGTGTGTGTGTGTGTGTGTGTGTGTGTGTGTGTGTGTGTGTGTGTGTGTGTGTGTGTGTGTGTGTGTGTGTGTGTGTGTGTGTGTGTGTGTGTGTGTGTGTGTGTGTGTGTGTGTGTGTGTGTGTGTGTGTGTGTGTGTGTGTGTGTGTGTGTGTGTGTGTGTGTGTGTGATGAGGAACCTAAGGTTTCACTTTGGGAGTTCAAGGTACATGTGCATGTATGTGTGTGTATGTGAATATGTGCTTGTGTATATGGCATACTATGCTAGATTTTAGTTCACACTCATTTATGATGTCCTTTGATGAATGAGAATAATACTCATACTGATCTAGCTAGAGTAATGTCAAATCTAGGTTTCAAGCATGCATTGGTGATGATATCACCTATAACGATCATCTATGTCGCAATGAGTAAGCTCTAATGAAGTCTTTAATTTGAACTTGAATATGATTAAACTAATACTATGATTTAGAGACTTGGGACACATTGGTTTAATTTTCATGTGCTAATGTAGAAGGCTAGAAAGAAACCATAACTAATATTTGGCTAGTAGCCTTTATCCATGACCTTTCAAGATGTTATATTGAGCCAATACATACATCAAATTCCTCCTCTTGCAAAGAGAGAAAGGAAAACTATCAAATCCATTCCCTTACAAAGATCTCATCAATATGGTGCAAAAATGATAGATGCCACAACATGAACATTGAAATATTCATCCATTATAATAATTATGTACTAGGCATCAATGAGTTGTCACCATAGTGAGTAGGTGGGTTTTGCAGAAGCAACCAATAGATATATAGGACACTCTTTCTTAGAGACTAGAAAATGAAGATGAGCATGCACAAATGGATCTCTATTTTCTCTCTCTTTAGGAACGATTTGATCATGTTCTGTTTGGGTGCCTTTTACCCTTCCTCTTATTATTGAAATCAGAGGTTTTAATGCTCACTTAGAGTGTACTCCTTTCCAAAGTTGTTGCCATCACTTTCTTGACTTTCTCAACACCTAAATTAGTTCATGGAAGTACTCATCTAGAAATGGATTAAGTCTTGTTTCAAGAGTCCATTGTAGAATCCCTAAGAGTTTAAAAGGCCCAAAAGTGAGTCCAAATCTCCCTTGATATGGTAGTACTAGCAGTAGTGCAAATAGAGGTTGAAATGAACCCGAATAAAAAATTTGATAATACAGTCCTTATGGGCTTACCCGAAATATTTGATGACATGTGAATACTTGTCATCAAATATTTGATAATACAGAGTCCTTATGGGCTTACCCGAAATATTTGATGACATATGAATACTTGTCATCAAATATCATCCCAATCTAAGGAAATCAAGAGGAGGGTGTTGATGACTCTGCCCAAGAGGTCAAAGCCTACTCTAATACTAATTTTTGGATTTAGGATTTGCGTGAATGCACAAACATAGTTTGGATAAGAAAATGCTTGAGAGAGTGTAACTCAAAGTACATTAAGAGGTGAAATTTGAGAAGGTTTACAAGACTAAGTATACCCTAAAGCGAATAGGTATGTATAAGACTTAGGGAAAGAAACCTCTTAAAAAGGGAAAAAATAGCATGGTGATCCTTATTGTATTTACACACATCACTACTAAAATATGGTAGCAAAAATCTATCAAGATCTAAAGTGGATATCCTTCATTTTGATCAAGGGAGGCAATATATATTTAAAGAATTTAATGCATTTCTAGCTAAAACTTGAGATAAAACATAATGAAAATACTATACACCACTAGTTTCAATATTTGGCAATGGAATTCAAATTATTTTTGTATAATTTCTTTTTCTTTTTACAACTATTGCATTTGTATTTCTATTTGATTGGTTGTAACAAGAGAAAAACTTGTTTCGTGAGAATGTACCTACATAAAGTATCTCTCTTTTCTTTAGGGCATCTACATATAAGATTCACCATTATTAATATTATTAGCAAATAAAAAATATGTACATTAGATAATGCAACATAGTTTTGGATTACATATTCTATTTACCTTGCAACCATTCCACTTAAACAAATAAGCATCATGGATATTTAGGTCCTCATTTGCTAGGTCCATTTGTACTTGACATTATACTAAGCATTATTAAGAGCTCATCCTCTGATCAAACCTCGAATATCATCATAGGATTATCAATGTCATTTTGTAAGTCTTAATCAATTGCTACAATCTTTCTATCCACATAATGCCCCTAGGGGATCCATCCATAAGAAATCATCTATAGAACGTGCATTCAAAGGATATTAAGAAATGTTGAGATATTTGCAATCACACCTACTATAGCCTCTTTGTATGAGGTAGTTTAGGCTTAGGATAGGAAAGCTACTTTATCCCATAGGCACAGAGAGGGAGATTGCTACCCATCTAGCAACTATAAAGCCATCCATCGACCATACCTTCTGCACAACTTCTGCCATGATCTAGATCCCGCATATTTTGACATTTTAACATGGTATCAAAGCAGCTCAATTGAGCATGGCCAACACCTGGAGCAGCAAGAAACAGCCTACAGTTGCCTTGTCGAGCAGAGAGGCTGAGTACAGGGGTGCAGCAATGACTGCATGTGAGGTAGCTTGGTTGCATAAGCTACTTTATGATATGCATCAGCCTACAGATGGGCCAGTTGTCATTTATTGTGACAACATGAGTAGTATACACTTGGAAAATAACCCAGTCTATCATGCTAGAACAAAGCACATTGAGGTGCATTATCACTATGTGCGGGAGAGGGTTTTACTAGGTCTTATTGATCTAGTTTATGTCAGCACAGAGGATCAGGTAGCTGACATATTCACGAAGGCATTGGGCGCAGAGAAGCTGCGCAAGTTCAGAGACCTGCTTGGTGTGCACGAATTGGGATTGAGCTCGAGGGGGAGTGTTGAGATATCGAACTCCACTCGCGATACGCCAGGGTGACCGTTGTGTATTTATGTCACTGACTTGTCAGTTGTAGATGCGGTTGGTACACCGCCCATGAATAATAGCTACATGACAGCTATCCTTATCTACTCTAGTTCGTGGCTCAGTTAGCATGCCACCTTAGTTAGTTGAGTTTGGTTTGAGACCCATATATAGGGTTCTTCTATTTCTTTGTAAGAGAGTTCTTTTGGCTTACACAACTAAGAAGAGAAAAACTATTTTCAGCCTCCATCTCTGTGTGTATTCCCCCATTGTGCAAGCAAGAAAGCTTTAAGTGAGACTCCTTCCTTCTCTCCCACAATCTTGACACAGTTAGTATGCCACCTTAGTTAGTTGAGTTTGGTTTGAGACCCATATATAGGTTCTTCTATTTCTATGTACTAGAGTTCTTTTGGCTTACACAAACTAAGAAGAGGAAAACTATTTTCAGCCTCCACCCTTGTGTGTATTCCCCCATTGTGCAAGCAAGAAAGCTACAAGTGAGACTCCTTCCTTCTCTCCCACAATCTTGACATGGTACCAAAGCCTTGTTCGTGGTAAGGAGCTCAAGAAAGCAAGCCAAGCTCGCGGTGTTCTAGTAAGAGGAGCAGTGTTGCTTTCATTTTCTGTTTTGGGAGCAGATCTCTGCAGGTAGCATAGCCGAAAATTGCAAGAGTGCATTGTTTCAGGTTGAGACGCCCTTCGCGATGAAGCAAAAGGCCAGTATATGCTGCGGGAAGGGGCTTTAGCCCTCGGCGACCCTGTTTTTTTGATTTGAGGCCATTTCGGGGCCTGTTTTGGAGGCGAAAGTTTTCTACACGCACTCAAGAAAAGGCCCAGTTTTATGCTGTGCAGCCACTGTTCTACAGGCCGGTGAAAAGTTACTGTAGAAATTGCATCGTATGCCTATGCGCAGAGACATTGGGAGTTACAGAATCATCCTTGTTGCTTGTTGATGCAAAATCATCACTAGGAAGTGATTGTGTGGTTAAATACCACTTTCGTAAGTTTTGCAGATTTACCCTTGTGAGGCTGAAGCTGTGTTCTCTGCAGTGACAGAATTTTTTGCAGTATTCTATAATGGCGTCTGATTCTCTTTCACAGATTGTAACTGAAAAGCTTGACAAGAACAACTTCCAAGCATGGAAGTTTAGAATGACGAATTTCCTTATGGAAAAAGGATATTGGGAATTTGTTGTAGGAAATGAAGAAGAACCAGTTCTTCCTGATGTTCCCAATCAACAGCAAATGCAGGCATTCAAAGCATGGCATGAGAGAGCCAGGAAAGTTATGTACTGGCTGTCTATCAGTATTTCAGACTCTATGATTGTGCATATTCAGGATGCAAGTACGCCAAAGGAGGCATGGGATACTTTGTCAAAAATGTATAGCACAAATACGCAAGCCAGGAAAATGCAGCTCAAGCAAGAGTTGCATAATGTGCAAAGAGAAAGTATGAGCATCAATGACTACCACATGAAGGTGAAGAAGATTGCAGATGCACTTGCTTCCATTGGGTCGCCAGTGGAAGATGATGATTTAGTTTCCGTGACCTTGAATGGTCTAGGAAAGGATTATGCACAGTTTCGGACATCCATTTCAGTTCATGAAAGATTTCCTGATTTTGAGGAGTTGATTGCTCTTCTAATTTCTGAGGAGCAGAGAAATGGTGGTGCATCTTCTTCAGGAGGAACTTCAAAAGAAACTGTCTTCTACTCAAATGCTGGAAGAGGTAGAGGCAGAGGTAGAGGAGGCCGATTTGGAGGCCGTGGTAGAAATCAGAATATGCAGCAAACTCAAGAAAACCAGTACTATGGAGGAGGACGTGGTAACTCTAGAGGCAGGGGGAGTCAAAGAGGTCGTGGTGGATGGCAAAGAGGGCAAAATGCAAACAGTAATGTTGAATGCTACTACTGTGGTAAAATGGGTCATATGGCTAAAGACTGCTATAAAAAGCAGAATGACATCATGAATGGGAAATTGCAACAAGGGAATTATGCATCTTCTAGTAGACAGGGTGATGACAGAAATGAGTATTTGTTTATGGTACAGCACATGAACAATTCTGTGACAAGTACAGAAGAAAGCAACGATGTGTGGTATGTTGACTCAGATGCATCAAACCACATGACAGGTCATGCAGAATGGATGGAGGATGCAAGGAAAATGAAAAAACCAGGATTTGTGGAGACTGGTGATGATACTACACATCCTAATGTGCAGATTGAAAAATTTTCTTTATCTATGCAGGATGGGAAAAAGAAATACCTGTCCGATGTATTTCATGTCCCGAATATCACCAAGAATCTGGTTTCTGTTGGTCAAATGGTTGAGCAGGGCTTGCAGGTCAGATTTAATCCTCATGGATGCTTTGTTGAGGATATGAAAAATAAAGGTCGCTTGATAGCAAAAGGAAAGAAGAAGGGCAGAATGTTTACATTGGATGCAGACATGCCTGAATTGAGTGCAGCAATGTTTGCACATGGGACCGATGTAGTTGCAGATATTGATATCTGTCATAAACGCATTGGTCATGTTAATGTACATCGACTTAAATCAATGCAGGCCCAAAATATTGTTGCAGGATTGCCAAAATTCAAGGTTGCAGAAATGCATAAGATATGTGAAGCTTGTCAGTTTGGAAAACAGGCAAGGAAACCATTTCCTAGACATGTTCAAGAGAGTAAGAAGCCATTGGAATTAATCCACTCTGATGTGTGGACTACTAAAGCTGCATCTCTTGGAGGCTGTCATTATTTTGTCAGTTTTATTGATGACTATAGCAGAAAAGTTTGGGTGTATTTTATGAAAAAGAAAAGTGAAGTTTTTGGGTATTTCAAAACCCTTAAAGCTGTGGTTGAAAAAGAAACAAGCCTCCAAATAAAATGCCTAAGGTCAGATGGAGGGGGAGAGTACCTCTCAAATGAGTTTGCAAGGTTCTTGCAGGAGCATGGCATAAAGCAGCAATATTCATGCAGTCATACCCCATAGCAAAATGGAATTGTAGAAAGAAAAAACAGGCATATTGGAGAGGTATCTCGTGCCATGCTCAATGAAAAAGACTTGCCAGATTTTTATTGGGCTGAAGCAGTTGCTACAGTAGTCTACATAATGAACAGGACTCCCACTGCAGCAATACATGGGATGACTCCAGAGGAGAGGTATACTGGTAGGAAACCAGATATTTCTCATTTGAAGATTTTTGGCTGCATTGCCTATGTTCATGTGCCAGATGAGTTGAGATCCAAGTTGGATCCAAAAGCTGAGAAGTGCATCTTTATTGGTTACTCTTTGTAGCAGAAAGGGTATAGATGCTATAGCCCTTCTACTCGTAAGTTTACAGTGAGCAGAGATGTTGTTTTTTATGAGATGAGTAGCTGGTATAAACCAGTAAATGTGATTGATAATGTAGATGCACAAAATGATAATGCTACATAGAATTCACAGCAGTAGTCAAGATATTAGTGGACCTGGAGCGTCCTCTAGTAGTGGTTCACATTCTTCGCCATGGACAGGCAGATTGAGATCAGGAGAATCTTCTCAAAGCAATGCAGATAGTGGTATGCAAGTATCACGAAAAGGAAAAGAGAAGGTAGATCAGCCCATGTTTGATGTGAATGCAGGTCACTCTTATGTGGATGGTGAATCCAGTGGCTTAGAACAGAGCATTGATGATGAGTTGGGTATCCCCTCTATTGTTACACCTGGAGTAAGGAAGACCAGGGATATTTTGAGAGCACCTGGAAGTGAGCCTACTTTGCGTAGGTCTACCAGAGCTAGGTATCCTGTGGATAGGCTGAAATATGATGGATTTACAGCCATCCACTATGCATATATGGTCAAAGTGATATAGAAACTAGAACCCACTTCTTTTGAGCAAGCCATGGGAAAAGAAAAATGTGAGAAAGCCATGGATGAAGAAATGAATGCCTTGGAAGCAAATGCTACATGGGAGTTGGTACCTTTGCCTAAAGGTAAGAATGCAATTGGTTGTAAGTGGGTTTATAAGGTGAAGCACAATGCAGATGGTTCTGTGAACAGATACAAGGCAAGATTAGTAGTCAAGGGGTATGCACAAACATATGGCATTGATTATGAAGAAACATTCAGTCCGGTTGCAAGGATGGCAACCGTAAGAGCAGTCATTGCTATGGCTGCATCAAAGGAATGGTCTTTACATCAGATGGATGTAAAGAATGCCTTCTTGCATGGTGATTTGCAAGAAGAGGTCTATATGGAGCAGCCACCAGGTTATGTGCATGCTGTTCATCCTGATTTGTTTGCAGGTTGAAGAAAGCCTTGTATGGCTTGAAGCAAGCACCTAGAGCATGGTCTGACAAGATAGGACAGTATCTTGTCACTATTGGCTTTCAGATTTCCAAGGCAGATTTCTCACTTTATGTGAGAAAAACAGAGAAAGGTATTATGCTACTTGTCATTTATGTTGATGATTTGATTATGACAGGTGACAGTGATGAAGATATCCTTCATGTGAAAATGCTATTGAAGCAAAAGTTTGAGATGAAGGATTTGGGAGAGCTACGTTATTTCTTGGGCATTGAGGTGATTAGATCACCAAGTGGGATAGAGCTCTTGCAGAGGCAGTATGGATTGGACATGCTGTCCAAATATGGGATGACAGGCTGTAAGCCTATTTCAGTTCCTTTGGAGCAGAATGTGAAGCTGAGCGCAGATGCAGGTGAGCTTCTGGAAGACCCTACTATGTACAGACGTATAGTAGGAAGCTTGATTTATATGACTATTACCAGGCCAGATTTGAGCTATGCTGTTGGATTGGTAAGTCAGTTTATGCAGGCTCCAAGGAAACCGCATTTGGATGCGGCTAGACGCATACTCAGATATGTGAAGTCCACATTGTAGTATGGACTATTTTATGAGATTGGGCTTCAGATACAGTTGCATGGATACACTGATGCTGATTGGGCTGGTAGTATTTCTGATAGACGATCTACCAGTGGATATGTGTTCTCTTTTGGGAGTGCTGCAGTCACTTGGAGCAGCAAGAAACAGCCTACAGTTGCCTTGTCGAGCACAGAGGCTGAGTACAGGGGTGCAGCAATGGCAGCATGTGAGGTAGCTTGGTTGCATAAGCTACTTTATGATATGCATCAACCTACAGATGGGCCAGTTGTCATTTATTGTGACAACATGAGTAGTATACACTTGGAAAATAACCCAGTCTATCATGCTAGAACAAAGCACATTGAGGTGCATTATCACTATGTGTGGGAGAGGGTTTTACTAGGTCTTATTGATCTAGTTTATGTCAGCACAAAAAATCAGGTAGTTGACATATTCACGAAGGCATTGGGTACAGAGAAGCTGCGCAAGTTCAGAGACCTACTTGGTGTGCAAGAATTGGGATTGAGCTCGAGGGAGAGTGTTGAGATATCGAGCTCCACTTGTGATATGCCAGGGTGACTGTTGTGCATTCATGTCACCAACGTGTAAGTTGCAGATGCGGTTGATACACCGCCCATGAATAATAGCTACATGATAGCTATCCTTATCTACTCTAGTTCGTGGCTCAGTTAGTATGCCACCTTAGTTAGTTGAGTTTGGTTTGAGACCCATATATAGGGTTCTTCTATTTCTATGTACTAGAGTTCTTTTGGCTTACACAAACTAAGAAGAGGAAAACTGTTTTCAGCCTCCACCCTTGTGTGTATTCCCCCATTGTGCAAGCAAGAAAGCTACAAGTGAGACTCCTTCCATCTCTCCCACAAGAAGGCTATGATGTGGATAAGGATCAGGAATGTTACCGTGTTCCCGCAGCACAAAGGAGCGGAAAATGGAAAAAATGAAAATAGCAAAAAAGGCAAAGGATAAAAGCAGAAAAAGGCGCCTTAACCGGGAGCCAGTCCCTGAAAAATTTAAATGTTTAGGCACGACCCTCAGAAAGCTTCGGTGTCGGCCCGAGGCAACAAAAGAATTAAAATGCGGAAGCGCCCCCAAATCTTTGTAAAAGAGTGCCAGGCTCACTCCTGTGCAAAGTGTACGCATTAGTGGGGAATAGGATAAATTAGAATGGTGGGAAATGGGAAAAAGGGCCTAGGCTACGGCCGGCCATGTAAAAGAGGGAAAAGGGGATGACCGCCCAAAAAGGATTTAGGGCTTTGTATATAAAGTTGAAAAGTGAATGAGAAGCTCATTCTTTGGTGTGTGGCAAAAAGAGTCTTCTTCTTCCTCTCTTCTTCTCTCCTTCTTGCTTGTGTGTGCTCTTGAGAGAGGGAGTGTGAGAGTGTGAGGGAGTGATTGTGTGTGAGAGTGAGGGATCAAGAGGGTGAAGCCCTTCACCATCTCCTCTTCTCTTCTCTTCTCTTCTCTTCTCTTCTCTTCTCTTCTCTTCTCTTCTCTTGCGTGCGCGGCTATGGAGGGTGGAGCTTGGAGATGGAGGAGGTTTGAGGATGCTTGAGCTAGCATCAAGAATCGTGGAGCTACCGGAGTGCAAGAGAGAGGAGGGTATGTGATCGAGCATCAAGGTAAGCTCACTACACTCGTAGGATCGACGGCGCATCCGCTAGGTGAGAGATAGCCATTAGAGCTCGCTTGGAACGCTTGAAACAATAAGCGGTTCATGGGTCTTGGCGGTTAAGCAAAAGCTCCCACATTTTGGTTCCGTTGCCGGGACCAACGGATTCAAGCTTGAGCACTTGCACAACCCATGTCGAGCATCGAAGTAGGGTACTCATCCCCGAAACGGAGCTTGAGATAGTTAGGAAGCTAGGTGTTTTTAATCTTCAAAACAAGTAAGTATTTTGGATATTTTGGTTGTTTGATGATTGGAAAGCATGGAGGATCTATTTCAGTTTTTTGCCTTCGATCTTCGATGCATTTAGCGTAGGTTAGAGTTAGGAAATCGAACTGGAAAAGGGTAGGGTTTACTGTTTCAAAACAAGGCAAAACAGGGAAAAATCGTGCAAAATGCGCAAAATGCTCGCTAATGAGGCCTAAGATAGACAAGAGAGTGATTGGGGGCGTCAACGCCACATTTGGGAAGGCATATAAGAGCCAGAGGCCAAAAGAGAGCTCATTTGTGCCATTTCAGTGTGTGAGAGAGAGAGGGAGAGAGCTAGAGAGCCCCAGCCTATGTGATTCGATCGCATCATCGACACACTTACCGACCCATTAAGGTATACGAACCTCTCCCTCTACTTCCCTAGATAGGATCTAGAAGTGCATGACCATGGCGTCGGCCTACATTGGGTGAAACGATCGAAATCGCATTCGCACGGGTTACGTGTGCTGCGTTCGGCCCATCCGAGTGGCCCGTCCGAGTCAAAACTCTTTGCCATGTGGCACATCCGGCCTCAGCCCGGTCCGAGCGACCCGTCCGAGTCTCAAATTCGGCACTTGGCCACACCCAAGATTCGGCCCTTGGCCAAGCGCCGTTCGACCCGTCCGAATTACCCTGTTCGAACCTGCCATTCAGCCCGTACAAATAAAAATATCCTAAGTCAAATCCGGAAATTCGGCCCTCGACCCTGTGCCTCAGCCCGTCCGAGAGACCTACTCGGACCCTGCAATTCGGACCAATTGGTCTGAGTGTAACTTTTTGTCAAATCTGTCAGAAATTTGACCCGACCTGGCAAATACGCATTAGCGCAACTTGTCAAAACCCTTTGGGTGCTCAGAACTTGATTCTGGCACACGTGATAAGAGAAATTGTAGTACACAGCCGCTTAGCGGTTGGCAGTAGACCGTTGAGGGACCCAAGGACTTGGACGCGAGCTGCTGAACGGTAAAACTTGATCGATCGGAAGCAAACAAGGCAACATACAAGGAAACCCTAAACCCTGACTAAACAGCTGGAAAATGGACCTACAAGCCTATCAGGCTCGAAACGAGCGAGAGTGAGTAAGATGCCGAGGAATTGCTTGCAGCACTTACATTGAATTTCTGCACTTGAAGTACACTTAAGAAAGCTGAAAGCCTGATTGGGCACAAGTGCACAAGAAACAACACACTCACCGAGTGACCATAAATTGAGGTTTGTATTCAATAATCAAAGGAACTCACTCAAATAAATCGCTTAAGGAACCCACTAGTAGGAGAAGACCCCAAGACTTAGATAGGTGCCTAAGTGTCCTACTAGTAGGACCTGGAGAAGACACGAAGACACGGGAAGCAACAAGATAGAGGATTGGACGCTCCCGGAGCTGCTTGGATTTATTGAGAACCTCGTGGAGTTGGAAGCAGAAACAATATCGGGATCAAGAGGTGAATGAGGAGAGGACCAATTAGACTTAGGAGAATTTCCAACCTCAGTCCAGGAACTGGTCCACAACTATGATCTACTCACTAGGACCGTGATCCAAGGTAGACCTGTAGAGGAAGTGGTAGCAAACCTGGAAGAAGAGAGAAGAGCAATCAAGAGAGCGCTAGAAGGCATAATTGCCTACAACCATGAGCAAAGGGCTAGAAGGCTATAGCAAGATGTAGATATGTACGAGGCTAGACGAGTGCTAGACCTAGCTGGAGCAGCCAAATCTGGACCGAATGTAGAGAGCGAACGGGCAGCAGAGGCTGATATGACATTGAGAGAATTGGTAGCAAAGCGACTCTTGGACAACACGTCCATTGAATAGAGTGCTATTGCCCTAGCCACTGCGCTACTATCGGGATTGGGAGTCATGCAAGGGGCTAAAGGGTAGGCTAGAATCCCCATCATAGCAAAACAACTAGCTAGATACGAACCTAGTAGCGACCCGTACAGCTTCATGGAGCAGTTTGAGCAAGTATGTGAGGCAAACGGTCTTACTGACCCTGCGCAGCGAGCTCATACTTTCGGCTTGTGCTTAGGCGATAAGGGGAGGACCTGGTATTCTAGTCTAGATGATGCAGAACGTACGAACTTTGCTCGCCTTAAGGGCCTCTTCATCAAGAGGTTTTCGGAGGCAAGGTATTCGAATAACCTAGGCACGATATTCGGATAACCTCATCGTTAGGTTGATGAATATTAGTCAAAGGGAGAAGGAGGACATTAGGGATTACGTCACCTAGGTGCGTAGCCTCTATAAGAGAATCCCTGCCAATGAGAGACCTACCGAGAGGGCAGTGTCTACAATGTTCATGAACGAGATTCGGAGTGAGGAGCTCTACAAGGCTTTGGCCAGTAACTCCACCTTGCAATGGGACGTGCTAGCTAGAGTTTTCGAGGAGGCAATACGCGTAGATGATCAACTCAGGGAACGCAGCATGAGGACCACTAACAGAGAAAGTGTAAGCCAGAGGGACCCTGAGAGATCAACTACTTCGGGGAAAAAAGCAACTACTAGTGTGCAGGATAAGGGAAAGAGTGTAGACCACGACCAGGGGATGGCAGAAATGAGAATGGAGATTGCACGTTTGCAAGAGCTCTTGAGGAAGCCTGTGAGATCGCATGTACAATGTATATACTGCGGCGGCAATCACCTCCCAGTTGAGTGCCAAGATCCTAGATCTCGGCCGTGCTCAAATTTCGGTAGATTCGGGCATGATGCAGTGCATTGCAAAATGCCGAGGAGATTCCCATACACGCAGCAGTACAACCCTCCATACTTAGGTAATAAACCACCTAATTTCTTTGCAAGGGGAGCCCAGTTAGCTCTTCCAGCACCAACTGACTCAAGACCTGCCGTGCCTAGGCTGGAGATGAACCCAACTGGTATACCCAGACCACCAGGGCCTTTTGTAACCCACCCATCTAGCGATGCTCGTGTTCACTTTGTGGAGGAGCCTAATGAGGAAGAAACATATGTCAACCTGTACATATCCTATGACGAGGAGGGCAACCTAGTCCTGATGGACTATCTGTCGGTGCTGGTGATGGCTTTAGGAAGAGAAAAAGGCAGAGGCTTTGGAGGGCCAAGCCAAGATCCAGTCACATGTTGGACTTGCGGCCACCCAGGCCACATTTCATCACGCTGCTTAGAACGGGAACAAGCTAACAAGGACAAAGCGGATCTCCGATGCATAGAGTGTGGAATCACACATCTGTTTCCTGACTGTCCTAGGCAGAAACCATCAACCAGCTTTGCCAACATGCCATCGGTGCCTTTGGGGCTCTTTGGAGTGGAAACCTTTGGTAGTGAAGATACGCCCATCCCACTACATGCTATGATGCGAGCTCAAACAAAATAGGCAGGCATCTCCTTGCCAAGGCTAGGTAACCTTGACGCAACCTCAATAGGAAAGAAAAGCCGGAGGAGATGGAAAAAGAGAACTGATGCAAAGAGAACTCTTAAAACCGAGGAAGTGACTACGTTAATAACGGGAAAGAAGGTCACAAACGCAGAATCGAAGACCTCAGCTCCTAAGACAGCCGAGCGAGGGAGTGCCAAGGTAGGGGAATATCCCCATCCCAAACGGCAGCTCGAGGCTATAGCTAAGGTCAAGGAGTGGGTCAGGGATGCCCAAAAGCGCCTCAAGGATGCTGAACCCATATTAGAAGATCCTATTGACGATTTCTCCAACGTGAGCACACTGGCCTCACCTTCAAGACCACCAGCTGCGAGCATACCTGCACCACTGGGGGCGACTCAGCAACAAGGCCAGGGGGAAACTTGCCAGGGTAGACAGAACGCATGGCCTAGAAATGCTAGCCTCAGGGGAATACAAGAGCCCAATAGCCTTCTCACAAAACTTATTGTCTACTCCAGTAACTCTAAGCTTGGAAGATCTGCTTAGGCAAAATCATTCCTTGTGGTAGGAGAAAAGACTCGATGGAGGGACACACAGGACTTGCGGGTGTTGATCCACAAGATCATGATGCAGTTACACAAATCCCAAGTCTAACTCTACACTCAAATCCTAAGTCTTTGCACATCAATGCTTTTTGGGAAGGCACTGAAATGCATGCACTTTTACCCGTCCTAGCCTTAGGAGATATGACGCGAAAAGGAATTGTAGACACAGGCGCAGGTATTAGTGTACTAAGCCATGCAGTCTTAGAGGCATGGGAAACCCTCCTGTGGAGACTGCCGGGTTTAACGTCACGTTAGCAAATGGGATGAAGGTAAGACCATTCGGGGTCTTAAAGAATTGGCCAGTAAAGATTGCCGGTGTGCAGTTTTCCCTAAACTTCATTATCATGAAGAGAGTGGATTATGACATACTATTAGGCCGACCTTGGATGAGGAATGTGCGTGTCATTGAGGACTGGGGCGATGGTTTGATTTTCCTAGGGAACAGAACTAGTGTAGTGAGGGTAGAGATGGGCACTTGGAAGACGACCCCTGTTGACCTGGATGCCATCTCAGCTATGCTGAAAGGCGATACTCAAACGACCAAACCCTATGGATCACTCAGTAAATATATTCCTTGCCCTGAGGATGAGAGGGATTGGATGGACGTTTTGGCAACCATTGACCTACCATTCTCGGATGAAGAAGAATTATATCGGCAAGCTGCTAAAGCCGCAACCATGCCAATTGAGGAGCCACTTGTGCCACTCTGCATGATGGCAGGAAGCTCACTCAACCTAGGCAAACCAGCCTCGTTCCATATCGCCAGCAACAAACTAGAGCTTCAAGAAATCGTAGAGTATCTGACCAATAAACTAAAAGGCAACTTGGCTGCTAACTTAAAACCTCTACATGATCTATTAGCTAAGCTAGAATGGAAATGAACCAAGGTCCATGACCTGAATTTGTTATATAACTGGGCTTTAGTTACTGATGACACGGAGACTAGAGAGGAAAGCTAAGGTGATGATGAGTAGTCAGAAGGATAGGACTCTGATGATGAGGAGTATGAGGACTGTCGCTCTACGGGAGAGTAGAGTGAAGAAGAGATAGATATGATAGAGTACGACACGAAAGGAAAAGCGATAGAACAAATCAGGGCAGACTCGAGGCCTAGGAGAGGAAGGACCAGTCAGAATGAAAAAGGAGTCATGCGAATGGAGTGTGACAGATCCTGGCTAGAACGCATAGGAGCCGTGGATTACGAGCAAGCTGAAGTGGCACGACCATGGATAATCCCAGTGCTCAAGATGGATGCACCTACTAAACTACGACCCCCTAGGGAAACACCTTCCTCAAGTGAGGAGTGCGAGTTTAACTCAGAGTCGAAAGTCAGCACTGAGAGTGATCCCGAGATACCACAACCTTCTAAAGTCAAACGCACCAAGGGAGACTTGCCAGTCCACCTAAGGCGCAGTAGACTAAAGGAGGAGGCCAGGAAGCAAGCAAAGGACTCAGAAGCAGAAAGGCAAAAGAAACCACAGGATCTACCCAAACGGTTTACAAAATTTAAAAAGGGTGACAGAGTGGTGATTTTGCTAGGTGCGAAAAGACAAGGCCAAACTAGTGAACCAATCGAGGGACCCTCCAAAGTCAAGGAAGTTAACTTGGCTGGGGAAGGTGAAAAGCCAAGACCTGTATTCATTGCTGATGACTTGACGGAGGATGAGGAGACCCAACTTGTTGCACTCTTGCAAGAGTACATTGACGTATTTGTCTGGACGTTGGATGAACTTAAGGGAGTCGACCCTAGGGTTGTGACTCATAATATCCCAATGGTCACTGATGCAGTGCCAACGAAACAACGACCTTATCCCATGAATCCCAAACACGCCCATGCAGTAAAAGAGGAGATTGATAAACTCATGAGGGCAGGATTCATATATGAGATCGAGCGCACGAACTAGGTATCACCTAACATGATTGTCATGAAGAAAAACGGAAAAATCCAAGTGTGCGTGAACTACAAGAAAGTGAATGCTGCTACAAAGAGGGATAACTATCCTTTACCTTACACTGAGCACATGCTTGACAGGGTAGCAAGTAAAGAAGCCTACAGTTTTTTGGATGGTTTCTCGGGCTATAATCAAGTGCAAGTGCACCCTGACAACAGGCACAAGACTGCCTTTGCTACGGAATGGGGTGTATTCGCCTACATTGTCATGCATTTTGGGTTGATGAATGCACCTGCGACTTTTCAACGCCTAATGTGCACTATCTTCAAGGACATGCTTAGGCATGAACTGGAAGTGTTCGTGGACGACTTGTGCTTACAGTCTAGTTGGACGAACCACTTAGAGAAATTGAGAGCTGTCTTTGAAAGGTGTAGGTTGTACCACCTCTCGCTGAACCCCTTAAAGTGCCAGTTCTGGGTGAAACACGGATGCATTTTAGGGCACATAGTGTCAAGGAATGGCATTGCCACTGACTTTTCTAAAGTCAGAGTCATTGTTGACTTACCGCCACCTGATAACTACAAGGGAGTTTAGTGCTTCTTAGGACAGACTGGATATTATCGACACTTTGTACTAAATTACGCACTAATTGCTAGACCATTGTACAAGTTGTTGATAGTGTTCGAGTGGATTGAGGAATGCCAGCGCGCATATGAGGAGTTGAAAAAGGCTCTTACGACTGCACCAATCTTACAAGCCCCAGACTGGAACATAACATTTCATGTACACATAGACGCCTCTAAGTTCGTTATTGGAGCCGTGCTATGCCAGCCTGGTGAACATAACTTAGATTAATTGGTCAGTTTTGCCAGCAGGCAGCTCACAGAGACCGAGATGAACTATTCCACGATAGAAAGGGAGGGGTTGAGGCATTACTTGTTGGCCACTCCCTTTGTCTTCTTTATTGGCCATCAAGCCTTGCTATATCTTGTGAACAAGCCTTGCAGTATGGGACGCATAGCTAGATGGTTACTCCTTCTACTGGAGTTTGACTTCTCTATGGTTGTATTGTACGCAAAGGAAAGCAGCATTACATGGCTGACCACATGTCCCGCATACCCACAGGAGAAGCTGTTGGACAAGGCATACCTGATGATTTACCGGATGCTCATCTCTTTAACCTGTCTAGCGAGAGAGAATTGTTCAAAGCTGATCTGACGCCGTATTGGGCCGATGACATAGTGCAAGTACTAGAGAGCGGACTACTTGAGCAACCCATTGAGAAGGCCAGGCTGAGAAGACTTATCCTGAAAATTCAGCCATACCAATTGATAGCCGGCCAACTCTATAGGTTGGGACAAGACGGTTTATTGCACAGATGTATATGTGAGCATGAGATGCACGATGCATTGAAAGAAGCACATGGCAGAATCGCTGGAGGACACTTTAGCGGAGACACAACAGCCCGAAAGGTGCTACAATCCCAACTATGGTGGCCCACCCTTTTCCGCGATGCAGCTAAATTTGTAAAGCACTGCGATGAGTGCCAAAGGACCAAAGTGACTGTGCGGAAAGACAAGATGGACTTGACCCCTGTCACAGCCCGACAACCCTTTGAAAAATGGGGCATTGATTTTATTAGACCTATCAGTCCTGCGGCACAATATTCCTAAGCTCGTTACATCATAGTGGCAACTGATTATCTAACGAAGTGGGCAGAGGCATGAGCCACGAGGAAGAATGATGCTAGGACCACTGGAAAGTTCTTGTGGGAGCAGGTCATTTCACGGTTTGGTTGTCCAATCGAACTTATAAGCGACCAAGGCATGCACTTCGTTAATGAGGTGATTTCCCACCTGCTCTCTACCTTCCTAATAATTCATCGAAAATCCTCTCCCTATTACCCTTAGGCTAATGGCGAAGCTGAATCCACGAATAAAATCTTAGTCAACGTGCTTACAAAGGTAGTGTCTACTTCAAGAAGTGACTGGGACAACAAGCTAATGGCGGCCTTGTGGGCCTATCACACGGCTTATAAAACGGCTGTAGGACAGACGCCTTTTAGGCTGACGTACTGAACTAAAGCCATTTTACCCTTATAATTTTTCATCCCTAGCTTAAGGATAGCAGTCCAGGAGCGTTGGGAGGGAAGAGAGGCTTGGACCAATCGCTTAGTGGAGCTAGAGCGCCTAACGGAGACCAGACTCCTCGCCACTCATTCTCTGATTTGTGAGAAGGCTTGACGAAAGATGTGGTTTGACAAGCATGTCAAACAGCGAGACTTTGAACAAGGGGACCTTGTTCTGCTATACTCTGTAAAAGGACATAAACAGAAGATGAAGTTTCGGGGGCTAGGGCCTTTCAAAGTACGCATGATTGGTAGAACAGGGAATGTTGAGTTAGAGACACTTGAAGGTGAAGGAATAGGATTTTTTAATTGTAGCCGCATAAAGAAGTACTATCCTCCTTCCCATCCATTACATGAGCCACCCATGCTAGAACCCCCAATGAACGTCTGCATGGCTACTATAACCGACCTTACAGATCAGGATAAAGAAGCAGTGGCACCGGCGTATCTATGAATCACAGTCGCAGTAGGAGCGACGAATTCTTTCGATGCCTTGATTGATGAAGGTGTCGACTACAACATCTTGATGCATGACCATTGGACATGCATTGGTCAACCGAAACTACAGCCCACTAATGCCAAACTCACCCCGTTTGGGGGTATTGCTTATTCACTCCTAGGGAAGTGCAAGGTAGTCGTTTCTTTCGAGTCTGAAAGTTTACTAGCTTTCTTCCATGTGTTGCATGACACTAAAGGAACCGGTAATGTGTCACTATTGGGTCGTACTTTCAAGAAGCAAACGAACTGTAATGTGGATTACAACCTAAACCGCATTCATCTTGCTATAGGCAATGTGCGTATAGTGACGACTTTCAGCAAGGGCTGTCCTGATTCCTCCACCATTATGAAGCCACCGGTAGAAACCCCTACGACCACGCTCCAGCCCAAGTCTAAACATAAGAAAACTACAGCCTCATGCCAGGCTCTTGACCCTAGGCCCAAACCCACTAAGAGTGATCACAAGGCCAAGGAGTCCAAGCTTATATGGGTGCCAAAACGACAAAGACCACATCCAGGTAGACCACCCAAACGTGATCCTAAATGCCAAAATAATCAGCCACCATCACGGCCTAAGAGGCAGTTTAGACGCTATCGACGTAGACACACAACTACACCGTGATGGATCCCCAAAGATCTCTTGCGAGCACAAGGATACTACGAGGGCAACCCCTAGATTTGGGTGCTTAAAAATGGCCAGTTAAAAATCTCATCTACAAGCAATCTCACCCCAGTGAGGGAGGCTTGCACACGTGGTGCCCAAGGCATAGTCAGCAAACCATTGCCCGCTGTGGCTAGTAAGCCCCAGCTCATCTATCGACCAGAGCAAATGCCACATGCCTTATACTTACCTAATAAACCTTCCTACATAGTACGACCTTTCCTCTCCTTGGCTAAAGACCTCGCCTTGACTTCTGGGGATGACTTTAATAACCTGCATCAAGATGTTGGACAAAATTTTCACTACATTCGCTAGAAGTTATAAGAGGCTAGACCTAGGTCTTCTTGACAAAACACTTGCTTTGGATGTTCGTGCATTACCATGCACTTGGGAAGAATACAAACTTATGACCACTAAATTCCCCAAAATTGCTGCCGAACTGATAGCAAATGATGAAATATCAAAGGAACAAGCTACCCTCAGAAGACTTATCACTTTATATTGTAAGCCTCCTCAGTCTGTTCCTAAACACAAGTTGCAAGAGCTCACGCAGATGGCAAGCTTGCCTTCCACATTCTTGCAGCAGTGGTTTGCTCTGAGAATCCAATGGGAGAAAAAAGGTTGCTGGATAATGACCAATGCTGAGCAATGCAGGGTAGTTAAAACCATCGAATATGACCCTACTTATGTGGCACCTATCTCGTTTAGGATTTTGGCCATCACCCACAACCAGCATTTAGACGACCATGTGCTCGCTCACCCCTACATTGACCAATTCCTCACAGAAGAGGAATTACATGTTGCCAGCCGCCTTAATACTAGAGATCTCTTTCACAATGTCTTGACCTACATCTCCCAAGTCTCCATCCAACCATCTGCTCTTGATTGTCATGCTCAACTGGAATACAATCCAAAATTCTACAGGTGGCTTCTTCACACGTAACTCCTACCCCAACAAGCCCAAAGCCCCTCAACTTTTAACCCCCAATCCTAGGAAGGATTCTTTTCTAAGCCGGAAGGGGAGGGGGTATGTGGGTATGTGGTGAAGATGAAAGGAATCAGATAGGAAATGAATAAAAAGGGGGTACAATAAAGTAAAGGTAGTGAAATGTATAAGCATATAGTATGAAAAAATGGCTTCCTAAGAAATTCATTCAAGAGTTTTTATTCTCACGCAAACAGCAAAGTGATATGTGGAAAATGCTAACGAAAGTTACGAATTATGGCAGGAGCAGAAAATGTCGCAGCAAGAGTGCGCCCATCGACTCCCGTTCACAGAACAATGCAGGAGGGTAGTGGAACAATGCAACCTTACAAAGTATATTGAAAAATTCTCGTAGGAGCCGGATCACCTAAAATACATAGAATTCCTCAGAACATACAACCCGAACCAAGAAGGTGGCATTGTAACAGTGGTCCGAGGAGAGGGTGCAAAGCAAGTGCAAGTCCGGTTGGATCCAACCTTGGTGGAGAAGGCTTTGGGATTGGTACCAAGGACAGAAAGGAGACAAAAAAGGGATGTTTATGCCTTGCTGAAAATGAGGAAGGAAGAGGTGCTCACGGATGACAGTACAAGCATCCAGGACATCCCTGACACAGAAGCCAAGTTGCAGGCCAAGTTGGTGCACGTGCTCTTCTCCAGCCTGCATTACAATTCCTTAATGCATCGAATTAGCATGCCAGTACTAGAGAATGTAGCAGCCCACACCCTAGACGAAGTAGATTGGAATGGGTACGTGAGGAAAATGATTGATCAAGCGGCCAAAGAACTAGCCCTAGGAAGTGCACCAACAGGAGGAGAATCTCTGGCTTCTAAAGTTACAGAAAGGAAGAAAGCCTCCTCCAAGGCCTCCTTAATTGGGTATGGAGGAGTCTTGACTGCACTCATCCAAGAGGTAGTAAAGGAAGCACAGGAGGCGAAGGAGGGAGAAGGAGAAACGCCGGAGAGGTCGCCTCCTCGCCAGGACAAAGACAGGTCCACCGACATAATGGAAACAGAAGAAGAAGGGGAGGGACAGACTAGCAAAAAGACAATCAGGATAACGAAGAAGAAGGCGACGCAGAGGAAGAAGAAGAATGACGAAGGCAGGAAGAAGAAAAGGGAAGACTTGGAAAGGGCGAAGAAGGAATCCCTGAAAGAAGCAAAGGAGAGAGAGAACAAAGAGACATGAGGAGGAGAGGGAAAAAGAGGAGTTACAGAAAGCAAAGGAGGCGTCAAAACAAGAAGCAGAAGAGGAGAAAAGGAGGGAAAAAGAACAGAAAGGGAAAAAGAAGGAGGAGCAGAAAAAAAGGGAGGAGGAAAGGAAGAGAAAAGTGGATGAGGAAGAGGAGGAGCTACAAAGAAAGGAGAAAGAGGACCTGGTGGAGGCCACCCACCACCGGTCCATTGAACAACAGTGCCAAGCAGATGAACTAAGGAACCTAAGCCCGCACAAAGAAGAGGGGCCGGGGTCTAGCACACAGGTGCCAAAGTTTGTGCCACCTCCAGTCCCTGAAGGCAAGGGCAAGGCCCCGCTCCATCCGATCCCTACCCTCCTGGTGCCTTCTGCGGAACTCACCACCATCACCCCCAGCATCCCGACTAGTGCAGACGTGTCAAACTTCATGGCGTGGATGCAGTATTTCATCAACAAGGAGATGGGACAGGGGCAGAGCACGGAGACTATGGCCACAGGATAGAAGAGGCCAGCCACGGATGCAGAGTCCAAGCAAGAGCCCAAAAAGCAAAAAGTCGAAGCCTCAACCTCACCCATTCACATAACGATGACGCCATCAGCTAATTACGACGAATACGTCGCCGAGCTGCTCTCCCAATTGGAGAAAGCGAAGGAGGAACGCAAGATAGCCGTGGTGGCTAAGTTGGCAGCCGAGAAGGAATCAGTGGCCACCTTCCAGCTGGATAAGACAAGAATGATAGCCTTGCAGCAGCGGGAGATTGCAAATCTGAGACAAGAACTGAAGGCTAGGGATGAGAGGGAGGAACACTAGAGGCAACTACTCGAAAACGAGACTCAAGAGTTAGTAAACATGCAAAGAGAGCACAAGCTCCTAATAGTGCAGTACCAGGAGCTTGCTGCAAAATCTGCTCAGATTGATGCACTCGTGGTGGAGGTGAATGCCAGGGACGAAGAAAGAAAACGAGGCATGGAGGAGCAGCAGGAGGAACTCAAGCGCCTGACAGATCAGCTAACCTCTGAAAGAGGAGAACAAGAGAGGCTAGTCAGGGAACTAGAGGATTATGAGTAGAAACTCATGATGCTAACCTTAAGACAGGGAGAGGGCTTGGAAGAAATGAACAAAAGGGCAGAGGAGTGGGCTGCGCACAACGAAAAGAGGGTGAAGACATTGGTGTGGCGCCTTGCTCTGACAGAAAATGAAAAAATCATTGCGGAGAGCAAGGCGGAGGCTACCCAAGTGGCCTTCAACACACTCAACAGAAGGCCTTCCTCGACACCATCCTGGACGCCATGCACGCAGCGCAAGGAGAGCCACTAGAGGCAATGCAAAGAAAGCTTAGCATGGCAAGAAGAGCCCTACATGCTAGACTGCAGATGCCACCATTACCTGCGGAGGTTAGGCTGAGTTTGGATGAACAGCGAAAATACCTAATGCTGGCCGGCCTAACCCTCCACGAGATAGACACCCTCGGATTCGAGGAAGAAGCAGCACATGCAAAACGGCAGGGGGAAGAAGTAGAGCTGGAAATCGATGTGAATTGATTCAGGGAAGATGTAGTCCCACAACCCCCCGTGCCGCAGGCCCAAGAGCCGCCACAAGGGGACCCAGTTGCGGAAAGAAAAGTTGTCTCTAAAGAAAGACGCAAAAAGCTGGTGGAGGAAGCCAAACAAAAACTGAGAGCCGAGCCAGTCTGCTACCGACCGTCCGCACCTCTCCCTTCGTGCCCTGATGATCTTCCCGTAGGATTCCACGCAGAACTGGTGGTGTGGGAGGTACAGGAACTAGGAAAGAATCCATTCCCCTTCAGTTTCCTCCTACCCAATAGTCTTTGGAGAGTCCTGCCGCTCAAAGTGATGGATGAGGTAATCGCGGTCGGTGGCCGGTTGGGGAAAAAATGGCTGGAAGAGCGGGAAAAGACCCCAACCTCTTGGGGCACAGAAGCGGCCAACTACTGGTAAGATAAGGTTTTTGAAATCCCCCACATTGTACAAAACTACAAGAGCCAACCCCTATGGAGGAGGCGAGTATGCGACATAAGCATGCTCGCCTGGATGGCATTTTGTAATACCTTGCCATTCGAGCGGAACGACCCTACTTACATGGCGTACCCTCGAAGGATAGGGGTAGATTTTGATGCCACCCTCCACGGGCAGTATGACTTTCCCATTATTTATAACTCCACTGTAGTATCCTTTGAGCTCGCCCTTATTTTTACCCCGCAGAAAGCCTAGATGAGTCTATGATGCACTTCCTTGCAGACTTCTCCTCATGTCCTGACCTCGCTTTTATAACCACTTGTAATTATCTTAGGTTACTTAGGCTACTTCTTAAGCAGGACCCGACTCCACAAGAGCGTGGCTTGCCTCCCCTATTCTTTGACCCTAATGCTATAGACAACTGCACCATGGCTCGTCTCATGATGAGGGCTAATCTCCTTCCCTCTTTTTGCCTAGCCCTCCTAGAAGAAATGAATGACAGTCAATTCACTAGATGCAACCACCCCTTCCTCTCCACCACCTCCCTTCATGTCCGCATGAATCTGAAAGATTACATGCAAAGTTGCAATTTTTGAGCAAGTCCCTCCAACCCCCTTCTCCTCCTCATTCCAATCAATACAATTAGGCCTATGTATCATTTCAAAAAAAAAAAAAAAGGCACCACAGTCACTGCACCTAGGGTTCCCCTAGCCCCCTCCCCCACTTCATGCTTAGGGCACATCAAGGGTAGGACTTTCAGACCTGTCACCCTACGACTCGCACCGCACCTCCAACGAAGCACGAACTGGGTCCTCAAGTGTGGGACATTACTAAGGGCTTTTCGAAGGTTAGACCCATCTGCCGAGTATCTTCATGGAGCCTAAAGCACGCCGAAATCTTTCCTGGTCATCATCCCCAACCTCCATCACCTATCATTCCCCCAACCACCCACCTACCTATTCCGCCTAGCAACCGACCTAACTAGCCACTACGTCCCACCGCAATGCCATGGGACTGGCACTTGGCTAGGAGGGGGATAATGTTACCATGTTCCCGCAGCACAGAGGAGCGAAAAATGGAAAAAAATGGAAATAGCAAAAAAGGCACCGGATAAAAGCAGAAAAAGGCGCCTTGACCGGGAGCCAGTCCCTGAAAAATTCAAATGTTCGGGCACGACCCTCAGAAAGCTTCGATATCGGCCTGAGACAACAAAAGAATTAAAATGCGGAAGCGCCCTCGAATCTTTGTAAAAGAGTGCCAGGCTCACTCCTGTGCAAAGTGTACGCATTAGTGGGGAATAAGATAAATTAGAATGGTGGGAAATGGGAAAAAGGGCCTAGGCTACAGCCAGCCATGTAAAAGAGGGAAAAGGGGATGACCGCCCAAAATTGATTTAGGGATTTGTATATAAAGTTGAAAAGTGAATGAGAAGCTCATTCTTTGGTGTGTGGCAAAAAGAGTCTTCTTCTCCCTCTCTTCTTCTCTCCTTCTTTCTTATGTGTGCTCTTGAGAGAGGGAGTGTGAGGGAGTGAGGGAGTGAGTGTGTGTGAGAGTGAGGGATCAAGAGGGTGAAGCTCTTTACCATCTCCTCTTCTCTTCTTCTCTTCTCTTCTCTTCTCTTCTCTTCTCTTGCATGCGCGGCTATGGAGGATGGAGCTTGGAGATGGAGGAGGTTTGAGGATGCTTGAGCTAGCATCAAGAATCATGGAGCTACCGGAGTGCAAGAGAGAGGAGGGTACTCGATCGAGCATCAAGGTAAGCTCACTACACTCGTAGGATCGACGGCGTGTCGGTTAGGTGAGAGATAGCCATTAGGGCTCACTTGGAATGCTTGAAAAAATAAGCGGTCCGTGGGTCTTGGCGGTTGAGCGAAAGCTCCCACAAGGAACTGGAGAGAATACTTCAATGAGTCAATGATAGGCACATAGATAAGTAGGGATACTAACAGTCAATCATGCCACTGCTATGTGTTGGTAGCCCTTCTTGGCTTGTAGTAGCATACGAACATGTTCTCCTTATAGTTAGTTTGATCTTGATTTTTGTTCTTCCAAATGATATTGTCTTGATCTCATGCTCTTAAGCTCAAAGATTTGGCTCCATGTCTTTGAAAAGCATGTTATATGTTGACTCATTGAAATTTGGGGTGTATTTCTTATTGATATTGAAAGGAAATTCAATACTAGTATGAAAGAACACTTGATGGCAAAGTGACTTCTTGGACCTGTGAATAAGGGCTTGAGAGTATTAAGGTTTTAATACCTTAATGGAAAATGTAAGCTATCAGGCTGTTGAATCTGGTGCCTCATAGCTGTTGGACTGTGTTGAAGCGATGATGTTGGGGTTGGCTAGTTGTGTCAGGCTAGTATTGTTGTCACTTTTGCCAATGCCGATACTGGAGGTCACCGAATGGTTTGTGCATGTGGATTGGAGTTGAAGAAGTCATGATTGATGGTGACTAATGAGTTGGAGCTAACTATGCAAGGAGCTCAAAATGATGCTAAATCAGACCAGCTGCTCTGCCGAGTTTGATGTGAATTTCACTATGTAGAATAGCTTGTTGATGATGAAGATTGCTATGATGGTGCTACCTGATAGGCTTACGTGGAGCATGGTGACCTAATTGCAGCATTGAGTGACACGGATGCCTAACTAAGACTGCTGAGTAATGGTAGTCGCATTGAGTAGGCCATAGGTGGAGCTGAATATGCTGTGATGGTAATAACTAGAACTGAAGCCGCTAATCATGAGGTCATAGCATCAAATATGGTGGGAATTGTAGCTGTGCTCAGGTTGCCATGTTGATGACAAGCTAACTTGCTAAGCTAGATTAGTGTTGAGATTGTCATTGCAGCTGGTGGGGCTAAATGTAGTGTTGAATGGCTCTCTCTCTCTCTCTCTCTCTCTCTCTCTCTCTCTCTCTCTCTCTCTCTCTCTCTCTCTCTCTCTCTCTCTCTCTCAAAAAGTAATAAAGTAGATGAGACAAAAGGAGAAGAGAGAAAAGGAAGAAGGCAATAGATGAGGTTGCCAAAGATGGAAAGTCAAGAGGTAGGTGAGAATAAAGAGGAGAGAGTAGGTGAGGGTTAGGTAGAAATGGAGATGAATGGGCTCCACTAGTGGTTGGTAAAGAAAAAAAGAGAGGATAGCTCAAAATGCCAAAGTTGGCAAGTAGGTGGAGAGAGGAGATATGATGAGATAAGGATGGCAATAATCATAAAGAGGACAAATATCTTTCTCTCTTAAAGAAGAGGTAATAATGAAGAAGATAAGAGTAGGTGAAGATGATAAGAATAGGCAAAAAGTAGGTGGATAGGATAAACTAAGATCAAGATAATGAAGATAAGGTGCATGTGGATAAGGTTATTTTACCTTGACATGGATTCAAATCCTACTAATCAACACACAAAGAAATTGATTTGGATTGCATGCAAAAAAATAAATCTAAGGATTAATTGAGTAGACAAAAGTTGGAAGCTAATAACCTAGGCCCTTTTACGAGCTTGGTGTGCTCTGATACCATGTAGTGAAAGTGATGGCTAGAAAAAGAGAGAGAGACAATGAGACAATGAGATGGAGAATGACTCAACACTTTTATTGCACACTTGCTTACACACTCACACATTGGAATAGGTGAGGGTACACATATATATACAATGAAGGTGTGGATATGGTAGGTTTTCTTAGTGAAGTATCATCCACATGTTCTAGATCCATCTTATCTAGTTCTCCTATTAAATAACTAGATATTATCTTCCTAGATATCCTCTAAGTACATGTTCATATGAGTACATTCTAATATTCTAACAGAGAATGCTTAGATATAACATTTGTGCTATCTATCTATCTAAATGCCTTTTTTTCTCTCTCTCTCATTTTTTTACCTTTATTCCTCTAGAAGAGATTGCAAGGTGAGGTTGAGACATTGCTTTTACTAAGCGTATAATGTTTGACTGCAGCTTGTAGCTTGAGCACATGTCCACCATGTCCTCGAGTAGTATCACATAGTAGGATGGGAAAAGACTGATGGGTAGGTGTAGTTGCCTTGTCTATGCCTACATTGGTGTTAAAGAATAAAGGTGGCCACCCTATCTATGTTGCCTACATTGATGTCAAAGAATAAAGGGGGTGCTATTTTCTCATGAGGGTTAATATCTTACTGTAGTATCTCAACTAAAAGGAAAATGTAATAGCAAGTGGTGATGAATCTAGGGTTAGGGTAGTCAGTGAAGTGTTTGAGGAATGTATACAATGAAGGTTGCAAGTCTTTGGATTGGAACAAGTACAACTTTTCTCACATCATGGCATTGACATTGGGGATATTGGGGAACTAATATCCACCATGGATTTGTGGATTATAATGTGCATGATGCCTAGGGTAGGGACAATAAAGTTCATTTTCCCTCTCATAGCTTTCAATATAATAGAACGCCAACCTTGTGATGTTGTCTATCTCTAAGACAACATGTTGCCATTCTAGCTAAAACTTTCTTAAAGGAGAGAGAGAGAGAGAGAGAGAGAGAGAGAGAGAGAGAGAAAACCTAGGCCCTACACATGAAAGAGAGGGAGGGGAGGAAGAAAAATGTTTAATTTAAAAAATACTATTCTCTTTCCTCTTTCCTCTTCCCCCCTCTTCGTCTTTTTCTCTTTCTTCTTCTTCTTTTATCCTTCTTCTTCTTCTTCTTCTTCTTCTTCTTCTTCTTCTTCTTCTTCTTCTTCTCTCTCTCTCTCTCTCTCCTTCTTTAAATTTTAAAAAAACTTTTGAAAATGTTTAATTAAAAGGAAAGTTTAAATTAAAAAGTTTAACTTAATTGAGAGTGAGAGAGAGAGAAACTTTTGATTTAAAAATAAGTTTGATTTAATTAAAGGAAAGAGAGAGAGAGAGATCCTAGGCCCTATAAAGACTATTCGTCTTTTTCTCTTTCTTTTTCTTCCCTCTCTCTGTCCTTTTCTCTTTCTTCTTCTTCTTCTTCTTATCCTTCTCCTTCTTCTCCTTCTTCTTCTTCTTCTATCTCCCTCTCAAAGTGTGTGAAAAACTTTTGAATTAAAAAGAAGTTTAATCTAAATGTTTAAATTAAAAAGTTCAATCTAATTGTGTGTGAGAGAAAGAGAGAAAATTTTGATTTAAAAAGAAGTTTGATTTAATTAGAGAGAGAGTGAGTGAGTGAGAGAGAGGATCTTAGCTAATATTTCCCTTTAGGTGGTTTGATGATGGGTGTTATTGCCCTTGACAGAAAGTCCACTTCAACATCATTGTGCTCCTTCTTTAGCTCTTCTAATTCCTTGTCTTTTGGCTCTATTGTTTCCAAGTCTTTGTTTTTAAGTCAAGCCTAAAGATCTTGCAAAGCTAATGGTTGGTTTGTACCATAAACCATTGGTAGGCCTCATAAGTATCTCCTAATTTATCATAGAGCTCCTATTTGCCGTAAAGATCTTCCATTTCATCCCTTCTAAGTTCCTTATGTAGCAGTTATAAGGCATCAAAATTCCTTGATACACTTATCATCAAGCCACGTTCATATGAGCCTAAGATGGACTCTACCTAGCAGTGCCTATAAGCTTGTGAAGTGGGTGTAGCTTCTTCAATGATTTTGATCTTCTCTAGATTGGTGCTTTTGTTTTGCAAGACTTTATTTCATATATTAATTGCTAAAGCACTTCTAGGTCCAGGCTTTGCGAGCTCTCAATGTCCTTTTATTCATGTGAGTGTGGATGGTGGTAATTGGGATAGAACTTGGACGACTACCAAATGTTACCTTCTACAATTAAGCGGTACGTACACTACATTTATTTTCCCTTGCTCATGCTACCTTCCCCCTTCTCTACCATAGTTACTTGAATTTGTTGAACAAGTGCATGGCTGATTTCCTATGTCTACTTAACAAATACTATAAAATATTCCTTTGAATATTTTGAGTGTGTTCCTTCATCTTGGCCTCTATTAGTTTTTCTTCCTTTTCCCTCGTTTTCTTAGTAGCATATGCTGCTACTCTATTAAATAGTTGAAGACACAAAGACAAAGAGAGAAAAGAACATGGATGCCACAATTTTTCTTGAAATCAGGCTCCCTCCCATGCAAATTGTAATTAAACTTAACAACACTTAGCATATGAACGTGGATTTGAGTGTATGTATGGAGGGAAGACCAGTCTTTGGCCCAAAAAGGGAGTTGGATGCCCAAGAGGGATGGGAAAACCCTAACTCTAAAAAGTTGTATAAATAAGTTGAAAGAGAATGGAAAGGGCTATTCACGTGTGCACTAAAATCTTATTCTCGATTTTTTTCTTTCCAAGGAGAGAAGAGAATAGAGAGAGAGCTTGAGAGAGAGAGAGTGTGTGTGTGTGTGTGTGTGTGAGTAAGGGACCAAGGGTGAAGCCTCCATTCCTTTTCTTGAGTGTTCTTTCATGCCTTTTCTTATGCTCCTATCTTGCATCTAAATCCCATATATAGTGAAGAAGGAGAGTGGGTACATACATGAGTCACAGAGCTTTCCAAGTGCCACCTTCATATTGTAGAAGGAGAGGAAGGGAGCTCACTACAATGGTTTTGGTTTTTTTGCATTTTGTAAAAGGCTAGGTGAGAGCTAGCCAAAAGGCCATGTGTTCAAACCTCTTGAATTGATAAAAGTGTCTCCAACGTCCCATTGTTGAGTGTGACGTACAACATTGTGGTTCCATTGCCGAGACAAGGGAGACATTGAGCATGAGGTTGCTTGCATGTATTTTACAATGGAATAGGAAAGGTAAGCACTGCCAAGTCCAAAATGTATTTTTTGGATTAGATTGATGTTCTCATGTTTAGCTAGGTGTTTTAGTTTGGGCCTTAGGTTAGGTTGAAAGGAACAGAGGTGTGGAAATGCCCTTGGATTTATCTTTTCTATTACTTGAAAACAATATCATTCCACAAGGGGGAGGTGTTAGAAAGGTCATAGTATGTTAGTGTCTCTAAAAATAATATTAATAATTTTTAATTGCATTTTTATTAATATTTTAAAAATTTATTTAGTAATGTTAGCATTGGTGGATTAGTGGGATTAAGAAGGAGAAAGGGGTTAGCAAAGTTAGGATTAGTAGGGGTTAAGTGTAAAATATTACACGGCACAGCAAACAGAATCTGAGAAAGAGATAGAGAGTACACAACAGATAAGAGGAGAATCAGTAAATTCTTTAACTCCAAACAACTAATACAAAGATGGCTCTGTCCACCCATGCGCTTCCACTGTGTGAAGCTTAGATGGCGATCTAGACAGAAGATAGGTGAAGAGCTTAAGGCTAGATGGAACAACAACTCTGACTGGGTGAAAGATGAGTGATCGATGGCTATGAAGGGGTTTAGCTTTTATAGCCTGCGAAGGCCATGAGGTTGGCCTGACTGACCTACCATATAAGCCTCCACTAGGTCGGCCAGGGAATATTCCAATATTCCCGGACCCCCCAGCCAGGGGCTGTTTCCGCGGCCCCCGGACCCCACAATAGGGGCCCCTTTTAACTCCCTTACCCCGCAACTCGATGCAATGCGCCTCGAGTTGCTACCAGCTCAACCACTGTGTCTAACCCAAAGATTAGACCCACAATGGTCACCTTTTTGCCATCCAATCACATAGACCTCATCTGATATACAAGTCAGGACTCAACCAATGTCCGGGCTCACATTTGGCTTCTCCTCATAATGGGGGCCTTACAACTTTGAGCACCATGGATCGTTGGTAGCACCTAATGAGGGTGGGGCATTGATCATATCTAACATTAAGAAGGATCAATATGGATTTTCACTTGTCTTTTTTAATTAATTACTTAATAAAAATCAAAAGCAAAAGCCTTGTACTACTAGGGGGACTTAGGGCTATTAATCTCCCATACATGGATAGGATGCTCCACAACTTGCAATGTTCACACACCCCATCCACAATGCCAACTCCCGTGGGACCTCATAGTCTTGTTGATCCCCTACCATTTGGCGACTCTGGTTCACACTACTACTACTTCCATCTCCACCCACAACCATCCCTGGCTAGCCTTGTCTGTCAAGATTGTGGGAGAGAAGAAAGGAGTCTCACTTGTAGCTTTCTTGCTTGCACAATGGGGGAATACACACAAGGGTGGAGGCTGAAAAACAGTTTTCCTCTTCTTAGTTGTGTAAGCCAAAAGAACTCTAATACAAAGAAATAGAAGAACCCTATATATGGGTCTCAAACCAAAGACAACTAACTAAGGTGGCATACTAACTGAGCCACGAACTAGAGTAGATAAGGATAGCTGTCATCTAGCTATTATTCATGGGCGGTGTACCAACCTCATCTGCACAACTGACAAGTCGGTGACATAAATGCACAACGGTCACCCTGGTATATCACGAGTGGAGCTCGATATCTCAACACTCCCCCTCGAGCTCAATCCCAATTCCTGCACACCAATTAGGTCTCTAAACTTGCGCAGCTTCTCTGCGCCCAATGCCTTCATGAATATGTCAGCTACCTAATCCTCTGTGCTGACATAAACTAGATCAATTAGACCTAGTAAAACTATCTCCTGCACATAGTGATAATGCACCTCAATGTGCTTTGTTCTAGCATGGTAGACTGGGTTATTTGTCAAGTGTATACTACTCATGTTGTCACAATAAATGACAACTGGCCCATTTGTAGGCTGATGCATATCATAAAGTAGCTTATGCAACCAAGCTACCTCACATGCAGCCATTGTTGCACCCCTATACTCAGCCTCTGTGCTTGACAAGGCAACTGTAGGCTGTTTCTTGCTGTTCCAAGTGACTGCAGCACTCCCAAAAGAGAACACATACCCACTGGTAGATCGTCTATCAGAAATACTACTAGCCCAATCAGCATTAATGTATCCATGCAACTGTATCTGAACCCCAGTCTCATAAGATAGTCCATACTGCAATGTGGACTTCACATATCTGAGTATGCGTCTAGCCGCATCCAAATGCGATTTCCTTGGAGCCTGCATAAACTGACTTACCAATCCAACAGCATAGCTCAAATCTAGCCTGGTAATAGTCGTATAAATCAAACTTCCTACTATGCGTCTGTACATAGTAGGGTCTTCCAGAAGCTCACCTGCATCTGTGCTCAGCTTCACATTCTGCTCCAAAGGAACTGAAATAGGCTTACATCTTGTCATCCCATATTTGGACAGCATGTCCAATCCATACTGCCTTTGCAAGAGCTGTATCCCACTTGGTGATCTAATCACCTCAATGCCCAAGAAATAACGCAGCTCTCCCAAATCCTTCATCTCAAACTTCTGCTTCAATAGCATTTTCACATGAAGGATATCTTCATCACTGTCACCTGTCATAATCAAATCATCAACATAAATGACAAGTAGCATAATACCTTTCTCTGTTTTTCTCATATAAAGTGAGAAATGTGCCTTGGAAATCTGAAAGCCAATAGTGACAAGATACTGTCCTATCTTGTCAGACCATGCTCTAGGTGCTTGCTTCAAGCCATACAAGGCTTTCTTCAACCTGCAAACAAACTCAGGATGAACAACATGCACATAACCTGGTGGCTGCTCCATATAGACCTCTTCTTGCAAATCACCATGCAAGAAGGCATTCTTTACATCCATCTGATGTAAAGACCATTCCTTTGATGCAGCCATAGCAATGACTGCTCTTATGGTTGCCATCCTTGCAACCGGACTGAATGTTTCTTCATAGTCAATGCCATACCCATTGACTACTAATCTTGCCTTGTATCTGTTCACAGAACCATCTGCATTGTGCTTCACCTTATAAACCCACTTACAGCCAATTGCATTTTTACCTTTAGGCAAAGATACCAACTCCCATGTAGCATTTGCTTCCAAGGCATCCATTTCTTCATCCATGGCTTTCTCCCATTTTTCTTTTCCCATGGCTTGCTCAAAAGAAGTGGTTCTGGTTCCTGTATAACTTTGACCATATATGCATAGTGAATGGCTGTAAATCCATCGTATTTCAGCCTATCCACAGGATACCTAGCTCTGGTAGACCTGCACAAAGTAGGTTCACTCCCAGGTGCTCTCAAAACATCCCTGTTCTTCCTTACTCCAGGTGTAACAATAGAAGGAATACCCAACTCATCATCAATGCTCTGTTCTGAGCCACTGGATTCACCATCCACATACGAGTGACCTGCATTCACATCAAACATGGGCTGATCTACCTTCTCTTTTCCTTTTCGTGATACCTGCATACCACTATCTACATTGCTTTTAGAAGATTCTCCTGATCTCAATCTGCATGTCCATGGCGAAGAATGTGAACCACTGCTAGAGGATGCTCTAGGTCCACTGATATCTTGTGACTGCTGCTGTGAATTCTGTGCAGCATTACCATTTTGTGCATCTACATTATCATTCACATTTACTAGTTTATACCAGCTACTCTTCTCATTAAAAAAAACATCTCTGCTCACTGTAAACTTACGAGTAGAAGGATTATAGCATCTATACCCTTTTTGCTGCAAAGAGTAACCAATAAAGATGCACTTCTCAACTTTTGGATCCAACTTGGATCTCAACTCATCTGCCACATGAACATAGGCAATGCAACCAAAAATTTTCAAATGAGAAATATATGGTTTCCTACCAATATACCTCTCCTGAGGAGTCACCCCATGTATTGCTATAGTGGGAGTCCTGTTCATTATGTAGACTGCTGTAGCAACTGCCTCAGCCCAATAAAAATCTGGCAAGTCTTTTTCATTGAGCATGGCACGAGATACCTCTCCAATATGCCTGTTTTTCCTTTCTGCAATTCCATTTTGTTGTGGGGTATGACTGCATGAATATTGCTGCTTTATGCCATGCTCCTGCAGGAACCTTGCAAACTCATTTGAGAGGTACTCTCCCCCTCCATCTGACCTTAGGCATTTTATTTGCATGCCTGTTTCTTTTTCAACCATAGCTTTAAGAGTTTTGAAATGCCCAAATACTTCACTTTTCTTTTTCATAAAATGCACCCAAACTTTTCTGCTATAGTCATCAATAAAAGTGGCAAAATAATGACAGCCTCCAAGAGATGCAGCTTTAGTAGTCCACACATCAGAGTGGATTAATTCCAATGGCTTCTTACTCTCTTGAACATGTCTAGGAAATGGTTTCCTTGCCTGTTTTTCAAAATGACAGGCTTCACATACCTTATGCATTTCTGCAACCTTGAATTTTGGAAATCCTGCAACAATATTTTGGGCCTGCATTGATTTAAGTCATTGTACATTAACATGACCAATGCGTTTATGCCAGATATCAATATCTGCAACTACACCGGTCCCATGTGCAAACATTGCTGCACTCAATTCAGACATGTCTGCATCCAATGTAAACATTCTGCCCTTCTTCTTTCCTTTTGCTATTAAGTGACCTTTATTTTTCATATCCTCAACAAAGCATCCATGAGGATTAAATCTGACCTGCAAGCCCTGCTCAACCATTTGACCAACAAAAACCAGATTCTTGGTGATATTCGGGATATGAAATACATCGGATAGGTATTTCTTTTTCCCATCCTGCATAGACAAAGGAATTTTTCCAATCTACACAATAGGATGTGCAGTATCATCACCAGCCTCCTCAAATCCTGGTTTTTCCATTTTCCTTGCATCCTCCATCCATTCTGCATGACCTGTCATGTGGTTTGATGCGCCTAAGTCAACATACCACACTTCATTGCTTTCTTCTGTACTTGTCACAGAATTGTTCATGTGTTGCACCATAAACAAATGCTCATTTCTGTCATCACCCTGTCTACTAGAAGATGCATAATTTCCTTGTTGCAGTTTTCCATTCATGATGTCATTCTGCTTTTTATAGCAGTCTTTAGCCATATGACCCATTTTACCACAGTAGTAGCATTCAACATTACTGTTTGCATTTTGGCCTCTTTGCCATCCACCACGACCTCTTTGGATCCCCCTGCCTCTAGAGTTACCACGTCCTCCTCCATAGGACTGGTTTTCTTGAGTTTGCTACATATTCTGATTTCTACCACTGCCTCCAAATCAGCCTCCTCTACCTCTGCCTCTACCTCTTCCAGCATTTGAGTAGAAGACAGCTTCTTTTGAAGTTCTTCCTGAAAAAGATGCACCACCATTTCTCTGCTCCTCAGAAATTAGAAGAGCAATCAACTCCTCAAAATCAGGAAATCTTTCACGGATGGAAATGGATGTTCGGAACTGTGCATAATCCTTTCCTAGACCATTCAAGGTCATAGAAACTAAATCATCATCTTCCACTGGCGACCCAATGGAAGCAAGTGCATCTGCAATCTTCTTCACCTTCATGTGGTAGTCATTGATGCTCATATTTTCTCTTTGCACATTATGCAACTCTTGCTTGAGCTGCATTTTCCTAGCTTGCGTATTTGTGCTATACATTTTTTACAAAGTATTGCGTATTTTTACAATCTATGAAAGAGAATCAGACGCCATTACAGAACACTGCAAAAAATTCTGTCACTGCAAAAAACACAGCTTCACCCTCACAAGGTCAAATCTGCAAAATTGGCGAAAGTGGTATTTGACCACACAGTCACTTCCTAGTGACGATTTTGCATAAGCAGGAACCAAGGATGATTCTGTAACTCCCAATGTCTCTGCACACAAGCATACGATGCAATTTCTGTGGTAACTTTTCACCGACCTGTAGAACAGTGGTCGCAGAGTATAAAACAAGGCCTTTTCCTGAGTGCGTGCAGAAAACTTCCGCCTCCAAAATAGGCCCCGAAATGGCCTCAAATCAAAAAAACAGGGTCGCCAAGGGCTAAAGCCTTTTTCCGCAGCATATACTGCCCTCTTGCTTCACCGCGAAGGGCGTCTCAACCTGAGACAATGCACTCTTGCAATTTCCAGCTGTGCTACCTGGCAGAGATCTGCTCCCAAAATAGAAAATGAAAGCAACACTGCTCCTCTTACCAGAACACCGCGAGCTTGGCTTGCTTTCTTGAGCTCCTTACCGCGAACAAGGCTCTGATACCATGTCAAGATTGTGGGAGAGAAGAAAGGAGTCTCACTTGTAGCTTTCTTGCTTGCACAATGGGGGAATACACACAAGGGTGGAGGTTGAAAAACAGTTTTCCTCTTCTTAGTTGTGTAAGCCAAAAGAACTCTAATACAAAGAAATAGAAGAACCCTATATATGGGTCTCAAACCAAAGACAACTAACTAAGGTGGCATACTAACTAAGCCACAAACTAGAGTAGATAAGGATAGCTGTCATCTAGCTATTATTCATGGGCGGTGTACCAACCGCATCTGCAACTGACAAGTCGGTGACATAAATGCACAACGGTCACCCTAGCATATCACGAGTGGAGCTCGATATCTCAACATTGTCATTGCCTTATGATTACAACACTATGCTATCACCCACCATCTAGAGCATGTCGCCCCATGCCTCTCTCAACTAGCCTTGTCATCATCTCACAACCGCAATGCCCCATCTTTGCCATTAGCCCATCCTCGCCTAGCCGTCACCACCCATGGTGCCCTTGCCTATCTCCTTCACTTCCTACTATATCTCCTCTTCCTCCTACTATCACCTCTCCACTTCCACTGCCTCCTCTTCCATCTCTGTCTATCTCCTCCATCTCTCACCTCCTTTTCCACCTCCCATCTCTACCCCTATCTGCTCCACCTCTTGCTTTCTCTTGCATCACCTCCCACTTCCTCTCCCATTGTTGGCTTCTTAGACTACTCTGTCTCCTCCTTCTCAAATTCACCTTCCATCCCCATCCCTTTCGACTTCGATTACACCTCCATCCCTTTCTACTTCAATTACACCTCCACCACCCTCCTTTGACTATGCCTCCTTTCCTTTCTTAGCTTCACCTTCTGTGTCTATCCCATTCTCCTCCACATCTCCCTTCTACCCTCCCCATATTCTTCTTGTTAGATATGCTCAATGCCCCACTCTCATAAGGTGCTACTAGTGATCCATGATGCTCTAAGTTGTAAGGCCCCCATTATGTGGAGAACCTATGTGTAAACATGGACATTAGGTGCATCCTAAGTTATATGTCAAATGAGGTCTATGTGACTGAATGGAAAAAAGGTAACCTTTGCATATCTAGCCTTTGGGTTAGATAGAGTGTTATGTTGGTAGCAACTCAAGGCACACTGCATTATGTTGCGAGGTGTGGGAGTTATTAAGGGTCCCTATTTTGTGGTCTAGGGGCCATGGAAGTGGCCCCTAGCTCGGGAGTCTTAGGAGGGCCAGTGGCCCCCTTGATGGGGGTTTAAGGGCAGTGCCTCCTACCTAACGGTAAATGAAATATTTCCTAGTCAACTAGGGAAGGTTCATAATATGATCGAACATATCGACCAGACTACCTTCCTAGACTATAAAAGGAAGATCCCTCTAACATATCAACTAGGGAAGGTTCATAATATGATCGAACATATCGACCAGACTACCTTCCTAGACTATAAAAGGAAGATCCCTCTAAAGCCATCTTCAATCTATCTTTTACCTTTTTAGAGTTCTTCTAGCTACCCTAAGCTCTTTGCTTCTCATTTTTTTGAATCACCATTCTAAGCTTCATAGTAGCAGCACCACACAAATGGATATAGCCATCTTTGTATTAGTTTGTTGGAAACTAAAGAAATCTCTATTCTTCTCATATTTGATGTGTGTTCTCTACTCCCCCTTGCTCAAATTCTATTCGTGATGCCATGTAGTTTCTACATGGTATAAGAGCCAAGGGGCTTTAAGAAGTGAAGAGTATGCAAGAGACAAGGGCTTCAAAAATGAAGAGGAAAAATTATGTTTGTGTCAAGATTGTGGGAGAGAAGGAAGGAGTCTCACTTGTAGCTTTCTTGCTTGCACAATGGGGGAATACACACAAGGGTGGAGGCTGAAAACGGTTTTCCTCTTCTTAGTTATGTAAGCCAAAAAGAACTCTCATACAAAGAAATAGAAGAACCCTATATATGGGTCTCAAACCAAACTCAACTAACTAAGGTGGCATACTAACCAAGCCACGAACTAGAGTAGATAAGGATAGCTATCATGTAGCTATTATTCATGGGCGGTATACCAACCGCATCTGCAACTAACACGTCGGTGACATAAATGCACAACGGTCACCCTGGCATATCATGAGTGGAGCTCGATATCTCAACACTCCCCCTCGAGCTCAATCCCAATTCCTGCACACCAAGCAGGTCTCTAAACTTGCGCAGCTTCTCTGCGCCCAATGCCTTCGTGAATATGTCAGCTACCTGATCCTCTGTGCTGACATAAACTAGATCAATAAGACCTAGTAAAACCCTCTCTCGCGCATAGTGATAATGCACCTCAATGTGCTTTGTTTTAGCATGATAGACTGGGTTATTTTCCAAGTGTATACTACTCATGTTGTCACAATAAATGACAACTGGCCCGTCTGTAGACTGATGCATATCATAAAGTAGCTTATGCAACCAAGCTACCTCACATGCAGCCATTGCTGCACCCCTGTACTCAGCCTCTGTGCTTGACAAGGCAACTGTAGGCTGTTTCTTGCTACTCCAAGTGACTGCAGCACTCCCAAAAGAGAACACATATCCACTGGTAGATCGTCTATCAGAAATACTACCAGCCCAATCAGCATCAGTGTATCCATGCAACTGTATCTGAACCCCAGTCTCATAAAATAGTCCATACTGCAATGTGGACTTCACATACCTGAGTATGCGTCTATCCGCATCCAAATGTGGTTTCCTTGGAGCCTGCATAAACTGACTTACCAATCCAACAGCATAGCTCAAATCTGGCCTGGTAATAGTCATATAAATCAAACTTCCTACTATGCGTCTGTACATAGTAGGGTCTTCTAGAAGCTCACCTGCATTTGTGCTCAGCTTCACATTCTGCTCCAAAGGAACTGAAATAGGCTTACAGCCTGTCATCCCATATTTGGACAGCATGTCCAATCCATACTGCCTCTGCAAGAGCTGTATCCCACTTGGTGATCTAATCACCTCAATGCCCAAGAAATAACGCAGCTCTCCTAAATCCTTCATCTCAAACTTCTGCTTCAATAGCATTTTCACATGAAGGATATCTTCATCACTGTCACCTGTCATAATCAAATCATCAACATAAATGACAAGTAACATAATACCTTTCTCTATTTTCCTCACATAAAGTGAGAAATCTGCCTTGGAAATCTGAAAGCCAATAGTGACAAGATACTGTCCTATCTTGTCAGACCATGCTCTAGGTGCTTGTTTCAAGCCATACAAGGCTTTCTTCAACCTGCAAACAAACTCAGGATGAACAGCATGCACATAACCTGGTGGCTGCTCCATATATACCTCTTCTTGCAAATCACCATGCAAGAAGGCATTCTTTACATACATCTGATGTAAAGACCATCCCTTTGATGCAGCCATAGCAATGACTGCTCTTACGGTTGCCATCCTTGCAACCGGACTGAATATTTCTTCATAGTCAATGCCATATGTTTGTGCATACCCCTTGACTACTAATCTTGCCTTGTATCTGTTCACAGAACCATCTGCATTGTGCTTCACCTTATAAACCCACTTACAGCCAATTGCATTTTTACCTTTAGGCAAAGGTACCAATTCCCATGTAGCATTTGCTTCCAAGGCATCCATTTCTTCATCCATGGCCTTCTCCCATTTTTCTTTTCCCATGGCTTGCTCAAAAGATGTGGGTTCTGGTTCCTGTATCACTTTGACCATATATGCATAGTGAATGGCTGTAAATCCATCATATTTCAGCCTATCCACAGGATACCTAGCTCTTGTAGACCTGCGCAAAGTAGGTTCACTCTCAGGTGCTCTCAAAACATCCCTGGTCTTCCTTACTCCAGGTGTAGCAATAGAAGGAATACCCAACTCATCATCAATACTCTGTTATGAGCCACTGGATTCACCATCCACATAAGAGTGACGTGCATTCACATCAAACATGGGCTGATCAACCTTCTCTTTTTCTTTTCGTGATACCTGCATACCACTATCTGCATTGCTTTTAGAAGATTCTCCTGATCTCAATCTGCCTGTCCATGGCGAAGAATGTGAACCACTGCTAGAGGACGCTCTAGGTCCACTAATATTTTGTGACTGCTGCTGTGAATTCTGTGCAGCATTACCATTTTGTGCATCTACATCATCAATCACATTTACTGGTTTATACCAGCTACTCATCTCATCAAAAACAACATCTCTACTCACTGTAAACTTACGAGTAGAAGGGTTATAGCATCTATACCCTTTTTGCTGCAGAGAGTAACCAATAAAGATGCACTTCTCAGCTTTTGGATCCAACTTGGATCTCAGCTCATCTCGCACATGTACATAGGCAATGCAACCAAAATTTTAAATGAGAAATATCTGGTTTCCTACCAGTATACCTCTCCTCTGGAGTCATTCCATGTATTGCTGCAGTGGGAGTCCTGTTCATTATGTAGACTGCTGTAGCAACTGCCTCAGCCCAATAAAAATCTAGCAAGTCTTTTTCATTGAGCATGGCACGAGATACCTCTCCAATATGCCTGTTTTTCCTTTCTGCAATTCCATTTTGTTGTGGGGTATAACTGCATGAATATTGCTGCTTTATGCCATGCTCCTGCAAGAACTTTGCAAACTCATTTGAGAGGTACTCTCCCCCTCCATCTGACCTTAGGCATTTTATTTGCAGACATGTTTCTTTTTCAGCCATAGCTTTAAGGGTTTTGAAATGCCCAAAAACTTCACTTTTCTTTTTCATAAAATACACCCAAACTTTTCTGCTATAGTCATCAATAAAAGTGACAAAATAATGACAGCCTCCAAGAGATGCAGCTTTAGTAGTCCACACATCAGAGTGGATTAATTCCAATGGCTTCTCACTCTCTTGAACATGTCTAGGAAATGGTTTCCTTGCATGTTTTCCAAACTGACAGGCTTCACATACCTTATGCATTTCTGCAACCTTGAATTTTGGCAATCCTCCAACAATATTTTGGGCCTGCATTGATTTAAGTCGCTGTACATTAACATGACCAATGCGTTTATGCCAGATATCAATATCTGCAACTACACCGGTCCCATGTGCAAACATTGCTGCACTCAATTCAGACATGTCTGCATCCAACGTAAACATTCTGCCCTTCTTCTTTCCTTTTGCTATCAAGCGACCTTTATTTTTCATATCCTCAACAAAGCATCCATGAGGATTAAATCTAACCTACAAGCCCTGCTCAACCATTTGACCGACAGAAATCAGATTCTTGGTGATATTCGGGACATGAAATACATCGGACAGGTATTTCTTTTTCCCATCCTGCATAGACAAGGGAATTTTTCCAATCTGCACAATAGGATGTGCAGTATCATCACCAGTCTCCACAAATCCTGGTTTTTTCATTTTCCTTGCATCCTCCATCCATTCTGCATGACCTGTCATGTGGTTTGATGCACCTGAGTCAACATACCATACATCATTGCTTTCTTCTGCACTTGTCATAGAATTGTTCATGTGCTGCACCATGAACAAATGCTCATTTCTGTCATCACCCTGTCTGCTAGAAGATGCATAATTCCCTTGTTGCAGTTTTCCATTCATGATGTCATTCTGCTTTTTATAGCAGTCTTTAGCCATATGACCCATTTTACCACAGTAGTAGCATTCAACATTACTGTTTGCATTTTGACCTCTTTGCCATCCACCACGACCTCTTTGGCTCCCCCTGCCTCTAGAGTTACCACGTCCTCCTCCATAGGACTGGTTTTCTTGAGTTTGCTGCATATTCTGATTTCTACCACGGCCTCCAAATCGGCCTCCTCTACCTCTGCCTCTACCTCTTCCAGCATTTGAGTAGAAGACAGCTTCTTTTGAAGTTCCTCCTGAAGAAGATGCACCACCATTTCTCTGTTCCTCAGAAATTAGAAGAGCAATCAACTCCTCAAAATCAGGAAATCTTTCACGAACTGAAATGGATGTCCGAAACTGTGCATAATCCTTTCCTAAACCATTCAAGGTCACAGAAACTAAATCATCATCTTCCACTGGTGACCCAATGGAAGCAAGTGCATCTGCAATCTTCTTCACCTTCATGTGGTAGTTGTTGATGCTCATATTTTCTCTTTGCACATTGTGCAACTCTTGCTTGAGCTGCATTTTTCTGGCTTGCGTATTTGTGCTATACATTTTTGACAAAGTATCCCATGCCTCCTTTGGCGTACTTGCATCCTGAATATGCACAATCATAGAGTCTGAAATGCTGATAGATAGCCAATACATAACTTTCCTGGCTCTCTCATGCCATGCTTTAAATGCCTGCATTTGCTGTTGATTGGGAACATCAGGAAGAACTGGTTCTTCTTCATTTCCTGCAACAAATTCCCAATATCCTTTTCCCATAAGGAAATTCGTCATTCTAAACTTCCATGCTTGGAAGTTGTTCTTGTCAAGCTTTTCAGTGACAATCTGTGAAAGAGAATCAGATGCCATTACAGAAGACTGCAAAAAATTCTGTCACTGCAAAAACCACAGCTTCACCCTCACAAGGGAAAATCTGCAAAACTGGTGAAAGTGGTATTTGACCACACAGTCACTTCCTAGTGACGATTTTGCATCAACAGGCAATAGGGATGATTCTGTAACTCCCAATGTCTCTGCACACAAGCATACAATGCAATTTTTACAGTAATTATTCACCGACCTATAGAACAGTGGCTGCACAGCATAAAACTGGGTCTTTCCTGAGTGCGTGCAGAAAACTTCCGCCTCCAAAACAGGCCCCGAAATGGCCTCTTGCTTCACCGCGAAGGGCGTCTCAACCTGAGACAATGCACTCCTGCACTTTCCGGCTGTGCTACCTGCAGAGATCTGCTCCCAAAACAGAAAATGAAAGCAACACTGCTCCTCTTACCAGAACACCGCGAGCTTGTCTTGCTTTCTTGAGCTCCTTACCATGAACAAGGCTCTGATACCATGTCAAGATTGTGGGAGAGAAGGAAGGAGTCTCACTTGTAGCTTTCTTGCTTGCACAATGGGGGAATACACACAAGGGTGGAGGCTGAAAACAGTTTTCCTCTTCTTAGTTGTGTAAGCCAAAAAGAACTCTTATACAAAGAAATAGAAGAACCCTATATATGGGTCTCAAACCAAACTCAACTAACTAAGGTGGCATACTAACCAAGCCACGAACTAGAGTAGATAAGGATAGCTATCATGTAGCTATTATTCATGGGCGGTATACCAACCGCATCTGCAACTAACACGTCGGTGACATAAATGCACAACGGTCACCCTGGCATATCACGAGTGGAGCTCGATATCTCAACAGTTTGCTACATCAAGTAGCAATGCTAGCACATGAGGTGGTAGTGTTATTGTACCGACAATTCAAACACTAAGGATTTGTCCACCAGCCTTCAACGAAGGCAAGCTATATGGTACAAATTATACTTTGTGGAAGTTTAAAATCACATCTACCCTTGATTCTTATGAGCTTCTGGAGATGGAAGTTTAAAATCACATCTATCCTTGATTCAAAACTTGGAGGATCAACTAGCACTAGAGAAGTTTGTTGAAGGAGAGACATCTGAAGCATTCATCACTTGAATCAAAAATTTATGTGACTAGATAGCTGGTGGTGTTGGGATACAAAAGGCTAGTGAGAAGCTAGCTTGGAGTGTCTTTGGATTTTTCCACCAAATTTTGAAGGATTCGTAATTGCCCTAAACACTTAGGTGAGATCCCAAGCTTTGACATTTGAGGAAGTTTATACACTACTAAAGGAGAAGGAGTTGAGGCTTAAAGCCAAAGGAGGTAGCAGTAGTGGAGATCTTGTATTCTCCACTAATGTAAAAGGCAAAGGTGGTTCCTCTACCAATGGTGACAAAAAGAAGAAGGATGGTAAGAAAAAGTTTTAAGGAGAGTGCTTCTACTGCAAGAAGAAATAGCATGCAATTGCAAATTGTTTTGTCAAGAAGGCAAATAAAAAGAATGGCATCGTGAAGACTAAAGGGAAGGAGATACCCAATAGGGCTGGGTGAACTCAAGAATCTTTCAAATGCATTGTATATTTCAGAGATTAGGCCATGATGTGATGTTCATTAAGACAGGTGCTAAAGTTATTGACATTGCTGGCAAAGTTGTCACCAAAGAAGAAAGAAGGAACAACCTATATGAGCTAAGTGCTCTTATAGCCACCGCTCATGTGGGAAAAAGTAAACTTTGGCATGAAATATTTGGTCACATTAGTTTTGCGGTATTAAGGGAGATGCATAAGTAAGGTGTGGTCACATTATTAAGGGAGATGCATAAACAAGGTATGGCTGCTACTTGCAATATTGAAATGAAGGAACTATGTGAAGCTTTTATGATGGATAAGCAATAGAGAAAGGAATTTCCATAAGAAAGCAAAAACAGAGCGAAGGCTCCTCTAGAGTTGGTGCATTCTGACTTGTGTGGTAAAATGCCTACAAAAGCCTTGGGAGGATCTTCTTATTTTATGTTGGTCATCAATGACTATAGTAGAAAGATGTGGGTGTGCTTCCTTCATGATAAGGATCAAGCTCAAGCTTGTTGAGAATAAAACATGTCAAAGTGTGAAGAAGTTTAGAATAGATGGTGGTGGTGAGTTCAACTCAAATGAGTTTAAAGACTTTTGCAAGAATAAAGGGATTAAGTGTCAATTGACAATATCTCATATACCACAAGAGAATGGCATTGTTGAATACCAAAATTTCACCATTGTAAAAATGGCAACGTGCATGCTTATGGGCAAGGGATTGCCTTTTGGGTAGAAGTTGTTAGTACAACAATCTACCTTCTCAATCAGATTTACACAAAGACTCTTAAGGAAAAAAGTTCTCATGAGAGCGGAGTTTTGATGCCAAGAAGTGCTTAAAAATAGCTAAAAATTACGAATATCAAGGGAAAAATATTCAACGTCGAAGGCGGCGGCTCCAGCTAGGACGATTTTAAGCATCAAGTGCTTTAAAGGTGCCCGAGTGACACTTCTTGATTTTTGATAATTTTTGAGACTGTCGTGCAGGCTGTTAGGAGTTTCCAGCCAATGCAGGATGTCAAGCCGGATGCGCAGAAATTTACAGCACTCGATTTGGACACTGCATGGGGAAATGGCCACAAAATGGTCAAGATATGAAAAGGTGGACACTTGGGAGGCCAAAATTGGGCATGCCTTTTGAGTTTGGACCCCCCCTAAAATTGTATGCACCTTATGAAGCAAAAAACGTGGAGAGAGAACGAGGGATGAAGAAAAAACGTGGAGCAACATGGCGGCCGTTTTTTGCGCCCTCTCATGATGGAGATGGAGTATGCAGGCTGAAAGCAACCCATACAACCGATCATGGGGCTGATCTTCTCCTTTCTTGCTGGTCTTATCACCTCCCTTCGCCCCCGTCAAATGATGGCCTGGATGAAGAGATGGAAATCTAATCTTTCTCTCTCCTTCCTCTCTCTCCCTTAAGGGGTTGTTCTTGTGTGGAACAAGACAATGAAGAATGGTGGAGGAAAGCTTGTCCGGATGAGACCGGATTGCTTTCGGATGGATGAAGACATGAAGAGTGTTGTTCTTGAAGATGCTGAGCATCAAATGCATGCTGGAAATCAGTCCCGTAATAAAGACCAGGAAACCGAGACCTAAAAATAAGCGATAATGCTATTTTTATGAAGAAAATTGATCTTTTTGTGTTATTTGCTTTATGAAACCTTGTTCATATGGGATGGAAGTTCATTATAATATTGGTTGCCATGAGTTTCAATTGTTTGCAACCTGAAAATCAAAAAATATAAGACTACATGGCCAAAATTAGTGTTAAAATACATGAAAAACACGCGTTTTAAGGGTAAAATTAGAGTTTTTGCTATATAAATGAGAAATATGATATGTCACACCAACTAAATCTGAGTTTTTTTCTGTCAATGAACCTAAGGGCCACAGCCCACAATCAATTTTCATTTTCAATCATTTTTTATTAAATAAAAATAGAGAAAAATGTCCAAAAATTGAAAAAATGAGTTTAAAATTAGGAAAAAATAAAAAATGGGCTAAGAAAAATTAGGGAAAATTATATCTATGTTTGTGCAATGTATAACGATGGCAAAGCACGAGATTGGTATCGGTTTGTTCTCGTTTCTATGTTTTGTGTGTATTTATTGGGTTTTTTAAAAGTGAGAAATGCATAGAAACCCTATCTAACTGATCAATGATGCAAAATGCTAAGAGTTAGATGAAAAGGGACTGAAACATTGAAAGATAAGAAAATATTTGATTTATGCATTGCACTTGGCATATAGGAAACTGTTTGAATAAAGAGGATGGTAGCATGATCATATGGCTCAGTGCCTTCTTTCAACGCGTGCTAGTGAAATTCATGGAAAGAATGCTTTATGCACCATTCACGATGCTGATATTTCTTTTGTCTGAGCACATAGCCATACACAATTTGCATTAAGCATAATAATTAAAAGGTATCAGAGAAAAACCTCCTGGATGCATGGCACTTGTCTTCCTTAGGTTGAGACCAATGATGAGCGTGAGAAATTTCCTAAGCTGTAGGTTAGTCATTGGGTCCTGAGGGGAAAGTGTAGTGAGGAACGGTACATCCTGGAATGTAAAATATTGGTACCTTGAGAGGAGTTTGTACTCATTTGTGTTATATGTTTAGCAACGCATCAAAGGGCCAATCCCTGCGATGTAGGAGAGTTGCCGTGGGGCTCCGACTATTAGTCGGTGGAGTGCCTCCATATGTGTGTGATCGTGGCATTGCCTATGTACTTTGGGATCTCCCTCTGAGGAGTTTTAGGGAACCGTTGGACTATAAACTATAAACACATGAATTAAGCTTTAGGGCAGCTTGTCCTTTAACACTTAATAGACGCTCCTGGTCCGCGAGGCCGTGAGGGTGTTTGTGTGTCATGAGCATGAGGTCCAGCTAGTGCTATAGCCAATTCTGGCCCATTTTAGGTCCCATCAGTGGTGCGTTTGTCGGGAGTCGCTTATAAGTGGTGGTTTTTGGATCTAGGGTTTCTAGGGACCAAAAGAAAGTTGGTTTATGTCCTCTGACAAGGACCGTCATGCCAAAATCCAAAAAGCAGAACATGCTGAGAGGGCTAGGCGGTGGTTAGAGATCGTAAGCCGTTATTCTCCTCAAAGGAGTAGCCCAGTACGTATAAGAAGAAGTGGTCTTAATCACCCAACTGCTCCACATATTCCGTTAGGTGCAAGAGGAAGCGTAAGTTCTTCCTCTCCTCCACCAAGTCTACCCACTTCAAGTGGGGGTGTGAATCCGTCAGTTCAAGCTCCTACTGTTAATCCGATTGTCACTATGGCACAGCCTATTGCAATTCCTACAGGGACGCTGAATTTACCAGCCTTAGGAGTTCCCTTGCCCATTTTTAATGGGTTAGCAGAAGAGGATGCAAAATTTCACATTTGTGAATTTCAAAGATTGATGTTCAATTAACGCATCCAAGATGAGGGACATCTCATGATGTTCTTTAATATGACGTTAAAAGGAAGGGCTGCGGTATGGTATCACAGCATAGAGTCTGGAACCATAACCACCATTGATCAATTCTATGCAGCTTTTCGAGCGGAATATGCCCCTGAAAGAGGTGGCCAATATTGGTTGCGAGTCTTGAATGTAACGCGCCAAGATCCTCACGAGAATGTGAAAGCATATGCCAAGAAGTTGAAGGAAGCATTTCGTAAGTTGCAAACTTACATTCCCATTCTGTCGGGCTGCCCAATTGCAATACTTTTTGCATGGGTTGGATTTTAATATCCAAGTACAATTGAGTAGTGTGGCCTTGGCAAATATAGGCATCGCTATTACGCGGGCAGATGGAGTAGAAGCACGATTACAAACGGCCTACTCCTCTCGAATGAAGGGGTTTAGTACCTGGTGGCAATCCATCATTGACGAATGGAAGTCAAGGGATGCCTATGACTAACCCTAATGGGAGAGGGAGCGTGGTTCAGAATGTACCTTTGTTGCCAGCTCTTCCCAGTGTGAATATGCCTATGGCAAGTCAGTTGTAGACACTGGATCCTCCGTCAATATCATGAGTTCAGAATTGATGGAGAGGTTGGGTCTAAGCATCCAGAAAGACAACTCCACCCTTTTGAGAATGGCTGATGATAAACTAAGACAACCAAAAGGTTGCGTTACTAAGGTCCATGTTACAGTTGCGAGTGTAGAATGCTTCTTGGAATTTAGCCAGTCGAGTGGTTCTAAGTAGAGGTGCTAATCGAGTAATAGTCGATGCTTATCCTGAGTCTCCTCAAAGTGAGAGAGCTCCTTTATCCTCTACTGAATTAGAGACAGCAGACGATCCATCTGGTAGTGAGATATCATCCAGTGATGAATCTAAAGAGGGGTCCATTACAGAGGATATTTACCAGGTAACTCTAAATGAGCTGATAGAGCCGCAAGACAGGATAAGAGACACGGATGTGATTGAGTTAGACCTTGGTACGCCGAATGATTTGCGGCCAAGTAAATTAGGTTCTGTGCTCAGTTCAGCAGAAAGGGAGGACTATGTGTCCTTGATTCAAGAATTTCGTGACATCTTTGCTTGGAGTTATGATGAGCTGAGAGGCATTCCTCCCAGCCTAGCTGTTCATACTATTCCTGTAAAAGAAGGTAGTCGTTCTATGCATCAGAAAGTAAGGCGTATGCCTTTTGAATTGAGGGATGGGCTGTTTGAGGAGTTGCAAAAGCTAAGGAAGGTTGGTTTAATCTTCCCTATACAACATACAGAATGGTGTTCACCAGTTGTCATCAAGAAGAAGAAAAATAACCAGATTCGACTATGTGTGGATTTTAGAGAGTTGAATAAGCAGACGGTTAAAGATTACTACCCATTACCGTTTATTGACCAGATTTTGGATCAATTAGCGGGTAGGGAAATATATTCGTTCATGGATTGCTTTGCAGGTTACAACCAGATGGCAATTGCAGAAGAGGACAAGTTGAAAACAAATTTTATTACTATCTTTGGTACTTTTGCGTACCATGTGATGGCCTTTGGTTTGTGCAATGCACCTGTATCGTGGTAGCGAACAACAAAGAAGACCTTTGGTGACATTTCCCCAGATGAGTTGAAAGTATTTATTGATGACCTCGGGGCAGCCACTGTAAGGGAAAGGATGTTGGTTATCTTAAGAAAATGCTTTGAGCGTTGCAGACAATTTTGTATCGCTCTTAACCCACGGAAGTGTGTCTTTGGAGTGTCTTATGGGCTATTGCTAGGTCATGTGGTTAGTTCAGTAGGGATAGCAACTGACCCTGAAAAGATCAAGGTTATAGTCGCTATGAGTCCACCACGCACTCTGAAAGAGGTTCATAGCTTTCTGTTGTTGATAGGGTACTATCGAAGGTTTATAAATGCCTTGGCAGAAAGGACATTGCCATTAACGAACTTATTATCCTTTAGTTGTTCATTTGAATGGAGCGACCCTTGTAAGGTAGCTTTTGAGGATGTGAAACAGGAGCTAGTAAAAGCACCCGTTTTAAAAGCACCTAAAAGAGGTGAGGTGTTCTATATATTTTCAGCAGCCACCATGTATAGTATCAGCTGCTCTTTAGCCCAAATTTGGGAGGACAAGTGGTATCATCCGATAGCTTTTGCTAGTCGGAAATTGGGCATTTCAAAGATTAACTATACCTATATGGAGATGTTGTGTCTTGCGATGGTCTTTGGGACTAAGAAATTCAGGCACTACATCCTCTATGAAAAGGTAGTGTTCTATACGAAGTCAAAAGGGCTGAGATTGCTTATGAACAAGCTACAACCGCCTGATCGTTTGGCAAAGTGGTTAATCATTTTGCAGGAGTTCGATTATGAGATTAAGAGTAAGCCACCGATGTTGCAGGGTATTGTGGAATGCCTTGTGGATTTCGGGGAGCCAAAAGAGACTTCGGCTGGAGGAAGTGATATTGAGGAAATGTTTAAAATTGATATAGCTTCTATTCCATCTTGGTATGCTGCTATTACACACTATTTATCAACAGGAGAGACTGGAGCTGGTTTGTCAAAGTCTGAAAAGAGGAAAATCAAACAACAGGATTTGAAGTTTTCCTTGATCGCATGGATACTATATCGGCAAGGTGTTGATGATATATATCACCGATGTGTGATGCCTGACGAGGTTCATTTCATCTTAGAAGAGTGCCATGACTCTGCACGTGGAGGGCACTTTGCGGGATAGTTGACAGAGCAGAAAGTTTTACGAGCTGGATATTGGTGGTCGTCCATCTTCCAATATTCCTTTGAGTATGTTAAGAGATGTGATACCTATCAAAGACATGACAGTAGAGAGAATAAGAAACGTCCACTTACGCCTATCATGGCTATCCTTCCATTTGAGAAGTGGGGCATTGATTTTGTGGGTCCTATTACCCCATCGTCTACTACTCAGAAGAGGTATATTATAGTAGCCACTGATTATTTTACAAAATGGTCAGAAGCGCGGGCGACGAGGCAAGACAATGCAAAAGAGACTGCAAGTTTCCTTTTAGAGCAGATTATCTGCCGTTTCGGTCCACCGAAAGAATTAGTGTCTGATCGTGGAACCCATTTTTTGAACAAAGTGATCAAAAGCCTGATAGAAGCTTGCCAAATCAAGCATAATAAAACAACTCCTTATAATCCGCAAGCAAATGGACAAGTCAAAAGTACTCATAAGCAGCTTGTGGGTATCTTGTCTAAGATAGTCTCTGAGAAGAAATGAGACTGGGACAGGAAGTTGTATGTGGCAGTATGGGCGTATAATACAACGTTCAAGTGAGCTACCGGCCATACTCCATTCAAATTAGTTTATGGGAAAGAGTGTGTATTACCCCTTGAAATTGAGTTGCCAACCATACGGTCTGCAATTAACCATTCTTTGGGAGATAAGGATTCCCTTTTTGAACGTTTCACGACCATAGCCCACTTTGATGAGCTGAAATTGCAGAGCTTATTACACCACGAGGTAGCTAAATGTCGGATGAAGCAATTGCATGACCTCAGAGCGAAGAAGTATACCTTTAAAAAAGGGTAATTAGTCCTCTATTATGATGCGTGTAGGGAGTTGTTTCCAGGGAAGCTGGAACCTAAATGGGATGGCACCTACAAGATTGTCAGGTTAGGGAAAAATAGGTCTATAGTTCTATTAGCTGATCTACAAGGAGTGGAGTTTAAAAATAAGGTTAATCTTAATAAGATTAAACCTTATTATTTTTAAGTATGCTAGTATGGAGAAATGCATTACAGGTCCACGCTGGGGATGATTTGAGACCTGCAAAAGAGCTTAAAAGTTGGTTGATGGGGCGGTTAATTCCTTATTTGGAGCACCCATATCTAGAGCAAAGATACCATCAAGGGAAACTCATCTGGTGGAGCAAAGGATACAAAGTGATTGAGCAAGAAGACAGAACCTTTGTGTGGGAGATCAAAGTCTTCTACCATCACTGTTTACGATTGTTGACAAGTATCCCTGTTGAATTCAATGAAGAAGGTGGGATGGAGCCGTCAGTTCATTCTCTCAACATGTTGAATTTTGACTATCATAATTACGAATAGAAGAGTTCGTGATGGCAGGCTGTGTAAACCCATTGTGGACGTACACATTATATTTTGACAGAGAGTCCAGGGGCCCTAATAAAAAAGGGAGTGTTGGAGTAGTAATCCGAGATCCTCGACGTAGAGTTACGATGAAGTTGGCTCCTTATCTCGGGGTAGGATTCACTAACAATATGGCGGAGTATAAAGCCTTGATTATGGGATTGCATATTGCCAAGCAAGGTGGTATTCGTCGGTTGTTAGTAAAAGGGGATTCCCAGTTGATCCTGAATCAGCTAGATGGGACATACATAGTATGGGATCCCATTCTTTGTATGTATCATCGAACTACTATGACCCTACTTGAGGAGTTTGAGAAGTGTCTTTTCAGCTGATTCCATGCTACTGGAATCAGTTTGCGGATTCTTTGGAAAATCTTGCTTATGAGGAAGACCTCTTCTTCAACTGTGGTCCTAGTTTGGATATTGTGATCAATGATGAAACAGGACCCAGTTGCTTGTGGGGAATGTTATCAAAGCATGCAATATATGGCAGACGATGGTTGATATGGGTGATGCAAAGAGTAGCCGAGACCAATCTACCGTTGTTATCTTGGACCCATAGGTTAATTAGACAACATGTTATGCGTACGCCTCTTGCTATATATGCAGGAGAGATGGGTCATAACCTTATGCATTTAGTGTAGGGCTATGAGCCCTGTGTTTTTCCTCCTTGGAAAGGAGTTTATTATTGCATATCTCTACTCTTTCAGGGAGGGATGTGTAGGTGCTATTCTATTTGATCTCGTTAGGCCAAGAGGGCTAGTTTTGCGAGGTGTTATTGCTTTATTTCATTGGGCCAAGTGGGCTGATTAAGTTTTGTGGTGAAGTGCTTTATTTCGTTAGGCCAAGAGGGCCCATTTTCTGTTTAGTGCAGGTGTGGTTAATGGTTTCTTGTTTTATTTCTATGCTAGACAGGTTCGACAGAAGAGCTTGGAAGGAGCCTTTGTTGTGTGGAAGCTTCTTGTGGCCCTATCCAGGTGATATCTCTCCTTTATGAGTACCTGGTTTTATGCTATATGTTTCTGTGTACTTGTGGGGGTTTTTCTTTTCTTGTTGGGGACCGGCATCCAAGGCATGAAGTCCTAGGTTTAGGTTCAGTATGTTTGAGGGATGTCTGAGTAGTCGTTGCCTCCTGTAAAGACATTGCCATGCATTGAAAGACCTGTTTCAGAAAGTAGTCCTAGTGACCCTGTTCTGCTAGCCTGCTAGGCGGCCGTTCTAGGAGTTCTTACTTAGTTATGAAGTAGTTAGAGAAGCATGTCAGAAGAACATAATGATAAGGGAAGAGAAATCCTTAATAACTTAAAGACAATAAATATATACAAAGGTGTGTAAAAAGGGGTTCTAACCCCTATCACGAAAAAAAAGAAAGGAAAATTTATAAGTAGTTGATCATCGCCTTGCGAAGGCCTGGTAGGTTCCTAGGGATGAGTCACAGACCCGGGGCCGATGCCTTATCTTCCTAGGGGTGGCGTCTTGCTGGAAATGAAGAAAGTAAGTAAGTTTGGAGCAAAAATAAAAGTGAGCGTTAGAAAAGGATTAAGTGTCGCCTTGCGAGGGCTTAGTAGGTTCTTGGGTACCGAGACAGGTCCTGAGGCTGATGCCCTATTCTCCTTGGGTCACTACGCTCAGCTCCCTCCTTTTTACATGCCCAAGTATGGAAAATAAGACCCTAAAAGAAGAAATGTGCTAAAAGAAAATACTTCTTGATCGGGCTATAGGAGTCCTCGCCTAGTAGGAGCTCCTGGTTGTGTTGTCCTTAGTTAGGTAGGTAGTTCAGACCACCACTTAGGGCAACCTCTTTGATAGTTCTTTTTAGTTTGACCGTGTTGGAGCAATCAGTTAGTGACTCGCTTCGGACCTTTTATCAGATTATGCTAGGCCTACTCCTTGTGGATGTCATGCCTTGGTTTTGTCAGGGGGTAGGGTGTGCGTTGTGCTGTGTTTAGTATGTATCTATTTTGTATCAGCTTGATGCTTCCTTTGGTTGTTTTGTGCAGATCTATTGTGGGATTCGACAAGCTGAGTCGCCCTATCCCGTGGTCGCCAATGAGAGAAGATTTTTTATGTCGAGAAGTGCTTAAAAATAGCTAAAAATTACGAATATCAAGGGAAAAATATTCAACGTCGAAGGCAGCGGCTCCAGCTGGATGATTTTAAGCGTAAAGTGCTTTAAAGGTGCCCGAGAGACACTTGTTGATTTTTGATAATTTTTTAGACTGCCGTGTGGGTTGTCAAGAGTTTCCGGCCAATGCGAGATGTCAAGCCAGACGCGTAGAAATTTACAGCACTCGATTTGGACACCGGACGGGGAAATGGCCACAAAATGGTCAAGATATGAAAAGGTGGACACTTGGGAGGCCAAAATTGGGCATGCCTTTTGAGTTTGGACCCCCCCTAAAATTTTATGCACCTTATGAAGCAAAAAACGTGGAGAGAGAATGAGGGATGAAGAAAAAACGTGGAGCAACATGGCGGCCGTTTTTTGCGCCCTCTCATGATGGAGATGGAGTATGCAGGCTGAAAGCAACCCATACAACCGATCATGGGGCTGATCTTCTCCTTTCTTGCTGGTCTTATCACCACCCTTCGCCTATCAAATGATGACCTGGATGAAGAGATGGAAATCTAGTCTTTCTCTCTCCTTCCTCTCTCTTCCGTAAGGGGCTGTTCTTGTGTGGAAGAAGGCAATGAACAATGGTGGAGGAAAGCTTGTTCGGATGAGACCGGATTGCTTTCGGATGGATGAAGACATGAAGAGTGCTATTCTTGGAGATGCTGAGCATCAAATGCATGCTGGAAATCAGTCCTGTAATAAAGACCAAGAAACCGAGACCTGAAAATAAGCGGGTAATGCTATTTTTATGAAGAAAAATGACCTTTTTGTGTTATTTGCTTTATGAAACCTTGTTCATATGGGATGGAAATTCATTATAATGTTTTTTTCCATGAGTTTTAACTATTTGCGACCTAAAAATCAGAAAATATAAGGCTACATGGCCAAAATTAGTGTTAAAATACATGAAAAACACACATTTTAAGGGTAAAATTGGGATTTTTGCTATATAAATGAGAAATATGATATGTCACACCAACTAAATCTAAGTTTTTTTCTGTCAATGAACCTAACGGCCACAGCCCACAATCAATTTTCATTTTCAATCATTTTTTATTAAAGAAAAATAGGAAAAAAAGTCTAAAAATGAGAAAAATATGTTTAAAATCAGGAAAAAATAAAAAATGGGCTGAGAAAAATTAGGGAAAATTATATCTATGTTTGTGCAATGTATAACAATGGCAAAGCACGAGGTTGGCCTCGGTTTGTCCCCGTTTCTATGTTTTGTGTGTATTTATTGGGTTTTTTAAAAGGGAGAAATGCATAGAAACCCTATCTAACTGATCAATGATGCAAAATGCTAAGAGTTGGATGAAAAGGGGCTGAAACATTGAAAGATAAGAAAAGATTTGATTTATGCATTGCACTTGGCATATAGGAAACAGTTTGAATAAAGAGGATGGTAGCATGAGCATATGGCTCGGTATCTCCTTTCAACGCAGCACGCGTTAGTGAAATTCATGGAAAGAATGCTTTATGCACCATTCACGATGCTGATCTTTCTTTTGTCTGAGCACATAGCCATACACAATTTGCATTAAGCATAATAATTAAAAGGTATCAGAGAAAAACCTCCTGGATGCATGGCACTTGTCTTCCTTAGGTTGAGACCAACGATGAGCGTGAGAAATGTCCTAAGCTGTAGGTTAGTCGTTGGGTCCTGAGGGGAAAGTGTAGTGAGGAACGCTACATCGTGGAACATAAAATATTGGTACCTTGAGAGGAGTTTGTGCTCATTTGTATTATATGTTTAGCAGCGCATCAAAGGGCCAATCCCTACGATGTAGGAGAGCTGCCGTGGGGCTCCGACTATTAGTCGGTGGAGTGCTTCCATATGTGTGTGATCGTGGCATTGCCTATGTACTTTGGGATCTCCCTCTGAGGAGTTTTAGGGAAACGTTGGACTATAAACTATAAACACATGAATTAAGCTTCAGGGCAGCTTGTCCTTTAGCACTTGATAGATGCTCTTGGTTCGCGAGGCCATGAGGGTGTTTGTGTGTCATGAGCATGAGGTCCGGCTAGTGCTATAGCTAGTCCCGGCCCATTTTAGGGCCCATCGTCTCGTGAGGCCCATTCTGTTAAGAAACCAACTATCTCACATTTTAGAACTTTTGGATATGAATGTTATGCATATGTTCTAAAGGATAAGAGAAACAAGTTAAACACAAAAATCACAAATTGTATCTTCTTGGGTTATAGCGATGAGCAAAAGGCTTACAAATTGTATAACCAAGAGGCAAAGAATACCATAGCAAGTTGTGATGTGGTGTTCAAGGAGCAACCAAATACAATGGAGGAGGAGAATATAAGTTCTTTAACTTTATCATCCAATGAAGAAGTAGTCCACTATTAACCTATCCTGACAATTGTCCCTACTCTCAATGTTAACCCTAATGCAAGACCAAAAGAAAGAAAATTCAAACTCAAAATAAGAAATAATACGAAAAAAGATAGCCTGGCAAATGAATAAGAGAGGAAAGGCCAAAAGTGCAAAAGGTAAAGTCGAAGGTGAAGGCGCAAGTAAAGGCGTCACCAAAATTGTGTAAAAAGAGTGCTAAGCTCCCTCCTATGCAAATTGTAAAATTTAGACGTGGGCATAGATGAGGGAATAAGGCAACAGAAGGGAATAGGGAAGAGGACCTTGGCAAGATGCCCGATCGTGTAAAAAAGGGGATGGGTGCCCAAGGGATTTAGGGCTTGTATATAAACTCAAAAAGTGAATGAGAAGCTCATTTTTTGTGTGTGGCTAAAGTGGCTTATTCTTCCTCTCTTCTTCTATTCTCTTCTCCTTGCTTGTGTGTGCTTATTCTTGAGCGAGGGAGTGTGAGAGTGCGAGGGAGTGTGTGTGTGAAGGTGAGGGACCGTGGTGGAGAAGCTCTCTATCTTCTCCTCTCTTTTTCCCTTCTATTCTCTTCTCTTGAATCACACACGGCTATGGAGGATGGTGCTTGAAGGAAAAGGCATGAGGTTGCTTGAGCTTGCAACTAGGATCGTGGAGCTACCGAAGTGCTTGCAGGAGGAGGCCACTCACTTGAGCATCAAGGTAAGCTCACTACACCCATGGGATCGAAGGCTCATCGACTAGGTGAGAGATAGCCATTAGAGCTTGCTGAAATGCTTGAAGTGGGTCTTGGAAGTTGACCATGAGCTCCAACAACATTTTGGTTCCGTTGCCAGGACCAAGTATTCAAGCTTGAGCACTTACATGCTTCGAATTGAGTGTCGAAGTAGGGTTTTATCCCCGAATCGGTGCTTGATGTAGGTAGGAGATTTTGAAGTTTAATCTTCAATGCAAGTAAGTATTTTTGGGTTTTGAAGATTAGGCAAGTAGGATAAATAATTTCAGCACTTAAGTTGTGATTTTTGTTGCATTTAGAGTAGGATAGGATCGAGAGATCGAAGTGAATCACTTTAGGGTTACTGTTATAAGTAGGGCAAAAATATGGTGGAAATCCATTGACAAGGCATGAGTGCCAAAGAGGGCAATGATTGAGCATCAGGACAAAGGTTTAAGACCCAAAACCGCACCAGGTATATGCAAACCTGGAATGCCCAAAATCAGACAACCTGGAAATCTAACATGTTGAAATCAAACGAACAAAAACTACCTGCACTTGGATGTCCGATTCTGGGAATCAGACACTAAGAATTGAACCCTATCAAAGCGGACTAAAGGTGGATGGTGAAAATTTGCTAATCCAATGCATCTCAGGCAACGCAAAGCACCGGTGTAGTAGGAAAACCTCTTAGTAGCATTCCAGACGCATTGGATAGCTCATGGAGTGTGAAGTCAAACCTACACACATAGAAGTAACATTAATTGACTCGCCAACTATCTAACCTGCTTAGAGCCACAAATAAACCCTTCGACCATGATTAAGATTTGATTGAACTAAAAGACACAATAGAGACCTTTGAGAGTGGCTAGCAACTGAGCCTGGAAGCATACAAGGGAGTGAGAGACCTGCATTTGTCATCATGCATTCGCAACCCACAACTATTTTTGACACTTGAAGTGCACTTAACAAAACTGAAAGCCTAATTTCACACAAATGTACAAAAAGAATATCATGCACACTTGGAGTGTACATAAAGTTGAGGATTGTTTGTGATAAAAAAGAGACACACCCAGAAATAATAAGTAGAACGAACCCACCAATAGGAGAGATGACTCTCAAACTTAGATGGGCCATCAAGAATCTCGATTTGTAGGACCAAGAGAGAGACTTGACACAAAGAACCAGACACATAGAAGGATTGACTCCATTGGAGACACAACACTACTCAACCTGACCAACCACAACAATAATGCGGTGGAGTAAGAGGCCGAAGATATGGCAGAAACTAATGCGACTCATGGAAGTGATGAGCGTGACTTGGGAGATTTCCTAGCTGAGATCCAGCAAATAGTAAGTGAATACGATCTCCAAACCGGAATGGACCACCATGGTAGACCATTAGAGGAAATCATCAAAGACCTCAAGGAGGAGAGGAGATAAGCATGTAGGGCATTGCAACGCATCATGGCCTACAACCAGGAGCAGTAAGCCAGGAGATTGCGATAGGACATAGAGATGTGAGAAGTCCACAGCGCATGTTAGCTCTAGTGAATAGTGTTGAGATATCGAGCTCCACTCGTGATACGCCAGGGTGACCGTTGTGCATTTATGTCACCGACGTGTTAGTTGCAGATGCGGTTGGTACACCGCCCATGAATAATAGCTACATGATAGCTATCCTTATCTACTCTAGTTCGTGGCTCAGTTAGTATGCCACCTTAGTTAGTTGAGTTTGGTTTGAGACCCATATAGAGGGTTCTTCTATTTCTTTGTACTTGAGTTCTTTTGGCTTACACAACTAAGAAGAGGAAAACTGTTTTCAGCCTCCACCCTTGTGTGTCTTCCCCCATTGTGCAAGCAAGAAAGCTTCAAGCGAGACTCCTTCCTTCTCTCCCACAATCTTGACATGGTATCAGAGCCTTGTTCGTGGTAAGGAGCTCAAGAAAGCAAGCCAAGCTCGCGGTGGTCTGGTAAGAGGAGCAGTGTTGCTTTCATTTCCTGTTTTGGGAGCAGATCTCTGCAGGTAGCACAGCCGGAAATTGCAGGAGTGCATTGTCTCAGGTTGAGACGCCCTTCGCGGTGAAGCAAGAGGGCAGTATATGCTGCGGGAGGGGGCTTTAGCCCTTGGCGACCTTGTTTTTTTGATTTGAGGCCATTTCGGGGCCTGTTTTGCAGACGGAAGTTTTCTGCACGCACTCAAGAAAAGGCTCAGTTTTATGCTGTGCGACCACTGTTCTATAGGTCGGTGAAAAGTTACTGTAGAAATTGCATCGTATGCTTGTGCGCAGAGACATTGGGAGTTTCAGAATCATCCTTGGTTCCTGTTTATGCAAAATTGTCACTAGGAAGTGACTGTGTGGTCAAATACCACTTTCGCCAGTTTTGCAGATTTGCCCTTGTGAGGGTGAAGCTGTGTTTTTTGCAGTGACAGAATTTCTTGCAGTATTCTGTAATGGCGTCTGATTCTCTTTCACAGATTGTCACTGAAAAGCTTGACAAGAACAACTTCCAAGCATGGAAGTTTAGAATGACGAATTTCCTTATGGGAAAAGGATATTGGGAATTTGTTGCAGGAAATGAAGAAGAACCAGTTCTTCCTGATGTTCCCAATCAACAACAAATGCAGGCATTTAAAACATGGCATGAGAGAGCCAAGAAAGTTATGTACTGGCTGTCTATCAGCATTTCAGACTCTATGATTGTGCATATTCAGGATGCAAGTACGCCAAAGGAGGCATGGGATACTCTGTCAAAGATGTATAGCACAAATACGCAAGCCAGGAAAATGCAGCTTAAGCAAGAGTTGCACAATGTGCAAAGAGAAAATATGAGCATCAATGACTACCACATGAAGGTGAAGAAGATTGCAGATGCACTTGCTTCCATTGGGTCGCCAGTGGAAGATGATGATTTAGTTTCTGTGACCTTGAATGGTCTAGGAAAGGATTATGCGCAGTTTCGGACATCCATTTCCGTTCGTGAAAGATTTCCTGACTTTGAGGAGTTGATTGCTCTTCTAATTTCTGAGGAGCAGAGAAATGGTGGTGCATCTTCTTCAGGAGGAACTTCAAAAGAAGCTGTCTTCTACTCAAATGCTGGAAGAGGTAGAGGCAGAGGTAGAGGAGGCCGATTTGGAGGCCGTGGTAGAAATCAGAATATGCAGCAAACTCAAGAAAACCAGTCCTATGGAGGAGGACGTGGTAACTCTAGAGGCAGGGGGAGCCAAAGAGGTCGTGGTGGATGGCAAAGAGGTCAAAATGCAAACAGTAATGTTGAATGCTACTACTGTGGTAAAATGGGTCATATGGCTAAAGACTGCTATAAAAAGCAGAATGACATCATGAATGGAAAACTGCAACAAGGGAATTATGCATCTTCTAGCAGACAGGGTGATGACAGAAATGAGCATCTGTTCATGGTGCAACACATGAACAATTCTGTGACAAGTGCAGAAGAAAGCAATGATGTATGGTATGTTGACTCAGGTGCATCAAACCACATGACAGGTCATGCAGAATGGATGGAGGATGCAAGGAAAATGGAAAAACCAGGATTTGTGGAGACTGGTGATGATACTGCACATCCTATTGTGCAGATTGGAAAAATTCCCTTGTCTATGCAGGATGGGAAAAAGAAATACCTGTCCGATGTATTTCATGTCCCGAATATCACCAAGAATCTGGTTTCTGTTGGTCAAATGGTTGAACAGGGCTTGCAGGTCAGATTTAATCCTCATGGATGCTTTGTTGAGGATATGAAAAATAAAGGTCGCTTGATAGCAAAAGGAAAGAAGAAGGGCAGAATGTTTACGTTGGATGCAGACATGTCTGAATTGAGTGCAGCAATGTTTGCACATGGGACCGGTGTAGTTGCAGATATTGATATCTGGCATAAATGCATTGGTCATGTTAATGTACAGCGACTTAAATCAATGGAGGCCCAAAATATTGTTGCAGGATTGCCCAAATTCAAGGTTGCAGAAATGCATAAGGTATGTGAAGCCTGTCAGTTTGGAAAACAGGCAAGGAAACCATTTCCTAGACATGTTCAAGAGAGTGAGAAGCCATTGGAATTAATCCACTCTGATGTGTGGACTACTAAAGCTGCATCTCTTGGAGGCTGTCATTATTTTATCACTTTTATTGATGACTATAGCAGAAAAGTTTGGGTGTATTTTATGAAAAAGAAAAGTGAAGTTTTTGGGCATTTCAAAACTCTTAAAGCTATGGTTGAAAAAGAAACAGGCCTGCAGATAAAATGCCTAAGGTCAGATGGAGGGGGAGAGTACCTCTCAAATGAGTTTGCAAAGTTCTTGCGGGAGCATGGCATAAAGCAGCAATATTCATGCAGTTATACCCCACAACAAAATGGAATTGCAGAAAGGAAAAACAGGCATATTGGAGAGGTATCTCGTGCCATGCTCAATGAAAAAGACTTGCCAGATTTTTATTGGGCTGAAGCAGTTGCTACAGCAGTCTACATAATGAACAGGACTCCCACTGCAGCAATACATGGAATGACTCCAGAAGAGAGGTATACTGGTAGGAAACCAGATATTTCTCATTTGAAAATTTTTGGTTGCATTGCCTATGTACATGTGCCAGATGAGCTGAGATCCAAGTTGGATCCAAAAGCTGAGAAGTGCATCTTTATTGGTTACTCTCTCCAGCAAAAAGGGTATAGATGCTATAACCCTTCTACTCGTAAGTTTATAGTGAGCAGAGATGTTGTTTTAGATGAGATGAGTAGCTGGTATAAACCAGTAAATGTGATTGATGATGTAGATGCACAAAATGGTAATGCTGCACAAAATTCACAGCAGCAGTCACAAAATATTAGTGGACCTGGAGCGTCCTCTAGCAGTGGTTCACATTCTTCGCCATGGACAGGCAGATTGAGATCAGGAGATTCTTCTCAAAGCAATGCAGATAGTGGTATGCAGGTATCACGAAAAGGAAAAGAGAAAGTTGATCAGCCCATGTTTGATGTGAATGCAGGTCACTCTTATGTGGATGGTGAATCCAGTGGCTCAGAGCAGAGCATTGATGATGAGTTGGGTATTCCTTCTATTGTTACACCTAGAGTAAGGAAGACCAGGGATGTTTTGAGAGCACCTGGGAGTGAACCTACTTTGCGCAGGTCTACGAGAGCTAGGTATCCTGTGGATAGGCTGAAATATGATGGATTTACAGCCATTCACTATGCATATATGGTCAAGGTGATACAGGAACCAGAACCCACTTCTTTTGAGCAAGCCATGGGAAAAGAAAAATGGGAGAAAGCCATGGATGAAGAAATGGATGCCTTGGAAGCAAATGCTACATGGGAATTGGTACCTTTGCCTAAAGGTAAGAATGCAATTGGCTGTAAGTGGGTTTATAAGGTGAAGCACAATGCAGATGGTTCTGTGAACAGATACAAGGCAAGATTAGTAGTCAAGGGGTATGCACAAATATATGGCATTGACTATGAAGAAACATTCAGTCCGGTTGCAAGGATGGCAACCGTAAGAGCAGTCATTGCTATGGCTGCATCAAAGGGATGGTCTTTACATCAGATGGATGTAAAGAATGCCTTCTTGCATGGTGATTTGCAAGAAGAGGTCTATATGGAGCAGCCACCAGGTTATGTGCATGCTGTTCATCCTGAGTTTGTTTGCAGGTTGAAGAAAGCCTTGTATGGCTTGAAGCAAGCACCTAGAGCATGGTCTGACAAGATAGGACAGTATCTTGTCACTATTGGATTTCAGATTTCCAAGGCAGATTTCTCACTTTATGTGAGAAAAACAGAAAAAGGTATTATGCTACTTGTCATTTATGTTGATGATTTGATTATGACAGGTGACAGTGATGAAGATATCCTTCATGTGAAAATGCTATTGAAGCAGAAGTTTGAGATGAAGGATTTGGGAGAGCTGCGTTATTTCTTGGGCATTGAGGTGATTAGATCACCAAGTGGGATACAGCTCTTGCAGAGGCAGTATGGATTGGACATGTTGTCCAAATATGGGATGACAGGCTGTAAGCCTATTTCAGTTCCTTTGGAGCAGAATGTGAAGCTGAGCACAGATGCAGGTGAGTTTCTAGAAGACCCTACTATGTACAGACGCATAGTAGGAAGTTTGATTTATATGACTATTACCAGGCCAGATTTGAGCTATGCTGTTGGATTGGTAAGTCAGTTTATGCAGGCTCCAAGGAAACCACATTTGGATGCGGCTAGACGCATACTCAGGTATGTGAAGTCCACATTGCAGTATGGACTATTTTATGAGACTGGGGTTCAGATACAGTTGCATGGATACACTGATGCTGATTGGGCTGGTTGTATTTCTGATAGACGATCTACCAGTGGATATGTATTCTCTTTTGGGAGTGCTGCAGTCACTTGGAGCAGCAAGAAACAGCCTACAGTTGCCTTGTCGAGCACAGAGGTTGAGTACAGGGGTGCAGCAATGGCTGCATGTGAGGTAGCTTGGTTGCATAAGCTACTTTATGATATGCATCAATCTACAGATGGGCCAGTTGTCATTTATTGTGACAACATGAGTAGTATACACTTGGCAAATAACCCAGTCTATCATGCTAGAACAAAGCACATTGAGGTGCATTATCACTATGTGCGAGAGAGGGTTTTACCAGGTCTTATTGATCTAGTTTATGTCAGCACAGAGGATCAGGTAGCTGACATATTCACGAAGGCATTCGGCACAGAGAAGTTGCGCAAGTTCAGAGACCTGCTTGGTGTGCAGGAATTGGGATTGAGCTCGAGGGGGAGTGTTGAGATATCGAGCTCCACTCGTGATACGCCAGGGTGACCGTTGTGCATTTATGTCACCGACGTGTTAGTTGCAGATGCGGTTGGTACACCGCCCATGAATAATAGCTACATGATAGCTATCCTTATCTACTCTAGTTCGTGGCTCAGTTAGTATGCCACCTTAGTTAGTTGAGTTTGGTTTGAGACCCATATAGAGGGTTCTTCTATTTCTTTGTACTTGAGTTCTTTTGGCTTACACAACTAAGAAGAGGAAAACTGTTTTCAGCCTCCACCCTTGTGTGTCTTCCCCCATTGTGCAAGCAAGAAAGCTTCAAGCGAGACTCCTTCCTTCTCTCCCACAATCTTGACAAATAGGAATAAGAAAAGACCAAACACACACACACACACACACACACACAGAAAGAGAGAGAGAGAGAGAGAGAGAGAGAGAGAGAGAGAGAGAGAGAGAGAGAGAGAGAGAGAGAGAGAGAGAGAGCGTGCTAGAGGCGGACTTAATGCTGATGAGTGAGCTTCTTATGAAGCGGCTTATTGACAATACATCAACAAAGCAGAGTACGACAGACTTAGAAACCTCATTGCTTTTGCAGGATTAGGAGTCACCCACCAGGGCTCCAAGAGCCACTCAAAGATCCCTGTAGAGTTGCAAAGCAGCTAGACAAATATCAATCGAGCAACTACTCGTATAGTTTCTTAGAGAAATTCGAGCATGTCTGCAACGCTAACAGCCTCACTGATCTTGCTCAGTGCTTGCAAGCTTTTGGCCTATGCTTATAGGCGATAAGGGTAGGACATGGTACATGAGATTGGATGTAGGGGACACAATAACTTCAACAACATCAAGAATCTCTTCATTAAGAAATTCTTTGAGGCTGGGTACTCCAACAATATCATAGTTAAGCTTATGAATGTGGAGCAAAAAGACAAAGAGGACATTAGGGACTATGTTACTCTTGTGTGGAGTCTCTATAAGAGAATCCCAACTAACAAATGACCCATCGAGAGAGCGGTCTCCACAATATTTGTCAGTGGAATATGCAGTGAGAAACTCTATAAGGCCTTGGCAAGGAACTCAAGCCTATAGAGAGATGCACTAGCTAGGGTCTTTGAAGAGGCCATACAAGTGGACAACCAACTCAAGGAGAGAAGCTCCTGGAGCTCTAATCGAGATGAAGCTAATGATAGATCCTCAGAGAGGTTCACAACATTTAGCAAGTGGTTATTCCCAAGCACCCAAAATAAAGAGAAAAGCATCTCAACCAAAGTCAAGAGCTAGCAAAAATGAAGATGGAGCTAGCTAGACTGCAAGACATGGTAAAGAGACCTATGCACCCACATGTCCAATGTGTGTATTGCGATGGAAGCCACCTCCCAACAGAGTGTCAAAAACCTTAGTCTCATCCATGCACCGATTGCACAAGGTTCAATCATGATGCCATGCATTGCAGACTTCCAAGGAGACTTCCATACTCGCAACCTTACAACCAGCCTTACCTAAGGAGTCAGCCACTGAACTTCTTTGGGAGGGAAGCCCCATTGGCTCTTCCAACGCCTAATGACACAAAACCAACCATCCCTAGGATGGAAATTAATGCCACATGCATACCTAGGCTGCTTGGACCTTTTGTAACCCACCCATCGAGCATGGAGGAGCCGAATCATGAAGAGGTATATGTGAACCATTACGGCTCATCATATGAGATGAAGAGGGCAATCTGATCCTTATGGACTATCGACTAGTGTCGGTGATGGCATTAGGAAAAGGTAGAGATAGAGACCTAGGAGGGCATACCCAAGAGCCGATTGCTTGTTGAACTTGCGGTCACCCAAGGCACATTTCATCACACTGCCTTGAGAGGGAGCAAGCCAACCGAGAAAAAGCTGGCCTCAGTTGCATAGAGTGTGGAATTACACATCTATTTGCCAATTTTCCTAGATAGAAACCATCCTCTAGTTTAGTGATCATGCCATTAGTGCCATCAGGGCTGTTCAAAGTTGAAACACTTGATGGAGAGGCTACACCCATCCCATTGTATGCTATAACCTGAGCATAGACAAGGTGGGTTGGCATGTCACTGCTAGGGCCTAGCAACCTAGACACAGTTTCAATAGGAAAGAAAAATCGTAGGCGAAGGAAGAATAAAAATGAAGAAAAGGTCACACTTAAAACTGAGAGTGCCACAACACTACCCGCTGCAGGGAAGAAAGTCACAAAGGTAGAGGTAGAAACATCTGCTTTGAAGACTGTAGAAAAAGGAAGTGCTAAGGTCAAGGAGTACCCCAATCCAAAGCGCCAACTCGAAGCCATAGGTAAAGTCAAGGAGTGGGTGAAAGAATCCCAAGAACACTTAAAGGACGTGGAGCCCATCTTGGAGGATAAAATCGATTATCTCTCTAGTGTGAGCACACCAGTTTCACCTATGCGTTAGTGAAGCCAAGAGATATTACTGCACCTCAAGCAGTGCTAGATAGACGAAGCTTGAATGCCACAGGCCAACAAGCTAGCTAGGGCCATTGGCCAAGGAGTGCAGAATCAAGAGATAGGCAAGCAACTAGCAATCTTCTTACAATGCTAGTAACCACCCTAGTGACTCTAAGCTTAGGAGACTTGCTTAGGCAGCATTCGACGCTATGGAAAGAGTTGAAATAGTAGGTGGAAGGGCCGCTTCAACAAGAGGCAATTGACATGCACGACCATGATGTAGTGACATAGATACCGAGCTTGACGCTGCACTCAGTGCCCAAGTCCTTACATGTCAACACTTTCTTGGAAGGCACGGCGATGCATTCAGTCTTGCCAGTCCTAGCACTAGGAGATGTAATAAGGAAAGTAATCTTAGACATGGAGGCAAGATTTAGTGTGCTTAGCCACGCAGTGCTCCAGGAATGGGGTGACCCACCTATTGAGAATGCTAGTGATGAGACCTAAAGTGGGCTGGCATTGGTTATGGCACTAGCCAGACCCTCATGCATACAATAGACACCTCCACCACTACACGGCCTCGCTGTCCAAGAGCGTCTATAATAACTAAATGCACACTAGATACTTCTAATATTGTGTTTGTAGTTGGATAAAAGTCCAACAGTACCTTCCCCAAAACCCTTGAAAGGGGGGTATCCCACACATATTGGCAATAAGTGCCATGTATCACAGACACAGGAGGCACCCCATCGGCTAATTGCCATGGCTCCACTATAGCTCTCCTACATCTTGAGGATTGGCCCCTCGATGCATTGCTTTTATATATATATACATTCGCATAAAACTCCTCTCTTTGTCAACGAGATCTAGGAGATACCATGTTTCTCACTAATAATTTTTCCCACGAAACGAACGGCTATCCTATGGCAAGGGAAATCTCACCCTCTCAAACATGGGTCAAGTATAATTCAAGCAATTGCTATGCATTTCCAAGAGTTAATACCACATGTATGATCAATGCAATAGTGGATGTCTAATTGTGCACACACAATCATGTTTCGAAATCAACGTATGTGCTAGTACACAAACACTCTTTCCATGAATTCCAACTAATACATATATGCTTCGTTGCAAGAATCTAGCACAAAGGTGAACCTCGTGCTACTAGATCCCTTATTTTCAAAATAGGCCATTTCCTAATTGTTATGCATAGAAAAAACCAATCAGAATTTATATTTTTTCAGCCCACAAAGTGTTGCACAAAACCTACTCCCCCTCACCGTTAAAGTTTTGCTTCGTTGCATAGGTGTATATAGATTATTTTGTCATGATTTAGTGTATAAAGAGCAATAAATCACACACTGTATTAAAAATATAGGAAAAAATGAGGCCAAACCTCATTTTTTGCCCCACCATACATCCACAACCACTTATTATATTTTTTCGTATTTTTAAAGGCATATTCCTATTTTTTCTCTTGTTTTTTTTCATTTTTCTCTATTTTTCCAATTAAAAATTGATATATTCTTAGATTTGTGGCTCTTGATTCTTAGAACATCATAAATATAGATTTTATTAGCATTTTATCCCATGTGTATTGATTTATCCCACCCGAGAACACCAAAAATCCCATTTCCTCATAAAAACCATGTTTTACGAGTTTCAAAAAATTATTTCCAGCATTTTGACTTTAAGTTTTCTGATTTTTCATCATGCAAGCGTAGAACAAATAGTAAACAACATTTCTACCAATTTTCACTCCATAAGAACAACATTGACTTAATCAAATGTCAAAAACAAGCAAATTTCCTTGTAAAATAGAATTACCAGTTTTTTCCTTCTTTGCGGGTTTTAAAATCTGATGCGGGACTATAGATCAGCTCTCATTCAAGGCTTATCCCACCTCCGAACAGCCATCTTTAGCCCTCCACCAATCCCGAAGTGATCCGGTACTATGCTGGACAAGCTGTCTTCAATCGATCTTCAATCTTCTTCATGGGCATGAACTGCCTCTTAAGGGGAGAGAGAGGGAGGACAAAGAAAGACTGAATTTGTATCTCAGTAACCAGGCAGCCAATGGAGAAGCGGAGACAAGAGATAGGGAGCATAGGAAGAATGTAGATCATGCATCAAATTAGTTGGGGGGATTGTTTGTAGCCACCACAGCCCCTGTCCCACAAAAATCGGTGTGGTCTTCATGGCGCCTTCTTCTTGATCAATGGCCGAAAAAAACAGTCCCCCCTACAAAAATCAAGTTTGGTTGGGGGCCCCAAAGGGAGCCCCCAAAGGTCACATCCTTTGGAATCTCTCAAGTCTATTTCCACTTGGCCACTTTGGCCTTGGCCTCCCATCCAACCTATCTCCCATGTCCAACATCCGAATCAAGGTCTGAAAATTCTTCAGCATCCGTCTTCAAGTCCCCCATTATTGGGAATCTCCAAAAGTCCCGTCTGAGCTACCAAAAAATTATGAAAAATCATCGATCATCGTCCAGTGGGTCTTTAAAGCACTTTTGAGCCTTGCCGCTTAAAATCGTACTAATTGCAGCTGCCGCCTTTGACAAAGTCTATTTTTTCCCTAAAATTCAAAATTTTTGGCTATTTTAAAACACTTCTCGTTGTCAAAAATCATCTGTCATTGGCGACCACGAGATAGGGTGACTCAGCCCGTCAAATCCCACGAACAGATCTTCACATACACAATCATAAAGAGCATCAAGATGATACAAAAGAGATACGCATCACAGCTCTCACCCTACCCCCTGACAAAACCACGGCATGAAATCCACAAGGAGTAGGCCTAGCAGAATCTGATAAAAAGCCTAAAGTTAGTCACTAACCAACTATTCCAACACAGCCAAGCTAAAAAGAACAATCAAAGAGGTTATCCTAAGTGGTGGCCTAAACAACCTACCTAACTAAGGACAACTCAACTAGGAGCTCCTACTAGGTGAGGACTCCTATAGCCTGATCAACAAATATTATCTTTTAGCACATTGGTCCGTTAGCCTCTTATTTTCCATACTCTGGTGTGTAAAAAAGAGGGAGCCGAGCGTAGTGACCCAAGGAGAACAAGGCATCGGCCTTAGGTCGTGTCTTGGTACCCAAGAACCTACCAAACCCTCACGAGGTGACACTTAATCCTTTTCTAACGCTTATTTTTATTTTCACTCCAACCTTCTTTATTTTTCCAACTAGATGCTACCCCTAGGAAGATAAGGCATCGGCCCTAGGTCCCAGGAACCTACCAAGCCTTTGCAAGGCGATAAACAACTGCTCAAGGATTTTTCTTTCTTTTCTATTTTATGGTTTTAAGGGTTAGAACCCCTTTTTACACACCTCCGTATATTAATATATTTTCTTTCAGATATTTAGGGTTTTCCCTTTTGGGTGTTTTTAGTAGCCTTTTCTAACTGCATCACAACTAACAGAAACTCCTAGAATGGCCACCTAGCAAGTCAACAGAACAGGATCGCTAGAACTTCCTTCGAAAAAGGGTCTTTCAGTGCCTGACAATGCCTTTATAGGAGGCAATGACTACTCAGACCTCCCATAGACATACATAACCTAAACCTAGGACTTCATGCCTGGATTGTCAATCCCCAAAACAAACAAAATAAAGTAACCCTCACAAGCATATGTATCATTAATTGCGTAAGGGGAAAGACTCGGAAAAGGGATGAAACCACCTGGAATTGCCACAAAAAGCTCCTCTGCAGCAAAGGATCCCTCCAGTGACTTCATCAACATGTATGATGCAATCACTAAAAACAAACCATTAAACGTACCTGCACCAAATAGACATAGGGCCCTCTTGGCCTAAAGAAATAGTACATTAAACCCTTAAAAAAACTGGCCCTCTTGGCCTAAAGAAATCAAACATTAAAACCTTAAAACAATTGGCCCTCTTGGCCTAAAGAAATCAAACAAACCAGCTCATATAGATCCCTCCTTGAAAGAAAGCTGATATACAAAAATACGCTCTATTCCAAGGAGAAAATTAGGGCTCTCAGCCCTAAACTAAATGCATCAAGTTATGACCCATACCTCTTGCATATACAGTAAGAGGCATACGCATAACATGTCCTCTGACCAATCTATGGGTCCAAGATAATAGTAGTAGATGGGTCTCAACTACTCTTTGCATTACCCAAATCAACCATCGCCTGCCATATAACGTGTTGTCATGATGTTATGAGGACACAGTGTGAAAAAGTATGGAATGCATCATCATCCGACTTCTTTATTGATCTAGAGAGTCAATGTGATCTGAGCCATTAGTACTAGTGTGAGTTGCATGGATTATCCAAAAATACTAGATTTTTGGATAATTTTAGCCTATATTTGATATTATTTATTGTAAAAATCCAAAAAAGTTAGAAAAGCTTCTAGATTAGGATGTCATGTAAAAAGCTAGTTGCTTTTTCAGCCAATTAGGGGATTTTCACAAGAAGGACAGATTGACGAAATCACATGCGCCAAGATCGCTGTAAACAGGCTGAAAACTGTAGATTGAACTGAAAGAAGGAGCGATCTGGGAGATCCATGAGCAAGTGTCCTGAGGTTTTACCCCCCTTTCGAAGCCAATGGAGCCATCAGATTTGGGTTTCGGGCAACAGAGAAAGAGCTGATTTTTCTGATCCACGTTTTTGGTCTACGAAGGAGCTCCAGGAGAACTAATGCCTAGAGATTGCTTTTGAGTAGTGCGAAGATTTCAGGTTCTTTCAATACGTATTGATTCAATTCATTGTGATTTGTTTTTGTAGTGTTTACCACTTGGGTATTCTCTTTCATCTCCTATCTCTACTTCCTTCTACTTCTAATCCCCGGTGGATTCGACCCAAAACCCCTCTGACATTGGTGAACCCGACATGAAAGGTTGACAGAAGAAGGAAAGACAAGATGGGAGAACCTTCGAATACATTCTCTAGTGATGTTTTACAATAGTTGGTGCAAAATATGAATATGCTTATGCAGGTACAACAACAACAACATGTGATGCAAGCTTCAGCTCAAACAGAAAGTCTTGTGATGAATGCTTTGCAAGCAGTTGAGAGTGAGATGAAGTTATTCAATGGCAGGAATGTATTTGCATATGTACATACCTATGCTTAGAAGATGGAATTCTTTGGGGTGGCTCAATCTGCATGGATTTGGTATTTTGTACGTGTTACTATTCATGAATTGAAAGCACAAATTACTGAATTATACTTGTAGGATGCAGACTGGGTAGCCTTCAAGAAGACACTTAGGGAAGAATTTTGCATTGATAACACCAATTTGATTATGCGCAAGACTTTTCAAGAGTGTGTTTTACAGCCCAATAAGGGTCTTGTGGCTACAGAATTGTTAAGAGAATTTGAAAGTCGATTTGAGTAGTTGGATCTTGCAGAATAGCAAGCTCTTGCAAGTAAGAAAATTGAATTGTTTCTACAGGCAGATAATCCTGAGCTTCAAGAGAAGCTTGATCATTTGCTGGAGGATCAGACTATAGAGATAGGTTTGAAAATAGAGTGGAGACATGTCAAGGAAGCTGTTACTGCACTTGTGAAGAAGCATAGAAGAAGAGAAAGATTGCATGTCTCCACCTTGCCCACTGTTACGGGCAAGACAGTTGATGTATCCAATAAGCCACCTACTTCTGTGGCTAACCCTATGGTTGTACCTGCTATTGTTCCCTCTGTTAGGGAAGATGTCTTGGATGAATTGGTGAAAGGGATGCAGGATCTTCAATTGAAGGTTGCAAAATTGGATGAAAAAGGACAAGAGGAAAGGGGACGTGTAGCAGCCCCTAAACTTCGAAAAAGATGTATGTGGTGTGATAGTTTGTAGCACGAGAGAAAGGATTGTACTACCTATTAGGAGACCTTCGCACGACAGCTTATCTTTTGGAAAGATGGCAAGATCCATGCACAAGAAACGGGATTGCCTCTTGCTTTGAATTTTGGAAAGTGAGGTATGCACAAGTTGTTGGAGGACTTGGCTGTCCAAAATGCTTATGCGGCGGTACATGCTTTTACTTTTGGTTTATAATTGGATAGAATGCATGGCCAAGTGATGGTTGGTCCAAAGGCTGAAATATGGACACATGCTTTACATGCAGCTGAAAAGAGAAAGGTCACTGATAGTGAAATGTCTCATGTAGGGCAAGACATTCGTGGCATAACTGGTTGGGAATCACTGGTAGATGCATATTCAGTGTATGCATATTTAGCAAAGGTACAAAACATGGATGTACTTGTGGAAGAAAAACGAAAAAGAGATGAAGATATTGCAGGGACATCTAAAAGAATGACAAGAAGAAGTGTGGATAAGCCTAAAGCTGCAAATCAGCCACCTCCCGAGCATGTTATGGAAGAGGTCAGTCAGGAGCAAAAACAGGATAACAAACAAGAGGGCAAAAAGAAGGGCACGCAGCTAGGATATAAGTTGCAATCTGACATTGAGATAGCCATAGATCTTAAGAAGGTTCTTGAAGAACGGATCTTAAACAGTTGGGTGGAATTCACCTTGGGGAGAGGTGCTTGGCATTGCCAAGCGAGAATTTCATGATGAGATCATTGACATAATTAAGAGGAAGCATCAGTTTCTTGGTGATACCACTAGTGCATTGCTGCAAATCAAAGAGGAAACTGGTTTGTTGGGTATTCGAGCTGAATATGAGCATGAAGTAAGTACAGGATTGTCTATGCAGGATGCTATTAATCAATGGATGGCATGTGGAAAAGAGAAGAAAGTGGCTGAAAATGCATTGTCTTGTAGCAATATGCATGGTGGAGTAAGGCAAATGCAACAATATGGAGAAGAGACTCTAGGATTTATTCCTCAAAGTCACTACACAAGAAATCATTGGGCTAGAGCTACCACTAAAACGGTAGTGAAAATAGGGGAACATGAAACTCCTTGTGTTGCTTTACTTGACCATGGGTCTGAGATAAATGTCATTGAGCGGGGATTGTATGAAAATGGTGCATGGCCCGTGGACACTGGTCATGGTTGGCGTATGAGGCTGCAAATAATTCTTCAGGGGAGGTCTATGCTGCATGTCCTAATGTAAAAGTGATGATCGGTGATGTATAGGAAGAGCAACACTTCTTTGTGCAAGATAATTCCTCATATGCAGTGATTTTGGGACAACCCTATATTACAAGTGTGCATATGGAAACAAGGTGCTTGATGATGGTTCTGCTTATGCAAGAGTCAGAAGCAAGGATGGGAGAAAAGAAATCCAATTTCTTACTATTTATGTTAATCGTCCTAGAAATCGTGATACACTTCCAGAGTCTCCTTTGGTTCCAAATGCAAGGGAATTCAAAGACCTAGATTTTCATTAAGCACTACTGTAATGCGGGGCTACAGTAGTGTTGTTTAGAGGGTGTACTCGTCTCTTGATGAAATGAAGCATGTATTTACTAGTGGTCATTCTCAATTTATAGCAAATAGTTCATGTTGGTTTAAGCCTATGGAAGCTATGTGTAGGGCTGAACGCATATCTATGAAACGGGCTATTAAGAAACTGAGAGCATTAGGGCTGTTAGCTGAAAATGATGGCATTTCAAGCATCTTTTATGGACTGAATATTACTGACACTATGGCTGAAATTTCAGCAACTATACATGCAAAAAATGAGGCTGAAAACAAAGTGTTGTCAATATGTTCTTTGGATATATATGATGTTATGGCATTGTTTGCTCAGCAGGAAGGATTACAATGGGCTGAAGCACTTGTGGAGATAAAGTATAAGACAGTTGACAAAAAGGTGAAACCAATTGCTCTGCCGCTTCCACCAGAGAGTGAGGGTATGTATGAAAAAGTGTCAAGGCAACCAAGCTTACGCGATCCTAAAGATATAGGTCATCAGTTTACATCTAAAACATTACAGGAATTGAAAGTTGGTGCAGAAGGGTTTCTTTTGCCTACTAAGAGAAAATGTTTTATGCAAATGTTGGCTAGGTATGGAAAGGCATTTGCATTTCAGCCAAGTGAAATAGGTTGTGTGGATCCAAATGTTGTCTCTCCTATGGTCATATTTACTGTGCCACATGTACCATGGAACTTGAGGCCTATTCGAGTGCCTAAAGCTTACTTGCCGAAGCTGATGGATTTGCTAAATGAAAAGATTTGCATGAAGATCTTGGAGCCTTCTTTAGCCCCGTACTCAAATCATTAGTTTATTGTGCCCAAAAAGAATGGGGCTTTGAGATTTATTCAAGACATGCAACCGGTCAATAAAGTGACCATAAGAAATGTGGGTGCAGGTCCTGTGGTTGATGAATTTGTAGAGGCTTTTGTAGGCAGAGCGATCTATTCTTTGGGTGATCTTTACTCGGGTTATGATCAGTTTCAGCTTGCAATTGAAAGCAGGGATATCACAACCATGAAAACTCCTTTAGGGTTAGCATGGGTGTGTACTCTCCCACAAGGTGCAACAAACTCAGTGGCACACATGACAAATGCTATGAATAGGGTACTTAGGGATTTTATACCACAATTGACTATGCCCTTGTTGGATGATGTTCCAATCAAAGGGTGTGTAGTGGATGACAAGAATGAAGAGATGGATGCTCATGGATACAGACAGTTTGTTGTAGACCATATTGTGGATTGTGAGAGGATTTTGACACATCTAGAAGAGGTGCATTTAACTCTTTCTAGACAAAAGTCTATCTTTGGAGTTGAAGAGGTTTTGATTGTTGGGAATATGTGCGGGCCTTATGGGCGAAGGCCATCACCAGCAAAAATAGATGGGATTGATAGAATGCAAGATGTATGCACGAATGTATCAGAGGTGTGTAGATTCTTGGGTGCATGTGTGTTCTATTTGATATGGATTCCTCACTTTGCACATGTAGTCGATGCTCTTTATTAGCTTCTAAGGAAAGGTCAGAAATTTCATTGGGAAAGGAAGCATCAAACAGCAATGAAGAAATTGAGGCAACTCTTAAAATCTGCTCCTACATTGAGAAAGGCTTACTATTCACATGGAAAGCCTATCATTATTAATGTTGATAAAAGCCCAATTAGGATTGGATGGGAAGTTGGGCAAGATGATGAGGAAGGACAAAGATATGCAATTTGCTTTGGTGCTAAAGTATTGACTAAAGGACAGAGAAGATATCCACAGGTTAAAAGAGAATTATGGGGAATAGTGACATCCCTTAAATGTGATAAGGAGTATTTTATGGGTGCTCATGTAGTCATTGAGATCGATTGTTTGCCCGTATTGGGTATGATTACTAGTTGTGCTACTCCAGGAATTGCTATGCTTCAGTGGATTGCATACATCCAATCTTTGAACCCTGAATTTTAGCATATTACAGGAAGAGATAACCCAGTGATGGCAGATATGTTATCTCGAGCACGCTATGAGAATGAAGATGGGATGCCATGGATGAGGAGGAAGAAGATGACTTTCTTATGGCTAAAAATGATGTTGCAAGAGTGAATTTAGCAATGCAAGGTGTTGCTACAGCATTAACAAAAGCTTGGACAACAAAGAGAAGACACTTTAGATGTTTTGCATCTTGTGTAGAAGTGTTTCTGAAAGACAAATATGCAGGAGAGTGGTCAAGAATTGGTCAATATCTCACTACACTAACAAAGAGAGATGAATGGTCAGATGAGGAGTTTAAGAAGATCAAGAGGAAAGCCTATGGATTTTTCTTAAAAGATGGATACTTATGGAAACATGCTAAAAAGAAACAAGGTATGCCATTGCGATTTTTGGGTGACAGGGCTTCACAAGTAAAAGTAATGCAAGAATTTCATGAAAGCTTGTGGGCTGGTCATAGAGGTGTTTGGGGTACTTTTACAAAGATCAAAGAAAGATATTGGTGGCAGTATATGTATAAGGATGTTGCTCACTTTGTGGAAACATGTACAACATGTCAAATGGATTCAACTGTGAGACATCGGGATGGATTGCAACCCACATATCCATTGTCTCTTCATTTTAAGTGGGTGGTGGATTTGGTCACAATGCCTACAGGTCTTTGGCAAATGAGGTATCTTGTGCTTGCTCATGAAGACTTGACTAATCAAGTGGAAGGGAAAGCTTTACGTACGAAGACAACAAATGTTGTGTGTGCTTTTCTCTTAGAATAGATCTTTTGTTGGTATGGCTATGTGGGAAAAATTACAATAGATATAGGGGTGAGCTAGATGCAGATGAGGCTCATGATTTCTTTGCATGGTTGGGGATAAATCTTGCTTTAACTTCAACCTATAACCCTAAAGGAAATGGAAAAAGTGAAAGAGGTCATCCACCTATTGTGAAGGCATTGGCAAAAGCATGTGGAGAGAAGGTAAAAGAGTGGTCACGATTGCTCCCTTATGCTTTGTGGGCTGACGGAACAACTCATAGTACTATTATAGGATATATGCCTACAGAATTGATGTATGGTCAAAAACCTATCATGCCAATAGAAGAGATGAAAATCACATGGAGTGTGCTACCTTGGGAGGAGGAGTTGAATCGAGAGGAGTTGTTGGCCTTACGCATTAGACAGTTGGAAAGAAAGTCAGAAGACATAGAGGCAGCAACTACAAAGTTAAGGGCAGCAAGGATACAGAACAAGAAACGGTTTGACAAAAGACATAGACTGAGACCAAGAACCATACAAGATGGGGATTGGGTATTGGTTTATGATATCAATTTAGATAACCAGCATAGTGCCATGCGTAAAGTTTCCAAAATATGGTTTGGACCCTATGTGGTAAGACATGTATTTGATAATGCTACTTATGCATTAAATGAGCTGGATGGGACGGCCATCAAACTTCTAATAGTTGGGAAAAGAATAAAATTATTCCAAAGCCGAGAATCTACTACCTATGAGTTGCCAGAATTGGAAGAAAATAGTGGTCATGATACAGGGGCTAGCCAGGAAGTTATGGAAGATTAAGAAGTAAAGGATATGGTTGCAGAGGATGAGGACTCAGAATCCAGTGACAGCTAGGATTTTGGCACATACCGAAGGATGTGTAGGTTCAGAGGGGGTGGATTTCATGATGTTATGAGGACACAATGTGAAAAATTATGGAATGCATCATCATCCGACTTCTTTATTGATCTAGAGAGTCAATGTGATCTAAGCCATTAGTACTAGTGTGAGTTGCATGGATTATCCAAAAATACTAGATTTTTGGATAATTTTAGCCTATATTTGATATTATTTATTGCAAAATTTTGAAAAAGTTAGAAAAGCTTCTAGATTAGGATGGCATGCAAAAAGCTAGTTGCTTTTTCAGTCAATTAGGGGATTTTCACAAGGACAGATTGACGAAATCGTGCACATCGCAATCGCTGTAAACAGGCTGAAAACTGTAGATAGAACTGAAAGAAGAAGGAGTGATCCGGGAGATTCGTGACTAAGTGTCCTAGAGGCAGGTGTCCTTGTGTTTTACCCCCCTTTCAAAGCCAACTGGAGCCATCAAATTTGGGTTCCGGGCAGCAGAGAAAGAGCTGATTTTTCTTATCCATGTTTTTGGTCTACGAAGGAGCTCCAACAGAACTAATGCTTGGAGATTGCTTCTGAGTAGTGCAAAGATTCCAGGTTCTTTCAATACATATTGATTCAATTCATTGTGATTTTTTTTTGTAGTGTTTACCACTTGGGTATTCTCTATCTTCTCTTTCATCTCCTATCTCTACTTCCTTCTACTTCTGATCCTCCCCGGTGGATTCGACCTTTCGACAAAAACCCCTCCGAAAACATGGTCTGATAACATTCCCCACAAGCGACCAGGTCCTGTCTCATTATCTAGAGCAACATCCGGACTAGGACCACAGTTGAAAAAGAGGTCCTCTTCATAAGCAAAGCTGACTAGTGAATCCACAAACTGATTCCAAGAACGTGGAATTAGCTGAAGAGATACGCTCTTAAATTCATCAAGTAGGGTTATAGCAGTTCGATGATACATACAAAGGATAGAATTTCGGACTGTATATGTCTCATTGAGTTGATTTAAGATCTGTTGGGAATCCCCTTTTACTAACAACTGTTGAATACCACCTTTCTTGGCAACATTTAGTCCCATAATAAAAGCTTTATACTCCTCCATGTTGTTAGTGAATCCTACCGCGAGATAAGTAGCTAATTTCATTGTAACTCTGCGTCGGGGATCTCAGATAACTACTCCAACACTCCCTTTTTTATTAGGACCCTTGGATGCCCCATCAAATTATAATGTGTATGTCCACAATGGGTTTACACAGCCCGCCATCTAGAACTCCCCTATTCGTAATTATGATAGTCAAAATTCAACATATTACGAGGATGAACTGACGGCTCTATCCACCTTCATCATTAAAGCCTACAAGGGCGCTCGTCAAGATCTACAAACAATGATGACAAGAGACCTTAATCTCCCAAATAAATGTCCCGTCGTCTTGCTCAGCCACTTTATAGCCTGTATTCCACCATATGAGCTTTCCTTGATGATATTGTTGCTCGAGATATGGGTGCTCCAAATAAGGAATTAACCACCCCATCAACGAGTTTAAGCTCTCTTGCAGGTCTCAAATCAACCTCAGCATGGACCTACAATGCATTTAGCATGTTAGCATACTCAGAAATAATAAGGTTTAATCTTATTAAGATTAACCTTATTCTTAAATTCCACTCCCTGAGACTTATTTTTACCTAACCTAACTATCTTGCAAGGGCCATCCCATCTAGGCTCCAGCTTCCCTGGAAATAGCTCCCTATGCACATTGTAGTATAGAATTAATTGTCCTTCTTAAAGGTATATTTCTTTGCTTTTAGATCATGCAACCGCTTCATTTGACACTTAGCCACTTCCTAATGCAATAAACTCTGCAATTTGAACTCATCCAAGTGGGTGATAGTCATAAAACACTCTAATAGGGCAGCTTCATCACCCAAAGAATGATTGATTGCGAATCTTATGGTCGGCAATTCAATTTCTAAGGGCAAGACGCACTCCTCCCCATAAACTAATTTGAATGGGGTATAGCGAGTGGCTTGCTTAAACGTTGTGTTATACGCCCATAATACCACATATAATTTTGTATCCCAATCTCGTTTCTTTTTGGCGACTAACTTGGATAGGATACCCACAAGCTGCTTATTGATACTTTCAACTTGTCCATTTGCTTGCGGGTTATAAGGGGTTGTCTTATTATGCTTGATTTTACATGCTTCAGTTAGGTTTTTAATCACTTGTTCAAAAAATGGGTTCCACGGTCCGATACTATTTCCTTTGATGGACCAAAATGACAGATGATTTGCTTAAGTAGGAAACTAGCAATCTCTTTTGCATTGTCCTGCCGCATCGCCCGTGCTTTTGACCACTTTGTAAAGTAATCAGTGCCTACTATAATGTATCTCTTCTGAGTGGTAGACAACGGGGTAATAGGACCCACAAAGTCAATGCCCCACTTCTCAAATGGAAGAATAGCCATAATAGATGTAAGTGGACGCTTCCTATTCTCTCTACTATCATGTCTTTGACATGTATCACATCTCTTGACATAGTCAAATGAATCCTAGAAGATGGAAGATGGACGGCCACCAATATCTAGCTCTTAAAGCCTTTGGTGCCGTCAACTGCCCAACAAAGTGCCCGCCACAAGTGGAGTCATGGCACTCTTCTAAGATGAAAGGGACCTCATCAGGCATTATGCATCGGTGATAGATATTGTCTACCCTTTGCCGATACAACGTGCTTGCAATTATTGTAAATTTTAAAGCCTACTACTTGATCTTTTGCTTTTTTGACTTCGATAGACCAGCTCCAGTCTCTCCCGTCGACAAATAATGTGTTATCGTTGCATACCAAGAGGAAATAGATGCCGTATCAAACTTGAACAATGAGTTCCAGTCACTACCTTTAGCTAGACCTTCCTTTGGCTCCCCAAAGTCCACAAGGCACTCCACGATACCCTGCAACCTAGGTGGCTTGCTCTTAACCTCATAATCAAACTCGTGCAAAGTGATTAACCACTTTGCCAAACGGTCAAGCGGTTGTAGCTTATTCATCAGCAAACGTAGCCCTTCCACCTTCGTATAAAGGACAACATTCTCATAAAGGATGTAGTGCCTGAACTTTTTAGTCGCAAAGACTATCGCGAGGCACAACTTTTCGATATAACTATAATTAATTTTGAATACACCTAGCTTCTGATTAGCAAAAGCAATCGGGTGATACCACTTCTCTTCCCACATCTACACTAAACAACAACTAATGCTACGCATGATAGCTACTGAAAAGATATAAAAAAATTTGCCCCTCTTCGGTGCTTTCAGTATAGGTGCTCTTACAAGTTCTTGCTTTACATCCTCGAAAGCCACCTTACAAGGGTCACTCCACATAAACAAACAATTGAAGGATAATAGATTTGTCAATGGCAACGTTCTTTCTGCCAAAGTGTTTATGAACCATCAATAATATCCAACTAATGATAGAAAGCTATGGACTTCTTTAGGGGTGTGTGGCGGACTCATGGCAACTATAGCTTTGATATTTTTAGGATCCGTTGCAATCTCTACTGAGCTAACTACATGGCCTAGCAGGAGCCTATAAGGAATGCCAAAAATGCACTTCCTCGGATTGAGAGCTATGCAAAATTGTCTACATCGCTCAAAAGATTTTCATAAAATAATCAATTGCCTTTCTCTCACGGTGGCTGCCCCTAAATTGTCAATAAATACATTCAGTTCCTCAGGGGAAATATCACCAAAGGTCTTATTGACAGTTTGTTGCCAAGAACCATGCGCATTGCATAGACCAAATGCCATCACATGATATGTGAAGGTCCTGAAAACTGTTATGAAAGTCGAATATAGTCAGATTTGATTATTTTTCTTCTTCCTGATCACAACTGGTGAACACCATTTGATGTGTTGCACAAAGAAGATCAAACCCACTTTTCGTAATTTCTGTAACTCCTCAAACAGCCCATCCCACAACTCAAATGGCATACGCCTAACTTTCTGTCGCACAAGTCGGCTTCTTTCCTTCAACAGAATTGTATGAACAGCGAGGCTAGGAGGAATGCCTCTAAGTTCATGGTAACTCTAAGCAAAAATATTACGAAACTCTTGGATTAGAGTGACATAATCCTCCTATTCCTCCACACTAAGCATGGACCCTAGCTTTATTTGCCGCTCATCCTATAGCGTACCAAGGTCTAGCTCGATAACATCTGCATCCCTTATTCTATCTTGAGCTTCTAATGGCTCGTTCAATGTTACTTGATAGATGTCTTCTATGGGTGGTCGATCCCTCTTTGGATTCGTCAGCTGACGATGTTTCACTTTCAGACACATCTTCCATTGTCTCTAACTCTGTAGAAGACAGAGGAGCTCACTCACTTTGAGGTGATTCAGGACATGCATCAACTACAACCCATCTAGCACCTCTGTCAAATATCAATCTACTAGGGGGTTATCTACTTGATAGTTTGCTTGCAAAATCCAAGGTCGACCAAGAAATACTTGGTAACTCAGACGCCCTACAAACTGGATTACCCTAAAGTCCAACAGGCATTCTATGCTGGTAATTGTCACATGGACTTTAGTAATGTAGCCCTCCGACTGTCTCAGACTATCATCAGCCATTTGAAGGATTGTGGAGGCATCTTTCTGAATCACAACACCCAACCTCTCCATCAATTTAGAACTCATAATATTAACTGAGGATCATGTGTCGACGATATCATTATCCACTAAAATCCCATCAACATAGGTTGCAACCCTTGCAGTGCTTTTCGGCATGTTCAAACCAGTCATCCCCTACCCTTGCTATTCCCAAGGGTTCTACGATATAACCCATACGCAAGATCTTTTTAAATTCTTTGCGTACTCCTGGCGACAGCTTGATTAGATGCAAGAGATTCAGTTTGGTTTAACATTGCAAAGGGAGCTAGCTAAATCAAATTTGTGATAATTCGCTAAAGCTCGCTTCTCATGCCAAACCATCCACTCTTTAGGACATTGCACTGGCTTTATTGCCTCACTTTTAACTCTCACCTTCTTTCTCGATATCTCTTTATCTCTCTTGGCATCAGCCTTACTCTCTACGGGCTTCAGAGGTCCCCCTTCCTCATCAAGATTTAGAACTTGTGTTCCTTTATCACCTTGCCTAGGGTTTCTGTCAATAGGTTTTACATTATCTTTATCACCTTCTTCTTTATGTTTTTCGCCTCTTGTTACGGCACGTAGGCTAGAAGCTTCAGTGCTATTAAACTGCACAGCCTCGATGAGGCTCACCCCATTATTGCCTATAGCAGTTCTTTGACAGTAGCCTTACCCCTTTGGAGTATTTGTTTCGGCCCATCATCCTGCTAAAAATTATTTCCTTGCGCACGATGATTAACAGGCCCTAGTTGCCGATTGCTTTACTGGAGGGAATTGATCTTGCTCCAACAGGTGGCTACTAAATGGCTGAAATTCCCACAAATGTCACACTTGACATTTGGGCAATTATGTGGATAATGTTGCCCACCACACCATTTGCAGTTGAATCTAGAGGGTGCACCCTCTTCGGGGCATCGACTCCCTATCAGATTCTGTTGTTTCTTTAAGAAATTAACATCAACGGCTATTTACTAATATTGTTCAGAGATCATATCTGTGTAGTGCTTCATCATGTCCTCGACTTCGCTAAGGACATTTGACGAACTTGACTCATAGCCCTGATCATCTACCCATCGGCCCCTTGGCGGCACAATTTGATTAGGCATTGGTTGCATTGGTTGCTGACCCATATGAATGACGTTAGGCTTCGCTGCTTGGCTTCCCACATTTGGAGATATTTGACTAGCCATAGGCATAGCCACACTAGGTGGAGCTGGTAATAAAGGCACATTCGGCACCACATTCTTGGCATATGCTTGTATATCTTCATGCGGTTCTTGTCATGTCACATTCAACACGCACAGCCAGTATTGGCAAACTCCCTTAAGAAGGCTTCATAAAATAAGTCCATGGTGGTTATGGTTTCGACCTCAAGGCTGTGATACCATATAGTTGATCTTCCCTTCAGGGTCATGTTGAAGAACATCATTAGATGCCCTTCTTCTTGGATGCGGCAGTTAAACATCAGCTTTTGGAACTCCCTTATATGAAGCTCCACATCCTCTTCTACTAACCCATTACAAATGGGTAGGGGAAAACCTAAGGCTATCAAATTTGACATTCCCGCAGGGATTGCAATAGGTTGTACCATGGCAATGATCGAATTTGCTAATGGAACACACCTCCAAATCAAAGCTATGAATAGAGGAGAAGAGTTGTATATACCTCAAATAGCAAATAAACTCCAAAATCCAAATCGGTAAACAAACCAAACCCTCATGCTATGTTATGATAGAAGAAACCCTATTGCTTATTTTCCTTTGTTTTTGTGTGTTTTTTCCCTATCCTAATGCATCCAAATCACAAAAAAATATCTACACTACTCCAACATTTCAAACTCCCTCGCTTCCTACCTATCTACCTCAAGCATCGGTTCGGGAAAAACCTACCACAATGCTCGATTTGAAGCAGGCAAGCACTCAAGGCTTGAATCCATTGGTCTCGGCAACGAAATTAAAATGTAGAGGTGAGCATAAGCTCAACTGCCAAGACCCATGGACCGCTTATTGTTCAAGTGTTCCAAGCCGAGCACTAATGGCTACCTCTCATATAGCCGACGCGCTATCCATTTCTACGAGTGTGGTGAGCTTACCTCCATGCTCGATCGAGTTGCCTCCTCTCCCAAGCACTCTGGTAGCTCCATGACCCAAGTGCAAGCTTCAAGCGAGCTCTATCCTCAAGCTCCACACTCCAAGCTCCATTGCCACGAGCAAGAGAAGAGAAGAGAAGAGAAGGGAAGAAGAGAGGAGAAGATGGAGAGCTTCTCCACCATGATCCCTCACCCTCACACACTCACTCTTTCACACTCTTACACTCTCTCTTAAGCACAAGTTCAAGCAAGCAAGCAAGAAGAAGAAGAAGAAGAAGAAGAAGAAGAAGAAGAAGAAGAAGAGGAGGAGGAGGAGGAGGAGGAGGATGAGAGCTACTTTTGGCCACACACAAGAATGAGCTTCTCATTCACTTTTCAACTTTATATATAAAACCCTAAATCCCTTTTGGATAGTCTTTCTCTTATCCCCTTTTTTACATGGCCATGGCATAGGCTCTTTTTCCCATTGTCCTCCTATCTTCCTAGCTTCCTTCTTACCGCCCATCTACCTTTACAAATTGCACAAGTGAGAGCTCGATGCTCTTAAAATAAATCATGATGCGCCTTGCACTCTTTTACAAAAGTATTGACTTGCACTTTTTCTTGTGCACATTTCTCCTTGATTTAGAACTTTTTTACACTTCTTGTGTTTCCATATTTTTCTTGGCATGCCTTTTTCCGTTTCACTTTACCTTGGCCCTGTCTTTCGCTTTAGTTTTTCTAGATTTTCCACCTTGTTTGTCTAAGGATTAACATATGGGCTGAAACAAGCCCCTAAAGCCTGGTACCAGTGGATATATAAATTCTTTCTAGGTTTGAATTTCAAACATTGTACCTCAAATGCTAACTTTTATGTTTACAAGGATAGTGAAAAGTCTGTAATGATTATTTATATGTGGATGACCTTCTTATTATGGGGTTACTATGAAGATATGATCCATTAGACTTGATAGGCTTTGAGCTTTGAGTTTGAAATGACATACTTGGGATTGTTGCACTATTGTTTGGGAATTGAAGGGCCTGGAAAAATCTTCCTCTCTCAAAAGAAGCATGCATGGAAGATCTTGAAAGCATTTGTCATGACCAAGTGTAAGGAGATAGCTACACCTATAGAGATCAATGTAAAGTTATCCATTGAGGATACATCAGCACTAGTAGAGATTGGGAGGTACAAGAGGTTGGTTGGTATCCTCATCTACATGTGTAACACTAGGCCAAATATCAGTTTTAATGGTGGTGATTTGAGCAGGTTCTCAAACAAACCATGAGAAAGTCATTGGAAAGTTGGGATGTGGGTGCTTAGATACTTGAAGGGAACTCTTGACTATGGTATCACATATAGTTCCAGAAGTGCTCTTATAGGAAATTCTGACTCGAATTGGGTAGGTGACAATGATTCCAAGAAATTAGTTTCAGGATATTTTTTCTCTTTAGGTATAGGAATATTCTATTGGATCAGTAAGAAGCAACCAACTATGAAATTATCTTCTACCAAAGTAGAGTACAAGGCAGATTGCTTTGTTGCATGTGAAGTAGTATGGTTAAGGAGGATCCTATGGCATATGGGAGTATAGGATGAAGATACAAAGTGTTAAGACGTGAAAATCAAAATTGTGTCACCAATGCCAAAAATCCTATTTCTCATGCACACACCAAACGTATTGAGATCCAGTATCACTATATACATTACTTGATCAAGGATGGGACAGTAGAGCTTGTCTACTATCCATGGTCTACTATCCAATTGACAAGAATGGAGTAGATATCTTCACCAAATCTCATACAAAGGGTCCCCTTCAAATTCATCTTCAAAGACTCCCCAAGAATGTAGTTCACTTGTGGGTGGAGGACATTGAGAAAGGGTGTTAGATATGCTCAATGCCCCACCTTCATAAGGTGCCACCAATTATTGAGATGACAAGCTCAACACATGCAGACATTGATCATGGACCGCCTGGTTAGATGGGTCCACACATCTACACTTAGCACGTCGGTGGTCATTATGACTCTCACATGGCCATTGACTCATTACTTATTATATTCAAGTTATTACACCTATTTACAGCTGGCATAGTTATAGTGCCAGTCGACTAGTGTAGTCGGTTATGCATTGTTTGACTTAGTAGGCCACTTTCCTTTATGTTGTATCTTATCTATACTTTGTGTATATTGTAAAGTGTGTGGAAGAAGAAGAAGAAATCAGCAAGAAAATGTTTTGGCCTCCATCTCTCTTCTTGTCTCTTGAGTGAGCTTCTCCTTGTGCGTTCTGTGTGTGTTCGGCGCAGCATCTTGAGCAAGTCCCCCCACCACGTGATTCTTGACATGGTATCAGAGCCGCGCCATTGAGAGAGGCTGATTTTGAAGGCTGAAGTAAAGGAGAAGAAGCAAGGTTCAAGCAAGCAAGCCACGGGTAAGAAGCTCTCCCATTCTTCCACTCTCTCTCTTGGATAGTGCCTGTGGAGGCACCGGAAGCAGGGTCGAGCAAAAATCTCAGATTGCGGTGAGATTTGGTGTGCGCAAAGAGCATTGTGTATTCTGTAGAGCAGCCCTTTAAGGCTGTCTTGCAGTTATTTTGGGCATCTAAGGCCGTTTCAGGCCCCGTTTTAGAGCTGCAAGGTTGCGAGCAGTAGTTTCAGGGTACATTGTGATTTCGGCTATTTTGATCGAAAGTGGGTGCGCATATTACAGATTGCGAATTTGTAATTCTTGAGGTGTTTGCAGGAAGAAAACATAAGGTTTATCTGCAAACAGGTTGCATATTGCATGTACTGTTGAGCAGACAGTGAAAAAGGCTGTCTCGTGTATTGCTGTGCACTACAGGTCGAGGGTTGTAGAAGATTTGCATGTTGTTTGGTATTAGTTTTGTGATAATGGCAGAGAACAGTGGAAGCCCCATCATTGAGAAGCTTGACAAGAACAACTACCCTTCATGGAAGTTCCGTGTCATGAACTTCCTTATTGAAAAAGATCTCTACGAGTTTGTTTTAGGTGAAGAAAAGGAGCCGGAGGTGAGTGATCCTCCAATTGCAGAAGAGACAAAGGCATGGGAGGAATGGAATGCAAAAGATAAAAAGGTCATGTATTGGTTGTCTGCAGTAATTGACAATAATATGCTCGGACATATTAGAAATGCAAAGAATTCATATGCAGCTTGGACCATACTTGAAAGTATGTTTTCTGTAAATACAAAGGCATGAAAGATTCAACTCAAGCAAGAGTTGAATACATTGAAGAAAGGGAAGATGTCTATCAATGAGTATGCAGTGAAGGTAAGGAGCATTGCAGATGCCTTGGCAGAAATTGATGCAATGCCCGACGATGATGATTTGGTGTCGTCTACCTTGGGTGGACTTAACAATGAAAAGGCTTGGAAGTCTTTTGTAACTTCCGTATATGTTAGAAAGCCATTTCCAGATTTTGATGAGTTGGTCTCCCTTATGATCACTAAAGAGATCAACATGCAAAGTGAGACATCTGAAAGAAGTGGTGAACAGATCCAAGCTTTCTACTCCAGTTCAGGAAGGAGATGTGGCACGTTCTCTTCAAGAGGCCGTGGTACAGGACGTGGTAGTGACAACAAGCAAAACAGATTGAATCAGCAATTTGGCAATATGTAGGTTTCAAGAGGTCGTGGTAACTCTAGAGGCAAGGGGAGCTTTAGAGGAAGAGGTGGATGGCAGAACAGAGGTTCTAACAACTCTAGTATTGTGTGTCACTACTGTGGCAAAATAGGTCATATTGCAACCCAATGTTATGCTAAGAAAGATGATATCCGCAGTGGTAAGTTGCAACAAGGAAACTATGCATCGTCTTCACGACAGAATGAAGACAAAAATGAACGTCTGTTTGTTATGCAGCATATGCTGAATGCTATTACAGGAAAGGAAACACATGATGATGTTTGGTATGTTGATTCAGGTGCATCCAATCATATGACCAGCCATGCAGAATGGTTTAGAGAGATGCAGAATTTGCAAAATGCAGGCTATGTGCAGACGGGTGATGATTCATGCCACCCAATTTCACACATTGGAAAATTTTCCTTGTCCTTGCATCATGGTAAGACAAAGAGTCTTTCAGATGTATTACATGTGCCATCTATTACAAAGAACTTGGTGTCAGTCGGTCAAATGGTAGAGCAAGGAATGCAAGTCAGATTTAATGCAAAGGGCTGCTTTGTAGAAGACTTCAATGACAAGTGCAGGTTAGTTGCAAAGGGAAGTAGAGTTGGACGTATGTTTACTTTGGATGCTGGAATTCCTACTATGAATACTGCTATGTATGCTAAAGGAAAGGGTGTTGTTGCAGACATTGAAATTTTGCACAAATGCATTGGACATGCAAATGTACAAAGATTGAAATTAATGTAGTCCAAAGGGTTGGTTATAGGTTTGCCTACATTTAGAGTTGCAGAATTTCATAAGGTATGCGAAGCATGTTAGTTTGGTAAGCATGCAAGACAACCCTTTTCACATGACAGAGATGTAAGCAAAAATATCCTTGATGTTGTGCATACAGACATTTGGGGGCCTACACAAAATGTATCTCTTGGAGACAGTTCATACTTTGTCACATTCATTGATGATTGTTCTAGAAAGCTGTGGGTATATTTTATGAAGGAAAAGAGTGAACCATTTGAGCACTTTAGAACTTTCAAGGCTGCAGTTGAAAGAGAAATAGGCTTGAAAGTAAAGTGCTTGAGGTCAGATGGAGGGGGAGAGTACCTCTCAAATGAGTTCAGTGATTTTCTGAGGTCTCATGGGATAAAGAGACAGTTCACATGCAGGTATACCCCACAGCAAAATGGGGTTGCAGAAAGGAAAAACAGGCATATTACAGAAGTTGCATGCGCCTTGATGGCTAAAAAGAATATGCCTAAGCATTTCTAGTCTAAGGCTGTTCATACTGTTGTTTATATTATGAACAGAACTCCCACAGCTACAATTCATGGTATGACTCCTGAAGAATGCTTTGCTAGCAAGAATCCTGGTGTATCGCACTTGAAGGTATTTGGCTGTGTTGCATACATTCACGTGCCAGATGAGTTGCGAAAGAAACTGGATCCAAAGGCTGAAAAGTGTGTCTTTATTGGATACTCTTTAGAGCAGAAAGGGTATCTCTGTTATAACCCTGTCACATGTAAGTTCAGAGTGAGCAGGGATGTCATCTTTGATGAAATGAGCAGTTGGTATACATCTAGTGGTGATGCACTAGATGATGATGATGATCATGACACTTCTGTGCAGGTTGAAAAGCAAGAATCATGGACTCTTAGTGGACCAGAGACATCATCTGGTAGTCCTTGGTCTGGGAGACTAAGGAGTAGCTCTACATCTTTGGGTGCATCTAGTAGCACTACAGGTAAAGACAAAGGAAAGAATAAAGTGTCAGATGTCTTTGATGCAGTTCTTGAAGGAGACTCTAGTGGCTCAGAGAGCTTGGATGATGAGCTTGGTATTCCTTCTGTCAGGACACCAGGTGTATAGAGAGCTCATAGTAATGTAAAGGCTCCATTGAGTAATCCAGTGGTACGCAGATCTAGCAGTGTCAGATACCCTGTTAAAAATTTTAGTTTTGAAGGTTATGCAGCTCACCATTATGCTTATATGGTGAAACTAGTTGAGGATGTTGAGCCCACTTGTTTTGAGGATGTTGTTGGTCATACTCATTGGGATGCAGCAATGGATGAGGAGATGGCTGCATTAGAGGCCAATAAGACTTGGGATCTAGTATCATTGCCGAAGGGCAAGAAAGCTATTGGATGTAAGTGGGTTTATAAGATTAAGCACAATGCAGATGGTTCTATTAGTAGGTACAAAGCTAGGTTGGTTGCAAAAGGCTATGCGCAGACATATGGCATAGATTATGATAAAACCTTCAATCCAGTTGCTAGGATGGCAATTGTCAGATGTGTGATTGCCTTGGCAGTAGCAAAAGGTTGGAGGTTGCAGTAAATGGATGTGAACAATGTCTTCTTGCATGGTGATTTGCAGGAAGAAGTGTATATGGATCAGCCAGCAGGTTATGAAGATTCAGAGCATCCCACGTATGTGTGCAGGTTGAAGAAGGCACTTTATGGGCTCAAGCAAGCACCTAGAGCATGGTCTGACAAGATCAGAGAGTATCTTGTCAATATTGGCTTTTATGTTTCTGATGCTGATCACTCACTTTATGTGAGAAAGGGAGATGCAGGTTTGGTCATCATAGTCATCGAGGTGGATGACTTGATTATTACAGGTGATAGTGATAGTGGAATTGCTGAAGTCAAGGATTTTTTGAAGAAGAAGTTTGAGATGAAGGATTTAGGTGAGCTAAGGTACTTCCTTGGCATTGAGGTGATAAGATGTGATGATGGTATATGGCTATCCCAAAGACAGTATGGCTTGGATATGTTATCCAAGTATGGTATGACAGCATGCAAATCACTTTCCATCCCGTTGGAGCAGAATGTAAAGTTGAGTGCTGATGTTGGGGATGAGATAGAAGACCCTACTATGTTCAGGAGGATAGTGGGGAGTTTGATCTACATGACCATTACAAGGCCAAACTTGAGCTACGCTATCGGTCTTGTGAGTCAGTTTATGCAAGTACCTAGAAAGCCACATTTGAATGCAGTCAGACGCATATTGAGATATGTGAAGTCCACATTACATTATGGACTTTTCTATGAGGCAGGTACAGATGTACAGGTGTTTGGATACACAGATGCAGATTGGGCTGGTAGTATGTTTGATAGAAGATCTACCAGTGGATACATGTTCTCTCTTGGTAGTGCAGCAGTTGCTTGGAGCAGCAAAAAGCAATCTACAGTTGCTTTGTCGAGTACAGAGGCTGAGTATAGAGGTGCTGCTATTGCAGCATGTGAGGTAGTATGGCTACAAAAGTTAATGGCTGATTTGGATGTGCAGGTGGAAGGTCCAATTGTCACTTATTGTGACAACATGAGCAGTATACAGTTGGCTAGGAACCCTGTGTTCCATGCTAGGACAAAACATATTGAGGTACACTACCACTTTTTGAGAGAGAAGGTACTAGCAGGTGAGATTGACTTGGTGTATGTCAGCACACAGGATCAGATAGCTGATATATTCACGAAGGCATTGGGTACAAAGAAGCTTCAAAAGTTTCGAAGCTTACTTAGAGTTGCAGAGATGCAGTTGAGCTTGAGGGGGAGTGTTGAGATAACAAGCTCAACACTTGCAGACATTGATGATGGACCGCCTGGTTAGATGGGTCCACACGTCTACACTTAGCATGTTGGTGGTCATTATGACTCTCACATGGCCACTAACTCATTACTTATTATATTCAGGTTGTTACACCTATTTACAGCTGGCATAGTTATAGCGCAGTCGACTAGTGTAGTCGGTTATGCATTGTTTGACTTAGTAGGCCACTTTCCTTTATGTTGTATCTTATCTATACTTTGTCTATATTGTAAAGCGTGTGGAAGAAGAAGAAGAAATCAGCAAGAAAACGTTTTGGCCTCCATCTCTCTTCTTGTCTCTTGAGTGAGCTTCTCCTTGTGCATTCTGTGTGTGTTAAGCGTAGCATCTTGAGCAAGTCCCCCCACCACGCGATTCTTAATACCAATGATCTATGGTACTCTAAGTTGTAAGGCCCCCATTATGAGAAGAATCCATGTGTGAGAACTAACCTTGTGTGGGTTATCCTGACTTGTATGTTAGATGAGGTCTATGTATAATCGGATGGAAAAAATGTTATCTTTGTGTATCTAGCCTTTGGGTTAGACAGAGTAGTTATGTTGGTAGAAACTTGAGGCATAATTCATCAAGTTATGAGGTGCGAGAGTTATCAATGGTCCCGCTTTGGGGTCCAAGGGTTGTGAAAGTGGCCCCTAGCAAGGGTATCTTAGGGGGGCCTATGACCCCCTAAAGGGGATTCGAGGAGGGTAGTGTCCCCGACCGACCAACAATAAAGAAAATATACCCTAGAATATTCTATGGATGACTAGGAAAGGTTCATAGTATAAGCAGACACACCAACCAAACTACCTTTCTGATCTATAAAAGGAAGACCACTCTAAAGCTAACATCAATCTATCTTTCACCCAGTTAGAGTTCTTTCAGCTACCCTAAGCTCTTGGCCTATCATTTGTCTAGATCGTGATCTAAGATTCACAGTGGAAGCACAGGGGTGGACAAAGCCATATTTATATCAGTTAATTTGAAATTAAGTTAGTATTTGTTCTTCTCATATTTGTTGAGTGTTCTCTACTCCTTGGTCAGATTCTATTTGTTGCTGAGCCATGTAATTTCTACACTCAAATGTAGCAGTAATGTTATGTTACAAAATGAGTGCTTGTGCTCAATTAATTTTTTGACTTTCATTTCCCAAATAAGAGTGATTTCAAAGAAAAACAAATGATAATGTAGTTCACTTTCCCTTACATAATGATTTTAGATAGGATTCTTTTACCACTCAAAGATGATATAGTTTTCCACCACGAGAAGGCCTTCATCAAACACAAATAGATAAGTAGTCAATTCCCAAAATTGACAAGAGGTCAATTCAAGAGTCAATCCCCACAATAGAAAAGTGATCAATTCAAGAGTCAATCCCTAGGTTGTTAGGATATTTTTCCTTATTACCCACTTTTCTACAAGCAATTAGTCCTAGATATGACTCAGTTAATGAGTCAAGATTGGTTGACAAGTTGGCAAGTTGTGAGGCTACAAGATCAACGAGAGCAATTGATGAGTTGGTAAGTTGTCAAGCTACAATATTGGCAAGTGAGTTACATCTAAGTGGGTAAAAAATTGAGGCTATGTGTCACAAATTCCAAGGTTTGTTGAGTTGATAAGTGTGGCTTGATATCAATGAGTTCTTGCTACAAGATATTAATAAGCTTTCTTTTGATAAATGGATCAATGTCATGTGGATGGATAGTTGAGTTTGAGTGTTGACACTTGATAGCTTGTCAATCAATGTATGTCACTGGACTATATTCCAAGTTTCAATTGCCAAGTTGACAATTTGAATGTTTTCCATGTTGATGAGTTGGCACCAAGGTGGCCGTTTTACAAGTTTGTGGGTGGAAAATTGGCAAGTTTCGAGTTAACATGTGAGTCTCTAGTTGACAATTTTTATTTTAGCACTTTAATCTATTTTTTTTATTTTTCTTTTATTGGTAGGTTAACAAGGTGTGGCAGACTGGTCAATTGATGCATTGGTAGGTTAACAAGGTGTGGCAGATGTTGATGCATTGGTAATTGTTTTTGTTTATTGATTGCCAAGATTCCCCTAATGAGTAGTTCCCTTGAAGAGCTTAAGTTTCATTGACATGTTTAGTTTATATATTGATGAATTGATTAGTTTTGTGTTGATGGATTGACAAGTTCAAGCATCACTCAGTTGTCATGTTTCTTGACAAGTTGATAAGTTTTCCCACAAGGTTGATAGGTTTATTCATGATGATTTGGCATGGCTTGTGATGGTCTACAATAGACTGTTGGCACATATTTGATCGAAGCAGTCTCTAAAATCAAGAATGAGGTGAGAAAAAACTTCAGAGAAGCATTGAAGAATCCCATTGATGAATTAGCCAATTCACTAGCTCATGAGAGTTATCTCAAGGTGCAAGTGGATGTGCATAAGTTTAAAATGTCACAACAACAAGGGCTCTACAAAAAGAACCATCCATAGAATCTCCACCTATAGCATTGATGATATAATAGAGCTAAAAGCACAATTAAGCTTAGCAAATGTAGCATTGAGCCATTTGGATTTTGGCCAAGTATGTGATCCTTCAATACCAAATCCAACTAGAGAAGTGTTGAGAATTCATTTAAAGAAGATTGGTAATGAAGGTAGTAGTTGAAAGATTGTTAGGACCTAAAATAGGCCTAACATTGGCACTAGGGCTCTAGTCGAGGGCTCCTATGCTCACCAAACCATCCTCATAGCCTCGTGGCTAGGAGCATCTAGAGGTCATGCACTAGTCTAAATAAATCACACATTTGTATCGATTTGCGATCCAATGGTTTTTACCCTTCCTAACTCCAACAAAGGGAGTATCCAAATATATAGGTGATCAACACCTCGATTCACATACACAAAGAGCTCCTCCCAACCAAATGTTGTGGCTCCTACGGCTCTCCTACAGCCTGATGATTGGCCCCAGAGGAGGATGCATTGTCTTAAACATAGAACACAAGTGTAACAAAGTCCTCTCATAATATAGATCAATGAGTGGAGTCTTAGAGTTGAGGAGGCTTGGGATCCAAGAAAATTTTCTTGGTGTGGCCATTAGTGTCATAGTCTATGGAGTCAAAAGCATCATCTTCATTGTCTTGAATTGGGGGATCATACTTGGAGTCACTTAGCTCCTCAATTGTGATGCATTGGTCTTGCATTAGCAAGATGAAGAGGCCCTTGTGGAAATCAAGGTGCAAGTTAGCCCATTTCCATGTGGGGCTAGTCATGAGTTCTTCTTCTAAGATATTCACATTGGTAGCCCTTCGATCTCAAAAGCATGGCTCCCATTGGCTAAGGATTTGGGGCCCTAAAATAGATTCTATTGAAGGTTGATGGAAAGAGATGTAGTAAGTGGTGAATCTTTCTAATTTTACTCAAGTGCTCATGGATCAAGCAATATTTCAACTCCTCACTGAATGGAAATTCTAGGGTTACAAGTATGTACATCCAATCTTGCTCATCCTCAAGGGAGGGAATATATCCAGTCAATGGTTGTGTGGTCAAAGGGTTGTTAGCATCACCTAAGAAATACTAGAAAGTAAGGAAAGAAGAGAGAGAAGCCATAGAAGTTGTGAACAAAAAGGTGAGATAAGAGACAATAAATGTATTAATGTTCAAAAGATGTGAAAATTTACCTACGTCTCCCTTTTATACTTGTATCAACGTGACAAGGTATTATTAATAATTCCACACAAAACATATATGTTTCCCAGCTTCTTATAGTCCATCCCATCCCAAAGGTTTTTGCACACAAAAACAAACTTACAAGAGTTGGAAAGGATGGATGAAACAAAGTACTACTCTATTTTCACTTATACAAAATATGGAAATGAATGGAGGTTTGAAGACATATGGACTAAAATGAAGACATGAAGGTAAGCCTCAATTGTATACATGATCCTAATAACTTCAAAAGAGTTCGGAGCCTTTAAGTCTTCAAGAAATAGACTCAAAATGAATCAGACAGCTTGTTGTAAAAGTAGACCCAGCTGAACTAATTGACCTATGTAGGTGGCATATTTCTAAAAAATTTACAGAATAAAAACTATTCTAAAATAGACTGCTATAAAAACCTTGTTTGAACCGTGACTAGCTCCACAGTAATTATGCTTAAGCCACACCAATGCATCCTCTTGTAGATAAGAAAACTCATCTAATATGGATTCGGGCCTTCAAGAAGCTTATTTAGGTGGTAAATCTCTCCACCTAATCAAATATTCAATGATAGAACAAGAGTGAAGCTTCTTCTCACATTGACCTATGATAGCCTCAGGAATGTATTGAATAAGACATTCTTCATCTATAGGTGGAAGCTCATCAAGTGTTTCCATAGGAGCACCATAGAAAGGCTTGAGCTGGCTAACATGGAATACATTATGAATCTTAGTGAAAGAGGATAGTTCCAATCTATGTGCCAAGTCTCTAATGCTCTTTAGGATCCTGTAGGGTCCATAAAGCCTATGAGAAAGCTTGTTACTAGATCCATCATTCAAGGTAGAGTAATGAGACTTGGGCACCTTCAATAGAACTAATTCTCCTTGTTGTAACTCTAAGGGTCGCCTCTTCTCATTGGCATACATCTTCATCTAATCTTGGGCCTTTCTAAGATTCATATTACACTAATAAATAAGGGTTTGCGTTCTTTCCAATTCTTCTTTCCCATGAGGATTGATTTTCTCATTGAAAATGATTGTGGGTAACCACACCTTATAACTATACATAGCCTCAAAGGGTGAAACTCCAATACTAGCATGAGTGGAGTTATTGTAGGCAAACTCAGCCAAATGCAACAAGAATTCCAATATGTTGCACATCATGACAAAAATGGCAAAGGTAACTCTCCAACCACTTGTTTATCCTTTCTGTTTGGTCATCAATCTGTGGATGATAAGCTGTAGAAGGAGCCAATTTAGTACCCATGGAGTAGTATACCACCTATCAAAAGTTACTCATGAACTTTGAATCTCTATCATGTACAATCACCTGCGGTAATCCATGTAATCTAAAGATCTGCTCCATAAATTGATTAGCCAATTGTAAAGTAATAAACTATATCTTGGTAGGAATAAAATGGACTGCCTTAATGAGTCTATCCACCACCACATAGATACTATTTCATCCCCTTTTGGTAGTAGGTAAACTACTAATGAAGTCTATGGTATTGTGCATTCACTTGCCCTCAGGAATAAGTAGTGGCTGCAACAAACCACCTAGCTTATGGGTGTTTTCCTCATTCTACTAGCAAGGCATACACTTCATAACAAAATCCTTAACATCTTTCCATAGTACTTTCAAATAAAATCTTTTTTTAATCTTATCATAGGTTTTAAAAACTCCAAAATGTCTAGTGAAAGGTGAAGAATGCAACTCCTCCACAATTTTTCGTGTAAAAGAAGAAGTACAAGAAATAACAATCTTTCCATTTAACCAGATTAGGCCATTTTTAAGTTGATAATGTAAGTTTTTCTTCAAGAGACCTTGCTCTAATTTTTCAAAAACATGGCTGAGTTCATAATCCAAAAGATAGACTTCCTATAATTCTTCAATCTAGTCAGTATGTAGCTCAGTCCTAGCTTAAACTTTACATGCCCATATGCGAGAAAGAGAATCAGCTACCACATTGTCTATGCCCCTCGTATGAGTGATGTCAAAATCATAATTTTGTAGAGTAGCTACCCACCTATGTTACTTAGGAGTGAGATTAGATTGAGTGAGGAAATGTTTTAGGACCCTGTGATCACTTTGAACTCTAAACCAATTGCCATACACGAGTAATGGTGCCACTTGTTTATCTTATGTAAGATAGATAACATCTCTTGGTCACAGACATTCATAGCCATTTCCTTATCTATAATCTTGTCTTTCAAAGGTAATAACTCCATGCTACTATAACAAAAAAACCCATATGCTGCCCACCACAACCACTAATATCACAGTATATGGTAAAATCTTTCAAAAAATCAGAGCATATTAGAATTGGAGCAAAAGTAAGGAGTTCCTTTAACTGGTTGAAGCTATTGTCTACAAGTGCATCCCAAAAGAAAGCTTCTTTCTTCAACCTTTCAGTCAAAAGGGGTTGCAATAGCCACATAATGCTTAATGAATCAATGATAAAATGATGATAGACCAAGAAACCCTCTAAGTGAAGAAGTGATAGTAGGTGTTGGCCAATATTTAACACACTTCACCTTTTTAAGGTCAGTATATATCCCTTTTTCATTAGCAATACGGCCCAAGTACTCCACCACAATCTGCATGAAAAAGCACTTATTCTCTTTAGCAATGAGTCTGTGATACCTCAATACATCAAAAACCTTTCTCATATGTGATAAATGGTCATGTAGAGTCTTGCTATAAATCAATATGTTATCAAAGAATTATAGGACAAATTGGAAGAGAAAAGGCTACAAAATCTTGTTCATTAGACTCTAAAAGGTAGTTGGGGCATTAATAAGCCCAAATGGTATTGCTAGAAAATAGTATAGCCCATGATCAATCCTAAATGTAGTCTTAACTTCATCACCCTCTCACATATAGATATGATGATACCCTGACCTCAAATCAATCTTGGTAAAGAATCTAGCCCCCTTGTGCTCATTAAGAAAAACATCAACTCTAGATATTGGATACCTGTTCTTCACTATGATCTTGTAGATCTCTATAGTCAATACACATATTGATCTTTCTTCTCCTCTAACAAGACTGAAGATGCATAAGGTGAAGAACTAGGCTCAATGAACCCCATCTTTGGAAGCTCCTTGATTTTCTTGGTTACTTCTTCACGTTCACACTGATCTCTTATGCATCTTCGATCAATACTGCTCTCTTAGGAGGTAATGAAATAAGTACTTCAAACAAATCCCTATACTCCTCAAGAAGAGCTTTCAATGCTGGATGATCTACTAAATTTTCAAACTGATATTCAACCTCTTTATTGAGGTACTTCTTCAAACAAATCCATGTACTCCTCAAGAAGAGCTTTCAACATTGGATGATCTGCTAAATTTTGGGACTGATCTTCAATCTCTTTATTTAGGTGCAAGAAAAAAATATGTGAGCTCCTCTTCTACTCCTTGAGTTATTGAATGGTGATAAGCTGAAAATCAAATTTACTAAAGATTCCTTGTAAATAAATGGATAGGTTGGCCTTCAAAGATAAACTCTATATATAGTTGTAAGAAATCCATAGTAATCCTTTCTAAGGTTATCAGCCAATCACATTCGAGTACAACATCTATGTGCCCCATTTCCAAAGTAATCAATTTCACATTTGCTTCATAATTTTCAACCAACTATAAAGAAACATGTGGGCATATTTGAGTACTCATTTCTTCTTCCACCATATGCTATTTGAACTCTTATGGGCTGTTGTAAATCAATGGGAAGATAACTCAATCTGTCTACAATTGACTTTTTCATAAAACGGTGTGCATTGCCACTGTCTATCATGATAAACACATCCTTTCCGTGAATATTACCCTTCATATGAAGTATAATAGGATTCTTAGAATCTATTGAAGCATCCATGGAAATGGAACAATTAGTGGCTGCATGTGGCTCATCATGAATTCCTCCCAGATCAAAAAGTATACTACCACCTAGATCAAAAGGAAAGGTGTCAGGAGGATCATAAAAGTATTCTTTGCTAACTTCTTCCTCAACATCCTCATTTTCAATGGTAGTCACAAATGCATTGTCCTCATCATTATCATCCTCTAAGTCTTCAAAGACTAACATACTATGGACCTTGGTTTTTGCATTCTTGTATATACTTTTTGTTGCATGATTAACTATATACTTCTCCTCACATTTAAAACATAAGCCTTTTTCTTTCCTTTCTTTGTAGAGATCCATAAGAATAGACTTTGGCTTAACATTGACTCTTGAACTAAATCTAAACTTGTTATCCTCTTGTTTAAAATCTACTCTTGGACTATTTGTTGTCTTGAAATTGCCTTGAGATCTTGAAGCATTGAACGATGGTTAAGTTGGCACTCTTAAATTCCCACTTGGTGCATGATCACTACCATAAACATTGCTAACTTTTCCCTATTTTAAAATAGTCATTGGCTATCCATAACTAGGTTGTTGAAATGAGGACTCTCTTCTATACTTCCTTCCATAACGTTCTACAAGCTTTATAGCTTTGAAAATATTGGTAGGGTTTTGTGCCATAACATCAGTTGTTGATAAAGAAAGTTCTAAACAATACATATACTTGTGGAGTTTAGCTTCATCACTTATACTCTCTACATACATGGTAAGGTTGAGGAGTTGGTTTGTATAATCCCATACACTTAGGCCTATTTGCTCTAATCCATATTGTCTTCATGCTTAATTTTCTTTTTCAAGAGGAGAAACAAAGACTTCAACCATAAGTGTCTTGAATGCATCCCAACTCTTTACTAGTATACTCTCCTTCTTGATGTATCTCTACCAAGTATGCACAAACCCTTCTAAATGTAATGATAAAAAATAGATCTTCACGTCATTAGTAGTAAAACAAGCCCAAGTCCATCATTTCAAACTAAGATCTCAAAGCCTTTTGAGTCTGACGGATCATATATTCAGAATCACCTATAATAAGAAGGTCGTCCACATATGGGATAATCAGTACAAACTTTTCGCTATCCTTGTAAACATACAAGTTAGCATCTGAGGCACATCTTTTGAAATCCAAATCTAGAAAGAATTTATCTATTTGTTGGTACCATGCTCTAGGGATTTGTTTCAACCCATACAATACCTTCTTCAACTTACAAACTTTGTTCTCTAAATGGGGGGCATCAAATCCTAGTGGCTTAGCCATGTATACCTCATCCTTGAGATCACCATTCAAGAATGTTGATTTGACATCCATTTGGAAAACTAGCCACTTCTTATGAGTAGCCACTATAAGTACTGTGTGAGTACTAGTCATTCTAGTAGTTGGAGAAAATGATTCTTGAAAATCAAATTCTTCAACCTATAAAAATTCATGTGCAACTAATCTAGCTTTGTACTTTTCTAAGATACCATAAACCTTGTAGTTTACCTTCCAGACCCACTTGGTGCTAATAATCTTCTTCTTTTTTGGCCAATCCACTAGCTTCCATGTGTCATTCTTTATTATGTTGTCATACTCACCTTGTATACATGCTCTTCATGTTGGATTGGCAAGTGCTTCTTCCAAATCTGCTAGCTCCTTTACTTCTCTCATAATCTTAGCCATCAAGGACATATGGACTATGTGAGTATAAGCCTTTCTTTGCTCTTCTACTCTCAAAGACCTCCTTGGTCCATCTGCCTTTTCCTCAATTATAATAGGCATAGGATTACTACAATCATAGAGCTACTTTATTCATTGTGGCAACAATGGATTTTCTAGTGGTGTGATTGCATATTATTGGTAAACTTTGTCCTCATCATTTGAAGATGAGGCTTCCTCCTCCTTGAGTGTTGTGGGAGCTCATGATTAACTGCCAAGACCCACAGATCACTTATTGTTCAAGCATTTCAAGCAAGCTCTAATGGCTATCTCTCACCTAGCTAATGCACCTCCAATCCTATGGGTGTAGTGAGCTTACCTTGATGCCCAAGTGAGTGGCCTCCTCTTGCAAGCACTTTGGTAGCTCCATGATCCTAGTTGCAAGCTCAAGCAACCTCATGCCTCCTCCTCCAAGCTCCATCCTCCATAGCCATGTGCAGTTCAAGAGAAGATAAGAGAATAGAAGAAGAGAAGAAGATGGAGAGCTTCTCCATCACGGTCCCTTGCCCTCACACACTCACTCCTCCCACTTTTTGAGTTTATATACAAGCCCTAAATCACTTGGGCACCCATCCCCTTTTTTACATGACCTGGCATCTTGCCAAGGTCCTCTTTCCCTATTCCCTTCTAGTTTCCTTATCCCCTCACCTATGCCCATCTAGATTTTACAATTTGCATAGGAGGGAGACTGGCGCTCTTTTTACAAAATTCTGGTGATACCTTTGCATGCACCTTCACCTTCAACTTGATCTTTTGCACTTTTGGCCTTTCCTTTCTTATTCGTTCGTCGGGCTGCCTTTTTCACATCATTCATTAATTTGAGTTTGAATTTTCTTTTTTTCATATTTTGAGTTTTATTTTTTTTGTCTCACATCGGGGTTAGCATTACCCCCTCCTAGTCAAGTGCCAGTCACATGGCACATATGGATCTTTGTTGGTGAGGCTCGATGATGTGAAAAGTCATGTGAGTCGATGATGGGACCTTGTGGATGTTGGTCATGTGAGAGAGGCTTGTTAATTGATGGTGATGGTGGAGGTTGAGAGGATATTGAGTGTATGGTGGAGCCTCTACTGTCGCTGGTTAGGGGCATTCAAAGGGATGTGCAAGGAGAAGAAAAGTGCATAGCCTCTGGGGTGTGTCTACCTTACCGTGCAATGCATTGTGTTTGTGCTAGTGGAACTAGGAGTTGGGTTGAACCACAAGCAAGATGGGTGTTGTCCCACACTTGAGGACCCAGTTCCTGCAGTGGGGAGGTGCAGTGGGCAGCTTAGGGAGACAGGCCTAGCCGAGGTTGACCTCCCTAGATGTGCACTGCTCTTAATGTGCCCTAAGTGTGATGTGGGGGATCAAAATGGGCTAGGGGGTTAGGGGCAAAGTTGTGGCCGACCGAAGCCATTGGGCGCACCTAGGTTGAGGACCCCTAGGTATAGTGACCATGGCACTCATGAGTTTCTTGCTTTTGCTTGTGATTTTCTTCCTGTTGTCTTATTCTTGTCCTTTCCTCCACTCTCTACTCTTTCTTTTCTTTTCTTTTTTTCTTCTTCTTTTTTTCTTTTTCTTTTTCTTCTTCTTCTTCTTCTTCTTCTTCTTCTTCTTCTTCTTCTTCTTCTTCATCAACAAATTGTGGCGAGAAGCTAGTCTTTATCCATCATAGTCGTGAGAGGGAGAAGTGGGGGGTTTAGGGGACCTATTAAGAAAGCTTTACCCGTGCATGTACCCTTTTAGGCTCATTCAAACATTAAGAGGGGTTGTGGAAAAAAAGGGATGGTTGCAGCTAGTAAAACAATTGTCGCTCATGTCATCTAAGAGAGCTATGCAAAAAGATGGCAAGAGGGTAGCGTGCATCATTAGCCTAGCCACCATTGCATAGCCATCTATGCCATCCTTGAGATAAAAAAGAGTGGCGGGAGGTTGTATTCTTGCAGAGTAGGTTCTTGCCTTAATAATATTCTAAGGAGCCTAAGGTAATTACAAGTTGTTAGGAAGGCGGGGTTTTGAGCAAGATCTAAATTCAATGAGAAAGTGATCAATGGAGGCGTACAAGTCTTGCTCAAAGAAGGTGAGCACTTCCTCGGGCTTAGTGGCATTGACATTGTAGATATTTGGGAAATCATATTGGCTATGGACATTTGGATTGAGGTCCACTCCTACCCTTTTAGGATATGGCATGTAGGTGGGGTTATTCCTCTCAAAGGGCAGGGTGTTGAAGAATGACATCCAAGCATCCACATTGCCATCCCAGATGCGGCTTCTCCATCCTGGATGGCACTCCTAGCTCTTCACCATTATGGGCACTTCCATGATCTTATTCTCCTATTAGTCAGGATCCTCCATTCCCCATAAGGTGGGATTCTTCTCTCTTTTGGCCACCCACCTATCTCCCAGTCTTCTTCCTACATTAATCACCTCTTCCACCACCTCGGTTGATAACCCTCTACTCAGTGTAGTGGAGAATTGAAAATTAAAGTCAAAGGGGTCATAGCTATTCTCTTTCTATTCCCATACTATAAGTTTTGTGTTCCAGTCTACTAGGAAATAGTCTTCTCGTGGAGGGATGGGCGCTTTTGGGGCCACTGCTACTCAAGCTGTCAACATCCTCCATTTTCCTAGTCCAGCATGTTTGTTATATTCCTTCTTATCTCCACTTTTCTTTCGATAGTGGTATCTACCTCCTATTGCACTTCAAGCCATGGAGAGGGGGTTGTGGGACTAAGGGTTGTTCCATTTCAAGGCTTGGCCCTGCTTCTTCAATCGGCCTTTGCATCTCTTCTCCCGTATGCTCTTGTGGCTCTGCGTCCTTGGGCTCTGCTTCTTGTGCTTGAATGTGGAGCACATATCTCAAAGCCCTATGAGTGATCTCTAGCTTTCTCCTTAATGGTTCAATGCCCTTCTCCTCTTCAGATTGTGTGGCATCTAAGAGAGTTTTGAGGAAGGTGCATTGTTGGGCTTTCAAACTAATTTGCACGGCCTCTTCCCTGCTTTCTTCTAACACCTTGTCACCTTCTGCAAGTCCTAGCTGGCTCGCCAAGCTTCTCACCCTTCCTTTTCTCATGCCCACCCATTCATCTGCTCCAAGATTTCACTATGCCTTTGGGCTAAGGCCTTTATTCTCCTCTCTTGCTCCTCAATTTCCCTTTCTAGTATTTTCTGCTCTTCTAGCTCCACATTCAACCTCTTCTCCAATTGGTCCACTTTTACTTGGTACCTTTGGGCCCTCTCTTCTTCTCTGGGCTATGAGCTCCTCCATGGCATTCTAGACTCTCCTCATCTGTCATTGTAGCTCCTCTTGTTGTAGAATCAAGAGTTTTTACTCCCTTTGAAGTTCCATTAGCTCGCGATTCTTGTCTTCAAGTTTTCTTTGTGAGCTATCCTCTTACTCCTCCTTAGCCTTGAGCTGTGCCTTTAGCTTACTTATTTTGCATTAATACCCCTCTACTTGGTGGATTCTCTTGAGCTGGAAAGCCACTAATGCATCTTTCTCCACTTTTAGTAGCTTTTGGCCACAACCATCTTCTTTTCCTCCCTTGCTCTCTCCAGTTAGGATAGGAGTTCCTTAATATAATCATCATAGTTTGTAGACGAAGGCAGTGCTATAGGGATATCATCATGGATGCTTCTACCCTATATCTCTTAGGATCTTGTCATGATTCTGTATCTGTAGCACAACTACCAGTCTCTTTGTGCCCATCACTGGGGTTCCTACACTTGCACCTTGACTTATCTCTTTATTGACCAAAAACTACACCCAGGCCATAAGGTTATTGCTACTGTGGTAGAAGTGCCTTGGGTGGATGTAGAGACTAGGGTGGTAGGTACTAGGACATAGGTAAAATGGGGTCAATTAAACCCTTACCCTTGCCCTTGCCCTCTATTACTAGGGGTGGCATGATTTTGGGTACTTGGGAGCTTGTCCCTGGGCGTTCTTCTCCATGAGGGCTCATGGCAGCCACCTCCTCCTCTTTGGAGAGCTACTCCACTAATAGGCGAATGGCACTGGATATGTCTTCTTCTTCTCTCCTCTTGAGCTCCTCTACCTTGTTGAGATAACAAGCTCAACACATGCAGACATTGATAATGGACCGCCTAGTTAGATGGGTCCACACGTCTACATTTAGCACGTCGGTGGTCATTATGACTCACACATGGCCACTAACTCATTACTTATTATATTCAGGTTGTTACACCTATTTACAGCTAGCATAGTTATAGAGCCAGTCAACTAGTGTAGTCAGTTATGCATTGTTTGACTTAGTAGGCCACTTTCCTTTATGTTGTATCTTATCTATACTTTGTGTACATTGTAAAGTGTGTGGAAGAAGAGGAAGAAATCAGCAAGAACACGTTTTGGCCTCCATCTCTCTTCTTGTCTCTTGAGTGAGCTTCTCCTTGTGCATTCTGTGTGTGTTCGGTGCATCATCTCAAGCAAGTCCCCCCACCACGCGATTCTTGACATGGTATCAGAGCTGCGTCACTAAGAGAGGCTGATTTCGAAGGCTGAAGCGAAGGAGAAGAAGCAAGATTCGAGCAAGCAAGCCATGGGTAAGAAGCTCTCCCATTCTTCCACTCTCTCTCTCTTGGATAGTGCCTGTGGAGGCACCGCAAGCAGGGTCGAGCAAAAATCTCAGATTGCAATGAGATTTGGTGTGCGCAAAGAGCGTTATCTATTCTGCAGATAGGCCCTTAAGGGCTTTCCCGCTGTTATTTTGGGCATTTGAGGCCGTTTCACGCCCCATTTTAGAGCCGCAAGGTTGCAGACAATAGTTTCAGGGTACACTGTGATTTCGGCTGTTTTGACCAAAAGTGGGTGCGCAGGTTATAGATTGAGAATTTGTAATTCTTGAGGTGTTTGCAGGAAGCAAACATAAGGTTTATCTACAAACATGTTGCAAATTACATGTATTGTTGAGTAGACAGTGAAAAAGGCTGTTTGGTGTATTACTGTGCACTACAGGTCGAAGGTTCTAGAAGATTTGCTTGCTATTTGGTATTAGTTTTGTGATAATGGCAGAAAACAGTAGAACCTCCATCATTGAGAAGCTCGACAAGAACAACTACCCATCATGAAAGTTCCGTGTGACGAACTTTCTTATTGGAAAAGGCCTCTACGAGTTTGTTTCAGGTAAAGAAAAGGAGCCGGAGGTGAGTGATCCTCCAACTGCAGAAGAGACAAAGGCACGGAAGGAATGGAATGCAAAAGATAAAAAGGTCATGTATTGGCTGTCTGCAGTAATTGACAATAATATGCTCGGACATATTAGAAATGCAAAGAATTCATATGCAGCTTGGACCATACTTGAAAGTATGTTTTCTGTAAATACAAAGGCACGAAAGATTCAACTCAAGCAAGAGTTGAATACATTGAAGAAAGGGAAGATGTCTATCAATGAGTATGCACTAAAGGTAAGGAGCATTGCAGATGCCTTGGCAGCAATTGATGCAATGCCCGATGATGATGATTTGGTGTTATCTACCTTGGGTGGACTTAACAATGAAAAGGCTTGGAAGTCTTTTGTAACTTCCGTATATGTTAGAAAGCCATTCCCAGATTTCTATGAGTTGGTCTCCCTTATGATCCCACTGAAGAGATCAACATGCAGAGTGAGATATCTGAAAGAAGTGGTGAACAGGTCCAAGCTTTCTACTAGAGTTCAGGAAGGAGACGTGGCACGTTCTCTTCAAGAGGCCATGGTACAGGACGTGGTAGTGACAACCAGCAAAACAGATTGAATCAGCAATTTGGCGATATGCAGGTTTCAGGAGGTCGTGGTAACTTTAGAGGCAAGGGGAGCTTTAGAGGAAGAGGTGGATGGCAAAACAGAGGTTCTAACAACTCTAGTATTGTGTGTCACTACTGTGGCAAAACATGTCATATTGCAGCCCAATCTTATGCTAAGAAAGATGATATTTGCAGTGGTAAGTTGCAGCAAGGAAACTATGCATCGTCTTCACGATAGAATGAAGACAAAAATGAACATCTGTTTGTTATGCAGCATATGTTGAATGCTGTTACAGGAAAGGGAACACATGATGATATTTGGTATGTTGATTCAGGTGCATCCAATCATATGACCAGCCATGCAGAATGGTTTAGAGAGATGCAAAATTTGCACAATGCAGGCTATGTGCAGACGGGTGATGATTCATGCCACCCAATTTCACACATTGGAAAAGTTCCCTTGTCCTTGCATGATGGTAAGACAAAGAGTCTTTCAGATATATTACATGTGCCATCTATAAGAAAGAACTTGGTGTCAGTGGGTCTGATGGTAGAGCAAGGGCTGCAAGTCAGATTTAATGCAAAGGGCTGCTTTCTAAAAGACTTCAATGACAAGTGCAGGTTAGTTGCAAAGGGAAGTAGAGTTGGGCGTATGTTTACTCTGGATGTTGGAATTCCTACTATGAATGCTGCTATGTATGCTAAAGGAAAAGATGTTGTTGCAGATATTGAAATTTGGCACAAACGCATAGGACATGCAAATGTACAAAGGCTGAAATTAATGCAGTCCAAAGGGTTGGTTACAGGTTTGCCTACATTTAGAGTTGCAGAATTTCATAAGGTATACGAAGCATGTGAGTTTTGTAAGCAGGCAAGACAAACCTTTTCACATGATAGAGATGTAAGCAGAAATATCCTTGATGTTGTGCATACAGACATTTGGGGGCCTACACAAAATGTATCTCTTGGAGGCAGTTCATACTTTGTCACATTCATTGATGATTGTTCTAGAAAGCTGTGGGTATATTTTATGAAGGAAAAGAGTGAAGCGTTTGAGCACTTTAGAACTTTTAAGGCTGCAGTTGAAAGAGAAACAGGCTTGAAAGTAAAGTGCTTGAGGTCAGATGGAGGGGGAGAGTACCTCTCAAATGAGTTCAGTGATTTTCTGAGGTCTCATGGGATAAAGAGACAATTCACATGCAGGTATACCCCACAGCAAAATGGGATTGCAGAAAGGAAAAACAGGCATATTGCAGAAGTTGCACATGCCTTGATGGCTGAAAAGAATATGCCTAAGCATTTTTTGTCTGAGCCTGTTCATACTGCTGTTTATATTATGAACAGAACTCCCACAGGTGCAGTTCATGGTATGACCCCCGAAGAATGTTGACTGAATTTTCTTCTCTTTCACCCTTATCACATCAACTTTCCATTTTATCTTTCTTGTAAATATATTATAATAATGTGCTTCAGGAACCCACCTCTTGTAATCTAGTTCCCTTTCTCTAGCTTGTCTCTACCACCACCCTTGGCTTTTTGCATGATGACCAAGGTGGGGACTTGTCCCATCCACTATTCTCCATATTATCAAAGATGCCATACATCATCTAATATTATGTTAATCAAAAGAATTAGCTTAATCTAATCCCTCATAGAAGCTATATAAGGTGCCCATGGAGATGTAAAGATATAATCACAAGCACATGAGAGCACTCTAGATCACTAAGCCCAAAGGGAAGCCACTAAGAGCACATTATGCAACACCCTCATGCTGGTACATCTCTTTGAGGTAAGATATGAGTGAGTCTTTTTTTTTAATATAGCATTCCATGAATACATAATAACAAGCTTCCTCTACCTCTTCTCCTCTTGTCTCCCTCTCTTCTCATCTCTCTCTCCCTCTCTCATATTCTAATATGACCTCTAGATCATATGATGTCCAAATCGTATGTACTCTCTTCTAATTCTCCCTCTACATTCATACTTAAAATTATTAAGTAAGACTTGCCATATGCTCTATTGGTGGGGAATCTTAATTTTCTCATTTTATATATATGTTCATGGGAGAAATCAGGAGCCATCACCTTTCTTAACCTTCAATCATCTTCATTTCCCTTAAGATGGGCTACAAAATCTCTATTGTGAAGCTGTGTTTTGGTTCTTTCCATTCACTTAGAAAAGGGATATCCTAGCCCATCCTCCCTTTGGCTAGGTGATACCCTTATTTAGCTCTCTTAGTAAGGATTGGAGCCTGGGTGGGTAAGAGGCAACCCACTCATCTTTTTAGCTCTCATTTTGGTGCCCCTGCTAAGGAACTTCTCAAGCTACGCTCTACAATTTCTATGAAGGAAGAAACATCTAAGGAGTTATCCTCTTTTTCAATGAGTATTTGTCAAGGGATCACTAAGGAGGAATATTCATCAAACCCTATTGAAGGAATTCATTGCTCAAGAGTACCACTATGGTCTTTAGAGGAAGCTCAAGAGAAGAAGAATCTTTATCAGCAAATGTCACGTATGCAAGTAAAGCAAGTTAATTACACACACCCTTCTTTACTTTAAGAGAAATCTTGCTCTCATCAAGTCTCTAGGTCAAGGCATTGTGTTGAGTGCTTTTTGTCTAGTGTAAAGACACTCCCTAAGAAGCCTCGTCTTCAAGTGGTGAAGGCGCTTTCAAATTTGGGGATTAACAAGTTTTTGGACAGGGAGTTACACATCAATGGTGTGCAATATTGGTGAGAGGCTACATATGGTGATGCATTCAACTACTACTAGAAAGAAGGCTCAAAGTAATTGAGAAGGTAGCTATGGAAGCCTATGAACTTTACAAGGCTGATGATGGTTACACTAAAGCTAGGCTAATCACTGGTGAGAAAATCCTTTGCATCTCTCGAGTGGTGGGATCTAAGAGGTCAGAGCTTTAGAAACATGCTTCATGAAAGTTTGTAGTGAAAATTTGTAGGTAATGCATAAATGAATAATCCTATTTTCTACAACTTTCAATCGGTTCAAAACATTAGGCTAGATGTTTGCATTAGTAGAGATATACATTTTCAGCAAATGTTGGTTTTCTATTTTGGAGTTGAGAGGTCAAGAGAGATCTTGTTTTCCCCTGACCCCATAATATTTCCTATTTTGGATTATAACATCTCCTTTAGTGTGTACATATTCATTCTACTCTAAGTGCATCCCATGAACCATAGGGATCTGTATGGGCCTATCCATTCTCTTGCTAGGCAAATTGTGCACATAATAGCTAGCACAAAGCTCATGTTCCAAAATATCATAAGGGAATTATTGGGCCCTCATCGTCTTACTGAGATTAATGCATCTGTGAATCTATTTATTCTACCCTCGTGTTCATCTTTGTTTTGTATTGAGCTAGATCAACATCTTCCTATCATGGCTTTTCCAAGCTTTTTTGGGTACAAATGGAAGAAAGCTCTAGACTTTTTAGATGACTTAGAAATGGCCTTCCTAATCATAGGACAGGATGATGAAGCAACCAAAGTACGGACCTTCTCTTTAGTTCTAAAGGGTGATGCTCGAGTATGGTATCAAGCTCTCCTGGAGGCTACAAGGGGTAACAGGGATGATCTCAAGACCGCATTCTTGCACAGGTACCACGATACGGAGCCTCTTGAAGATCTTTGGAGACAACTTCTAGATCTTTGCCAAACCTTACTAGGGGAGTACCAACCATATGAAGACATGTTTATAAAATTGTGGGATAAATGGATAGCCTCCTTAGCCAAGGGAGAGAGAGAGTACTTGATTGCCTTAGGAAAGATTCTCAATGAAGTGGCCGGGCATGAGAGATACACTATTTGTGATAGGTATTCAGGTTATTTCCAAATCCGAATAGCTAAGGAGGATCAATAGAAGACCACCTTCATCACACATTAGGGGTATTTTGCTTACAAAGTAATGCCATTTGGATTGACAAATGCCCCAGCTACCTTCTAGCAATTCATGAATTATGTCTTCCAGTCATATTTTGGTAAGGCCATCAGGGTTTTTATTTATTATTTTTGTATTTATAGTTCTAAGACTCTATATCTAAGGAAGGTGGATGAAGGTTTCAACCACCTTGCACAAATGGGGGAGCACCTAAACCATGAGAAGTGTTGTATTGGCGAAAGTAGTGTAACTTTGTTAGGGCATATTGTAAGTGAGAGGGACATTGAAGCGGATCCAAACAAAATTAAGGCCCTATTGGCAGTGCTGTCACCATCTTTTACCATGAGGGGGTTTGTGGTGGACATTTTGCTCAAGAAATAACCATCACAAAGATTCTCCACGCCAGTTTTGTGTGGCTTAGTCTGCATTGAGATGTGCAACATTGGTGCTGCACTTGTGATGCTTGCCAAAAGGCTGGACCGAGAAAGCTAGTGCATGAGGAACAAAATCCCATAACTACATATGGCCCATTTGAGAAATGGGGAATTGATGGCCACTCCCCCGAACTCAGTCTGGCAAGGAATACATCATAATGGGTGTGGACTACATGACGAGGTGGGTTGAGGCTTTAGCACAACTAGTAGGATCACAGTTCAAGAATGTGGAAAAATTTGTGTTTGAAAACATTTGTTACAAGTTTGGCAAACCTTTAGAAATTATCTATGATCGGGATTCTCGTTTTAGGGCTAATCTAGTGGGGGAGCTAATGGAAATGCCAAAAATCAAGCGCATGCATTCTACTCTCTACTACACACAGCGTAATGGTTTGGTTGAAAAGGTGAATGGGCTGATTTGTAAGATAATTACCAAGAAAGTACACGTACACACCAAGAACTAGGATAAAAAATTAAGTGCAGCTCTTTGGGCCTACAGGACTTCATTCAGAACCTCACTTGGCTATACTCCATTTCACCTCGTTTATGGCCAAGAGGCTTTTCTTCCTATAGAAGTAGAACTGGCCAGCTTACATGTTTTAGTAACCAATTGAGAGAAGAATCAAGATAAAAAGTTAGAGGAAAGGATCTTGGATCTAGAGAGGCTAGAGTTAGATAGAGAAGAAGCAATCCAATACTATTCCATGTAGGCTAAAGAGAGGAGGAAGAAATTTAATAAGAAGCTAGCTAGCAAGTACATAAGGGAAGGATCACTTGTGTGACGCTATGATAACCGCTTTGATAACAGAAAGGATGCTAAACTTGTGTTCAAGTGGGAAGGGCTATTCATGGTCATCAGGAGATATCCAAATGGCAGTTATAAGCTAGATGACATGGATGGGAGGGTTCACAAGACAAGGGTAAATGGATGGTGACTCAAGCCTTATTTTCAAAGAATTATGGACACTTTCGAGCAGTCATTTGACAAAGAGCCACCAATGAGGGGGTGCAGTCCTTTGCTCTATTGGACCATCATTAGCAAGCTAGACACATGAATGCCTCTAGCCTAAGGGGAGGGCTAATGATCCAGGTTTTTAACAAATCGGATTTCTACCACAAAATTTGGCCAAAACCCCTATCAAGAGCCTTACCCATAGCTTAAACCCTACATCTTATCACTTTGGGTTACTCTTCAAGCACTAGGTATGCTACATTGCTTCTCGATTATGATAACTCTAGCAAGTGGGGAAACAAGTTCAGGAGGGATGTCAATGTAAAGGGTAAGAGGGATGGGTTCTCTTAGTGATGATGGAAATGGATTACACCTAGGGGTTGAGTGAGTGCATAGATTTTTTTCAAAGGACTAACCTCCAACTATACTTAGGTTCCACCTACATCACCAAGATTTGGAATCTATCACCATCATTAGAGGACACCTCACCCTTGTACACAAGTCAATGTCCACATAATGGTGTCATTTGGATCTTACACAAAAGCTTATAAGCATAGACCCCCTCTGTCACATGCTTATATGTATTTATATATATATATAAGGAATTAAAGTCAAAGCAGCTTTTGGAAGCCCTTTTTAAAAATTTTAATAAATCCCAATGGAAATCGAATTTCAAGATAATTCTTGCATTGTCCGACCATGTTTCAACCTATCTACAAAGTTTCAGAATAAAATTTTTGCAAATTCTTCACCGATTTGAAGTTACAAAGGCGCAGACTACTTTGCTGCTAGCAATTTTCTTCTCTCTTTCACCCTTATCACATCAACTTTCCATTTTATCTTTCTTGTAAATATATTATAATAATTTGCTTTGGTCACCCACCTCTTGTAATCTAGTTCACTTTCTCTAGCTTGCCTCTACCACCACCCTTGGCTTTTTGCATGATGACCAAGGTGGGGACTTGTCCCATCTACTATTCTCCATATTATCAAAGATGCCATACATAATCTAAAATTATGTTAATCAAGAAGATTAGCTTAATCTAATCCCTCATGGAGGCTATATAAGGTGCCCATGGAGATGTAAAGACACAATCACAAGCATATGAGAGCACTCTAAATCACCAAGCCCAAAGGGGAGCCACTAAGAGCACATTATGCAACACCCTCATGCTAGTACATCTCTTTGAGGTAAGCTATGAGTGAGTCACTTTTTTTATATAGCATTCCATGAATACATAATGACAAGATTCCTCTACCTCTTCTCCTCTTGTCTCCCTCTCTTCTCATCTCTCTCTCCCTCTCGCATATTCTAATATGACCTCTAGATCATATGGTGTCCAGATCATATGTACTCTCTTCTAATTCTCCCTCTACATTCATACTTAAAATTATTAAGTAAGACTTTCTATATGCTCTATTGGTGGGGAATCCTTATTTCCTCATGTTATATATATGTTCATGGGAGAAATCAGGAGCTATCAACTTTCTTAACCTTCAATCATCTTCATTTCCCTTAAGATGGGCTACAAAATCTCTATTGTGAAGCTATGTTTTGGTTCTTTCCATTCACTTAGGAAAGGGATATCCTAGCCCATCCTCCCTTTGGCTAGGTGGTGCCCTTCTTTAGCTCTCTTAGTAAGGATTGGAGGTTGGGTGGATAAGAGGCAACTCACTCATCTTTTCAGCTCTCAATACTTTCTCACATTGGCACATTGATTCTGCTCATCAATGCATTGTACCTTTGGTTGAAAAACAAGGCATGCACCATTTTGACATGTAGCTCCACTTTAGGGTCAGGGATATCAGCCAAGTTGATGCCATTGTTGGTGTGGACTAGTACTTTGTCCATTTCCAGCATGCTATACATGTCCCTTTTCAGCTGCCTTTCAACTTTCTTGGCCAGGCCCAACACTCTCTCCATGAGCTCGATGGTCAAGTCCACTTCTACTTGGCGGGTTTCCTCTCCTTGTTGCGCAGTCACAGTGCCGCGGTTCCTATTGAAGGTATAGAGGAACTCCGCACACTTTTCGTAATCCATGTCTTGGCCAACCTTCTCCATATACTTTTGCAACTTGCATGCACTCACGAGCTGCCTTATGGCTTGCTCCTCCATAACTACATCCTCCAAATTTAGGATATGCATGAACTTGAATTGGTTGTAGACCCTCGTCTCTACTAAGAGGCCATACCTTGCTTGCTCTTCCTGTGAAAATGGTAACTTATTGGCTTTCTCCCATTCTGCCATTGTACTATCATGAAACCATACTCACCATCACTATTCTTCATGTAATTTTGTAGAAAGACACATCGAAAATGGAGAACATGCTTATGGAAACTCAAATGCTTAACCATAAAAATGGAATTTTCCTTTAATCAATTTATGCATTCCTCAAAAACTTTATGACCCTTTTCCTCATTCATAGGTTTATTTTTATCCATTATTTTTCACTTTTGGATGTTGATTGAGGTTTAGGATTTGTTTTTATGTTCCACACCTTTTAAGTTCCATACCTTACCCCCTCCCCCATGGAGATGAGAAGGATCCTTCCTAGGATTAGAGGTTGAAGGGTGAAGGCTATTCAAGTGTTTCACCTTCACATGAGCCAAGCATAAAATTTTGAATTGTGCTCCATTTGAGCATAGTGGTCCATGTTGAGAGGTCGAATGCTTATGTGGGTGAGGTAAGTGAGGATATCCATTAAGAAGTCCCTGAAATCCATTCTACTAGCAATGTGTAGCTCCTCCTCAATCAACAGGAAATCTAAATAAGGGTGGGTTATGATGTGCTCTTCTAGGGGTCGATTGCAAATGGTGGTCAACACCTTATAGGAGGTTGGAGCAACATAAGTTGGGTAGTACTCCAAGGTTTTGAATGCACATCTCTACTCATTGTTGGTCATGATTTGGCAACACTTGAGCTCTCATTAAAGTCGGAGAGCATACTGTTTTTGCAAGAAAGATGAGTTGTTGTCAGCAAATTTCTTTAACTCACCAATTTATTGGTCTGGTGGTAGGGGATATACTCTTATTATATGAGGTGATGAGCCATCTTTGTTGTGCTTCCTTGCGGGAAATCTCGATGGCAATTGATGGGACCTCAAATGGGCCGGCACTGGCTATGGCACTAGCTAGACCTCATTTTCATAACAAACAAACACACCCACACGGCCTCGCAAGCCAGGAGCGTCTATCTGCTGGTGCTAAAGGATGAACTGTCCTAAAGCCTAATCTATGCGTTTAGCCTGTCGGAAGAAAAATAATTATTATAGAGAGAAAAATAACCCTGAATATCTGAAGAAAATAAATATATACAAAGGTGTATAAAAAGAGGTTCTAACCCACTATAAAAATAGAAAAGAAAAGAAAGGAAAATGTCTAAGCAAGTGATCATTGCCTTGCGAAGGCCTGGTAGGTTCCTGGGGACGAGTCAGACCTGGGGCCGATGCCTTGTCTTCCTAGGGGTGGCGTCTTGCTGGAAAAGAAGAAAGTAAGGATGGTTGGAGCGAAAATAAAAGTGAGCATCAGAAAAGGATTAAGTGTCGCCTTGTGAGGGCTTGGTAGGTTCTTGGGTACTGAGACAGGACTTGAGGCCGATGCCCTGTTCTCCTTGGTTCACTTTGCTCAGCCTCCTCCTTTTTACATGCCCGAGTATGGAAAAAAAAAAACCTAAAAGAAGAAATGTGTTAAAAGAAAATACTTCTTGATCAGGCTATAGGAGTCCTCACCTAGTATAAGCTCCTGATTGTGTTGTCCTTAGTTAGGTAAGTAGTTCAGACCACCACTTAGGGTGACCTCTTCGATAGTTCTTTTTAGTTTGGCCGTGTTGGAGCAGTCGATTAGTGACTAGCTTTGGATCTTCTAGCAGATTATGCTAGGCCTACTCCTTGTGGATTTCATGCCTTGGTTTTGTCAAGGGGTAGGGTGAGCATTGTGCTGTGTTTTACTGTGTATCTATTTTGTATCAGCTTGATGTTTCCTTTGGTTGTTTTGTGCAGATCTGTTGTGGGATTCGACAAGCTGAGTCGCCCTATCCCGTGGTTCCCAATGAGAGCGGAGTTTTGAGCCCAAGATGTGCCTAAATTTTGCCAAAAAATCCAAAATTTAGGGAAAAAATATTTAACATCAAAGGCGGCGGTTGCAGCTAGGACGATTTTAAGCACCAAGTGAAAGATGACTTTTAAAAGACGCCCGAGTGACACTTGTGGATTTTTGATAGTTTTTCAGACTGTTGTGTGGTTGTCAAGAGTTGCCAGTCAATGCGGGACGTAAAGCCGGACGCCTAGGATTTTTCAGAGCTCAAATCGGAGCTAGGACGGGAAAGTGATCGCAAAATGGTCAAGATTTGAAGAGGTGGACAAGTTTAAGGCTAAAATTGGGTGTGCCTTTTAGAAGCATTGGACCCTCCCCCAAAATTTATGCAATCTTGATGAGAAAAATGTGAGGAAGATGAAGAAAAAACGTGGAGCAACATGGTGGCCGTTTTTTGCGCCCTCTCATGATGGAGATGAAGTATGCAGGCTGAAAGCAACCTATACAATGGATCTTGGGGTTGATCTTCTCCCTCTTTGCCGGTCGTATCGCCTGTCTTTGCCCGTGAAATGGCTGTGGGAATGAGAAGAACCAGATCTAGTCTTTCTCTCTCCTCTCTCTCTCTCTCCCTTAAGGGGCTGTTCTTGTGTGCAAGAGGAAAATGAAGAATGGTGAAGGAAAGCTTGTCCGGTTGGGACCGAATTGCTTCCGGATCGATGAAGACATGAAGATTACTGATTGTGAAGATGCTGGACATTGAATGAGGGATGACCCGCAGTCCTGCACCAAAATTGGAATCCCAAAACATGCAACCTAAGCGGTAATTCAATTTTTATGAAGGAAAAATGAGTTTTTATGCTATTTGTTTGATGAAACATTGTTCCCATGGGCTGAATATTCATTATGATGTTATTTTCTATGATTTTTAACAATTTATAATCAGAAAACCAGAAAATCATAAGTGATATGGCTGAAATTAAGGGTATAAAACACGTAAAACACGCATTTAAGGGGTAAAAATGGGATTTTTACAAAATAAATGGGAAATATGAGACATAATGCCTACAAAAACCTAAAATTTTGCTGTCAAGGAACCTAAGGGCCACAACCCGCAATCAATCTTAATTTCTAATCATTTTTTATTGAAGAAAATAGAGGAAAAATACCAAAAAATGGTGAAAAATGGATTTTAAATGGGAAAATTTTAAAAACGGTAAAAGAAAATTTCCAAAAAATTACATGTGTGTTTATGCAATGTATAATGAGTTAGAGTATGAGGTTGGCCTCGGTTTACCCTCGTTTCTATGTTTTCGTCCATGTTTATTGCTTTCTTTGTAAGGAAATACACATAAAATGACCTTTTCACCTATCAACGATTGCAAAACATTAAACGGTGGGGTGAGAGGGGAGGTTGAGCGTCAAAATATAAACTAAAATTTGGTTTATGTGTTGCATCATGCCTATAGGATGTTGTTTTGAAATAAAGGGAAAGGCAGCATGAGCGTAAGGCTCGGTGTCTCTTCTCTTTTTAGCACATAAACATTAGCATGGAAATCATGAAAAGAATTGTTTCGCACGATGCACAATGCTGATTTTCTTATATTTGTGCACCAAGCTGTTCACATTATGCACTATGCATGGTTCATGGTATCAACGGAAAAGCTCATGGACTGCATAGCAATTGTTTTCTTACGACTTTGACCCACGATTGAGAGTGTAAGGTTGTCCCTTGCCATAGGATAGAGGGTCGGTTTCCTAAGGGACTGTTTAGTGAGGAAGCATGGTATATCTTCTGGAAATACGAGAAATATAAAAGAGTGGAGCGTGTTCGTTTGTTTTATATGTTGAGCAGTGCATCAAGGGGCCAATCCCTGCGATGTAGGAGAGCTGCAGTGGGGCCGCGGTGTTTCTACCGAGAGGTTGCCTCCATGTGTGTGATTGTGGCATTGCCAATGTGTATGGGTTCTCCCTCTGAGGAGTTTATAGAAAGGAAAATGTTGGACTACAAAATGATAAAAACTATAAATGCATAGATTAGGCTTTAGGACAGTTCGTCCTTTAGCAGCATATAGACGCTCTTGGACTGCGAGGCCGTGAGGGTGTGTTTGTCTGTCATGAGCATGAGGTCGAGCTAGTGCCATAGCCAGTGCTGGGCCCATTTCAGGTCCCATCACTTACGGTTGCCATCCTTGCAACCGGACTAAATGTTTCTTCATAATCAATGCCATATGTTTGTGCATACCCCTTGACTACTAATCTTGCCTTGTATCTATTCACAGAACCATCTGCATTGTGCTTCACCTTATAAACCCACTTACAGCCAATTGCATTCTTACCTTTAGGCAAAGGTACCAATTCCCATGTAGCATTTGCTTCCAAGGCATCCATTTCTTCATCCATGGCTTTCTCCCATTTTTCTTTTCCCATGGCTTGCTCAAAAGAAATGGGTTCTAGTTCATGTATCACTTTGACCATATATGCATAGTGAATGGCTGTAAATCCATCATATTTCAGCCTATCCATAGGATACCTAGCTCTGGTAGACCTGCGCAAAGTAGGTTCACTCTCAGGTGCTCTCAAAACATCCCTGGTCTTCCTTACTCCAGGTGTAACAATAGAAGGAATACCCAACTCATCATCAATGCTCTGTTCTGAGCCACTGGATTCACCATCCACATAAGAGTGACCTGCATTCACATCAAACATGGGCTGATCTACCTTCTCTTTTCCTTTTTGTGATACTTGAATACCACTATCTGCATTGCTTTGAGAAGATTCTCCTGATCTCAATCTGCCTGCCCATGGCGAAGAATGTGAACCACTGCTAGAGGACGCTCCAGGTCCACTAATATTTTGTGACTACTGCTGTGAATTCTATGCAGCATTACTGTTTTGTGCATCTACATCATCAATCACATTTACTGGTTTATACAACTACTCATCTCATCAAAAACAACATCTCTACTCACTGTAAACTTACGAGTAGAAGGGTTATAGCATCTATACCCTTTTTGCTCTGCAGAGAGTAACCAATAAAGATTCACTTCTCAGCTTTTGGATCCAACTTGGATCTCAACTCATCTGGCACATGTACATAGGCAATGCAACCAAAAATCTTCAAATGAGAAATATCTAGTTTCCTACCAGTATACCTCTCCTCTGGAGTCATCCCATGTATTGCTGCAGTGGGAGTCCTGTTCATTATATAGACTGCTGTAGCAACTACTTCAGCCCAGTAAAAATCTGGTAAGTCTTTTTCGTTGAGCATGGCACGAGATACCTCTCCAATATGCCTGTTTTTCATTTCTGCAATTCCATTTTGTTGTGGGGTATGACTACATGAATATTGCTGCTTTATGCCATGCTCTTGCAGGAACCTTGCAAACTCATTTGAGAGGTACTCTCCCCCTCCATCTGACCTTAGGCATTTTATTTGCAGGCCTGTTTCTTTTTCAACCATAGCTTTGAGAGTTTTGAAATGCCCAAAAACTTCACTTTTCTTTTTCATAAAATACACCCAAACTTTTCTGCTATAGTCATCAATAAAAGTGACAAAATAATGACAGCCTCCAAGAGATGCAGCTTTAGTAGTCCACATATCAGAGTGGATTAATTCCAATGGCTTCTTACTCTCTCGAACATGTCTAGGAAATGGTTTCCTTGCCTATTTTCCAAATTGGCAGGCTTCACATACCTTATGCATTTCTGCAACCTTGAATTTAGGTAATCCTGCAACAATATTTTGGGCCTGCATTGATTTAAGTCGTTGTACATTAACATGACCAATGCGTTTATGCCAGATATCAATATCTGCAACTACACCGGTCCCATGTGCAAACATTGTTGCACTCAATTCAGACATGTCTGCATCTAACGTAAACATTCTGCCCTTCTTCTTTCCTTTTGCTATCAAGCAACCTTTATTTTTCATATCCTCAACAAAGCATCCATGAGGATTAAATCTGACCTGCAAGCCCTGCTCAACCATTTGACCAACAAAAACTAGATTCTTGGTGATATTCGGGACATGAAATACATCGGACAGGTATTTCTTTTTCCCATCCTGCATAGACAAAGGAATTTTTCCAATCTGCACAATAGGATGTGCAGTATCATCACCAGTCTCCACAAATCCTGGTTTTTCCATTTTCCTTGCATCCTCCATCCATTCTGCATGACCTGTCATGTGGTTTGATGCACCTGAGTCAACATACCATACATCGTTGCTTTCTTCTGCACTTGTCACAGAATTATTCATGTGCTGCACCATAAATAAATGCTCATTTCTGTCATCACCCTGTCTACTAGAAGATGCATAATTCCCTTATTGCAGTTTTCCATTCATGATGTCATTCTGCTTTTTATAGCAGTCTTTAGCCATATGACCCATTTTACCACGACCTCTTTGGCTCCCCCTGCCTCTAGAGTTACCACGTCCTCCTCCATAGGACTGGTTTTCTTGAGTTTGCTGCATATTCTGATTTCTACCACGGCCTCCAAATCGGCCTCCTCTACCTCTGCCTCTACCTCTTCCAGCATTTGAGTAGAAGATAGTTTCTTTTGAAGTTCCTCCTGAAGAAGATGCACCACCATTTCTTTGCTCCTCAGAAATTAGAAGAGCAATCAACTCCTCAAAATCAGGAAATCTTTCACAAACTGAAATGGATGTCCGAAACTGTGCATAATCCTTTCCTAGACCATTCAAGGTCACAGAAACTAAATCATCATCTTCCATTGGTGACCCAATGAAAGCAAGTGCATTTGCAATCTTCACCTTCATGTGGTAGTCATTTTTTTCCATAAGGAAATTCGTCATTCTAAACTTCCATGCTTGAAAGTTGTTCTTGTCAAGCTTTTCAGTTACAATTTGTGAAAGAGAATCAGACGCCATTACAGAATACTATAAAAAATTATGTCACTGCAGAGAACACAGCTTCAGCCTCATAAGGGCAAATCTGCAAAACTGACGAAAGTGGTATTTAACCACACAGTCACTTCCTAGTGACGATTTTGCATCAACAGGCAACAAGGATGATTCTGTAACTCCCAATGTCTCTGCGCACAAGCATACGATGCAATTTCTACAGTAACTTTTCATCGACCTGTAGAATAGTGGCTGCATAGCATAAAACTGGGCCTTTTCTTGAGTGCGTGCAGAAAACTTCCGCCTCCAAAACAGGCCCCGAAATGGCCTCAAATCAAAAAACAGAGTCGCCGAGGGCTAAAGCGCTATCCCGCAGCATATACTGCCCTCTTACTTCACCGCGAAGGGCATCTCAACCTGAGACAATGCACTCTTGCAATTTTCGGCTGTGCTACCTGCAGAGATCTGCTCCCAAAACAGAAAATGAAAGCAACACGCTCCTCTTACCAGAACACCGCGAGCTTGGCTTGCTTTCTTGAGCTCCTTACCACTAACAAGGCTCTGATACCATGTCAAGAGTGTGGGAGAGAAGGAAGGAGTCTCACTTGTAGCTTTCTTGCTTGCACAATGGGGGAATACACACAAGGGTGGAGGCTGAAAACAGTTTTCCTCTTCTTAGTTGTGTAAGCCAAAAATAAGTCTCATACAAAGAAATAGAAGAACCCTATATATGGGTCTCAAACCAAACTCAACTAACTAAGGTGGCATACTAACTGAGCCACGAACTAGAGTAGGTAAGGATAGCTATCATGTAGCTATTATTCATGGGCGGTGTACCAACCGCATCTGCCAACTGACACGTCGATGATATAAGTGCACAACGGTCACCCTGGCATATCACGAGTGGAGCTCAATATCTCAACATTTTTTACATATGCAACACAAAAATTTCAACTGACATACTGAACTTTATGAAGCCAAGTACTAGCTCAAAGAATACACATCTAAACTAGTTTATACCAATTGTGACTTTTGCATACATATTCAAGGTGTGAAGATGTGCTAAGGTTTGCATAAGAAAACATAGAATATATGAACACGACCAAAACATGATAACTCAAACAGTAATACAATAAACAGAAACCTTAAATGAAAAATGCAAAACTTAAAACTAAAAACACAAACACAAATAGAGAGAGAAGTGAAATTTTGAAGTGAATGAATCAATGCAATAGATGAATGTAAGAGTGTATAAAATGCTTAAGGGCAGAGCTATCCAATAGTCAATGGCTCTCATGGGAGTGGACTAAGGGAGGTGTTGATGTGTGTCGTCCAGTAAAGGCAAATCCCAAGTGTAGTAACCACCAATTAGCACAACAAAGGAGGTTGGTGAAGAAAAGTACTAAAAACACAAAAATGGCTAGTTGAAAATAATGGCAACTAATTACCAATAACAATGGAAGGTTGGGCAAGAGTAAAGAACACATAGCAGTAGTCTCACTAGGGGGATGAAATTCTAGTGGAAGAGGGTTGATGGCCAAAACCTGCAAAATAAGAATGGGTTTGAGTGGTGGGCATCCCATCTATTTAGTTATATAGAATAGTACTCCCAAATTAGAGTTTTGGATGTGGGACATGGAAACTCTCTAGAACCACTCCCTGTTTAATGAAACTTTTGGTAATTTACATGTTTTTGGATGTTTTAAAGAGCTATTCAGTGGTGGGGGTAATGAATATATTGCTTAAGACCCCCTCTTAGGCCCAAAACTAGAACCCAAGAAGGGACTATAAGAAAAGCTCAATCCTAGCTCTATCCCAAGGCATTTGACCCCAAAGTAGCCAACGCATCAAACAAAGGGTGCATGTAAGCTACCCATAGGCCTACCAAGAACTATGAAGGCAAAGGTTATCTTACCAAGGGAGTTCAACCATTCACCCCAAAGAGGACATGGCATCAGACAAATGGTGCTCGTTGGCTACCCAATGGCCTACCAAGTCATGGAAAGGTGGATGGAATCGCATTGAAATTTTTTCAAAAAGGTGAGAATGGACATGGTTTGTGGCCCAAAGTAATTGTGCCTCAAGAGGAGAATGGAAAGGATGGTTAGATCCAAGCACACCAGAAAACCAACAAGCTAACCCAACCACTCAATGGTGTCAACAACAAGGAAAAGGGGTGAACAAGGAATGGTAGGGTGGTGGTAACGAAATGTTGGTGGAGATAGCTCAATATCTACCCATGTGTGCTTTGCAAAATGAGATGCATAGCAGTATGCTACATGATGAGAATGTGCATGCAATAGGTGCCCCTCATGTGGAAATTGTTCACTTGCCCAAGAACCCTTTACAAATAAAGACGATGAAATTATGCAATGCAAAAGAGAATGTACAATAGGGGGAAGGCTGTCAAGTGCCAAATTTTGTAGAATGTCGTGGAAGGGTAGGAACCCCCTTTCTATCCTAGGTGCCAAGTGCTAAGGAGGAAAATGAACCTGATGTCAATCTTTCTATGGTATCAAGAACCATGATGAAGATGAGTATCAAGCGCCCTAATTGGAAGAGCAAGGTAGAAGACACCATTATGATAGAATCAAGACGAATGCTGCATAATTCACCTTGGGAAGGGAAGCCTCCATGTTGGTAGAGAAGCAAATCTACACGGAAGATGAAACCATGAAAGAAATGGTGTGCAACCCATATCTCTAGCCAAGGAAGGACTGGAGCAAACTTGCATGTTAGGAAACCCTACTCTAAAATACAAAACCTGCAAAAGATATAAGAATTTGCAAAATAAAGGTTAGCACTAAAACATGCTCCAAAGAAACCAAAACACAAAGTAAAGCTAAATGAAAAATGTGCAATGAGAGTGTGTGTATGAGTGAAAGTGGCAAGGTGAAGGTGGGGTATCGTCTTCCTTGTTGAGTCCATAATGCCTCCTCGGGACTCAAATGATGGAGAAGCTTGATAAGTCATCTTGGGATCCTAAGAATAAGGTATCTGAGACATGATGAATTAGTTATGCATAGTTCATTTACCTTGCACAAAACCCCTTGAGAGTCCATCTTTTAGAACATGTAAGATACCATGTGAGTTCAAAGAAAATTGTATTTTATCTAGTAAAATTTACATAAGTATATCTACAAAAGAGGTTTTTAAATTATAATTTGAAAAAAAAAATTGTAAGTTTAGTAATGTAAAAGGGATCATTTTATTGCCTTATAGCATGTAAAGAAAGGGTATTTCTTAATACCCTTTGAACATACATTATCTAGATGATTTCTTGTAGGTGCACTGGTGAGACAAAACCAAGCCTCCACAATATCTACAAGATACTCTTTACAAGAGCAACAAAATTTGATACACAATGAACATTTGCTAGGGTTTACACTAAGAAAAGATAAAATAAACACAACTAAAACACAATAACTTAACGGGATGATTGCAAACCCTAAACTAATGCAAAACACAAAACTCAAAATGCAACCTTAAAAGCCAAAACATATACACAAACACAAAGAGAAGGGAACTTTGGAGTGAATGAATCAATGCATGTAACGTGTTGACCATGCATGTTTTTAACATTCCATCAAGAGACAATTCTAAGCGACGCTACAGAGCACTCCCATGGAATTATGGGGCTTTTCACCTAGGATTTCCCGTGTCCGCCTCGCAACGGAACATTCTCCTGTGAGCCACCATCTTGAAGCAATACGTCCAACATACTTGCAAGATGCATTACTTTGAGCAAATCCAATCATCCAAGAACTTAAATTGGGCAATTGCAGCAAAGATGATTCCCGAGATCAGGTCAAGAGATGCCACATGGGCGGAGAGATAGGGCACATCCGTAGGAGATGTCCCAACCACTGATGTTTCCACTGCAATGAGCTAGGGCACGTCCAAGTAGACTACCCTAACTTAAGTCCAGAAGATATGGAGCCTCCAAGGAAATGAAGCTACACAAGTGTAGTCTTTGGATATAAAGAGGAATCAGATGAAGACGAAGACTTAGAACCCACTACACCTCTTAAGGATGACTAGAAATCTTGGAAACTTTATCGACATGAAATACAACTTGTATTGGAATAAACTTTACTCTTATAACTACACTTAACCCGAGTAATATGAGTTGCATCAATTTTGAGCTTAGAACTTACAAGTGATTAGAGATACTTTAGCAAGTATGACAGTTATAACTTATAATGAATTTCTCTTAAGTTGTTTCTTCTCAGCTAATATAGATTGGGTCTTACTAGAATGTCGAAGCTTGGAAGTATTCTTTAGTATTACAAGCAAAGCTTATTGTCCATGGAGCTCAGTTCCAAACTAAGAAGAGGACAATTTGGGAACAGAGTTTTTGAGACAAAGGACCACTTCAATCCTCTAAAAGGATCCTAGGGAAATTTGGTCTAAAGAAGAAAATCCTACCAAGGACAACCATGAAACTTGTGACCACAAGTGATAAAGCTTTGCGCCATTTTTATTGTAGGGAGTTAGGTCATTTCAAAAGGGGATGTCCAAAGCACCCTAAACACCGATGCTCCCAGTGCCACAACATTGGACATATCCATGTCAATTGTCAAAACAGGACTCAAAGAGAACCTGAACTTACAAGGAATGAAATTGTACAAGCTCTAGTGATCTAGAATATACCAGATGCTTAGGAAAAACCTAGAAGATATTCATGAGATATAACTACAATAAACTTTTCTCTTGTAATCCAAACTCGAATATATCTAATACAATAAGTGGTTGTTTTAAAAGACCACATGCTTATGAGTAAGCAACGAAAGTGTGATGGGTCCTACCCCACAAGCTCTAGAATGAAATCCCCAGTTCTTCCAAGATGAGGACATCTCGAGTTCTCTGAGGATGTAATATCCCCCCCACCTGCTTTGCATAGAAACCCCCCCAAAGAAATTAAATTAAATAAATAAAATTTTATTCTCCCCCCCCGATTGTCACCGAACAGGTGGTGGGGAGGGAAAGGAAAGAGGATAATAATGACAGACGTAGCAAAGAAGGAGATGACAATAACGTCAGGGAGGAGGAAGACGATGATGTGGAGAAGAAGGCAATGATGGTGAGGAGGGAAGCCATGTGGCCTACCATCCCCCTCCTAACTCTTGACCAGTCCCACCATACTTGCTGATAGGTGGTGGGTGGGGGAGACACCACCACCACTCCAAACCCCCCCCCCCCAATAATACCCTCCCTTCTGCTATAAACCCCCCCCCCCCCCCCATTGTAAGGGGATACGAGAGCTTGATGCCTTGGCACGCTGCAAGGAAAGAGAGAGAGAGAGAGAAGGAATATTCCAAGGTCCTTCTCTTCCCCTCCTTAGAGGGTGGCCATATGCATTTTTCTTTTCCTTCTTTCCGATTTATTCCCTTCCTTGCAAGATTAATCTCCACCCCACAAGCTAGATTTCCTCCCCAATTGGCCCCGCTATTTAAGTAAAAGGCCACTGAATTCTTGTGCAAATTGTGTTTAAAGCGAAGAAGATCGGAAAATGGCCCCAAAGCAAAGAATGCTAAGTGCGGGTGGAAATCCTACAACCAACAACGAAGCCTCAGACGAGGGCATCACTGCAAATCCAACTACGATGTATTTCCAAATTAAAATATGCTTGCATTGATTCCCACATGAGATACGTTAGGCCCCGTACTATCCCGCATGAGAATAGGTCATTGAAAGGGATAGGTTTCATCTCATATATTTGAAAGATGGGGTTTGCAAAGCGCATGTATCAAGAGAAGTAAATTGCATTTAGTTGCTATACAACAAATTCGTACATAGCATACATAGCATATAAGATTCCAAGGTATTGTCGACTCCCCCTTCCTTATAAATAATAAATACATTTTTCACCATGAAGGCATGTCATAGCTTGCACGCTTGACGGATGGCATGGTAAGTGATCTAGCCTCCTAAAAGGAAATTCATCTTAGAAACTCTAGGCTTTGTCCAAATTCTTACTAATATCATGAACTGCTAGTTCATTGGGATCTTGAAGTTGTGCATAGCTAGTACAGACAACAATCATTAGGATTAAAACTACGACGCCTTGATATCCGTCTAATAGCGACTATATTTATCAATCCTATTCAGGGGTGGGCTAGATGCAAACAACATCTCCAGGCTTCTCAAAGGCAAGGGAATAACTCAAGGGGTTAGGAAACCCTGGGACCATGTAAAGACCAATACTTCTAAACTTGTTGGGAAAAACGTAGGGTTGTCAATCAATGTAAGTGCTCAATAGAATTTACATTCTTGCATAGTTGTTTGAGACCTTGGCATGTGTCTGAGCCGAAGTGTTAAGTAAATTTTGCATAGAATTGCTTAGATCCCAAGGGAGAGCAAATATGCAGATGGAAATGTTATCGTGACTATTTTTGCATTGTTTGAAAAAATACAATCAGTTTTGTTGATTGGTCGAACAACACCCTAAATGCTTTTATATTTAGTTGATTGTTGAAATTGTCATTTGGATGATTATTTCAAGTGCTTGTGATTTATGATAAATTCATGGCAGGGGTCTGTGATGACAAGTTGCCATGGGAATGAAGGACTGTTTTTTGAAAGATGATATTAGGGTTGAGTGCCTTTTTTGTGTTTGATTCTCAAATGAATTAATTAAGGAAAGGATATTGTGCATAGGTGGATCATCTCCAAGATCGCACCACCGCAGAGATTAACTCGATAAGGGCACTGCTCAATTCATGAGCCGAAGGTCGAGTGGTGAAAAGGTCAACCACGGAAATGATATCTCACTCCTAGGTCACTTGTGGGTCATGTGGAGCTCTGGACACCCCTTGCCTAGTCCGAAACGGAGTTGAAGACTACCTAAGCCCAACATTTGTGGCATTGGAAGATCCTATTCTAGATAAAGGATGGAAATTGTGGTGTCATGTGATTTGGACCAGGTACTTCTGCAGGGCAAAAGGGATATATAATTTCTCATGTATGGGTAGGAGACAAAGATTAACTTGAAGATAAGTTAATGAACTTGTTTGTCAAAAGGATTGTTTGCTCTGTTTTCGTGTCAGTGTTGTAAATTACACAAATGAACCTTATTTCCTAAAAGGCTTAATTAAGAAAGTTGATTTTAAATGTCACACATAAATGTGATTAGGACCTAATTAGATAACTAAAGAACCCCATTGAGGGAAGCGGGTGGGCAAAATCCTCAACGGGTCTGTCCTACAGGGTGGTCCCACAAAACTGGGAGGCTTATCACAAGGTTTTACCATCATTCGCGACCTTTAAATATTGTTAGGTTAGAATCCCGATTCATGCGGTTTTAGGAGACCGGAATGGGACTATGCCCTATGGGTAGAGAGGTTGAGCAGCGCATCCCTCTTGTTTCACATTCTCTTTGAGCCAAGTGTGGTATGGGTATGCTTCGGCTTGGGCATTTCTGCATAAGGTAAGATGGCTAGGATCCGACGTTAAAATGTTGTTAGGAGACCTTAACCACTAGGAACTCAGATTTCAGGTCGATCCTAGTGGGGCCACAAACGTTCCGTTGCAAGGCAGACTCGAAAAACCCTAGGCAACAAAACCTGTAACATTCCATGGGAGTGTCAGGTGACCTCGCTCAGAATCGTCTCTCGATGGACCGCTAAAAACATGCATGGTCAGCCAACATGCAGGCACGTTACAATGCAATAGATGAATGTAAGAGTATATAGAATGCTCAAGGGTAGAGCTCTTTGACAATCGGTGGCTCTCGTGGGAGTGGGTTGAGGGAGGTGTCAATATATGTCATCCACAAGAAATTGATCCTAAGTGTAGTAACCACCAATTAGCGCAAAGGTTGGTGAAGAAAAATACTAAAAACACAAAAATGACATGTTGAAGATGATGGCAACTAATTACCAGCAACTGTGGAAGGTTGAGTGAGAACATAGATAATGTAGCAACACTGGCAGGTGTTGGACAGTTAATGGAAGGGGGCAACCAAACCTATAAGACAAGGATGGGGCTAAAGAGCAGGCAACCAGCCTATTTATAGATGCAAAAGAATCCTCCCAAATTAGGGTTTTGCATGTGGGATGCAAAAACTCTCTAGAATCGCCCCTATTTAATGTAATTTTAGTCATTTGCATGTTTTGGGGCTATTTTAAAGAGCTTATCAGTGGGTAATGACTCTTTAGCTCAATACAAGGAGTGTGAGAATTTAAGACATAACACACACGTATGTCATTATAAAATGTGCATCAAAGGATTATATAATAATAATTCTAAGCAAAACTAGAATATAAAAAATCACAATAATCTTGACACAATAAAGTGTCAAACAACAAGGGACATGGCTTTCAGGTAAAAATTTTCTCTCGTATACATTCTCATTTTGGGGTTGCAAGAATTCTAGGAAATTTTTGAAAATTAAAAATCACTCACAATCCTGACACAATAGAGTGTTGAACAACAAGGAACATGGCTTTTAGATAAAATTTTACTCTCTTATACCTTCTCATTTTTTGGGTTGCTTAGCTAACTTTTCTTTCTAGTTGCAAGTACTTTGTCAGATGATAAACTTTATGCCTAGCATTTAAGTATCATACATGGAGGATGGTCAAGAGTGAATGATTGTGTTTTAATTAAGATACACATGACATTATAATTATAAATGTTACTACCATTTGTGAGGATCAAGAGCCCCAAGTGTTACAAATGGAGAATGATTGGCCCTTGAGTATAATACATCAAGAAGTCACAATCTTAATGAAGAATCCACATGCTAACTTTTATTTCAAATTAGATGGTAGAAAGATTTGAAGCCGAGCTGAGAGTACCATTAACTGTGGAAATTGTGTAGCTCCACACATTTGAGATTTTGTGGAGTCTCCTTACATTTCTCAACTCCAGAAGCTATAATATCCAATCCTTGTAATTTTTTTAATTGTTTGGCTAATAGAATACAATTACTTTGTAATATCTTACTCTTGCAATGTATTAAATTTTGTTATTTATTATATATTCATGCAATTATATTTGGAACTATTTGAGCGTGTATACATACATTTTCAATTTTAAGATAATACACAAATACTCAAATGCACATTGGGTGGAGAGATGCATCTCCCATTATTTTGATAACATGTATAGACATGTTTCTTTATCATGATAAGATGAATACATCCAAACATCCACCTAGGAAGGGGAAGGCCCTCCAACATCAATTGATAGACTATATGTGTATTCTTGCACTTTATAAAATGAAATTTTTGAATATCTATATATCCTTTTTTAAATATTCAATATATACACACACATATCTATGTATTGAGGAGAGAGAGAGAGAGAGAGATCTCCAATTATTAGTCGATATAGTGGACAAGTGTCACACCAATGCATTTATACATGCATGTTAAATCTATAAAGCAACTAGTTAAAAACATAAGTAAACATTGTATGTGAACAATCGTTTAACGGTTTAAAAGTTAGGGTTTTTAAGATAGAACTAGTTTAGCTTTTGCTTTGTTATTTCAATTCACACACACTCTCTTCATCTCCTCACATCCACCACATTCCTCCTATCTATTGTGATGGATGCTCACATGTACTTCAATAAGTAGATCCATGATACTTGCTTTATTAGCCAGGATTATGAGATCTTTGAAGCTTTCTCAAAGGTCTTCAACTTAGAATGCATACTCTTATTGCTAAATTCCCCCTTTAGGTCTTAAAAGACTTTGTGAACACCTTTGCTACTTGCACATACTCCATCAAAGGATTTATCATGACTTAGGTACCTTTGGAACAACTCATGGAATTTCAAGTCTGAAAGAACCACTAAAAAGTGGTGAATAGGTGCTTGGCCGTAATACTTGCTATCCCAAAGGAGGCTCCACCTTGTGCTCTAAGAGGGACAATATGCTCGATCTTCACTTAGAAACTACAAGTGCCTTGTACTCTAAAGCAGGAGCATGCACTCAATCTTCACTGAGAAATAGTGAGTGTCTTGCTTGGTGCATGTCATGCAAGCTTGAGGAGGGTAGGATGGAGAAGAGACAAAAATTGGGGATGTGAGGACGGAGGAAAAAATGAAACTAATATGTGAAAAAGAGAAGAAGATTGAACTTTTAACTGTTAAAATGCTACATTGGGTAAATGTAGCTTCATACACATAGTTTATCATGTGATCATAAATCCATAATCTTTTATCTTGAATGTGACGAAAAGCCACATGTAAACCCGTTAGGTAACTAAGAGCACATTAGTCCTCCTAGTATTTTTTTAAACAAAAAAAGTGGTGTACTGTTGGCCACCTAAAAGATGTGCATGTGACGTTTCGTCACATTATGGTATTTTAGAAATTATCCTACTTAAAATTATATATAGATTGATAATCAAAAAACTTATATTGCGATTACTAATCCATAAAAATTTCAAACTACTAGATTGTACAAAGATATTAAGAGTAAAGTGTGCAACAAGAAATGGCAACTTTTTGCATGTTTTTCTTGTTGAGATTGACAATGATAACATAAATTGTAATTAAGTAACAAAAGATGTAGCAAAAATATGCACATTACATTCCAATGGAATAAATATTATTTGTCATGGTTTTTTTTTTGGAATAGTTGAAAGGTGAGAAGGATCAAAGCTTGCACTCGAGAGCTATGGTGGGAGAGCAAGAGCAAGAAAGAGAGAGACAAGAAATGGGAACTCCAATGGTCACAATGTGTGACCGGGCCTTCCTTTATTCAAATTGTCACTAAAAGAATAAAGAATAAAGCGACGGTGACGGGCGCCTACCACCTGTAGTGTGCAATGGCGGTGACTATCAGTGTAGTAATACACGCGCGGCTAGGCGGAGGCGCCCTTACCCCCAACAACCTCCCACTTAAAGGTGAATCTGCCCTAGTAAGGAGTGAAAAGAAAAAGAAAAAGACAGTACAACATGTACACATGTACAACAAGATGAGGAAAGATGTCATCTCATCCCACACCCATCAACCTCCTAAGGAAGGCAAAGCGCTCTGTAGAGAGGCTTTTCGTGAGCAGATCTGCAGGATTCTGGTCAGTTGAGATCTTGACAAGATCAATAGACTTGTCCTCAATGACCCCACGTATGAAGTGATACCTCACCTCAATGTGTTTCGTCTTCGCATGGAAGACCGGATTCTTGGCTGATTCTTGGCTAACTGAATAGCACTCATAGAATCCAAATGCAGTGTAGAGATAGTATCAATACCAAGGTCAACAACCAAATGGCCTCCTTGCAAGCCTCAGTGGCTGTAACATACTTAGCCTCTGTAGTAGAAAGGGCCGTGCATTTCTACACCCTGGACATCCAAGAAACAGCACCTCCAACATAGGTGAATACATAGCCAGAAGTGGGCTTCCTACTATCTGCATGTCCTGCATAATCAGAGTCAGTGTACCCCATGACTCCTATATCATGGCTGCCATAGCATATGCACATATCTGCAGTGCCCTTCAGGTACCTTATGATACCCTTCACGGCATCTCAATGCTTCTTGCCAGGTGTAGCCATATAGTGTGCTACAACGCCAACTGCAAAGGCAATATCTGGATGAGTGGCTATCATGGCATACATAAGACTGCCCACTACGGATACATAGGGAATCTTGGCCATCTCGGCCCTCTGCTCATCTGTCTGTGGACAATCAGTCTGTGATACCTTTACATAAGAAGGCAATGGACGGCCAATAGGCTTTATGTCTTGCATGCGGAAGCGCTCAAGGACTTTATGAATGTACTCCCTCTGTGACAAGTAGAGGAGTCCCTGATGCCTGTCGCGTCTAATGCGCATACCAAGTATGTGAGAGGCCTATCCCAGATCTTTCATCTCAAAGCTCTTCTTGAGCTGAGCCTGAAGAGCATCTAGCTCATCATGAGTTTTCCCTGCTATCATCATATCATCCACATAGAGTACCAAAATCAATAAAGAACCATCACGGGCTTTCTTTGTGTAAAGACATGGATCCATAGCACTCCTGATGTAGCCATGTGACTGCATAAAGGCATCAAAATTATGATACCAATCCCTAAGTGCCTGCTTCAAGCCATAAAGACTTTTCTTTAATTTGCACACTAGGTGCTCCCTGCCAGGTTCTGCACAGCCCTTAGGCTGCTCCATATAAATCTCATCATGCAAGTCCCCATGTAAGAAAGCCGTCTTGACATCCATCTGGTATAAATCCAAGTCAAGTTGAGCAACCAAAGCCAAGACTAAGCGCAGGGTGGTCATCTTAATCACATGAGAAAAGACCTCATCAAAGTCCACACCATGCTTCTGCTTAAAACCATTTGCTACCAATCTAGCCTTATATGACAGCTTGGGGTGTCCAGGGGTACTTTTCAGCTTGTACACCCACTTGCATAGCAAATCCTTCTTGCCTGTAGGCAAGGAAACCAAATCCCAAGTGTCATTCTTATGCAAGGTGTCTATCTCAAACTACATAGCCCTCTCCCAGGAGTGACTGTCACCTCTGCACATAGCCTCATCATAAGTGAAAGGCTCTCCTGCATATGTAACCAAGACATAATGCATCGAGGACTGAAATCTATCAGGTGGACGTCTATCTCTAGTAGACCGTCTCACTGCAGGGTCTACTACCTACCCAGCTACCTGTCCAACACCCTGACCATGAGCACATGCTGTAGCTGTAGGCTATCCAAATGGCTGTGCGGGAGCTCTCGGCTCCTCCTGAAATATGACCCTGTTGATCTCAACAACTCTCTCCAGGCTGCCAATGCATCTTGTCTTCATGGAAGACTACATCATGACTGCGAATGACTTTCCGTACCTGCGGATCCCAGAGACGATAACCCATCTCGCTTGCATCCCCATAACCAAGGAAAATGCATTTGACACTCTTAGGATCCAACTTATTTCTCTTGTCCCTGGGCACATGGCAAAATTCCTCACATCCAAAGACATAGAGATGCATATTAGAGGGAGGTTTTCCAGTCCATACCTCCTCTGTAACCTGGAAATCCAAACCACTAGAAGGTGATCTGTTTATGACATGCACAGCTGTACTAACTGTCTCAGTCCAAAAGCTCTATGGTAGGCCTGCATGGCTAAGCATATTGTGTATACGCTCCTCGATGGTTCTATTCATCCGCTCAGCCAAACCATTCTGGGGGGGTGTAGGGGGCGGTCAACTGACGCTTAATACCCCTCTCATCACATAACTGCTCAAAAGCACGTGAGACATACTCACCCCCATTATCTGTTCTTAGGCATTTTATCCTATACCCAAACTGGTTCTCAACCAATGCAAGCCATCTCTGAAACAGAGCCAAGACATCGGATTTCAACTTAATGGGATAAGCCCAAACTTTTCGTGAAAAATCATCTATGAATGTAACAAAATATTTTGCACCACCCATAGACTGACAAGGAATGGACCCACAGGCATCTGAATGTACCAATGCCAAGGGCTCACTCATGCGTGGCCTACCAGACTTCTTATGCGTAGACCTAGTCTGCCTGCCATAAAGACAATGCTCACATGAATCAAAACATGCATAATCAAGGGGCGGTAAATATTGCAAACTAGAAAGCATTTTCATTCCCTTCAAAGACATATAGCCTAAACGTGCATGCCAAAGAGATACATGTGGGATAGAACCCACAGACAAAACATGATCAAGGGAAAAAGTGGATACAATCAAGGGATAGAGGCTGCCAACCTTGGCACCTCTCACAATCACAAGTCTGCCACGAGTGATCTTCCATGCAGAGTCTCCAAAAGATACATGATAACCTACGTCATCAAGTTGTCTAGCTGACAGGAGACTGCGTGTCAAAGCAGGTACATGACGTACATCCTGCATAACAAAACTATTGCCAGAAGGAAACTGCAGCCTAACATCACCAATGCCCACAATATCAAGAGAGCTGTCATCACCCAAGCACACTGAACCTGAAATAGTACGATATGAATGAAATCACTCTCGACAAGGTGTCACATGAAAGGATGCACCTGAGTCCAAGAGCTAACACTGTGCATACATATAGTGTATCTCTGTCATCTGTGAAGCACTAGAAGAAGCTGCAAGGATATAATCATCATCATCAACATCCTCAGGCTGCATAACATTGATCTCTTTAATTTTAACACTGGACTTTGAAGGCACTATGCTGCGATCAAAATACTTATCCTGCACTTCGTCTTTCCCCTTATCTTTGCGCCTTTCATTGCGCAATTCATGGCATTGTTGCCTAATATGGCCCTTTTTTCCACAATGGTGACAAGTAACATCTGCATTTCTGCCACGAGATTTGCTACGTGACTTCCCACGAGACTTGGACCGAGATTTCTGAGAATCTCATCCACGCCACTGCCACTGCCATGCTTTCCATACCCATCATTCCTGCCTCTAACTGTCATAGCATGCAACACATGAGAGGCATCCAAATTCTTACAGTTAACCTCTTCCTACAGAAGAGCACTCTCAATATCAGATAATTTCAAAATAGCAGTAGAGACACATAATGCAGTGCGAAATACATCCCATGACTCATTAAGAGTACCAAGCAAGAAAAGAGGAGTGACATCATCTGCAAAAGTGATGTCTTGCGAAGTCAAGTTCTTGATTATAGCATGGAACTGGCTCAAGTGAGCAAACATAGTCATATTCTCCTTCATGTGCAGATCCATAAGTTGCTTTAGCCAATACATTTGGCTTGCTGGACTTTTCTTGTCATAGAGATTCTTGATTTTATCCCACAACTGCCATGTACTCTGTTCTTCCTCAAATACATTATAATGAACCTGTTCTGTGAGAGATAATACAATAGTGGACTTGCATAACTCATCAAGCTCAAACCATTCCTCATCTGGCATAGTTGCAGGTGGCTGCCCACTGAACCTCAATGGTCTGACATGCGATTTCTGCACCAATATGTGCCAAATCTGGCTCTTCCAATAAGAGTAATTTGTACCATCAAGAATAGCATGATCAATGGATGAACTCGCCATAATGGAGGCTGGAAGAGTTCAAAACTACTCGCTGTTTACTGCAGATAATGACAAAAAAATCAACAAAATCGAGAGAAAATGGCAAGTAAAGTGTAATCAAAGATGCTGCCCACCAAGTAATAGTGAAAGTACATCATTTCAGAATATTTCAGCATGAAAAATCCATGTCAATCCGGAGTTATATGCTTGTTGTAATAAATGACAGCATGGTACTGTGATAAGCAATTGCTGACCAAATCACTGCACCAAGTCAAGAAATGACAGCCAAGACATGACCAGCCATAAACGAGCATAAATCAGCACCAAACAGTCACCAAGACCCTGAGAAAATACCCAAACATGTCACCAAAGCACCCGTTAGTGAGTAGGCATACCCCTTGGACAATAGGGCAAAGTATACATAACACTGGCAAGACCTGACACTAGTAGGTTTATGCTCACAAGAGTGCAAAGCCCAAGCTCAGGTCAAAGGCAACTCCAAGATATCAGTGCATGAACCATGCAACATGTAAGTGTAAGAGATCCCAAAGTCTCAAGTATCTGCAAAATGCTCAAATAGCATAAACCTCCTGCTCAATGTTGGTCAAGCATACAAGATTCTCCCACTGGCTCAAAAGGCAGATAAACAAGCTCAAAAACTCAAGCAAACCAAGTCAAAGTATCAAAGACAGGTAACCAAGACAATGCCTCAATAACATCCAAGGTCATAATGGAAAAAGCCAAGTCGTAACGGAAAAATCCAAGTCAATGTCCAACTGCTCAAGGGAATACTCAAATGAATGTCGAGACAAGTTCAAACAACTGCCATCCACAGCCAAAGCATAAAGCATTCACCAAGACATCATAACCCATACTAGGTAGCCTAGGCATAAACCATGCCATAGATGAAATGCCAGCTGCAAAGAAGTGACAGTCAAACCCAAATCGAGCTCTAATCTCAGCTCAAAAGCATTTCGGAGCATAAACAAGACATGTGGCATAGTCCAAATATATCATGACATCATACCGATGAGTAGTCGGGAGCACCCCGTGACCAATAGGCATAACCCAACTGTAGCATAATAGCTTCAACCCTGAAGTTTCCAGCAGCATATAACCTCAAACCATAGGCATACATTCCCGTATGTATAGGCACCAACCGAGCATAATCAGGCATCAAATGCTAAGACCTGTAAGCATAAAATTGAAGTAACAGGTGGCTGCCCTGTTTTGGACAGATTTGGGATTGTTCAAAACAGTCAATAGCTGAGCTAAATTAGCTCCAAATGTGTCTCACATAAGAGGCATAACATCCACAAGTGATCCGGTATTAATAGAAATCAGTAGAAGCATCACATAAGACATAGGCATACAAATACATGCTGTCTCAGACCTAAAATCTATTGCAGAATATTTTGTCATCAGAATTTGGAAAATCTGACATCATCATCGCGTCTGGAGCGTGCCAAAACCCCAACTTAGACTCTTACCTTGCCTAAATCGGGTTCCAAAATGCCCGTGATATGACAAAAAGAGTGATTTTTGGGCTAGATTTTGAAACAGGCACAAAAAAAACGTGAGCTGGCTGGGGGGTCTACTGTCCCACGTGTCAACAATGGGGCCCAAAGAGGGCACAAATGGGGGCCAAAGAAGGCCTACACCAAGCCTCAGCAAGCCTTGATAGGCTGGAAGTAAGATCCATGTGAAGGAAGCTTCAAGAGGTGTGAGCTATGGCTGCCCACAACCTGTGAAAACCCTGTTTACCTAGACCTGTGGACTAAGATAAATCTCTGAAATAATGAAGCAATAACTCAATGTCAATGCCCTAATGGTGCCTCAATAGACCGGGAAGAAGCTCGAGAAGCCGGGGAGTGACGGGAGCTCAAGAGAATGAGCTATGGCTGCCAGGAAGGAGACCCAATGCAAGTGGGGAGTCAATGGGAAGCTAAGAATGCCATGAGCTAAGCCCAAGAGTCGGGAAGCCGTGCTCTAATACCAGTTGAAAGGTGAGAAGGATTGAAGCTTGCACTCGAGAGCTATGGTGGGAGAGCAAGAGCAAGAAAGAGAGAGACAAGAAATGGGAACTCCAACGGTCACAATGTGTGACTGGGCCTTCCTTTATTCAAACTGTCATTATAAAGTGACAGTGACGGGCGCCTACTACCTGCAATGTGCAGTGGCGGTGATTGTCAGTGTAGTAATACACGGGCGGCTAGGCGAAGGCACCTTTACCCCCAACAATAGTGTTCTCCATATGCATAGGACACGTGACTATATTTAACTACAAATTGTTGTACTAGCTTAAACATGTGAATAAAGTTTTTGCTCTTGGACTTCACTCTCAGGTAGTTTGTCTGTGAATTGAGAAGTGCTGTTGTTAAAGATTTCATTAAAGCTAATAGATGCTTCATTGAGTCAGATACGATATGGGGCTTTAAGGGGAAGCTTCTTTTGCGGCTAGCTAGCCACGTTTCCTATACATCACAAGATTTGAAAACTCAGTGAGAGTGAATAAGATAGAGAGTGAACCCTAATATGTAGTGCTTAAACTTTAAGACTCATTCACATAGATGCACACTTTCTTTCTTGAAACAATAAATTGCGTTTATATCAGACACATTCTTCATCTTACTATTTTAGCTCTTTTCAACCACATTTGCTACCTTTTCAAAGCCTTATTTCTAGCTACTATGATGTGATTCAATCATATCTACATCCAATTCATCAACACTCTCATTTGTTGTCTTATGCAAGAGTTGAGCTTCATTTGCCACTATGTTCTTGTGCCACTAAGATAGTGATTGGATCATTAGATTGCTGCCATTCACTCCACCATGATTAATTTTTCTTTGATATGCATTGTGTATTATCCAATGTGAATTTTTCATCCCTTTTGTGGAGGACTAGACTCTGATGCTTTGCAAAGTATAGTCTATACGTCTCAATGATATGCTACAAGGGCATAGATTACACATAAATAAAGATATCCAAAATAACTTACACAACTCATATACTTCTTAATCTTGACTTAAAGTATGTAACATATAATGTGTGATACAACGTTTATCTCATAATTGCATGATGTTTTCATAGAAGCTATGTACAACATTAGTAAACTCTTCCTTATCTTCATTATCAAACACCATCTTTTGAAGAAAGGGAGTCGATTTATTGATATTAATCCAAACCATGGGTTTTACAAACCTCGTTTATCCTCCATTACTTTGATAAGAAACCATAGCATACCAAAATTTCCACCCATTTATTATGTGAAGATAGGATGGATAGACACACAAAGATGTCAATGGAAATGGAACAGTTGAGTGTGAAGGCAAAATGCATAGACATAGATTTCATATATAGGATATTGGTGTAAGAGAGGTCAAGTTAATTCATCATGTCAAGATAGGTTGGATAAACATAGAGAAGAGGTTATAATAAAGATATGAGAGAGTAGGAATGGAGAAAAATTAATAGGTTTGTTTCTTAACCAAAATCCAAATATAACAAATCTCAAAAAAATCTTTAAAAAGAAAGTTTGAACGTTTAATTTGCTAATTATTAATAAAAATATGAATTACTCCATATTTGATACTCATTTTGCATTGAAATTCAAGCACCACACTTCTATAATTAAGCTCTATATGAATATAAAATATGGTTGAAAAAGGACTATTGAACAAGATGAGAGAAAAATCTGAGCAAACCTAATTTAGTAAAGAGGGCTATTGAATGGGGAGAGAGAAGGAATGTGAGTAAATACTAATGAGATTGCAAAAGTGGAGAGAGAAGAATATTATTTTACTATTCTTCTCTCTTATTTTCCTTGTTTTAAGAAGGGGAGAGGGGGCTAAAAGGCCCAAAAGAGAGTTCATTTTTTCCTTATATACTAAAAACTAGTATGATATATACAAATTGGAATCATATTGGGCAACCAAAGATTCAAGCATCACATGCACATTAATGATATGTGTGACATGCAAAGCAATCATAATGTTGGATTAGACCATTGTCTCACAAAGGATTCCTACATATACAGACATAAGTTTTGATAGCTTTGTCAAACAGATTCTCATTCATGCACACCGAAAGCACAGTGTGATTATCTTTATAAGGAGATATGGACTATTTTGTACAAACAAAAATCGGAACAAGCATGTGGTTGCCTAGTTTGCCAAACTATACAGAAAGAATTCTCCATATTGATCCACTATAGCTACAACTTCTGAGCATCATCAACATGTTAATCTTAGTGTTTAAAACAACAACAATGATCACGAATGGAATGTTGTCAACTCTCAACAATCCTTTGATGTCTTGAAATGATGTGTTATATGCTTAGCTATCCACCAAACTTAACTTGATGACACCTAACATTGTTGATTTGTTTGCTTTCAATGTGTTGCACAATCCAATGATGCAAAAATACATCACAATAGTGAACCATCCGCATTCAAAAATAGGTCTCTATGTCCTTAGCAACAAGTGAAAGAATCCTAGAAGTCCACTTATGAAAACTCCTTGTTTGACACAATGTTAGAGGTAGAAAATGTAGCAAGTTATAGTTTGCTCGACAACATGGTTGAGGCCATAGCAGCCAAAGACATCCATTCCAAAGATCTGATGAACATGAGTTCACTTTGCATAATCTTGAGGGATAGCAATCGACTTTTTGGAAGAACAACAAGCTTTACATCCTAATTCTATAATACCAACTAGAACAAGTTGTCTTGATTTGCAAATCATATGAACACAACGTTGTCGTGCCACTACCTGCACACAGTGTGAAAAACTCTAGAGTGCATCGTCATTCGGCTTCTTATTGATCTAGAGAGTCAATGCCATATTAGTCATTAGTGTTAGTGTCCATAGTGTGGATGGTTCAAAAATACTAGATTTTTGGACAAGTTTAGCATTTTTTTATATTTTTGATATTAATTCTTGTAAATATCCAAAAGCTGTAGACAACTTCTAGAATATGATTACATGTTTTAAAAAAAAGCAAGTGGCTTTCAACCATTTTTGGAGGATTTTATGCAAACAAAAGAATTGGCGAAATCACGTGACACACGATGCAGTTTATAGGCAGTAAACAACACTCTGAACTAGGAGAAGAAGAAGGAGTGATCTGGGAGAGTTAGGTGGGTGTTCTAGTACTTTACCCCCCTTTCGGAGCCAATGGAAGCATCAAATTGGCGGTTTGAGCAGCAAAGAGGAAGCTATTGTTTTATGCACGTTTTTGGTCTACAAGGGATTTATCTTCTCAGGATGCAAAAATAAATTGATAGGCTTTGCCTCTATGAGTATTCTTCTACATCTTCTATTCTCTTCCGTCTACTCCTCTCCCTAAATATTCATTCACCCTACTGTCTCTTACCCCCATGGTAGACTTTCGACCCCAAACGCTCCAACAATGGTAAACGTGACATGAAAATCAAGAAGCATGTGTGTAAAGATGGGAGATTCTACAGGCTCAAGCGGTGGTGATGCTTTACAACAGATGATTGCTTTGTTACAGCGACAACAACAACATCAGTTGTTGTTACAACATCAGATGCAAACTCAGTAGGAAGTAGAAAGAATTGATTTCTTAGTTATGAATGCATTGCAAATAGTGGGATACAAATTGAAGCAATTTAAGGGTCAAAATGTTTCGGCCTTCATCCAATTGTATGAAGAAAAGATGTTGTTTCATGGGGTACCGCAGTATGCATGGAATCTGTATTTCTTCCATTTAGCCATGCATGCATTACAAGATTTGATTGATGAGTTACATAGAAGAGATGTTGATTGGACAGCTTTTAAGAAAGCTTTGAGAGAAGGGTTTTTCTTGGAAGATGTAGGTTTGGTAACTAAAAAGACATTTATAGATTGGATTGAAAAGCCCAATAAAGGGTTGGCTGCTACAACTTTGATCCGTGAATTTGAAAGTTGGCATGCACAATTAGATGCCGATGAGCAGCAATCATTGGAGAGTTAGAAAATCGATTTGTTTGTGAAGGTTACAAATCCTATCTTGTAGGAGAAGCTAACTAATCATTTAGAAGATGCCTCTTTTGAAACAAGGTTGAAAGCAGATTGGGCTAATGTAACTGAGGCAGTGTATATATTGGTAAAGAGAGAGCGGATGAAATTAAGATGGGGTACAGACACCACACCTGCCAGTGCTTAGAAGGGGGCTGAAATTGCAGCCAAGGTGCATATAGCTATGGCAAAACAACCAACTATACCTGTTGGTCCGGCTCTTAAAGGTGATGCTGTGGATGAATTAATCAAAGGCATGCATGATTTGAGGCTGAATTTGACAGAAATCTATGCAAAGGTGGAAAATTCGGATGTTAAGGTAGAAGAGAAGGCTCGGGCAATAGCCTAAAGACCATACAAAGAAGAAAACAAGAGGAGATGCATTTGGTGTGACAATTTACAGCATGAAAAGTGAGACTATACAGCCTACTGTGAAGCAGAAGTGAAAATATTAGTCTTTTGAAAAGATGACAACATACATGCAACATAAACTGATCTTCCAATAGAGTCAAATTTTGAAAATGGTGGCATGTAGAAGAGGTTGGAAGATATGGATGCAAGGACAACATTTGTTGCCATAGATGCATCCACATATGGGTTGAGAATTGAAAGGACTGATGAAGCTCGTAAAGGAGGCATGGTTGAAGCAAAATCTCACGTTTAGATGCAAGCATTAGATTGCATGGAAAATGGCAAAATAACAAAGTCTGAATTGGCCAATGCAAGTCAAAGTATATGAGGGAGAACAAGATGGAGTGCACCAGTGGATTCATTTTCAACCTATGCTTATTTAGCTGAGGTCTATAATCAAGAGGCTCTTATGGAAGAAAAGAGAAGAAGAGATGAGGACATTGTTGGTCATTCTTCTTCAAGCCCATCTAAATGCATAACATGAAGTAAAATGGAGTAGCAGAAAGAGGCTGAAAAAGCCATACCTAAGCATATTATGGAGGATGCATCTCAAGGGAATAAACAAGAAGGGAAGAAAATGGACAACAAGCAACCCGGTTACAAGTTACAATTGAATCTTGAGACTGCTACAAACCTTAATCCCTATACATGATAGCAACAACCATTGAAGTTGTATCTTCATTGCTCTCTTCCTTTATGGGTATATCCAACTCTGCATAGAGCATGCACATTTCCCATGGGAGTGTACCAAGTGTGAGCCAAGTATATCGCCTTTGGAGCTTGTAGAGCATGACTATGCAGAGGAAATATGATGATGCATGTAATGTTGATTTGGAGCAGGTTGATGTTGAAAATGGGTTAAATGGAAGTGTAGACAACAAGTTTGTGGGGTTGAAATTGGTCTTATGGGCAGTAGTAAGCATAAAGAGAAGGCTATGTATAATGGGGATGTCCATCAACAAGTACATGAAGAAGAAGATGCTCATTTTATTCCAAGCAGTCATTATTCATGAACACATTGGGCTTGTGCTATAACATAGACAATTATTAAAGTGGGAGAAAGAGAGACACCTTGCATAGCTCTCTTGGATCATGGTTCCGAAATCAATATTATGGCACACAACTTGTATGAGAATGGAGGTTGGCTAATTGATGTAGATCTGGGATGGTGCATGCAGACAACAAACAATTCATCAGGGGATCTTTATGCAGCTTGTTAGAATGTACCCGTGACTATTGGAGATGTTAAGGATGAATATTATTTTTTGGTACAAGATTCATGTAGTTATCCAATGATCTTAGGATAGCCCTATATTTTGGAATCAAGGTTGGAAACAAAAGCCTTGGATGATGGTTCTTCATATGCTCAGGTTCGGAGTAAAGACAACACAAAGGCGGTACGATTTCTCACTATTTGTGTGAATCATCCTCGAAATAGAGATAGGCTACAGGATAATCCCATGTCACTTAATGCACAAGAGTTTAAGGGTTTTTAGACATCACTGTTATAAGTGGAGGCTATGGCAGTGCCTTTAGGAAGATAATTATGCCTCCCAGAAAGGGGGAAACTATGTTTGTGTATGGATTGTTGAAATGGATAGCATGTAGTCTTGGTAGTTTTAATAATATTTTAGCCATGTGCAGGGCTTTAAAAAAAATGTAGGATGGGCTGAAAAGGAGTTGAAGACATATGGTTTGATGGCTGCAAATGAAGGTATTTCAAGGTTGTCTTCAGGGCTGATTGATGTTGATATAGTGGACTGAAATTTTTACAGCAATTAATGTTGAAAACAAGGCAAAAAAAGAGGTAATTTATGTTGACACTTTAGAGATGTATAAAGTCATTTAAAATTTTGCCGAGCATGAATGTTATGGGTTGCATTATGGGCTACAAAACAAGGCTGAAGCAAGGGTGGATACAAAGTACAAAACAATTGCAAAGAAGGTTAAGCCTCTGGCTTTGCCTTTACCACCTGAAAGTGAGGGGTTGGTTGAAAAAGTGACTCAACAGCCTAGTTTACGAGATCCACATGGAGTAGGACATAAATTTATTATTGAAACTTTACAAAAGCTGAAAATTGGTGATACAAACTTTCTTTTGCCTGCAGAAAGAGCTTGTTTCTTGTAGATGTTAAGGCATGGGAAATCCTTTGTGTTTTAGCCAAATGAAATTGGATATGTTGATTCGATTATCCTATGGTAATCTTTACAGTACCTCATGTGCCATGGAATTTAAAGGCTATTCTAGTGCCTCGGGCATATTTGCCTAAGTTGCTGGAGCTTTTGAATGAGAAGATCAAAATGCGGATTTTGGAGCCTTCTTCAGCTCCATATTCAAATCGGTGGTTTACTGTTCCAAAGAAGAATGGTTCTTTGAGATTTATACAGGATTTACAACCAGTTAATAAGGTCACCATAAGGAATGTTGGATTAGGCCCGATAGTGGATGAATTTGCAGAAGCATTCACAGGCAATGCAATTTACTCTATGGGTGATTTCTATTTAGGATATGATCACTTCTAGCTTGCATTGGAAAGCCAGGATATCACTACTATGAAGATACCACTTGGATTGGTTAGGATGTCTATGCTTCCATATGGAGCAACCAATTCAGTGGCGCATATGATGAATGCTATGCATAAAGTTTTGAGGGAGTATATTCCTCAGTTGACCTTACCCTTTCTTGATGATGTGTCAATCAAAGGATGTGATATCTATGAGAAGAATGAAGAGTTGAATAAGCATGGATATAAAAGATTTATGGCTGATCATATTGTTGATTGTGATAGGATTTTGAGCTGTCTTGAAGAAGTGCATTTGACTCTATCAGGAGAAAAGTCAGTTTTTGGAGTGGAAGAAGTATTAGTTAATGGGCACACGTGTGGACCATATGGGAGAAAGCCCTTATTAGTAAAGATTGATGCCATAAGTAGGATGTGAGAGACATGTTCGAATGAAGAGTTGAATGAGCATGTATGTAAGAGACTTATGGCTGATCATATTGTTGATTGTGATAGGATTTTGAACTGTCTTGAAGAAGTGCATTTGACTCTATCAGGAGAAAAGTCGATTTTTGGAGTGGAAGAAGTATTAGTTAATGGGCACATGTGTGGACCATATGGGAGAAAGCCCTTACTAGTAAAGATTGATGCCATACGTAGGATGCGAGAGACATGTTCGAATGTATCCAAGGTAAGAAGATTTTTGGGTGCATGTGTCTTTTACTTGATATGGATTTCACATTTTGCTCATGTGACTGAAAGTTTATATCAACTCTTGAGAAAAGGGCAAAAAGTTTTGGTGGGATAAACAACATATGCAGGCAGTTCAGAAGTTAAAGAGCTTATTGATTTCAGCCCCAACACTAAAGAGAGCAAATTATGAGAATAGGTAGCCTTTTATTCTCACCATAGATACAAGCCCAATTGGCATTGGTTGGGCAGTGGGTCAAGATGATGCTGATGGGAATAGGTATACCATTCGATTTGGAGCAAATGTCCTCAATGAACGGCAATGATGGTATTCTCAAGTCAAAAGAGAGCTTTGGGGTGTAGTGATAGCCTTTAAGTATGATAGGGAGTATTTTATGGGAGCTCATGTAATGGTAGATATTGATTATCTACCTTTATTAGGCGTGATAGTAAATTGCTCAACTCTTGATATTGCCATGTTACGGTGGATTGCATATATAAAGTCACTTAACCCTGATTTTCAACATATTGCAGGTAGAGAAAACCCTGTGTTTGATATGATTTTACGAGCAAGGTTTGAAGATGAAGAGGAGTTGATGGAAGATGAAGAGGACGATGTGATAGGTGCTGAAAACAACTTTATGACATCAGAGAATGAGTATGCATCTACTGTGACTACAGGTACAACTGTTATAATAGGGATTTCAACAGTAAGAAAGAAACTTACAGCCATGGAGAAGAGATGGAACATAGAGAGAAAGCATCATTAGTGTTATGCTTCAATGAGAATACAATTTTTGGAAGAGTTGTATGAGGATGATTGTCTAAAAATAGGCCAATATCTCAACCTCATGACAAAGAAGGCTGAGTGGTCTGAAGCTGAATTCAAAAGGATTAAAAGAAAAGCTTATGTGTTTTTCTTGAAAGACGGATATTCATGGAAGCATGTAAAGAAAAAGAGAGGACCTCCAGTATGTGTATTGGAAGATAGGGCTTCTCAACAATAGGTGATGCAAGAGTTTCATGAAAGCTTATGGGCTGGACATAGAGGAGTTTGGGACACATTTTCCAAGATCAAAGAGAAGTATTGGTGGCAAAACATGTATAAAGGTGTGGAGCATTATATGAAATCATGCAGTGATTGTCAGATGTATTCCATGGTAAATCATAGAGACAGGTTGCAACCAACCTATCCATTGTCTATGCATTACAAATGGGTAGTTGATTTGGTTACTATGCCTACAGGTTTATGGAATATAAGATATCTTCTGCTTGCACGAGAAGACTTGGCAAATCAAGTGGAAGGTCGAGCTCTTAGTACCAAGACTACTCAATCAGTTTGCAAGTTCTTATTGGAAGAAGTCTTTTGCAAGTATGGTTGTGTTGGTAATGTGGTTGCAGACAGAGGAGAATTGGATGTGGATGAGGCTTGTGACTTCTTTTTACGATTGGGTATCAAGCTGGCTTTAACTTCAGCCTATAATCCTGAAGCAAATGGCAAAAGTGAAAGAGGTCATCAACCTATCATTAAGGCATTAACAAAGTCATGCAAGGGCAGGATGAAAGAGTGGCCAAGAATATTACCCTTTGCTTTATGGGTTGATAGGACCACTCATAGTATAGTTATAGGGTATCTGCCTGCTGAATTAAGCTACTTGGAGTGTTCTACCATAGGAAGAGTGTTTGAATAGATAAGAGTTGTTGGTCCTATGCATTAGACAGTTAGAAAGAAGGCCTGAAGACATTGAGACAACCATGAAAATGCTGAAGACTATAAGGATCAAGAACAAGAAGAGTTTTGACAAGCAACACAGACTTAGACCATGAGCTATACAAGAAGGGTATTGGGTGCTAGTTTATGACAACAACTTTGAAAATCAACATAGTGCCATTCAGAAGATGGAAAAGTGGTGGTTTGGTCTATATGTGGTAAGGTTTGTTTTTGACAATGCTACCTATGTATTAAATGAGATGGATGGGATAGCTCTAAGGATTCCATTGAAATTGGAAAATATATCAATCTCTTTAAACGTAGGGAGTCTTTAGCATATGAGTTGAAGGAGTTGGATACTAAGCATAAACATGAGAATATGGAAGAAGAAGAGGTAGACGATGAAGACATTGACATGGCAAATGATACTTCTTTTAACACTGCAGATCCATAAGACTTTGGCACATGTTGGAGGATGTGCAAGTTAAGAAGGGATGGATGTCATGCCACTATGTGCACACAGTGTGAAAAACTCTAGAGTGCATTGTCATTCGGTTTTCTTATTGATCTAGAGAATTAATGCCATATTAATCATTAGTGTCAGCGTTCGTAGTGTGGATGGTTCAAATATACTAGATTTTTGGATAAGTTTAGCTTATTTTTGATATTATTTCTTATAAATATTTAAAAGCTGTAGACAACTTCTAGAATAGGATAATATGCAAAAAAAAATGTAAGTGGATTTTAGCCATTTTTGGAGGATTTTATGCAAAAAGAAGGATTGGCAAAATCCTACGATCGTAGTTTATAGGTAGTAAATAGCACTTCGAATTAGAAGAAGAAGAATGAGTGATCTGGGAGAGTTCTGGTCAAGTGTCTTGGTATTTTACTCCCCTTTCGAAGCCAATGGAAGCATCAAATTGGTGGTTTGAGTAGAAGAGAGGAAGCTATTATTTTATGCACTTTTTTGATGTATAATGGATTTATCTTCTCAGAATGCAGAAATAAATTGACATGCTTCACCTCTATGAGTATTCATTTACATATTCTATTTCTTTAAACCCTTTCTCTTCCATTTACTCCTCTCCTTGAATCTCCTTTCACCCTACTATCTCTTACCCTTATGGTAGACTTTTGACATCAAATGCTCCAACAATATGCTTACAAAAAACCATAGATAGCCACATGTGAGCGAATAAGAACAACTCCAACCAAGAGGCTCAAGAACGAGCACATGGGCAATGAACAAATAAGATCCCATTAAGTAAACCTAGTTGCATGTGTCTCACTAGTTTTTTGAGTAAAAGGGAGCAATCGCATAACTAACTATTTCTCTTTGCTGACAAAAATGCGAGTCGTGAGCTTAAGAATGTCTATGAAGCCCATTAGACCGCGGTTATCGTGCGGCTACTAGCGACTAAGTAAATATTTATTTTGCAATCGTTTATTTATTAATGACGATTACATGATATCTGTTATTTATTAAATACGATATGTGAAATATGTGATTGTACGAGCAGGCTTTGAAGGCTACGATGAGATCATCAGCTCAGGGGCAACAGGAGTCAGTCAGTCGACTGTAAGCTCCTCGATCAGAGACACAAGGGACTGGCTGCTAAGAAAGGGTTACAGCAGAAGTATCCGGTCTGGCTCAAATTCCCTACTGAGAGAAAGCAGCAAGCTGTGCAGGTTCCATGAAACTCGGCTTTCCTTGGCTCGCCTCATTCCACAGTTTGTTAAATTATGTATAATTTCAAATCCATAATTCCAAATGGATTCAGCTAGATATATGTTCTGTTACATGGAAACATCTCCGAGAACGTTTACTGAAAGAGGATAAGATCTAAAGTATAACATTATCATAGATCATTTAGTCTTACAAAGGACATTTGGAACAGTAGCAATGGGGAAACAGATTGGCTGGGCCAGATGACCCAACGTTGGTAAGGGACCCAACTGAGTACGGGATCAGGTACGATCAATTCGCTCCAAATTATTGTCAAGGTGTAGGCTTGTTTGGATATGGGTATGGTCAATTCGCTCCAAATTATTGTCAAGGTGCAAGCTTGTTGTTTGGATCTATGGGAGTAGGGATAGCACACACGTCATGCCATAAGTAGAGATAATTTCAGGAAAGTGCTTCCATTGCGAAAGAATGTTACCATGTTCATCCTAAGAGATCTCCTCGCCGAAGGAAATAGTGAAGCAACCTGATTCAGACATCTCGAAGGTGATCAGCTGATTGATGTCATTAGCCACCTTGGCTACATCTCAACTGGTAATGATATGATTGTTCACTTAAAGAATAATGATGCAACGATGAAACTAGTTGGAGTAACTATGAGTGAATCCTTTGTAAAAGAAAAATTGAGTCAATCCTCCAGTACTATGCTAAAGGGGCTTGCTTCAAGCAATAGAGAGCCCATGAAGCTCCCCATTTAGGAAGGCACTTGTGATGTCCATTGATGATGGGATGCAAGAGCCCATTTAATGATAGTTTGCAGACTATAGGATCACATGTTTGCATGTAATTGCTGTCTTCTTGCTCCAGATAGCCTTTGGTATTGTACGTGTCCAATGTACTTTTGAGTGAAACTTCATTGTGAAGATCCACCTCATGCCAAAAGTTAGTTGATGAGCGGGTCTATCCATCAATACCAAAGTATGATGGGGCCAAGTGGGAGACAAGTCTTGCGAGAATACTCATCAACCAAGAAAAATAAATACAAAGAGCCATGCCAAACAATAAGGAGTATGGATAGGTCAAATAGATCCAAATAAACAAGATTACAGATGGCACATCCAACAAATCTCCATGTAAACCCTAAGACTAGAGTAGGAGACCAGTCAATAATTTGACCCTGAATTCAGACGTTAAGCTCCCAAAAAATAGTCCAGTTTTGTCATTTTGACTCTATTCAATAGTTCCTTTCACAAACATGGACTTGTCACATGAGAAAACATCCAAAATGCTTCAAGAAGAAGATAAAATTGAGGAGGAAGAAAGATCAGCATAAAACTGATCCAATCAGAAAATCTGAGCTAGAGGAGGTGACACGCAGCCAAATGCTTTTCAGAAATAGCAACATGATGTTGTTTACTAAGTCAGAGTGTTGCCTTGCTAGCACGAGAGCCTTTGCTATTGAACTTGAAGCTGTTCTAGTCGATCACAATGCCATGGCAGCCATCCACAATGCTGTTCTCCCATTCTCCATAGGTGAAGTACACTTCTTTGCTCTTCATTCTCTAGAACTCAGCTGTGACTAATCCCAAAGGGGGTGACAAAGGTGAAAGTGGCAAACCTATCTTGCCATATGTGAAGATATGCTAGGGTTTGCATAGAGAAAACACAGAATGTATGGAAATGGCTGAAACACAATAATTTAGATAATAATGCAATAAATGCAAAACACAAAATACAAAATGCAAAAACACAAAATGCAAACACAAACACAAATGGAGAAGAAAGATAACTTTGAAGTGAATGAATGAATTCTGTAAATAATGGAAAGTGTGTACAAGATGCCCAGGATAGAGCTATCCAACAACCGATGGCTCTTGTGGGAGTGGGCTAGGGGAGGTTTCGATGTGTAATGTCCACTAGAGACGGATCCTGGGTGCAGTAACCGCTAGTTGGAGTAGAGGTTGATGACGAAAAGTTTTGAAAATACAAAAATGACTTATTTTAGATGCAAATGCAAATCAGGCTGATGCTGGAAATGGAGGGCAGCCGGCTGGAAATCAGAACGCACGAGTCTTTGGTGCTGGAACTGGTAAACGCAGCAATGCGACCACCTAAAGATGATGACAACTAATCACCAACAATAGTGGGAGGCTTTGTAGACCACGTAGCAATAGTCGTTGGGGGGCAGACATTAGTGGAAGAGGGTTGATGGTCGAAACTTGCAGATAGACTGAATGGTGGGCAGCCTTCTATTTATAGATGTAGACAGATCCTCTCAAATTAGGGTTTTGCTTATGGATTGGGAGGGCCAAAATGCTATTCAGTTTGAATTTGTATGTGGAGGTTCTAGTGAAAATGGAAATTTACAAAGTGTTAGGTTTGGGTCAGTTCTGGGCTGCATGCAAGGGTATCTTCCATTTAGGGCTCTCTTTCTCATTCTGATTGTTTTGAGGAGATACATTCTTGTTGATTTTTATGGCATAGCAAGAGGAAAGTATTTTACAGCCATTGCAAGGTGATGGACAACATGGAATCAATCTTTGTCTTCTTTTTTCTCTCTCTTGGACTATGCGAACTTTGTTTTATAGTATATTAGAATTTTTAGAAATTAGTCATTGTAGATGTGGAATTGCTTGCTAGAATACCAACCAAAATCCTCAAATTTCCCTTTGTTTTGGATCGCCAAATCATTGAAGATTTAGGGCAGACATCATGATAAATGTTCACAAACATGCATATCTGATTTCCAGCCATTGAAAGCATTAAATCCAGTATCTGGTCTATGGACAAATGCAGGTTAGAGATTAGGATTTATGGATAATAGGTTTATATGTTTGAATTACTTCACATTGACAATGAATTGAAGGTGCATTGTTAGGGCAAAGCTATAAGTTTGTTGGACGATTAGGGCTGAGGCCTCATTTGATTAATTGGATCCTCATTGGATTGGTCTAGGACTGAGATTTGTGCGAATTCCTCATTGATTGCAGTGTATTAGTAGTGAGAGACCATGGATACATTTCTCAATGTCACGTTGGTGGATATTGGAGTGATTGCAGCTCTATAAGCTTGAAAACACAGTGGTTTGAGTGTGCAATTGAGACAAATTCAAAGCTCATCAATCAAGGTTGGTGAGAGCAATTGAGAACATAGCAATTGGAGCAAAGTTGGTCCATTGAAGAACTAGGCATGTGAGAAATTATTAGCAAAGAGAGTGCTAGTCTATGACAGTCAGGGGACCACGAGTGGATCGTGTAAAGGCCCACCGTCAATATTAAAGAAATAAGGGGTGCTGACCTTTAGGGTCAATCTGGTGTCATCTACTGTGCAAGCGTGTTGTAGCTCTCAGGTTCTTTGTGTTTAATGTATTTCCTTTGCTGAATTGAATAGTGTGTGTGCTGTAAGTTTATGTTTGTTGCCCTATAGATCAGATCTACAGGCTGGTTTTGAGAGTTGTGTGAAAATGATGTTGGAATGTGTCGTACTTAAGACGGATCTTGAAATGCAGCAGCAGCAGCCCACCAGGCTGAGATGAAGATGTTGATGCAATAGAGGCAGTAGTGGGCAGTCCTCCACAGTCTTTGAAAAACTTGGATGATGATGGCAGCAGAAAATGCAAGTACCAGCAGTGCAAGTGCAGGTTGATAATGTCAGCAGTCCATGTGACAACTGGGTGAGTGACAACAGCTGGGCGGCCTGCTGAAACCTGAGACTCCAAAATGCAATCTGTATAATGATGGTGACTGGCTGGAATGATGTCTACAGTATTTGGTGGCTTTAGAATGCGGATGTAGGCACTAGATCAAATGGAACGTGGTAAAGCAGCCAAAGAAGATTTGGCTAACGCCAGTCAGTGCATTCGAGGAATAACTGGTTGGAAAGAACCGGTAGATTCTTTTTTTGCCTTTGTACATTTGGCCGACGTCAATCATAAAGAAGTCTTAATTGAATAAAAGAGAAGAAGAGAAGATGAACCGGGGCCTTTCTCTTCTGGCCCTCCGAAACGGGTAACTAGAAGAATGTCTGAACAACCAAAGCTTGTTGAAAATATAACCCTAGATCAAGAGATGGAAGATGTGCTACAAACAAAGAAGACTGAAGGAAAGAAGAAAGGCAAGCAACCAAGCTACAAATTGTAGTCTGACATAGAATCTGCAACCGATCTCAAACGAGTCCTAGAAGAATGAATTATGGAAAGCAAAATTGAATTCACCTTAGGCGAAATCCTTGGAATTGCCAAACATGAATTCCATGATGTAATTATTAATGTAATCAAAAGGAAAAGACAATATGTTGGTGATGAAGTTGAAGAAACAGTGTATGCTTTTTTGCAAGGTCTTCAAGTTTTTGTGTAGGGATGAAGAGAAGCTAACTTCACAAGGAATTCATCTTGAAGTAGTTAAAGAATTAATTGCAACAATTGAAGCTGAAGATAAATAAATCATGAATGCGCAAAAATTAAAGAAGTGAAAGCTGAAAATGTAATAGTCTGCTGGTCCAAACCAATTGGGCAGTCCACCTCTAAAAAAGAAGGCCGTCTGCAGCACATGCATGAGGATGAAGAGGCTCAGTTCATTCCAAGTAGTCACTACTCTTGTACGCATTGAGTAAGAGCAACAACGGAGACAGTCGTCAAAATTGGAGAAAAAAAAACACCATGTATAACACTATTAGACCATGGCTCAGAGATAAACGTCATGGTAAGGAGTCTCTATGAAAGTGGCGGATGGTTCATAGATGTTGTTTCAGGTTGGCGAATGAGAGTTGCAAACAACTCTTCTGGAGAGTTATATGCTGTATGTCCTAATGTGCAGGTAACTATTGGAAACAAAAGACAATTTTCACTTTTTTGTTTAAGACTCTTGTAGTTACCCTATCGTTCTTGGGCAATGTTACATTTCTGAAGCTCACTTGGAAACAAAAGCTCTTGATGATGGTTCTTCCTATGCTCGAATCCGAAGCAAGGATAATGAACGAGGTGTCCAATTTCTTACTGTATGTGTTAATCATCATTGAAATAGAGATCGACTGCGTGATTATCCTGTGCCTCCTAATGCTCGAGAATTCAAGGGTTTTCGGGCTGCACTGCTATAAAAGGAGGCTATGACAGTGCATCATGTAAAAAGATTGAACCTCCTTATGCTACAGAAACTTTGTCTCTAGCAAATCTGTATGTATGTACAACCAATAGTATGGGCTGTTATATGTCTCTTCCAGCCATGACTAAAGCTGAAAGAAAATATTTATGTCATGTAAAAATGGAGCTAAAAACTTATGACATGATGGCTGAAAATGAAGATATTTCGAGTATTTTTTTTGGACAAATTACTACTGACACATTGGCTGAAATATATGCAGCTGCTCATACAGAAAATCAGGCTGAAAATCAGTCCATAGAAGTATGTACATTGGATTTTTATCAAACAATTCAAGAATTTGTTAAGCAGGAAGACATTGGTTTACTCAACAAGGCTGAAGCGCAAGTGGAGACAAAATACAAGATGGTGGATAAGAAAGTCAAGCCTGTGGTAGTCCCACTGCCTCCTGAAAGTGAAGGGCTGATTGATAGGGCAGCAAATCAGCCAAGTCTTCGTGATCCTTCCAATATTGGTCACAAGTTCATATGTGAAAGTATAAAAGAGCTCAAAATAGGTGAAAATTCTTTCCTTTCACCGGCTGAAAACACTCTTTTATGTAAATGCTAATGAAATATGAAAAGCTTTTGCATTTCAGCCAAGTGAAATAGGCTGTGTGGATCCAAATATTGTGGCTCCTATGGTTATTTTTATGGTCCCACATGTATCTTGGGACCTCAAGTCTATTCCTGTTCCAAAGGCGCATTGCCCAAATTACTGGAACTTCTAAATGAAAATATCAGAATGAAGATTTTAGAACCTTCTTCAGCACCTTACTTAAATCGATGGTTTACCGTGCCCAAGAAAAATTGATCCTTACGATTCATTTAAGATCTACAGCCATCATGTCACAATCCGAAATGTTGGTTCGGGTCCAATTGTTGATGAGTTTGCTGAAGCTTTTGCAGGTAGAGCAATTTATTCTATGGTTGACCTATATTCAAGATATGACCAATTTCAGCTTTCATTAAAGCCAAGACATTACCACAATGAAGACACCTCTTGGATTGGTCCGCATGTGCACTCTACCACAAGGTGCAACAAACTTTGTAGCCCATATGATGAATGCCATGCACAAAGTCTTAAGGGACTTTATTCCACAACTTACTCTTCCATTTCTTGATGATGTACCTATCAAGGGATGTGAAGTCAATGAAAAGAATGAGGAGCTTGACGAAGATGGTTGTAGGACATTTGTAGTTAACCCATATTCATGATTGTGACAGGATTTTGACAAGGTTAGAAGAGGTACATCTTACCCTTTCTGGAGCTAAGTTGATTTTTGGAGTAGAAGAAGTCCTAGTGGTCGGACATCTGTGTGGCCCCTACGGACGTAAACCTTCACCAATCAAGATAGATGCCATCAATAGAATGCAAGAAAAATACACAAATATTTCAGAGGTGAGAAGATTTCTTGGTGCATGTGTATTCTATCTCATATGGATACCACATTTTGCTCATGTAGCCGAAAATCTCTATCAATTATTAAGAAAAGGCAAAAGATTCTCTTGGGGAAAAGAGCATACTCTCACTGTACGCAAATTAAAGAAGAAGTTAATTTCAGCCCCCACTCTCAAAAGGGTTGAATATTCAAATGGTCAACCCATCATCCTTACTGTGGATACAAGTTCCATTGGGATAGGATGGGCCGTTGGCCAAGAAGACCTTGAAGGTAACAGGTATGCAATTCATTTTGGAGCAAAGGTTCTCAATGAACGTCAAAGAAGGTATACACAAGTAAAAAGGGAATTGTGGGGAGTTGTAACAACATTAAAGTGTGATTGTGAATACATTATAGGTGCTTCCGTAGTGGTAGAAACTGATTGTCTTCCACTCTTGGGCATGATTGCCAACTGCTCTACACCCGACATTGCTATGCTAAGATGGATTGAATATATTAAATCTCTCAACCCCAAATTAAAGCATATTGTAGGAAAGGTGAATCCAGTTGCTAACATGCTATCACGTGCAAGATATGACAATGAAGAAGAGCTGATGGAAGAAATGAAGTTGAAGAATCTATACTTGCTGAATTTCATTCCATGGTTACTGAAAGTACCTTTTTAGTTGTTGCATATACAAACCCAAAGCTGAATCTTGCAGGTGAAGCTGATCTTTTTAATGGTATAGCATTAAGTACAGTAAGAACAGGAAAAGGTACTGCTGTAAATCAGCATATAGCAACAAAGATCAAAGATTTATCTATGGAAGAAGGGTGGTCAACTGGTAGCCAGCATGCTCATTGCATTGCTCAAGTTCTAGTTCATTTCCTTGAAGAAGATTGGCTGAAGATTGGCCAATATTTGAGCACAATGAAGAAGAAAGAGACTTGGGCTGATGAAGAGTTCAAGCATATTAAGAGGAAAGCTTATGGCTTTTTTCTTAAAGAAGGGCATCTATAGAAGCACACAAAGAAGAAGAAAGGAGTGCCTGTTCGAGTTTTAGGTAACAAAAGATTGCAACAATAGGTAATGAAGGAATTTCATGAAAGTCTGTGGGCTGGCCATAGAGGCATATGGGGAACCTTTAGTAAAGTCAAAGAAAAATATTGGTGGCAAAACATATATCGGGACATAGCACATTTTGTTGAAACCTGTTATGTGTGTCAGATGTATTCTATGGTCAAGCATCAAGAAGGGTTACAATCAACTTATCCTTTGTCTATACATTATAGATGGGTTATTGATATTATAACTATGCCTACAGGAATATGGAGTATGCGATATTTATTAGTGCTTGCAAGAGAGGATCTAACCAATCAAGTTGAAGGTAAAGCCTTAACAACCAAGACCACCCAAGCTGTTTGTCGTTTTTTACTTGAAGAAGTGTTTTGTAGATATGGTTGTGTGGGTAAAGTAACTGTAGATAGAGGAGAGTTGGATGTTAATGAGGCACGCAACTTTTTTGCTCAATTGGCTATTAAGTTGGCTTTAACATCAGCCTACAACTGTCACAAGACTGTGACAACTATTACCTTTTTGTTGATTTCTTTATTACATATTTTATTTGGTTTTTCTTTTTGAAAGGATCCCTCTTGAAATCTAAACGCCTGAGTTGCATGGCCAGTTTGTGAAATGGACAGGAATGTCTAGTGAGTCAAGATTGGACAGTTAAGGTCCAGTACAAGTCTGGAAGAGACTGATGGCATTGTAGATTTACAAGTTTGGAAGAGACTTGTGAAAGTGTATATGGACAAGTGTGTTGAAAAACTAGCCTGGTAGAGACTAGTTCAAAGTGAAGATGGACAAATCTGCAAGAGATTAGTCCATGTGGGGTCATCAGTGGAAATTCATTTTCAGTTGAGCTACATTGTAAATTTGGATGTAGCCATAGTCTGCAAAGATGGTCAGAAGACTAGTGGGATGCAATGGAAGCAACTCCTAAAATTTAGGGAGTTACTATTTTTGGATCTCAGAATCTGTTCGCGTCATTATCTTCGTTTTTGCACGAGGATTAATCCTCTGGTCTGTGCCGAGGTCAAATTTTGAACTGAGGATGGAGAATTTTAGACCGAAAGGTTTAAACAGGAAAATTGTTACATGTATGCCATGTGTCACAATTTGGGCATAAATTCCCAAAAGAGAGAGAGAGGGCAGCACAAAAACGAGTTTCAATGCATGGGGGGCTCATTTTGGTAAACGGGAGATGGATTGCTGCAGATGGAGAGCTCTTGAGAGCTGGTCTACCTTGTCTATGATGCACAGAGGGCTGAGCTTGCTTCCTACTCTCTCTTTCTCTCCCTGACAGTATGGTTATGCTGCCGAATCAAGGGCCTTTCTTCTGATTCAGGTACAGCTGTGTGGAATATGCTGTTTTTGCATGAGGCAAGAGCCTTTTTTCTCCAGGAACAGGAGCAGTTGTATGCTGTCCCAGCAAGGACAGGTGAGGGTGGTAACGTCACCAAGTAAGTGTCTGAAACAACACTGAATCAATACTGTTTTTGGACTGTTCAGAGGTTAATTCAGAGCCCAATTGATGTCAAAGTCAAGGGGCACTTGGCCCAGATGATGCAGGATAGTGCAGGGAGCAGTATGAACTGAAAACGGGTTTCAGAACAGGTCTGAACCAGTAATTACAGTGGGCTGAACAGTACAGGGAACAGTATGAGTTGTAAACAGGTGTCAGAACAGGTCTGAACCAGTAAATACAGCAGGCTGAAATGGTCAATTCTGCACTCCAACCAGAAGTTTCAGACTTGGGCAGAGTTTCCCCCCCTGGTCAACTTGATTTGGGTCAGTAATTGTACTGTTATGCTGTCAAATTTCACCCAGAATAGGTGAAAGACAGCCCATTGTACTTTCTCTTTTTAAAAATAAAGAAATACCGCAAGGGGCGCCTAACTTAAAGGGCCAACAGGGTGTCTGTGTGGCAACAGGAGCATTCTAGCTTCCTGTATTTCTTCTTGATTCTGTATCTTTAAGTTCAGGTAAAGTGGGCGACTGTTAATTGGGTGAAAGCATTTATATATTTTGGTTGTACACTACCGCTCTTTTCAGTGAACAGGCCGGTTACAACAACCCTGAAGGCAATGGAAAAAGTGAGAGAGGGTACCAGCCTATTCTCAAAGCTCTAGCAAAGTCTTGTAGAGGAAGGTCAAAGAATGGCCTAAAATGCTATCTTTTGCATTATGGGCTGACCGGACTACTCAGAGTACAGTGACTGGCTATATGCCAGTTGAACTTATGCATGGACAACAACCAATTATGCCAATTGAAGAATCTATTCTCACATGGAGTCTTCTACCTTGGGAGGAAGGCATCAATAGAGAAGAGTTGCTGACTCTGCACATATGGTAGCTAGAAAGAAGGCCTGAAGATGTTTAAGCAGCTATTGAGAAGCTAAAGACAACATGACTAAAAAACAAAAGAAAATTTGATAAGCGACATTGACTTCGGCCAAGAGCAATTCAAGAAAATGACTAGGTGCTTGTCTATGACATGAGTCTAGATAATCAATACAATGCTTCTAGGAAGATGGTAAAGCGTTGGTTTGGCCCGTATGTGGTAAAGGTCGTTCATGACAATGCCACATATTCATTGGCTGAATTGGATGGGACTATCATAAAATACCTGTAGCTGGAAAAAGAATCAAGCTCTTCAAACGAAGAGAAAGTTCAACATATGAGTTAGAAGACTTGGATATAATTCAAGAGCATGAAGACATAGAGGAAGAAGAAGAGGCAGAAGATAAAGACATTGACATGGCAGAAAATATTTTTTCTGACATTGCAGATCCGTAAGACTTTGGCACATGCCAGAGGATGTGCAAGTTAGGAGGGGGTGGATGTCGTGCCGCTACGTACATACCGCATAAAAAAATCTAGAGTGTGGCTTTCTTATTGATTTACAGAGCCAATGCCATTTTAGACATTAGTGTTAGTGTCCATGACTCAAAAATATTAGATTTTAGTCAATTTTTGATATTTTAGATATTATCTCTTGTAAAAATCCATAAAACTGTAGACAACGTCTAGATTATAATAACATGTAAAAGAAAGCATGTAGCTTTCAGTTAATTTGATAGGATTTTATATAAAAAGAGAAATTGGCGAAATCGCGCGATGCGCGAACGCTGTTTTCAGGCAGTGAACAACACTTTGAAGTGGGAGATGAAGAGGGAGTGATTTGGCTAAATTCTGGCTAGGTGTCTTGGTATTTTGTCTCCCTTTCGGAGCCAATGGAAGCATGAGATTGGCAATCTGAGCAGCATAGAGAAATGTGTTATTTTATACACGTTTTTGTCTATTAGAGTTTTATCTTCTCATAATGCAGGAATAAACCGACAGGCTTCATCTTTGTTAGTATTCTTCTACATTTTCTAATTCTTTTTTAGAGTATTCTTCTACGTCTTCAATTTTTTCGAACCCCTTCTCTTCCGTCTACTTCTCTCCCTGAATCTACCTTCATCCTACTGTCTTTTACCCCCGTGGTGGACTCTTGACACCAAATGTTGTCGGAGGGGTTTTTGTCGAAAGGTCGAATCCACAAGGGATTAGAAGTAGAGATAGGAGATGGAAGAGAAGATAGAGAATACCCAAGTGGTAAACACTACAAAGACAAATCACAATGAATTGAATCAGTATGTATTGAAAGAACCTGGAATCTTCGGACTACTTAGAAGCAATCTCCAGGCATTAGATCTCCTGGAGCTTCTTCGTAGAACAAAACGTGCATAAAAATTATAGCTCCTTCTCTACTGCTCGAAACCCAAATCTGATGGCTCCGTTGGCTCCGAAAGGGGGGTAAAACTCCAGGATACTTGCTCACGGATCTCCTAGATCACTCCTTCTTCTTTCAGTTCAATATGCAGTTTTCAGCCTTACAACCTGTTTACAGCGATCGCGACTCGCATGATTTTGTCAATCTGTCCTTTTGTGAAAATCCCCTAATTGGCTGAAAAAGCAACTAGCTTTTTGCATGCCATCCTAATCTAGAAGTTTTTTTCTAACTTTTTCGAAATTTTAGAATAAATAATATAAAAAATAGGCTAAAATTATCCAAAATCTAGTATTTTCAGATAATCCATGCAACTCACGCTAGTACTAATGGCTCAGACCACATTAACTCTCTAGATCAATAAACAAGTTGGATGATGATGCATTCCATACTTTTTCACACTTTGTCCTCATAGCATCACGACATCCACCCCCTCTAAACCTGCACATCCTCCGGTATGTGCCAAAGTCCTAGTTGTCACCGGATTCTGAGTCCTCCTCATCCTTTGCAACCATATCCTTTACTTCTTCATCTTTTATATTTTCCTGGCTAGCCCCTGTATCAGGACCACTATTTTCTTCCAATTCTGGCAACTCATAGATAGTAGATTCCCGCCTTTTGAATAATTTGATTCTTTTTCCTGCTACTAGAAGTTTGATGGCTGTCCCATCCAGCTCATTTAATGCATAAGTAGCATTATCAAACACCTGTCTTACCACATAGGGTTCAAATAATCTTTTGGAAACTTTACACATGGCACTATGCTGGTTATCTAAACTGCTATCATAAACCAATATCCAATCCCCATCTTGTATGGTTCTTGGTCTCAGTCTATGTCTTTTGTCAAACCGTTTCTTGTTTTGTATCCTTGCTGCCCTTAACTTTGCAGTTGCTGCCTCTATGTCTTCTGACTTTCTTTCCAACTGTCTAATGCGTAAGGCCAACAACTCCTCTCGATTCAACTCCTCCTCCCAAGGTAACACACTCCATGTGATTGTCATCTCTTCTATTGGCATGATAGGTTTTTGACCATACATCAATTCTGTAGGCATATATCCTGTAACAATACTATGAGTTGTTCTATCGGCCCACAAAGCATGAGGGAGCAATTGTGGCCACTCTTTTACCTTCTCTCCACATGCTTTTGCCAAATGCCTTCACAATAGGTGGGTGACCTCTTTCACTTTTTCCATTTCCTTCAGGGTTATAGGATGAAGTTAAAGCAAGCTTTATCCCTAACCGTGCAAAGAAATCATGAGCTTCATCTGCATCCAACTCACCCCTATCTGCTGTAATTTTTCCCACACAGCCATACCGACAAAAGATTTCTTCTAAGAGAAAAGTATACACAGCGTTTGTTGTCTTAGTACATAAAGCTTTCCCTTCCACTTGATTAGTCAAAGTCTTCACGAGCAAGCACAAGATACCTCATTTGCCAAAGACCTGTAGGCATTGTGACCAAATCCACCATCCACTTAAAATGAAGAGACAATGGATATGTGGGTTGCAATCCATCCCGATGTCTCACAAATGAATACATTTGACATGTCGTACATGTTTCCACAAAGTGAGCAATATCCTTATACATAACCTGCCACCAATATCTTTCTTTGATCTTTGTAAAAGTACCCCAAACACCTCTATGACCAGCCCTTCATGAAATTTTTGCATTACTTTTACTTGTGAAGCTCTGTCACCCAAAACTTGCAATGGCATATCCTGTTTCTTTTTAGCATGTTTCCATAAGTATCCATCTTTAAAAAAAAATCCATACGCTTTCCTTTTGATTTTCTTAAACTCCTCATTTGACTATTCATCTCTCTTTGTTAATGTACTATCGGTCTCAATGACTACATGAGCACCCATAAAATACTCCTTATCACATTTAAGGGCTGTCACAATTCCCCATAATTCTCTTTTAACTTGTGGATATCTTCTCTGTCGTTCAGTCAATACTTTAGTACCAAAGCGAATTGCATATCTTTGTCTTTCCTCATCATCTTGCCCAATTGTCCATCCAATCCCGATTGGGCTTGTATCAACAGTAATAATGATAGGCTTTCCATATGAATAGTCAGCCTTTCTCAATGTAGGAGCAGATTTTAAGAGTTGCTTCAATTTTTTCATTGCTTTTTGATGCTTCATTTCCCAATGAAATTTCTGACCTTAGAAGCTGATAAAGAGCATCGGCTACATGTGCAAAGTGAGGAATCCATATCAAATAGAACACACATGCACCCAAGAATTTATGCGCCTCTGATACATTCGTGCATACATCTTGCATTCTATTAATTCCATCTATTTTTGCTGGTGATGGCCTTCGCCCATAAGGCCCACACATATGCCCAACAATCAAAATCTCTTCAACTCCAAAGACAAACTTTTGTCCAGAAAGGGTTAAATGCGCCTCTTCTAGACGTGTTAAAATCCTCTCACAATCCACAATATGGTCTGCAACAAATTGTCTGCATCCATGAGCATCCATCTCTTCATGCTTTTCATCCACTGCACATCCTTTGATTGGAACATCATCCAAGAAGGGCATTGTCAATTGTGGTATAAAATCCTTGAGTATCCTATTCATAGCATTTGTCATGTGCGCTACTGAGTTTGTTGCACCCTGTGGGAGAGTACACATCCGTACTAAACCTAAGGGAGTCTTCATGGTTGTGATATCCCTGCTTTCAATTGCAAGTTGAAACTGATCATAACCCGAGTAAAGATCACCCAAAGAATAGATCACTCTGTCTGCAAAAGCCTTTGCAAATTCATCAACCATAGGACTTGCATCCACATTTCTTACGGTCACTTTATTGACTGGTTGCATGTCTTGAATAAATCTCAAAGCCCCATTCTTTTTGGGCACAGTAAACCAACGATTTGAGTACAGGGTTGAAGAAGGCTCCAAGATCTTCATGCGAATCTTTTCATTTAGCAAATCCATCAACTTTGGCAAGTAAGCTTTAGGTGCTGGAATAGGTCTCAAGTTCCATGGTACATGTGGCACAGTAAATATGACCATAGGAGAGACAACATTTAGATCCACACAACCTATTTCACTTGGCTGAAATGCAAATGCCTTCCCATGTCTAGCCAACATCCGCATAAAATAGTCTCTCTCAGCAGGCAAAAGAAACCCTTCTGCACCAACTTTCAATTCCTGTAATGTTTCAGATGTAAACTGATGACCTATATCTTTAGGATCCCGTAAGCTTGGCTGCCTTGACACTTTTTCATACATACTCTCACTCTCTGGTGGAAGTGGCAAAGCAATTGGTTTCACCTTTTTGTCAACTGTCTTATACTGTGTCTCCACAAGTGCTTCAGCCCATTGTAATCCTTCCTGCTGAGCAAACAATGCTATAACATCATACATATCCAAAGAACATATCAACAACACTCTGTTTTCAGCCTCATTTTCTGCATGTAAAGTTGTTGAAATTTCAGCCATAGTGTTAGTAATATTTAGCCCATAAAAGATGCCTGAAATGCCATCATTTTCAGTTAACAATCCCAATGCTCTCAGTTTCTTAGTAGATCATGAGATATGCATTCAGCCCTACACATAGCTTCCATAGGCTTAAACCAACATGAACTGTTTGCTGTAAACTGAGAATTGCCAATAGTAAATACATTCTTCATTTCATCAACAGGCGAGTACACCCACTGAACAGCACTACTGTAGCCCCGCATTACAGCAGTGCTTAATGAAAATCTAGGTCTTTGAATTCCCTTGCATTTGGAACCAAAGGATACTCTCGAAGCGTATCACCTTTGTTTCCATACGTACACCTGTAATCTAGGGTTGTTCCAAAATCACTGCATATGAGGAATTATCTTACACAAAGAAGTGTTGCTCTTCCTGTATATTACCAATCGTTACTTTTACATTAGGACATGCAGCATAGAGCTCCCCTGAAGAATTATTTGCAGCCCTCATTTGCCAACCATGATCAGTGTTTACAGGCCATGCACCATTTTCATACAATCCACGCTCAATGACATTTATCTCAGACCCATGGTCAAGTAAAGCAACACAAGGAGTTTCATGTTCCCCTATTTTCACTACCGTTTCAGTGGTAGCTCTAGCCCAATGATTTCTTGTGTAGTGACTTCGAGGAATAAATCCTAGAGTCTCTTCTCCATATTGTTGCATTTGTCTTACTTCACTATGCATATTGCTGCAAGACAATGCACTTTTAGCCACTTTCTTCTCTTTTCCACATGCTATCCATTGATTAGTAGCATCCTGCATAGACAATCCTGTACTTACTTCATGCTCATATTCAGCCCGAATACCCAACAAACCAGTTTCCTCTTCAAATTGCAGCAATGCATTAGTAGTTTCACCAAGAAACTGACACTTCCTTTTAATTATGTCAATGATCTTATCATGAAATTCTCGCTTGGCAATGCCAAGCACCTCTCCCAAGGTAAATTCCACCTTATTGTTTAAGATCCGTTCTTCAAGAACCTTCTTAAGATTTGTGGCTGTCTCAATGTAAGATTGCAACTTATATCCTGGGTGCTTGCCCTTGTTTTTACCCTCTTGTTTGTTATCCTGTTTTTGCTCCTGACTGACCTCTTCCATAACATGCTCGGGAGGTGGCTGATTTGCAGCTTTAGGCTGATCCACACTTCTTCTTGTCATTCTTTTAGATGTCCCTGCAATATTTTCATCTCTTTTTCGTTTTTCTTCCACAAGTACATCCGTGTTTTGTACCTTTGCTAAATATGCATACAATGAATATGCATCTACCGGTGATTTCCAACCAGTTATGCCACGAATGTCTTGCCTTGCATGAGACATTTCACTATCAGTGATCTTTCTATTTTCAGCTGTATGTAAAGCATGTGCCCATTTTCAGCCTTTGGACCAACCATCACTTGGCCATGCATTCTATCCAATTGTAGATCAAAAGTTGAAGCATGTACTGCCGCATAAGCATTTCGGACAGCCAAGTTTTCCAACAACTTTTGCATACCTTCCTTTCCAAAATTCAAAGTAAGAGGCAATCCCGTTTTTTGTGCACGGATCTTGCCATCTTTCCAAAAGATAAGCTGTTGTGCCAAGGCCTCCTGATAGGCAGCACAATCCTTTCTCTCGTGTTGCAAACTATTACACTACATACATCTTTTTCCAGGCTTAGGGGCTGCTGCCCGTCCCCTTTCCTCTTGTCCTTTTTTATCTAATTTTGCAACCTTCAATTGAAGATCCCGCATGCCTTTGACCAATTCATCTAAGACATCTTCCCTAACAAAGGGAACAATAGCAGGTACAGCCATAGGGTTAGCCACAGAAGTAGGTGGCTTACTGGATACATTAACTATCTTGCCCGTAACAGTGGGCAAGCTAGAGACATGCAATCTTTCTCTTCTTCTATGCTTCTTCACAAGTGCAGTAACAGCTTCCTTGACATGTCTCTACTCCGTTTTCAAACCTGTCTCTGTAGTTTGATCCTCCAGCAAATCATCAAGCTTCTCTTGAAGCTCAGGATCAGCTGCCTGTAGAAACAATTCAATTTTCTGACTTGCAAGAGCTTGCTGTTTTGCAAGATCCAACTGCTCAAATCGACTTTCAAATTCTCTTAATAATTCTGTAGCCACAAGACCCTTATTGGGTTGTAAAACCCACTCTTGAAAAGTCTTGCGCGTAATCAGACTGGTGTCCTCAATGTAAAATTCTTCCCTGAGTGTCTTCTTGAAGGCTACCCAGTCTGCATCTTGCAAGTATAATTTAGTAATCCGTGCTTTCAGTTCATAAACAGTAACATGTATAAAATACCGGCTTCATGCAGATTGAGCTATCCCAAAGAATTCCATCTTTTGAGCATAGGTATATACATATGTAGATACATTCCTGCCATTGAATAACTTCACCTCACGCTCAACTGCTTGCAAAGCATTCATCACAACACTTTCTGTTTGAGCTGAAGCTTGCATCACCTGTTGTTGTTGTTGTACTTGCATAAGAATATTCATATTTTGTATCAACTGTTGCAAAACATCACTGGAGAATGTATTAGAAGATTCTCCTATCTTGTCTTTTCTTCTTCTGACGACCTTTCACGTTGGGTTCACCAATGTTGGAGGGGTTTTTGTCGAAAGGTCGAATCCACCGGGTATCAGAAGTAGAAGAAAGTAGAGATAGGAGATGGAAGAGAAGATAGAGAATACCCAAGTAGTAAACACTACAAAGACAAATCACAATGAATTGAATCAATATATATTGAAAGGGCCTAGAATCTTCGTATTACTCAGAAGCAATTTTCAGACATTAGATCTCCTAGAGCTTCTTCGTAGAACAAAACGTGCATAAAAATTACAGCTCCTTCTCTGCTGCTCGGAACCTAAATCTGATGGCTTCATTGGCTCCGAAAGGGGGGTAAAACCTTAGGACGCTTGGTTACGGATCTCCTAGATCACTCCTTCTTCTTTCAGTTCAATCTGCAGTTTTTAGCCTGTTTACAGCGATCGCAATGCGTGCGATTTCGTCAATTTGTCATTCTTGTGAAAATCCCCTAATTGGTTGAAAAAGCAACTAGCTTTTTGCATGCCATCCTAATCTAGAAGCTTTTTTTTAACTTTTTTGGATTTTTACAATAAATAATATCAAAAATAGGCTAAAATGATCCAAAATCTAGTATTTTCAGATAATCAATGCAACTCACACTAGTACTAATAGCTCAGATCACATTGACTCTCTAGATCAATAAAGAAGTCGGATGATGATGCATTCCATTATTTTTCACACTTTGTCCTCATAACATCACGACAACGCACCGACACCGTGTTAGGGGAAGTTTATGCTATCATCAGAGGTGAATTCAGAAGATATTTGGGCTAATTTAGGGCTGATATCTTCAGCCATATTCAGAGAATGAGCTACAACATTGTTCTTAGGCACATCTCTATCTATCTTGTCCAGTTTTCTTGCCAAACCCCTGTGGTGACCTTCAACCCTATACGCAGCGACAACAATCCATGGTTGCTCAATGGATATGCTTGGTGGTGAGTCTCTAGTGTCTCTTGACAATGACTTTGAGATTGTGGTGCGGCCTCCTCAGACGTGGTCCTAGTAGATGGGGTCATCGTGCTTGACGAGGTGAAATGGCTTTGCCTAGTGTGACTCCATGGCATGGAGTGGAAGGTGTCTAGCAGGGTGGCTCTATCTTTGCCACGCTACTAGTGTCAGTAGGCTCCGATCTATGAAAAAAAGTCTATCATTTCTCTCTATGTGGGTCCCTCTAGGTGAGCTGGCCTCTTGTCTTGTAGTAGTGCTGTGCGGCGCCTTTGGAGCTCTTGGAGGAAGAGACCTAGGCATCTCTAGTCCTAATACTCTATAACAAACCATCATGGAAGAGGTAGTGGTACCGCCCTTGTATGTCATAGTATATTGTACATTTGTGACTCATAAGCTTGATCTAATAATGTTCTTAAAAGCAAGATGAAACCAAGCTAGGCTATGCAAGGGAGTGATGAACTTACCTTTTACTCATTAGGGCAACATGAACCAAGAAGGTTTTATACCCCCTATGATGAGCTCAAACTTTAGTGAATGCTCTTGCAATGGCACATAATCAAATCTTACTCATCCTCTAGGCACATGATGTACCGCTACAGTCAAAAGGTGGAAGGTCAATATCCAAACTATGTAGGCTCATCCAAATAGTCATATGTGAAAACCAATAGTTCTTACCTTTTTATTGCTAGATGTCTTGATGAGCTCAGTGCCAATCTGGAGTATTTGTGGTGTGGGAGCTCCCATAATCTATACCAACAAGTCAGTGCCTTAAAGAGTGCCTCCATGACTATAGGCATTGCCCCCAACCGTGCTTTGACAATGGGATGTGGGATGGATGGCTTACTTCTAATCATGCGTGCTATCATCATGATCAATGGCCTTTCCATGCCATTCCAACCATCATAATAATCTCTCTCTATTCCAGTGTAATGAGTGAGTGGTCTTAGGTGCTTGTGGTAGAAGCTATAGCCCCATACCTTTGCTCCATAAAGTAGTGTAGGTGTGACCAGGGTGTCAAAACAACCATAGTTTGGTGTGTGGCTCCTGGAACTGTATGTGAATACATTGAGTCTCGAGTGCTCTAGTATTTGGTGGCCTAAAAAATGAAATAATATATTAACGTTTGCAAAATGCCAAAATGACCTATGAGACCATCAATTACAATAATCTGTATGATGGTACAATTTTTTGAAAAGAACAGTAATTGAAAATATAATAACCAATACAAGGAAGCTAAAAGCTATAAGTAAGGAGAACTTTGGTTGACAAATCAAGAGCTCTAGTTGATACAATTTCATAGAGGTGTAGAGGGCTTGGCTCTAGCTTGAGTAATAATCTTTTGTATTTGCCTATCGAAGTGCCATTGAGGTGTGTATCGAGGTCTAGGATGTTTGGATTGGCCAAGCTTGATGGCTTGATCAATTAGGGCTAAGGCCTTACATCTGATCATCTTGGAAATCATGGATACAGGTGGCCTCTCCATCGACCATCGTCCATCATAAGTGCGACCTAATCAGCTGCGGTGAGATTAAGACTGGTGGGCTCCCATACCTGTATTCCATAGAGTAATGTGGACATGACCAATGGATTCCATTACCCTATTCATCTTGTGTTCTAGTGGCTTTGTAATTGTGTCTTGTTTTCTCTCACTTCCATTTATGTGCACTCACTCACATGTTTTCGGATGTATGACTCTTGATCATTATCATGTTTTGTAGTATCATGTACTTATCGTTGTGTATTGTGCTCAATCCTTAAGGTTTACCTATGTTGATCTTGTATTCATCGTGTTGTAGATCCTGTTTTTGACCTTGCTAATGTGATGTGACTCTACCGTTTGACCCTATGTTAGACCTTGGGGGTGTACCATGGTATTGGTGTTTTTAAACTCTCATGTGGTTTTTTGACTTTAACACTAGTTTATATGGAGTTTTGTGGTGTTCTTGTGCTCATATTGTTTGCATTTTGATTCATCTTATTCGTTGATGTGTTTGCACTTTAAGAGAGGGATTTTTAGCATTGCTTTAGTGCTTACTCTAAACTTCATGCTTTGTTGAGCCTATCCTTGACTATACATGTGTGTTATTAGGTGAGATCTTACCTCATGTGACTTGCTTGTCCACTAATGTTAAATATGAGTGATTGGTTGTTGGCTTGTTGAGCTCTCAATAGCTCTAGGTATCTTTTATTTTCTCTACTTCTTTTCTATCCTCAATTCTCCATTATGGCACCTTTGTGTTCTAAAATAGGTGATAGCTCCAGGCTCTCAAGAATCACACTTGGGAAGTTGTCATGGAAGCTTGGTTTGTGCAGAAAAGATTGTGGCTTATTGTCTTCTTTGAAGGTGGAGGGGGATGTTTATCTTGATGTTGTTTTGGATTGGGATTTAGATGATGCTGTTGCCTATTCAGTGTTGCTTAGGTGTATCTCCAAAGAGGTCTAATTAGAGGGTACCTCCTTTACTACATTCCTGGCAGTTTGGGCCAAGCATAGCAACATGGAACTAAGGGAATGGGGAAATGCCATTGCCTAATGAATAGGAATGAGGAACACGTTCCGATTGCAAGAAACATTTCTCACAACATTCCCCACAGGGGATGTTCTGACTTGGAGGAATGTTGTTGGGAACACCACATTCCATCTATCTTTCCCCACGTTTGACCCATTTGATACTATTTTCTTCATCTACTTCTCACATATCATTTGATAGTGAGGAATACAAAAGTCATGGCAAAGAAATAGAAGAAATTGTCATATGCCAAGGAACCAAGTCCTTCCTTGGAAGAAGGCCAACATGTTGAATGAGATCTAACTGCCAATGTAGAAGACCCTTGAGGCTAACAATATGCCTGGACACTAGAGGCCGAGCCAAAAATAAATACTATGTGGAGTGGGATATTTTGCCTTACTAAAGATCCAGTCAGAGGGGCACAATGATGGCCCACCAACCATGGCTCTCCAAATATTAGACAGTAGAGTCCACATTTTCTTGGCTAAAGGATAGGAAATAAATTTGTGAGAAGAGGATTTCAAACTGATAGTGCTAAAATAAAATTGCTGTTCGAGATTCACACTTTGAAAGAGCCAAGGCAAGGGGCAGCCCGCCAATTAGCACTCTTCAAGAAAGAGCTTACATTTTGAACATGGTTTTGTTTAGCTAACCTTCCACTATAGTCATTTTCCACCAAGCTTTAGATTTACTTCGGCACCAAACAACATTTGCTTTGGTGAGCAGCCAATGATGATCTTTGACCTTGAGATGAGACACTTGATTTGCTGGAGCCTTTCCAAGAATGAGCCGGCATGCAAGATCCCAATCTTGCCAAGGACAATCCAAATCAAGAGGAGGAACACACACACACACACACATGCGCGCGCGTCTCTAGTGTTGTGTGGGTGGCCCTTTATTAGCCGACCTATGCCCTTTTAGGTGCCTTTGGCTAGCTAACCGATTTCTCAGTTTTAGCCATTTATAGCTCCTCTTTGCAACTCATTTCAGTAAGTTTTGAAGATAGGGATAGCACTGTAGGTCACATTGCCTCGTGTTATTGAATTGTATCTTGTTCTTTTGCTATGGATTCCATTGCCTGGTTTATCTTGTGTTCTTTGTCATTTTGATTGTCTTATCTCTTTCCACTTCTGTTTCTGTGCATTGACTCACACTTTCAAGGGAGGAGTACTAGATTTGCATACGAAAAGTTCTAATCCTCATTGTGAGAGTAGCACTATCAGTTAGTTCATGTGGTGGAATTGAAGGGTTTGAAGGGTCTATCCTAAGCAAGTGGAGCTAATGGTGCTAAAGGATAGAGGTAATGTCTTTGACTTGATTCAAGAGCTCACAAACTTGATCCTCAACAACAATAAATGGGTAAATTTCTTGATACGGATTGAACATGTTTATCTTGATACTCGTCATCCTTATTGACAGTATTCTAATGCATGGCATCTGGCTTATGAAGTTCCAAAGGATGTGGTAGAGGTGGATCATTAGCTTGTCCTTGTTGAAATAGCCAACTCGTGTCGAGAAACAATAGGGTTTGTGGGGAGAAACACAGTGTACTGCAAACATTGTGACAAGTAAAACTCAAAACACAAAAGAAGAATGAACTTTGAATCACGCCGATACAAAGGAGCAGAGCTTGAAGATGACCAATTGTCTTGAGTGACAGCACTTGAAAGGGATTTGCATTGTGAAGGGAGCAAAATGCAATTCTTCAGGCAGAGGTGTCAATGAAAAGGAAAATAGCTGCTCTATGGAGGGAGTGAAATGTGGTCCTTTGGGTAGTGGAATGTTGAAGTATGCCCTTGAAGATGGACAGCAATAGAGGGAGCAAAACATAGTCCTTGGAGCTGTTGGAGAGGAAAAAGATGATAACCAGCAGTCCAAGTGTGCTCCGGGGGTTAAGAACTAGCTGGGCTGCTTGTTGAAGATGGAAATGAAAATAAGTCTGAAACTGCAAATATAGCATTGCTGAGGCCGAAGATTTCTGGCAGGAGCCATGTGTGGAGTTAGCCAGCAGCTGGACCACCAAAATCCAGGGTTACACAGCTGCTGGCGCAGAAAATATAGGTATCTGTGGATGATAGGACCTGCGGGCAGCAAGTGCAAGGGTGACCAGGTCTGGTGACAGCTGCTGAATCCTCCAAGGGAGCTGGGCAGCCATAGAAGACTGAAAATGTAGGTGTTTGGCAGCCCCTGACTGGTAGTAGGCTAGGTGGCATCCAGCTGTGATGGGCAACAGCTTTAGGTGGCACCATTGGGCAGCAACCACCATGTGAGAGAAGAAGGGAATATCAATTGGTGAAGGAGACCGGCTGAAAAATGGCAGAGGTAGTGATGAATGAATGCCCATGCCCTATCTATAGGCACATCGATTACAAAACTGTCTAGGGTGGCACCCCAACTATCTTGGGTGCCCAAACACTAGTAAACGATACAAATAAAGGCTTTTTGGTGATGCAATGAAAACCAAAATATGAATTAATGTGGTACAACTACAGTTAATGACTGATGGTGCCCAAAACTCAACCTTGGGAGAGAAGCCACTAGCTCCACATCTCCTCTCTTGGAGCACCTCTTCTCTGACCATGGCGAGAAACGGTAGGGTTTGTAGCAAGAAACATAGAGCGTATGACAAACATAGAAGAAGAATGAAGAAAGATGAACATTGAATTATGTTGACACAATGGAGTGGAGCTTGAAGATGACTGCACTGTCTTGGTCACTGATCAGGCTGCAGCATTAGGAAGGGATCTGCACTGTGAAGGGAGCAAAATGCAATCCTTTGGACAGAGGTGTCGATGACGAGGAAAAGAGATGCTCTATGAAGGGAGTGGAACACAGTCCTCAGAGTTGTCGGAGAGGAAGAAGATAACAAGTAGACTAAGTGTGCTTTGGGGGTTAGAAAACCAGCTGGGCGGCCTGCTGAAGACAGAATTGCAACAGCAGCAAAGTGCTAACAGGTTTGAAATTTCAAATGCAGCACTATTGAGGTGGAAGACTGCTGGTAGGAGCTACATGTGGAGCTGAATGGCAATTGAAACACCAAAATGTAGGGTTGCACAGCTGTTGCTGCAGAAAACACAGGTATCTGTGGATGATAAGACCTCCAGGCAGAAAATGCAAGGGTGAGTAAGTGTGGCAATAGGTGTTGAATCCTCTAGGGGAGTTGGGTGGTCACAGAAGACTATAAACTCAGGTGTTTGGCAGCCTCTAAATGGGTGGGGGGACTGGGTGTCAGCCAGCTGTGATGGGCGGCAGCTCCAGGCAACAGCAGTGGGTAGCAATGACCATGTGAGGAAGGGAACATTAGTTGATAAAGAAGGAGACCAGCTGAAAAATGAGAGAGGTGGTGATGAATAAATGCCCCTGCCGTATTTATAGGCATGAGTCATTGAACTGTCTAGCAGGGTGCCCTGACTGTCTCAGGTGGTACCCAGTCACTAACAAATGATAGAAATAAAGCCTTTTTGGGGCTGTAAATGGGGCCCAAAATAGGAATAAATGTAGTACGATTGTTTGTTAATGCACTTAATGACTTTGATTTCTCAACAACTAGGTCTCTTCTTTCAATCACAGTAGAGGTTGGATGTCCTTTTAAACATGGAAAATGAATGATCAAAGGAAATTCAGGTTGTGATAATCAATGTAGACTCAAGAGCTTCCTATGCAATGGTGAGGTGTTGGGCATGAAAATAGAAAAGCATCCTTGAAAATATATAGAAGCTAATATGGGGCTCCTTGTAACTAAGCAATGCTCTAGAATCCAAAATCAAGATGGACCTTCACTTTGACAAAATGCCACTCTCTCACACTCAATGAACACAATGAAAAGCAAAGTAACAATCAGGAATGATGCATGAGTAAAACAAGTGTACAAGTTCTGTGGATAGAGCAAATATGGATGCCATTCGAGGCTTGTTGGTGTGCCAAAAGTAGCGTGCCAAATATTGAGATGGTTGTGACCAAAATGGAGCTAGACACAAACAACCGTTATGGTTTTACTATGCTACCTAAATAGCCATTGTACTCAGAAATGTGGTTTTAGGCAACAAGCCCAAACAAGACGGAAATGACACACCCAAAATGGCATCTCTGGTAGTCTATCTTGTGGCAACATCTGATTATTTAGAGAGTTTTGCTGGTTTTCTCCCGTGCCACATTTGCTGCCTATGTTTCAACTCTCTCTCTCTCTCTCTCTCATGCCATTGCAGGCCACTCTCCTCCTTCTCCTCCTCCTCCTCTTTCTTCTTTCTTTTGCTCCTTCATCTCCTTCTCCTCCTTCTTCACTTGCCTTGACGCTTCAAGCTTCTAGCTTCAAAAATAGGTCGAAGGCAGCAAGATAGCATGACACCAAATCCATTTTGAAAGCGTGCCACTCCACTCTTGCCATATGAAGGCTCAGTTGGATTGGGGAAACGGAGATGCAATTATTGTGGATTGGAGAAATTGAGTAGTGTAACTCGTGTGCAGAAGACCATTTAGTATGTGTGTCTAACAAGGATATGGAGCATTGTGCAAATATACTAGTGGATGCAAAGGCAAAGTGATTGGGCCTTGGGTTAGATGAGGAAGAATGCTCTCATCATGATGGGGATGAAACTAATGTAGCTCAAGCTAATCAAGCTGAGGCTAGCCAAATGGAGACATCAAAGATAACTATATCCAAATTTGTGTCTAAGATTCGTGTCCGGTGCATGTGCGGAAACTATCTGCATAGGAGTAGCAATAGGCTTGTAATCCCCACACGATTGAATCTTCGTACTAAAATCTTAATATACTTTGTTTAGCACAAACCAATACCTCCATCACACTGCTTAAAGTGAATATCCAAAATAATGATACAACAGGCCAAATCTAACATATCAACAATTGAATTCAACTCAGCTTTGAAATCAACAATATGTGTCTAGTTAGGAGAGCAATGAATAGCATATTATTGATAAAAATCACAAGATTTGAGGCACATTAACCTCATGTTTGACATATAAGGTGCTCCCAATTTGGACTATATTCGAAATCAAGTACGAATATGTCTTCTCTAAGATGATTACTTTAGACCATATAATGCATTTGTGGTTTATAGGTCACTTTTGATGATAACAAATGTATGGTGAGAGACAAGGACCACATGACTTTGGTTTTGATTGGCGCTCTATGTCATGGATTATATGAGTTGGATGCTTTTCAATTGATCCATCGGTCTATCTAGCATCCACTCTCACTTCTACTATGTCACAGGCGGAGTTATGACATGCTCGCATGGGGCATGTAAACTATGGTAGCTTGATGCTTACGTAGTGTACACAGATGCTTGATGGTTTACCTCTCTTAGAGAGACCTCCTGAGCATGTATGCGAGGGATGTATTTTGGGAAAAATGCATAATTTTTCGTTTCCCTGTGATGTTGCTTTTAGAGCAACTGCCAGGTTACAGATTGTGCACTTAGATGTATGTGGCCCTATGCAGACAAAGTCATTAGGTGGTTGTTACTATTTTGTCACTTTCATTGATGACTTTACTCGTTTTTGCTGGGTCCACTCTTTGGTGAAAAAGTCAGAAGTGTGTGATGCATTTTTGGCTTTTGTAGCACTTGCTGAAAATCAATCTGGCTGCAAGGTAAAGACTCTTTGTTCGGACCGAGGGGGGGAATGTATGTCCTCTATGCTGAATTCTTGTTTGAAGCAGAAGGGCATTGTTCATCAGTACACTACTGCTTATACTCCATAGCATAATAGGGTTGCAGAGAGGAAAAATTGGTCACTCATGGAGATGGCTAGATGTGTGCTGAAAGCAAAGAGCTTGCTGCATAGTTTTTGGATGGAAGCAATTATGTGTGTTGCCATGTCTTGAATAGGTGCCCCACCAAGGCATTAAAAAATGTCATGCCTTTTGAGGCTTGGAACAGCTAGAAACCTTTTGTAGGGCATTTTTGTACTTTTGGATGTCTTGTATATGCACACATTCCCAAGGTACTCAGGAAAAAGTTGGATAAAAGGTTGTTAAATGCATTTTTGTGGGGTATAGTAGTGAGAGCAAAGGATATAGTTTCTATGATCTTGTCTCTAAAAAGGTATTTGTCAGTAGGGATGTTGTTTTCAATGAAAAATCAGAATTATCCCTTGCTGGTTTTGACACATATTAGTCTGCCAATGATGTATTTGAAGGGCTGTTGCCCATTTCTTTCGGTGATACAATTGGAGCTTCAACAAGTGAACTTAATGTTAGCCAACTGCTCCATTGGGTAATGCAAAAAATCAGCCCATGGCTGATCTGAATATTCAAAAAAATGCTGAATTTGAAATTCAGTAAGAGCTTGTATATAGTGAGGAGGTTGGACAGATGCCTAGATGGTATTTGTAGACTATGAAAGATAGTCATTTGGATGCTCCTATTGCTGGTCGTACTAGAAGGCAAGCTCATATGCACGATGGTGCACATACCATGGAGTTTGTTATGGCAGAAGATACATTTGATGATGAGGAGCCTGAATGTTTTGAGGATGCATAACATAGTGTGCATTGGATAGTAGCAATGCAAGCTGAGTTTGATTCCATCATAAAGAATCAAACATGGGATTTGGTGCCTTTGCATGTTGGGAAGAAAGCCATTGGTACAAAGTGGGTCTGTAAGTTGAAAGGAATGCAGATGGATCAATTGACAAATATAAGGTTAGCCTTGTGGCCAAGGGCTACGCATAGAAGAAAGGCATTGGCTATGAGGAGACATTTGCTTCTACATCTTGTATGACTACCATTAGGTTTATGGTGCATCAACTTGATATCAAGACTGCATTTTTACATGGGCAACTTCAAGAAGAAGTGTATGTACAGCAGCCCATTGGTTTTGTAGTTGAGGGATCCGAACATGTGGTTTGTAAGCTGAAAAAGGCTATATATAGTTTAAAACAAGCTCCTCAAGCTTGGTATGCAAAGATTGATGCCTAACAACTCATCAGAGTCTACCCTTAACGTATGTAAAGAGGGGGGATCTTTGCTGGTCATATGTCTATATATTGATGATCTTTTGCTTACAGGGACACATGCTGATTAGATTTCAGCATTCAAAAAAAAATTTCAGCAAACTTTTGAGATGTCAGATTTAGGGCCTTTGCACTATTACTTGGGCATTTAGCTCATTCATGATGCTAGAGGCATTGGATTGTCATAGCTGAGATACATTGGTAAACTTCTTCAGAGGTGTGGCTTACAGGATTACAAGCTAGTTTGTATGCCAATGGAACCTAGAATGAAGCTGTCATTGCATGATGACAGTGACTTGTTTGATATCCATACATATGCTCGAGTAGTTGGATGTCTTATTTACCTATGCAACACAAGGCTAGATATATAGTATATAGTTTCAGCCCTGAGCAGATATATGCATCAGCCACGCATGTCACATTGGCAAGCTGTCAAGCGTATTTTCCATTACTTGCAAGATACTAGGACTCTTGGATTGCTTTATGCCAAGGGGGGACCATTGCACTTACATGCTTACAGTGAATTTGATTGGACTGGTGATTATGATTCTCGTCACTCCACTAGTAGCAATTGTTTCTTTCTTGGCTCATCTTGCATCTCTTGCCTTAGCAAGAAACAATTCACTGTTGCCATATTGTCATGTGGAGCTGAATACAAGGCAGCTTCCACTACCATAGTTGAATGCGTATAGCTTAGACTCTTGTTAGCTGATTTGGATGTATCTGTCAGAAGCCTACCCCTTTGTTCATTGATAGTCAGAGTGCCATTGCAGTGGCACGAAACCCAGTGTTTCATGCACATACGAAACACATTGAGATCCATTATCACTTTGTCAGAGAGAGACGACATGCGGATGATATTAGCCTTGTCTACTATCCTACCACCAATAATGTGGTAGACATCTTCACCAAAGCTCTTCCTTGTGACAAATTTGAAGCATTTCGCAATGCATTTAAATTTGATCTCCTTTGGTGAATGATCCTTGTATCTTGATTACTCTTTACTCCAGGGGGATTTGTTGGGTTTCGACTCACGCCTACGCTCACAAAGGAGTGTCCGTGATCTTCACTAGGACATTAGGGCACTTTTTACTCTCTGTATGAGAGGTTTTTTTCCCAGATTTATTTCTTTTATTTTATGTGTCTATGTTACACAGTTTTAGGCACTTATTGTGTTTCACATTCTTCTAGTGTGAACACCCTTTTACAACCCTAGGGTTTAAGGGTTATACTTTGTGCTTGCACCTTGCACTTTGAGATTATTGCATTGGGTGTCCTGCTCTCACACTCTACACTGTTAACTGTACTCTTAGCTAAGTTCAATCTCTCCTTTCTCTCACATGACATGGAGTGAAAGAGTCTCCAAAGACTTGTATTTAGGTACAACATCTTGGGTGAGAGTTGGTGCCTTGAGGTTGAGGCATTGGTGAAGACTCTCACTCCTATTTTCTTTGTCTTTTATATCACTGACGTGGAGGGGAGTACTCTAGGGCTTCTCTACGAGTATATAGATTAAATTGGGAAAGCCTTGCTTCGAAATGGTTACTTGCAAGTTGCCACATGACAAGTAAGTTATCTTGTTTGTGTTCACTATTGATTTTATCATTTATCTATTGTTTAACTTTTATCTATAAATCATTATTCTTTTGTCAAAATCTTTTTATGTGATCCATGATCCATAATTCTTAAGAGTTGGTGAGATCCATACAGTGTGCAACTCATGATGGGACTGGTTTCATAAAACAATTAGATCCATTTTGTTGTGCATCTATTGCATCCTCTTTGGTACAATGAGAAGCAAAGAAGAGAAATAGGCTTAAAACGACCCAATTAGAGTATCTAGTATTGTGCCGTTGTGGCCTTGAGATTTTTTTAAAGGCATGCTAAGCCTTCCCATGCCAATGTGGATGAAATTGACATAGAGGTGCATGATATTCTAGAGATTCCATGGGAGGAGCTTGACATTTACTTTATTCTTTACAAGGAGCTATTAGCACAAGTCCATGATATTCGTGGATAGAGGAGGACCACAACAAGGGCTACACATGCAACAGAGACAGAGTTAGAGTGAGATGCTGCTTGAACATCCTCTCAGTCAAGGGAGTCCTTGGACGAGGAGGTGGAACATGGGCCCTTAGATGATGTGTAGACATGTGCCATAGTGCCATGCCCTTTGATCTATCATTCTAGATGCACATTGGTTTTAGATTAGATGATGTATAATCTGTCTTTTGGACTTGCAACTTGGCATCGTCTAGTTTTCTTGACACTTATTATTTGGGATCTTTCATTTTGGTATTATGTATGATGTACTCCTCAGAGTATGTCTTTTAAGTTTTCTAATATCTATGCAGATTGCAGCCTTATTACTTATTCAATGCTCATTGTTTATAACTTCATGTATTATGCTCTTCAATCTTGTAATGATCATGTATGATGTAACATGTTAATGTGACATGAAGGCTTGAAATTTTATGTGAAATTCAAGTAAATGATGTTGTGTCCACTCACATCTTAAAGTACCTATGTATGGATTTAATGATAAAATTTGAACTCCACCCCTTGTTTCCAAAATTGAAACTCTGAAACTCCATTTTTTGTTGTTTCTGTTTCCCCTGTTTTCAAAACTCTGTGCAACTATGCTTGTAGGGCATATATGAAAATTTTAGTGAGATAAATGGGTCTAGGGGTTTTTCGAAATTGAAGCTATGGCTCATCTGGTAACTCACAATGATCAGGAGCATGTGCTTCCCATATGTAGGCTTTATTGGTCTATCCTGGAGCATTGCAACTGTTTTTTGGGTTTCATCCATATATAGGCTTTATATGTTTATTCTGGAACAATGTGGTTGCTTTTATGGGTTTCATCCAAAGTGAGTTTTCCCATTGAGACATTGTGTCATTTGTCATGTCAAAGAAGCATTTTAATTTTACTTGACCTTTTTGCCTCCTCTCCTTTTCATTGCACACAGTTACCCTCTTTTTCCTTGTTTGCTTATAACTGCAGCTTCTATATAATGGTAAAGGAAAAAACAACAATGTGCATTGTCTGTTCTAAGTTTGTTGGTTGGCAACTGATGGACAGAAAACGATAGACAGTAAAGAAGCTAATCTTTTAACTTAACCCTATCAGGGTTGACATTATATACCTGTCAGGATTTGAAAACTTTATTAAATGGGAGAAACTGATATTAATTACACTACTTTTAGAGTCATTTGCCATATTAAAGTAACATTTGAAATGTGCTTGACCATTTTGCCTCTCTCCTTTTGAATCTCCACAGTTACCCTCTTTTTCATTGTCTACTTGTGACTGCAGCTTCTTAAATAATGGCAAAGGAAACAATAATAATGTGTATTTGTTCAATCTAAATCTGTTTGTTGTCAAACAGAAAATGACAGGCACTAAAGATGCTAACAAGTCTTTTAATTTAGTTCTCTCAGGGTTGAAGATATACCTGCCAGGATTTGGAAGCTTTATTAAATGGGTGACACTGATGCTTACTCTCTTTCTTCAAACAGCAATGAGAAAGGTGTCTCTTTTGTCTTCAAATTTGCTCATCTTTTAAAACTGTTTAGTGTGGATATGGACAGATGTGAGTGGGTTTAGCATTATTCATTGCTTGATGAATCTAGTAGTTTTAGATTGAATCTCTGTTTTATAGCTGTTTTCCAACTTCCTAGTTGTCTGTTTTCTCTTGAAGTCCACGTGTTTCATTGTTGCAACTTCTGACATACAGACATTTTTACCTGTATCATGGCATCACCATGCAATTGTTCTTGAATATTAGTTGAAACCTTGTAGGCTGTATTTTTCTACCACTTTTCAAGAAGTTTGAAAGCTTTCTTTTGGAGGTACAATCCTTTTAGAGAGTGCTTTCTATGCTTGCCTCAAATTCTCTTGTGTCTAATATAATTGCAGGTATTGGGTTTCTCCGTGTTCAGCATGCTGGATTTTTGTGCAAGGACTTAGAAAAATCGTTGGAGTTTTATTGTGGTATTCTTGGTATGTCAACTCATAATCATTTCATAGAAGTGAGGATTTATTTTAATTCGTGAGCTTATATGAATTCTTAATTGTCAGGATTAAATGTGTGCAATCGTCGTCCTGATGAAACCCTATCTTTTCGAGGAGCCTGGTTATGGATTGGCAATCAGATGATTCACTTGATGGAGTTGCCAAACCCTGATCCAGTGACAGGCCGACCTCCTCATGGTGGAGAAGATCGGCACATATGTGTTGAAATTGAAAATCCAGAGCGCCTAAAAGCTGTATTACAAGATGCAGGTGTCATGAATCTAAACCTTTATGGCTGCGCCATATGTATTTTTCATGAGATTTAAGGTCGTTTCTTTAACATCATGTGCCAAAGCAAATCTCTTCTTAACTGTCTGTAGCTTCCCTCCAGGGTTGAGCCTTTGGCTGTTGTTTCTTTAGTGCTTAGTTCTTCATCAGCATGAACCCTTTTGTTGTGCTTCTCATTGCCTTCTTTGTGGAAGCTGGTGATCAGCAACTGTTGCAGACTGGGTGGCATATTTTTTAGGTGGACAGACCTTCATTATTGCTGCGTTTAATGGATAGACATGTGTTTTGGGCTGGGAATACCTTTGGATGCTGAGGTCATCGTTTGCAGAGCTTGCAGTCTGTGTTTTCTGTTCGGCACACCTTCTTGCCATCACACTGTCTCTCTCACCTCGGATACTCCCCCGTCTACATGGCTGCACATCAGTCTTTAGCTGCCCAACAAACAAATGGACCCTGAATAGGCGGAGCACATCCTAGTTGCAGCATCCTTTCTTGTTTTCTTGCAAGTATTCTTGAAGGTCATCTATGGTTGACGTGTATGATTGGGGAGATCAGGTGGATTGGCTTTTTAGATGGACCACCATCCTATCATTCTCTCCCTTCACGTTCTTTTGGGGCTACCAGTCCTCGACTGGCAGGTTTGGCATCCCTTGTTCGGGTGCTTCTCTACTTGCATTCGACAAGCTGGATGGGACAAATTACGCTCCATGGTCTTGCAAAGTGAAGTACGTCCTCGGCACTTGCAACCTTTGGGATCCTTTTGCAGTCCCTATACCTTGTCCTATAGCAAATCCTTATGTTGGTGCTACATCCAACTTGGCAACTTTATGGGATCAATTGAATACCAGAGCCCACTCTTTTCTCTTTTTGAGTTGTACAAATTTTGTGCTTGTGCATTAAGACATATCCACATTGCCACAGAGGTTTAGAAGAGATTGGTGACTCTCTACCAGATCTAGACATTTGGGCATCATTTAACTCTCAAATTGAAGCTATAATAGCTCTCTATCGTAGATTCCCCTATGATGAAGGGTCATATCAACAAGCTGGAGGAGATTTGGGATGAGCTTATATCCCTTGGTAATAACATTTCTTTGGAGGATCTATGAAACTAGCCTTCCTTTCATGGAGGGGTGGTAATAACCTAATTATAACTTAATTACAGCAAGCAATAATTAATGAAATGCTGAAACACAAACATTTATCAATCAATAGCATGAGATACCACCTAGTATCTGCGCAACATTACTTAAGACAACTTTTACCTTTGATGTCCACTAATTTTCTCAGGTCCTTGGCTTGCAAATATGAAATAATCTCAGTTGCATTTCATATGTGCAACACATACTTAAAATATTTTATTAAAAATTAATCCAAATGTAAAGTAAAGAAAGTAAAATTTAACGTTCTCGTGATAGCCCTCTCCCTTGAAATCCTCGCAATCGTCCCCGATTGCACTGCCGGATGCATTCGTGTACGTCTTGGTAGGCCATTGGGCAGCCTACAACAGAGAGAGAATAAGAGTGTGCTAAAGCAAAAGAGAGTAGTGTACTTGTTGAACTGAAAGAATTGAAAGGTACAAGATAGTCTAAGATAAACCTAGCTCTAACTCAACTAGAGTTAATTGACTCTAACTCTAACTCCAAGAGTGGTGACACAACTTATAACTTTAGTTTTGTTCATACTAAGAACTGAAAAAGAACTAAAGATAAACATTGGGCACTGCCCATAGAATTGGCAAATTCTAACATCTCCTTGTAGCGCCAATGTGGTAAAGTATATGAATGATCAATCACCAAAGGGCAGCCAGTTCAAGGGCTTGCGAAAAGCCTCAAACTTCTCACGAGGTAGTGCCTTGGTGAAAATGTCTGCAACATTTTCTTGTGTATGAACATACATCAAGCTAATCTCTTCTACATAGCATCTCTCTACCCCATCCAAGAATGCTGTCTTAATGTCCAACTGATGTACCTTCCAACCATAATTTGCAGCCATAGCAATTATACATCTACCATACTCATATGGGATGTCGAAGCAAAAGTCTCTTTATAATCTATTCCCTTCTTCTGTGCAAAGCCTTTTGCTACCAACCGTGCTTTGTATTTGTCAATGGTACCATCTGCCTTCCATTAAAAAACCCATTTTGTGCCAATGGCCTTCTTGCCAAGTGGTAAATCTACAAGATCCCATGTAGAGTTAGAGCATAGCCACATCTCTTGAATGCAATGCAACATTCTTTCGAGTCTGTTTCTCTTGCAATAAGAGGCCTTCCAACTCCACAAATGTAAGGGCTGTTGCCTCCCCCCACAAAGACAACATCAAAGAGGGGTGGAAACTAAGATACGACTTTGGAAGAGAGTTTAGTGTGATGTTTACCAATTCAGCATCTTGAATGATTTCATCCACATTGAGCAGTTGCTTGTGCAAATCCTGTATGTGAGTAAGGTGATTTGTGATGCTATCACCCTTATCCATGTTCACATTGGCCCAACTCTCTATAGAGATAAGATATTCTGGCCTCGTAACATGCTGCAAACATATGCTCAAGTACATCCCATATTGATTTTGAGGTTTTACAAGACTGGATGTGTAGAATGATCGATCTTCTCACTAACAAGGCAATCAAAGAAAGTGCATGTGCATCTTTTGAGTCCCATCTCCTTTGATCCTTGGTAGTAGGGGGAGGAGGGGCAGCAGCACCAATAGCTTGTTCTCTAGCGTTATGCTGAGGTGTTTGAGGTGCAAGATCTCCTGGTCGCTGCAAATCACCTGTAACATAGTCCCACAAGTCCTTCGCTACAAGAAGGTTGTGGACCATAAAACTCCACAATGGGTAGTTTGATCCATCAAGTTTGTCCTTCTGAGTGAGGACACCAAGGATGTTGCTCTGATCATTAGTCCCCTAATATGCCACGCTGTCAGTAATAGACAAAAATCTGTAGCCAAATACTTCTCTGTTGAGAAGTGTAGATTGTACTCCTCAGAGTACCAAAAATCCCCTCGGGATTATGCAACAAGTACCAAACTGTAACACAAATGCCAAAGTCTACCCAATTTGACCCAAATTAACACTCAACCAAAAAATAACAGCAATGCACTATTGTACCATACCTGTCTCATTATGTTTGCCCTCAAAAGTACAAATTACAGTAACTTAATGTCGATTCTTACCAAAATTTACTGAAATTTCCTAAAATTTTCTACTCAATCTAACTCTAACAACAATTAAATGCTGGTATAACCCTTGTTTGCTACCTTGGAATGCATGTTGGACAAAAGCCCCAAATTTCTTTCTAAAATTTCAAAGAAATTGAGGGAATTTATACATTATAGCTTGAATTTCTGCAGTAGTGTCACCTTGGGATGCGTGCCAACAGTGAACAGTAGTTGGAATCTGCCTCGTGATGCATGGTAGGGCCTCTAAAAGGCCCAAAATTTTTTGTGCAAATGTCAATGAAATTGTGCAATGTTGGTGTTTCCAATGAAGATTCGCACGCGGGACTGCAAATTAGGCAAAAGCTCCAAAATTTTTGGCGGGAATGTCAAAGGAATTGTGAAATTTCTTGGAATTGGTTGTCAATTTAAACTCCAGGAGTGAAAATTGACCAATGCCCCAAATTTTGCGCAGCACGAGTTGAGATTTGGATACAGATGGCCAAAATGGATTGGAAATTGCAGAAATTTTGAAAAAAAGCCCAAATCACAACAAGGCTGTCCTCTCAGCCCTTTGTTGTTTGCTTTGGTAACTCACCCAATGCTCTCATTATTGGATAAGTTGGCAGCTCAAGGTGAGATAGTTGGCTTATCTCTTTCCGGCGGTGATTAACTTGTGGGCCAATCTTTGGCAGATGATTCTTTTATGTTCCTTAAGGCGGATCATATTAATGTCAATCGGGCAATGGTGGCCTAGAATCTTTTTGCTTTGGCATCGAGTCTTCACATTAATACTCAGAAATCCACCCTTCTCTCTCTGTATGGAGAATGATCTGCAAGCCTTGGGATGGAATGGAACTGTGATCCCAAGGGGCAATATAACCATACACTTGGGATATCCTATTGGTGTGGAGATTGCTCCCTGTGCCTTGCTGGATTGGATGGCCTCCCGAATTCATGACAGGTTCATGTACTAGAAATCTCAGAGTTAGCCTCTACATGTTAGACTAAAAGTGGCTCAATGCATTATGATCAGTATGATTTCGTTCTTTCTGCCATTGCTTCCTTGGACTAAGAAGTCCCTTTTGAATTTGGTCCAGCCTATTAGATTTATGCTATGGAAAAAGAAAGGCAATCGTTTGGGGAAAATATGGATCTCCTGGTAGCATGTGATCACTCCAAAAAGGATGGGAGGTGTAGCTTTGTTGGATGTTAATTTGCATATGGCCGCTTTGAGGCTATCCCTTTTGTAGAGTCTATGTATTCAATGTCATCCTTGGTCAAATATTGCCAAATTCTTCATAGAAAAAAGACTGGCATCTCTCATGGTAGCACTGTTATTTATGCTTCCTGGTGGCATGCGATAAATTCTGCGAGGCCTATAAAGGTCTTCTAGTCTTTTCTCCTTTCTCATTTGATTGCTTCTTGGTAGGAGATGCTTCGTTTTGTAGTTTGGCATCCTTCGGATTTTTGTAAGGAGGAAAATTCGCTGCGAGGAGAAATACTGGCTTCCTCAAGGTTGTTGCATTGGCCACAGAAAGATTTGCAACGATACAAGTTTAATCGGATGGCTAGGTTAGGGTTAAAGACAGTCTGTGATGGTGTTATTCCTGGGCAGCCCCGCCTTTATTATTTTAGGTGTATTCGTTAGTACTTTAGGGTGCCTCGTGGATACAGGGACATTTGGTTGTCCATACATGATAGTCTTTAGAGGTTCTCTTCTTTGCCTACATTACAGCCATTGGATCCATGGCGTGAGTGGATGCTTATGCTTCCTGATGACTTTGAGAAAAGGTCAGCTAATTAGATATATCATCAGATGGTGGAAGCTAAGAGATGGGCCACGAGGAAAGTTAATAAGTTATGGCATCTTAGGGATAGCAAAAAGAAGTAGCGAGAAAGATTTATCTAGCTTTGGAAGTCTAAGGTTCCGTATTAGGGTAAAGTGTTCATGTGGAAGCTGCCCATTGGAGGTCTTCCAACGGGAGAAGTGCTCCGTGCCCGAAAGATCTCTGCAGGTCGTCGTGTTTTCTGCTACATGTGATGAGACATTGCTTCACCTCTTTGTCTCTTGCCCTGTTGCATGACAGATCTGTTCATTTCCCGTGTGTGGTCCTCGGTGACTCAGCATTGCATACCAGTTCATTCGTGGATTATGGGAAATATGTCCTCTATGCCCTCTTTGCGTTCAGATTGTTCCTGCCTATTCCATTTCCTTAGATGGACAGCCCTTTGGCATATATAGCGTACTCGCAATGCCTTTATTTTTGATTCAGCATCAGGCATCCATGGGCATGTGGCCCGTGTGCGTGGATTGGTGTTATGACAAATCTCTTCTATGATGTCAGCTGACATGGTTCTTCTGGATATTGCTGCTCCTTGGCTAGCGATTGTTTGCTCTACTCCAACTGTTTCTTCTGTGTGATTTATTAGTATTGGTCATGTAATAGGTTGTTTTAGTTGTTCTGAGAGCTTGTAGGCCTCATGTAAATATTAGACAGAGAGAGAGAGTGAGAGAGACAGAGTATGCTGACCTGATGGTCTGATGTAATAGAAAGTAAAAGATACAGAGAGAATGTTGACTTGATGGTCTGATGTAAATATTTACTACTTAATTTAATTATCTTCACAAAAGAGAGAGAGAGAGAGAGAGAGAGAGAGAGAGAGAGAGAGAGAGAGAGAGAGAGAGAGAGAGAGAGAGAGAGAGAGAGAGAGAGAGAGATGAAATGATGCAGTCCTTGGACTGGCAGGGTCTGGTTGTTCCTCGTGGCTCCATTGTCAGGCACCTTGGGTACCCTTTGGGTGTCGACGTTCCACCAAAGCAGCTTCTGCAGTGGATTTCTCAGAAAATGGTGGCCAAGTTTATGTATTGGAAATCTCAAGCCTGGCCCTTCCATATTTGTCTCAAAGTGGCCCAGACAATTATGTTGCCAATGCTGACATATTTTTTGCCATTGTTGCCCTGGACTACTACGACTCTCAGTGTTCTTACTCAGTCTATTCGCTTCATGCTATGGAAGAAGGACTCATTGCATGCAGGTATTTCCTGGATTTCTTGGTCGCATGCCTGCACCCCTAAACGCATGGGTGGCGGAGCTATTTTAGATGCCCAAACTCACATGCAGGCACTCCGTTGGTCTCTCTTTCGCGCCATGTGCTCGGATCATCATCCATGGGTCGATATAGCCCGTTATTTCCTTGAGAGCCATGGGCTTCTACATGGCAATACCCAAATCCGGACTTCTTGGTGGCATGTTCTTAATGCTGATTCAAGGTTCTCCAGTTCTTCTTCGTTGCTGCTCAATCATTTGGTATGTTCCTGGAAACGGGTCCTTCTAAAGGCTCAGTGGCATCCAGCGGAGGATCGCTTGACTACGAATTCTTTTCAATTGGAATTATTGGCAGTCTCGCGTTTACTTGCATGGGAAGGCAAAAATGAGCTTAGACCACAATTCAACCGGATGGCTCGCTTGGGCTTGTCTTCGGTCGCGGATGCCACCCTTGCTAGTCGCAATGTGCTTATATCTTTTCGTACAGCCAGGAGGCTTTACAGGATTCCGCGGGGATATAGGCCTTTATGGGAACAACTTTTGCGGATGCTCCAGAGCAGACAACCCTTTCCTGCCCTTGCTTCAGATCATCCCTGGCAGGATTGGGACCTACAAGGCCGGCTGCCTTTAAGCAAAGCTTCTGCTAATCAAGTTTATCATATTCTGATCAAAGATCAACAATGGTTAGTTACCAAAGCCAATGCTTTATGGGGCTTACGAAAATCCCGGTCCTAGTGGAGGGCAACTGTGATGGAGGGCTGGTTGAACAAGACCCCCTTCAAATGTAAAGTATTTCTTTGGAGAGTGATGATTGGTGGTCTCCCGCTTGCGTCGGCTCTTTCCAAGCGACGAATCTCCAATGGCAAGTGTTTCTTTTGCACCACTGCGGTGGAATCAGCCCGCCACAGATTTATTTCTTGCCCTGTTGCAACAAAAGTCTGGTTCTTTTTGTCGGCTATTTGGCAAGGAGCGGTTGGATTCACCCTGCGCCCCTTTGATTGGGTTTTCGGGCAGCCCAAATACCCCACTCCTGCACAGCCACATATGAAACTCATGTATCATTTTCTTCGATATTGGGGCTATTGGCATAACTGGACCATTAGGAATGCTTTTCTTTTTGACTCCGCCTATAATGTTCAGAGACATATTGCGAGGCTTAAGGGCCTTTTGTATTGGCAGTTGGATCTTCTCCGGCATTCTGATTTGCTCTCTAGGGAGGACTTCCGTCCCTGGCTTATGGCAATTTCATCTGCCCCCTTGCCATAACTTTGTAACTTGTAGCACTTAGCCCCTCTTCACATGATGGCCTGGATTGGCGTCATGTATCTTGTAATCAAGTTATCTTGTACTTTTTTTCGTAATTAATACAATTACCTTTTACGAAAAAAAAAAAGATATGAAATGATATATTAACGTCTACAAAAGGCCAAAATAACCTATGAGACCATGAGTTACAATCATGTGTATGATGGTACAACTGTTTGGGCAAAATTTATATGTAGCACAAAGCAAAATGAGAAAGGAAACTAACTATAGCTATGTGTAAAACATAGAGCTCTATCTAGTAACAATGAGCTCCAAATGGTACAATCTCATGTGGATATGGAGGACCTAGCTCTAGCCCGAGCAATAATCCTCTGTATCTGCCTAGGAAGGTGTCGTTAGTGTTTGTGCCGAGGCCTAGGACGTCTGGATCGGCTAAGCTGAACGGTCCGATCAATCAGTACTCCTTGTCTGTGTGTGTGGACTGTGGCGGTGAGAGAGACTCTTGCGTTGATTGTGGCTGTAACTGTATTGAAGTCTTCTGAGTCTCCTTTGTAAAGAAGTCTCTGAGCTGCCTCTGTGAAGGGCCTTGATGTCCTGGAGCAGCTGTACTCCTGAGGCGCATGTCACGAAGCCGTTGTATCTCAAGAAGAAAGAGGCCAAGGCATCGCTGATCAGTAAAATCCATGACTCTGGATAGTAGTCCAAATCCGTCTCTAAAGAGAGAGTGGTGTAGTGATGGGTTAGGCATGGAGATCGGGACAGACAGTCGTAATGCGCAGTGAGAGACAGAGAGAGTGAGAGAGAGCAGAGTCAAGAGTGAGGACGTTTTTAGGTACAATGACGAGAGAGTATCTTTAGGTTTTTAGATAGATATACATGTGTAAGTACAAGTGCTAAGGGTGTGTTCACACGCGAGCACATCAACATACAAAACCAAGATAATCATACTGCCTTCTTGGTGTACGAGCAGTGATCCACTTGACTTCTATGAAAGCCTTGGGATTGCATGAATGTATCAAACTTATGATACCATTCCCTTGGTGCTTGTTTCAGCCCATACAAACTCCTTTTGAGTTTACATACCATTTTTTCTTTCCCTTGTTCAACAAACCCTTCAGGCTGCTGCATATATATGTCTTCATGTAGATCACCATGTAAAAACACAGTCTTTACATCCATCTGTATGAGCTCCATATCCTCAACTGCAACCAAGCTCAAAATGGTTCTCAATGTAGTCATCTTGACTATAGGAGAGAAAATCTCATCAAAGTCAATTCCATGCTCCTGCTTGTACCCCTTTGCAACCAATCTTACTTTGTACTTGGGTGAGGAACCAGAAGTGACCTTCATCTTGTAAACCCATTTGCATGGAAGGGTTTTCTGCCCTTTAGGCAACTGCACCAAGTCCCAAGTGCCATTTTTTTCAAGAGATTCCATCTTTGACAGCATGGCTTTATACCATTTCTTGCTGTCCCGTCTGTCCATTGCTTCCTTGAAGCAAGACGGTTCACCATAGTTTGTCAACATGACATAATCAGCCACATTAATTGCACTAGGAACAAATCTGTCAAGTTGTCTAGTATCCTTAGACGATCTCCTAACCCAATGGTCATTGTTTGCTGGCTGTTTCTGCAAATTTCCATTTTCAGCATGCTGTCCTAGCATTTCAGCCTGCAAATCAGCATTAACAGCTTGCTGTCTTGGCTGTTCCTGCACATGTAATAGCTCATTTTCATGGGCAATAGCTGGCTGATCATTTCCAGCATCATTTCCTGCATTTACAGGTTCATTTACAGCAGGTATTTGCTGCTGTACAACGGGCACATATTGCTATCCAAAAGGTATTTATTCCCGGAATACAACCCTATGGACCTCCTCAGTCTTTTGGGGCTGTTTGTGTGTGCGATCTTCCTGGAAGATAACATCATTGCTGCGTACTACTTTCCTTTTCTCGGGATTATTAAGACTTTAAGCTCGATCTACTATCTTTGGTATGACCATATCCGACACTTGAGTTGTCCAGCTGTACTACATGATGCGGACATTAAATAAGTTGGTGGTTAGGACTTAGCTGTTTGGTGTGAATGGTCCTAGACCTTAAGTTGTAACTATTCTCTTTAGCAATGTGTGGAATGGAAGAATAGTAGAAAACGTGTGAGAGCTCATTGCTCTACACTGTTGAGTCCAACCCTCTCTGTCTTTGTTTAAGACTTCTAACATGGTATCAGAGCATCCATGACTGGGCTTTGTGGAGTGCGTGCGGGAAGAAGATCTGAAGACTGACCTGCCAAGGTTGAAAAGAGAAGAAGGGCTGTCTGCCATTGTCTTTCTAAAGGTATGCATTGGTTTATCAGGTCTCCATTTGGCTCAAGTATTGGTTGAGGATTGTTTGGCTCTTGTCTAGAGTATTTGGAGGTGCCATTGATCACATTAGAGAGGGCATTAATTAGTATGAAGATCAAATGCTGTTGCTATATACTTCTGGGCAGTTTGCATGATTGCGCCAGCTGACATAATGAATCCCCATGGCTTCTTGTGAAGGCAATGATTAGTACTTAAGTCATCTACAACTTGGTTGTACTCTTTGGAAGGCACTTTATCACCCTGGCATGCTAGTACATGAGCATGAGCTCATGTAGGAGTTCTAGAAACTAATTACAAACCTAGAACAGAAGCCTGAACTGCTGTATACAGAGTATACATAGCATATGCAACACATTGGCAAGAGCTTTGAGCTCCTTGGCATGCTCAAAAGGACCTATTGGAGCACATACATGCTATGTAAACAGATGTATTGGATATTATGCTTGAAAACTGAAGGTTGTTTACAAAAATACTCAGATTTGGGAGTATTTACTTGGCTGAAAACTGTCATTCACTGTCTACAACATATACTCATTGACTTGAAGAAATACATGCCTTTTGTTACCTACAGGGAGTTGTATGGTATGGGATATGATTGTTGAATGCTATGAGCATTGAGATGAGCATTGAAGGCTCTTAAAAACTGAAATCTGAATCTGGAAACAAATGTATTCACAGGGTATTGGTTGGTCATAAACAGTGAATGCATTATATGACATTGCCTCTTACAGATAGAGTGTTTGCGGATGCTTGTTTGATCATGTATTGACCTGTACACACAGTGGCATATGTATGAAGTGGCTTGAGGATCTCTTGGACTGAAATACATCTTGGTTTGACAGTTTATTGGCTGTATACAATCTATGAGCAGATTTATGTCACTTGTACTTGCTGGATATGCACTGTTTTGTGCCCGTATGACTATGTCTAGTTTCCTACATATACTAGCAAATGTTTGGGAAAGTTTGGAGCATGTATGACATGGTTTAAAGTGGTTTTTTGGCAGTAAAATCACTACTGGTTACTGAAAAATTGTAGGTTTCAGATTGCGTATTCTCTTCACTGCAGTAAGCTTGCATAACACAGAGTTACAGTACCTGCAAAGTCTATGTACTGACTGATGTACCTACGGGTTATACCACATGTTTGTGGATGCTTTTGATGTTGTAAAGGGCTGAAATTCCCTGGTTTTTTTGCAGAGAATAGCTGCAGAAAACTGTCATAAACAGTCAAGGACTGAAGTTGGTCAGAGTGACTTGTTGGCTTGCAGTAAGTCAGGCAGTGTTGACATCATGGCAAATGCAGAAAGAACCGACAACATAACCCAGATTGTGGGGAAAAAGCTTGATAGTAACAATTATGCCATATTGAAGTTCCGCATGGAGAATTTCTTAATAGGGAAAGGCTACTGGGAGTTGGTGACTGGAGTAGAAGTTGAACCTGTGCTCCCAGATCGACCTACGGCTGATCAGAGACTATTACACCGAGCTTGGACAGAAAGAGCTCGTAGGGTGTTGCACTGGCTGTCTCTATGTATATCAGATGCCATGGTAATGTAAATAATGAACTGCAGCTCTCCTAAGAATGCATGGGACATTTTGGTCAAGTACTATGGCACAACCACAAGTGCCAGAAAGATACAGTTGAAGCAGAAGTTCAACAACATGGAGAGAAAGAGCAGATCTATACAGGATTATGTCACGGAGGTTAAGACCATTACGGATCAGCTGGCATCTGTTGGTTCACAGGTTGAAGATGAAGACATGGTTGCTGTGACTTTGAATGGCTTGGGACCTGAGTATAAGTCTTTTGACACTTTTGTGTCTGTGAGGGCTGAAATGCCTGATTTTAATGAGCTGGTTGCATTGCTTATACATGAGGAGGTTAAACTTGGCTTGGCTACAAGGTCAAGCAGTTCTAAAAATAAGGATACAGTTTTTTATTCGAATCAGCGCGGCCGTGGCAACCGAGGTAGAGGCTATGGATCTGGTAGAGAAGGCCAACAGAATGCATCCTATGGCAATAACAACCAGCAGGTATCGGATGCAAGAGGTGGTGGAAACTTTAGAGACAGGGGAGATTTAGCCCTAGAGGCAGAGGCTCCTAGCAGCAACAGCGCCCATCTAACAATCTCAATAGGGATAAGGATTGTCACTACTGCGGGAAGTATGGGCATATTGCCAAGGACTGCTGGAAGAAGCAGGGCTACGTCTAGTCAGGGAGATGATTTCTCAGGTGATAGACTGTTTGCCATGCAGTATGTAAAAGACAGGGCTGTTGAAAAATGCACTGATGATGCAGTTTGGTACATTGATTCAGGGGCATCGAACCACATGACCCCTCACGGTGATTGGTTCACTGATATAGTGGCTGAAAAACATGGCTATATCTGTACAGGTGATGACACGTAGCATAGCATTGAACATAAAGGCAAAGTGCCTCTTGTGGTTCATGATGGCAGAAAGAAAAATTTGCATGATGTATTGCATATTCCTTCGATTATGAAGAACTTATTGTCTGTCGGTCAGATGACGGTCAGATGACGGAGCAAAACTTGCAGGTTAGATTTAATAAGCATGGCTGCTTTATTGAAGAGTTTGGCAATCGATGCAAGTTGATAGCTCGCGGTCACAGGAATGGCAGAATGTTTACTCTTGATGCTACTTTGTTAGAGCTGAATTCAGCTATGTTTGCCTATGTTTCTGGCACTATCAGAGATTTGGAAATTTGGCACAAGAGAGTGGGGCATGTGAATTTGCAAAGGTTGCAAATTATGCAGAAAAAACAGCTTGTTACAAGTTTACCCAAGTTCCAATATTCAGATATTGATCATGTATGCGATGCTTGCCAGTTTGGTAAGCAGTCAAGATTGCCATTTGTCAGGCATGTAAGGCAGAGTACACGTCCGTTGCAGTTAGTGCACTCTAATGTTTGGGGGCTAGCCCATAATGCATCTATGGGAGGCTCGAAGTATTATGTGACATTCATTGATGATTACAGTTGCTATACTTGGGTTTACATTCTGAAGACAAAGGATGAGGTGTTTGCTGTTTTTCAGCAGTTTAAAAAGCAGGTTGAAAAGAAATTTGACTGCTATATTTCTTGCTTGAGATCAGATAGCGGTGGGGAGTATGTGTCAAATGAGTTTGACAACTTTCTGGCTGAAAATGGCATATGTAGACAGCTTACCTGCAGCTACACTTCTCAGCAGAATGGGGTAGCTGAAAGAAAGAACAGGGTCTTGATGGAAGTTGCTCGTGCCATGATGAATGAGAAGAAGATGCCGCTCTATTATTGGGCTGAGGCTGCTATGATAGCCATGTATATCTTGAATCGGACTCCCACTGCAAGTATTCATGAGATCACACCGTTTGAGAGGTTGTATGGCTATAAGCCGGATGTAAGTCACATGAAAGTCTTTGGCTGTCTTGCTTATGTGCACATTCCAGATGAGAAAAGGAAGAAGCTGGATCCAAAAGCGCATAAGTGTGTTTTCATTGGATATTCGCAGGAGAAGAAGGCATACAAATGCTATGATTCCTCTATCAGGGAGACTTTGATGAGCAGGGATGTTATTTTTGATGAGATGGGTTCTTGGTATGTATCACCGGCTACAATGCCATCGGATATGCCTTCCACTCATGTATCTACAGTTGATTTGTAGTAGGGCACTGCTATGATAGGACCTAGTAGTCAGACAGTATTCCCATGGACAGGGAGATTGAGGAGCTCACCGTCCACTGACACCAGTATGTCAGTGAGGGGGAAATATGATGTCTTGGACAGCAAAGGAAAAGAGAAAGCTACTGAGGATGCATCTGGTATGATGACACTTGGTAGAATGACTTCCGGATATGAGTCTGCTGACACTTTAGACAGTGAACTTGGTATTCCGACTGTCTATACGCCTGGCACAAGGCAGAGCAGGTATTTTCTGTCTCATGAGAGAGGGGAATCGAGCAGTGCACCACAGTCTAGACGCTCACAGAGGGACAGATACCCTGTTGACAGGTTGACGTACAGTGGCTACTCTGCAAAGCATTATGCTTACATGACAAAAGTGATGGAGATCAAAGAACTAGGTACATATGCTGAAGCAGTGAAAGATGAGAACTGGTGTGCAGCTATGGACGAAGAAATGAATGCCTTGGCTGAAAATAAGATATGGGATCTTGTGCCACTGCCTGAAGGGAAAAAGATCATTGGTTACAAATGGGTCTACAAAATCAAATGCTAGTCAGATGGTAGTGTGGAGAGATACAAAGCCAGGCTGCAAAGGGGTATGCCCAACAGTATGGACTTGATTATGAGGAAACATTCAGCCCTGTTGCCAAGATGGCAACCATACGCACTGTGATTACTTTGGCTGCTGCTAAAGGTTGGAAATTGCGACAGATGGACGTTAAGAATGCATTTCTTAAAGGTGACTTAGCAGAGGATGTTTATATGGTTCAACCTGAAGGGTACATTCACCCTGATTTTCAGCATTATGTATGTAAGCTGAAAAAAGCATTGTATGGGCTGAAACAGGCTCCGAGAGCTTGGCATGCTAGGATCAGTAACTACTTGCAGAGATTGGGATTTGCTGTTAGCAGGGCTGATCACAGTCTGTTTACGAAAAAGATAGACAAAGGCTTGGTAGTGCTGGTTATCTATGTTGATGACTTGATAATCACAGGTGATGATGATTTGGAGATACAGCATGTTATGCAGATGCTGAAATCTGAATTTGACATGAAAGATCTAGGTGAATTGAAGTACTTTTTGGGTATTGAGATGATCAAGGCTGAAAATGGTTTATGGCTGATGCAGAAGCACTATGCCATGAAAATGCTGAAGAAGTATGGCATGGCTGAATGCAAACCATTGGATACACCTCTTGATCAGAATGTCAAGCTAGACATGAGCACTGGAGCTGAAGTAGAGGATGTGACTATGTACAGACAGATGGTTGGCAGTCTGATTTACTTGACCATCACTAGGCCTGACTTGAGCTATGCTGTAGGGCTCATAAGCCAGTTTATGCAGAAGCCCAGAAAGCCGCACTTGAATGAAGTTAGACGCATTATGAGATATATTAAGTCCACTGTAGAGTATGGACTGTTTTATGTCAGAGATAAGCCCTTGAAACTCATTGGAACACGGATGCAGATTGGGCAAGATGCTCATATGACCGTAGATCTATGAGTGGATATGCTTTTGGATTTGGTAGCGGCATGATTAGCTGGAGCAGCAAGAAGCAGCCTACAGTTGCTTTGTCCAGTACTGAGGCAGAGTACGGGGGTGCTGCATTGGCAGCATGCGAGATTTCATGGCTGCTCAAGCTTATGGCTGATTTGGACATACAGGTGGATGCTCCAGTGAAGTTACTATGCGATAATCTGAGTAGTGTACTCTTGGCCATGAATCCAGTATATCATGCTAGAGCGAAACACATAGAGGTACACTACCACTTCATCAGAGAGATGGTTCTTGCAGGACAAGTTGATCTCATACATGTAAAGACTGATGAGCAGGTTGTGGATATCTGTACCAAGTCCTTGGGTAAAGATAAGTTCAGTGTTTTTAGACAGCTGCTTGGTGTATAGATGCTGTCTTGAGCTTGAGGGGGAGTGTTAAGATTTCAAGCTCGATCTACTATCTTTGGTATGACCATACCCGACACTTGAGTTGTCCAGCTGTACTACATGATGCGGACATTAAATAAGTTGGTGGTTAGGACTTAGCTGTTTGGTGTGAATGGTCCTAGACCTTAAGTTGTAACTATTCTCTTTAGTAATGTGTGGAATGGAAGAATAGTAGAAAACGTGTGAGAGCTCATTGCTTTACACTATTGAGTCCAACCCTCTCTGTCTCTGTTTAAGACTTCTAACAGGGATCCCTTAATCTATACCCCATTTCATCCTTGTCGCCATATCCTAGGAAAATGCATTTATAGGACTTTGGCTCAAGTTTGCTGCGTTTTTCTTTACAAATGTGCACAAAAGCCTCGTAACCAAACACTTTCAGATGAGCATATGAAGGTGGGTTGCCCGCAACCACGCTTCTTGGGAAACTCCCTCCCAAAATCCTGTTTGGTGACCGACTAATTAAGTGAACGACTGTCATAACAGCCTCTGCCCAAAAACCATGGGGTAATGCAGCATGAGACAGCATTATACGGACCTTGTCCTGTATGGTCCGATTCATACACTTTGCAACTCCATTTTGAGGCGAATTATGAGGGGCAATGAGCTTCCTCTTTATCCCTTTGCTGTCACAAAATGCCTGAAAGGCCTTGGACATATATTTCCCACTATTATCAGAGCGAAGACACTTAATTGTCTTATCTGTCTGATTTTCAGCCAATGCCAAGACTTGTCAAGCACTTCATCCTTGCTACGAATAGGGTAAACCTATACTTTCCGTGTAGCATCATCGACAAAGGTGACAAAATATTTATTTCCCCCTAAAGATAATCATTGACATACATCCGAATGTACTAACTCTAGAGGAGAAGATTTCAAAGAAAGAGACTTTTGTGAGACGTCTGTGCATGTTTGCCATAAATGCAATGATCACAATGCTCAAAATCAACATAACGAAGACAAGGCAAGTAACCCAAACAAGAAAGCACTTTCATTCCTGTTTGACTCATGTGTCCCAACCGGCCATGCCATAAAGAAACGCTTGGCTGCTCGGTCACGGCAACAACATGGTTACACACACTGGATACATGAAGTGGATACAAAGTATTACTCTTGCAACCTCTGGCATAACCCTAGATCCCTTACAGATCTTCCATTTTTCATTACCAAAGGTGGTATGAAAACCATCATCACCTAGCTGCCCTGTGCTAATTAAGCTCTTCTTGAGCTGAGGTACATGTCGTACATGCTGAAGTGTAAAGACAAAGCCATGCTGAAACTGTAACTGCACACTGCCAATACCTGAAATGTCACATGCATAGTTGTTTCCAAGATGGATAACACCATGTCGACCCCCTATATAGGCGGTGAACCACTCACGATAAGGGGTGACATGAAAGGAAGCACCTCAATCGAGAATCCAAGTATGCATATCATCATCTGTATCTGCAAGTAAAGCATGTGCACCAAAGTGTGAAGAGACAAGGAGTACATCAATCTCACTATCACTATCATGAGTGACTACATTCACCTCTTCAATTTTTACACTGCTCTTCTTAGGCTGTGTGTCCTTCTTCTCTTCCTTGCTATCATCTGTTTTCTTGCCTTTTCCTTTCTCTTTCTTCCATTTGTAGCAATCATGTTTAAAGTGACCCTTCTTGCCACAATGATGACATTCAACATCTTTGCCACATGATTTATTGCGTCTCTTGCTATTATATTTGCCCTTTTGCTGTAATCTGCCCCTGTATGCAAAGCACTGGAAGACTTACTGGATGCATTGTTATGCCGATTCATCTCTTCCATAAGTAGAGCATTCTCTACATCAGCATATAAAAGGATTACATTAGAATTGCTCATAGCAGTCCTGAATGTATCCTAACTCTCTGGTAGTGTGCAAAGCAAGAAAGTAGCCTTAAATTCCTCATCAATCATGAACTTCAAGGCAACCAGCTGGCTGAAAATGGAGTTAAACTCACTCAAGTGAGTAGACATTGCTGTACCCTCTTTCATACACAAATCCATAAGCTTTTTCAGCCAATACACTTTACTTGCAACACTCTTTTGTGCATACAGTTTTTCCATTCTAGTCCATATAGCATATGCAGAATCCAAACCTTCAATGTTGAACAGCAAGGCATCAGAAATCGATAGCTCTACGGTTGAGCGTGCAAGCTCATATAAATCATCCCAATCGTCCTGTTCCATGTCCGTGGGCTTTGCCTCTTTGGTTTTGATCGGCTTTGCTTGCTTCTTTTGCAACAAGATATTGTGGCATTGCTTTTGCCAAACTACAAAGTTATGTGTGCCTTCAAGCTTCTTTATGTGCATCAAATTATTGCTGTCATTGCTGCCAGCCATGATTTTCAGCTTAAATGTGACCAAAGAATAACAAATCTAGGCCCAAAACTGTCATCCAACTGAACAAGGTACAAACATGTACCAATCAGCAATAAATGACCATGCAGAACAAAAGATGACAGGGCTGAATAACAGGCTGTTGCTGCAGTAAGTAGGCTGAAGTTGGTTGGGAGATGACAGAGAATGTCAATTCATGGCTGGTTGTGTGACGGGCAGCAAGCACAACAGCAGATAAGGGCAAAAGCGACCATGGTTTGCATGGCTGTCACTGTTAACCAGCCTCTCCCTGTTCTGTCCCCATCTCATCCCTGATAAATAAGTGCCACCTTGGGGATGCCACGTCTCCTGCTGTCCCCTTGTCACGGATGGATCAGAGTATGCCCCACCAAAATGTGATGTGTACCCCCTCCTGCATCCATCTGGGATGATGTTCTAGATTCTTGAGGGCCCATCTTGGGTATCCCAAAGTTAATGTTAGTCACCTCCATTGATTCAGTTTTAAGGGTAGTTCTAGTGACCCAGCTGCAAGAAAATCATCAAAGTGAGCTTTCCAATCATGTTTATGTATCTAGGCATAGTCTACTCTGTACAGCACTACTATAGGTTGAACCTATACTTAATTCATGAATCCATGGTACATTTCTTGCTTATATTGTTATTGGACTAAACAGGTTGTGTTCTAGATTGCTTGCAAGGTTTTAATGCAAACAACGTTAGGAGTTTGTCATGTTCAATGTCCCTTCCAAATTGCACGCTAGAATTTTAGTAGAAGTTGAAAGCACAAAACTTCTCATATGTAGTAGTGTTCGAGGGTTTGAACTGGAAATCATGTCCATCATTTCAGTAAAATTATTTTTATGGACCTGAACTAAGATCCATACATACATTTCAGGTGTTCCATACACTCAGAGCATGTCATTGAAACCACAAATATTCATCCGAGATCCTGATGGTAATTGTTTGGAATTCCAGCCAGTGACTGCACCAGAGAGAATCAGCTAAATCTGATTTACCTGGCCCTGAAAGCTCTATAGACTAGTTATTGAACTAAGAAGATTTTATTTGGAACTCAAGCAAGTCTCTCTTATCCATTTGTGATTTATCAGTAGATAAAACACTTTCAAGTATTGAATTACCAATGTATATGAAGGGTTGGCCATGAAATTTGGATTACTTGCCTAACAGCAGGTGTTGATGCAGTAAAGTTTAAGTGCATATTAACAAAAAGCAAGTCCTTGTGAAATAGGATGTTACAGGTTCATGAGATAGGAAGTCTGTTAAGTCCTATTTAAACTGAACTCATGATTTGAGGTGAGTAACTTTGTGTGTTTGAGGCATGGAGGTGGGTCGATGGGTGTGGGTGATGGTGGGTGATTGAGCGTGCATGCATTTGTGTGTAGATACTGCATATTTTGCATTGCTGCTACAGAATAAGTCACAGACGCTGTCCTTCCCTGGTTATGTATAGAATCTTGAAAGGTAGCGTCTACTTGTGCATGCTCTTTGTAATCGTGGCAATGCTAAGGGAGGGACACTGCAATCATACTCAATGCTGAATTGGGTGATGATAATTGAGAAATTTGGTGCCTTACTGTCATTTAACACTAGTCTTGTGAGGGAGCTAAAAGTTGGCTAAAAGCTACCAAATAGGTAAAATAGGATGGGGCAGGATTTCAATAATTAACTAACTGCATTAACCCAAGTCATGAAATTTATCAGTTTTTTATCAAATAAGATAGAAAAATTGGGCACTTGATCAAAAAATTTCAGGGGATAAAGAAAGCCAAAAGATAAGAATGATTTTCAATGCATGCCTGTGTGTTCTAAATTGGCGACAATTTTCCAATAACAAGCGTGGTATTTTTGAGAGATTCTAAGAGTTTCTTGATAAAGTTAAGTAGGAAAATCTCACAATGAACAATCATTTATCTAGAATATCCTCAATGATGTCTCTCAAAAAATGTACATTGTTTTCTTTGGAACGAAAAAAAAGGGACATTCTGAACCAAAAAGCATTATAGTGCCTTTTTTTACTCAATGAAGATTTTTTTCAATCCTATAGTACTAATATTAAGTTCATGTTAGCCATGTAAGGGGGATTATAGGATGCAAGTATTCTAGAGGTTTGTTAGTCTTTTCATTCAAAACTATAATTGATGAGTACGGATAATTCTCTACTATTGAGTTTGTTCGTTTTGCTTCAATCAGCTTTGTTGACAGTGTTTTAGAAGCATGAATAGTTATTCATGCAAAATGCTAAGATATTTTTGGATATTATTCAAAACCATATGGCCAAAATCAGTGCCATTTTTGGCCATGAAACTTGCTCATTGTAAGTTGTAGAATTTATTAGATCATGCTTTGGTTCTCTTCCTAGATGCTCTTGCTTTAGCCCTTGAGCCTCGCTCATGTTGGATCTAGGACTTGACCTTTGAGCATGAGGAGGTGAGGAGATAGATCACATAACTTTGGACTAGGGAGTGGCACATGATGGAGGGATTGTAGAGGAGGTGGCATAGGCCTTAGGGGAGTTGAGTAGGATTTGTTAGGAGGTAGCTCTCCATGCTCGACAATAGTATTGGGAGGAGAGGGTCTTATGAAGAGATTTAGTGGCTATTCAAAGGTTGCTACAAGAGTCACTTGTGACCACATCCTTCATTCCTAGGAGTTGAGGGCATGGACAGCTCTTGTGAGCTTAAAGGACAAGATGTAGTTTTCTTTTGGCACCCTAATCACCTCTTGGGTGCAAAAAGGGAACCCCATGCACATAGAGTTATTAGAGGTGCACTAACTTCGCACCTTGGGGAACCAGATATGCAACCTATGTGATTAGTACTATGAAAGAGTGAGATCTTGCCTCGAGTGGGTTATATGTCTCACTAGTTGATTTCTACATACATCTTTTTGAGTAGGAGATGGTCTTGGCTCAGGTACTTTATTGTAGGTAACGTGTTTGGGGTTGGATCCCACCCTAGTGATTGAGTAGATGGGACAATCACTCCCAACTCCTTTCATTCAGCAAGAGCTATCTCATGCTTTTTAGCCACAGTATGGGTAGAAATGCCCAAGAGAGGATGGTTTATCCAAGGTTGCCTTCATTGCTTACTAGGAGGTAAAGCACCCCTTGTTGTGAGAGAGATCTTTAGTTCAAGGTGGATGCTAGGTTGTACAGGTCTACTTGATCTCCCTCCAAAAGGGAGAAATCGCTTGGATTTGACCCAATGGCAATTGATTATGACATTCTTTGTGGCATCATTCATGATATAGAGGCAAGCTTTGTCCCATTCTCTGAGGCATCATTCGTGATACAGAGGTAGGCTTTAACTAGAATAAGAGCATCTTGGACATTTACCCCTTCTTCAAGGCTATAGAGTAGGCCAAACACAGTTGCCATAGGGCTATGGTGCTCCTCTTGGATCTTGAGAAGGCATGTAGCTCGATTGTTAGGGACTTCTTGGAGGGTAACATGGTGCAGTTGGGTTTCCTTTAGTAGTGGATCATCTACATCTGTGTATTGTATATGTAGGCCAATAGCTAGGTGATCATGGGGGGAAAGAAGGTGAAATTTTGATAGGAGCATTTAGTTTGATAGGGATGTCCCCTAGCTCCTTCTTTCTACTATTTATGGATGGTATGTCTTCCTTCATTCGTTCAAGAATAGTGGCTTGTTGTGGGCCCTATGCTATCAATGTGGGTTGGGATAAGCGGTTGGACTTGGAGTTGTAGACAGTGCAACACTCATGTTGAGGGACCTAGGCTATCAATGTGGGTTGGGATAAGCGGTTGGATTTGGGAGTTGTAGACAACGCAACACTCTATGTTACGGATGACGAGGTGATGCTTGAGATAGTGAGATTGACATTGGAGGTGTTATGTATGGCAATATGTGTGAAAATCTTTGGTGTTAGTTGGTTTTCGTATAGACCCTAATTCTAGATTTTAGAGGGGTGAGTAGGGGATACATTCTTAGGTACCTTGAATTCCAAGGCGGACTTGACATCACAATAGCCCAATAGTTATTGCTTGTGCTTGATTCCATACAACAGAAGTTGACTTGGAAGAGTACGATCTGCCTCTCCCCTACCTCTAATGGTGAAGTTGGTCCTATTGGTAGCCATGTATATTACTTCTTGCTGGTGTTTCTCCTCATCTTGTGTTTCTCAACTATGCCTCATAGATAGCTCAGAAGGGTCTATGGACTCATGTTAAGGTGGCTTGGGAGACCCAGCATCTGTCATCACTTAGAGGGGGTCTTGAGGATCATTGACATAGAGTACTATAGCTAGGTTCTAATGGTAACACGTGATCTTGTTGGGTATGTAGCTCATGCATATGGACCAATAGGCTATATGGAGGGTGAAGCTCCATATTGTTGAAAGAGAGAAAGAAAGAAAGTTATATTAACGTCTAGAAAAGATCAAGTTGGCCTATGAGACCAAAAGGTTACATACAAAATGTCTGGGAAGTTTTCCAAGTCCTAGTAAAGCTACTATCTAGTGTTATGGTGAATTAGGTGAGTAGGTACAAAATGGTATACAGACTCCATATAATCTAGATGCACTTCAAGTGCAGTGTGGAACTGCTCATGGAGCGGGTCATCCTAAGATGTCCCGCATGGGCCTGTCTAGCATGGAGAGGTTGAAGCAGCGGGGTATGGTTCCCCGGTGGTGCTGTATCTGTAGGTGGTGTCTCCTGCGGGGGCGTGGGCCTGCTGGGTGTGGGTGGTGAGCTCTGCCTCTCTCTATAGCTCTATCCAAGGTGACTCCTTGAGGTGGGGCCACAGGTTGGTTGGCTACAATCCTCGTTATAGAGGGGGTAGCCGAGGGTTTGTAGAACTCTTGGAGGGTGTGTTGCTGCGTGTTCCCAACTGTTTGGTCTCGGACCCATAGAAGATGGTCCCTATGTCGGCGTAGCTCCAAGAGGAAGAGCTCGATACATTTGAGGTTGGGAAAGTCTAGTATTTGGGAGAGTGGTCCGAATCCCTCCTTGAAGAGACAATGGAAGCGGCCTTTGATCTCGTAGTACACTGGGCATCTACATATGTAATGTTCTTTTGTCTTTGGCTCTAGCTAGCAGAGTTGGTAGATCGTGTCCTCTAGTGGGAGAGAGTCTGCTCTGTATTTGCATGTCTTGATTCTAGTTGGTGTGGAGGTGCTCTTGGTAGAAGGCCATCTTCTTCCCCAGATCCTTGGCCAGTAACACCCATGTCCTGGCTGTGTGTAGCTGAATAATATCTGCCTTGATGATACGGTTCAGCTCCTCCCATTATCTAATCTTTAGGTGTGGGCAGTCTAGACTATATTGTAGGGGTGGGAGGTGGTTCATGTGTCGCCCATGCAGCTGCAACCAGGCCCGAGTATGGGCGTACAAGCATTTAGTGTCCCCTTGCGATGTGAGTTGTTTGGATGATTTTAGTGTGAGGCGGGAGTATCTGTGTCACGATAGGCTCCAAAGCCTATGCAGAAAGGTCACCATCTGGGATAGGGCCTCTATCACTATAGGTGGTGCTCCCAATTCGGCCCTCACGATCTTGTGTGGTATTGATGGTTTATTCTTGATCAGCCGACAGACCATCATCACCAAGGGGCATTCCATCTGCTCCCATCCTTTGTATCCCTCCTCCCCTTTGGGTAATGGCTGATCTTGTGTGGTTTGCCGTGTGTGGAAGAGGCCAGACCCCCATATCAAGACCCCATATAGAAGTGACAGTGTGACCAAGGTATCAAAGAGCCATAGCTTCGTTCGAGGTTCTTGACATTGTAGACGTGCACATTGGCTTTCCATAGATCCCAGGGCAACATAGCTGCGTGTCAGTCTGTTCGCCACGGCCTTCCTTAGGGTGAATCGACACTTGGGTGGTTGTTTCTTGGTGTAGAAGGCTACTGGTTATGTTAGCATATTTGTTGTGCCTTTCATAATCCAAAAGGATGGTGATCATTTCATCATATTTCATCTTTCGAGCCACCTTGAGTGCTATCATGATTTCATGGAATTGTTTTTCTTTTATTAGGCTATTAAGAAGTATAACCTTTTTATCATCATCATCTAGACAACTATTAAGAGTGGTCAATTGTTGGTAAATAAGACTTAAATGATAGAGATGCTGCTTAAGAGTCTATGAAGGATTGTAGGAGATACTAAACAACTGCACTTTACAATTAACTTGGACATAAATGATCGAGATGCTGATAAAAAACTAGCTTGGCTCAGAGGCACTAGCAGAGGCCAAACACATGGGTATAGCTTTTGGGATCTACTAAGAGGTCATATAGTAAGTGATTACAATCCCCATTGAAATATAGCTCCTGATATAATCATAAAAGCAAAGTACAAATCTTTTTGGATAGAGATCTGAGCAGAGTACCCACATAGTAAGTGTTTGGGAAGATCTTAACACATGCATTGGCACGGTTAATGTCTAATTTCAAAACACATTATGTATTTATCTATGATATAATTCAAAACATATATTAATAAGGTTTAGCATTTCCAAGAGACAATGATTGAACATATATATTAAGAGCCTTGTCAAAACTAGTAGGTGGCTCATCAAGGTCGCTATTTGATAAGGTATTAGCAACGGCATATTGGGAGTGTTGCTTGTTTTGTTGCTTGTCTTTCTTCTTGTAGCATTGGCCAACAATATGGTCAATACACATGCAATATCGACACTTGGGTGGTTGTTTCTTGGTGTAGAAGGCTATTGGTACTATGTTAGCATCTTTGTTGTGCCTTTCATCATCCAAAAGAATGGTGACCATTTCATCATATTTCATCCCTCAAGCCACCTTGAGAGTTGTCACGATTTCATGGAATTGTGCTTCTTTTATTAGGCTATTAAGAAGTACAACCTTTTTATCATCATCATCTATACGGTTATTGAGAGTGGTCAATTATTGGTAAAGAAGACTTAAATGATCGAGATGTTGCTTAAGAGTCTATGAAGGATTGTAGGATATACTAAACAATTGCACTTTACAATTAACTTGGGGTTATTGATATCTTCCCCAAATGTGGTTTGAAGGCCATCCCATACCTCTTTTTCCATTTTTATAATATCAAGGTGATGAAGAAGGTTGTCAGAGAGGCCAACCTCAATGATGGCAAGTGTGCTATCATTCTTCTTGAGCCATTTTCGATGAAGTTGTGCTCATGCTTGTTAATGGGGACAACTCTCCACGTGCCTTCTTGCATAACTATGAGTTGAATCTTTGTCTTCCAAATGGAGAAGTTGACACCTGAGAATGTTTCAATTGTGATCCCATATCTTGACACCCCGTTGGTAGATGTGAGGGAGAGAGTTTGAATTGAAGAAAGCGTCAAATTTTGATGATGAAATTTGAAGAAAGCAAACTCAGATTTGAAAAGCCCTAGTTTTATTAGGTGGATGATGAGAAATTTTGGTAAAAATAGAAAGTCCTCAATTTCATGTGAATGGTCCTTACTTCGAAGAAGAAATTTTGAGAATTGGGACAGATTGAAAAAGCTTGAGATTTTGTTCATAAATTTTGAAGAATTTTTTAATCACAAGTAAAAACCCCCAAATTGTGTGTGAACTATCCCTTAAAGTAAACAATTTAAACTTTAATTAATAAGGTTTTAATCAAACCTTATCTCTAGTAGGATGGAAGGATCGAGGCTACGATGTAGGGTAACATAATGTGGTATGGGAGATTGACAAGCAAGTAGATGAAGATATCAGCGGGTAGATAGGCTAGTTGTAGGTCTCATGGGCAAGTCAAGCCACATAGGCAAATTTGATGGGCATAACCAGGGCTCACAATACAGTGGTGGGCAATGTGGTAAATAGCCTAGAGAAGTAGGAGATTGTGTAGGACAGGGCATGCATGCATGCATGCATGCATCATCATCATCATCATCATCATCATCATCATCATCATCATCATCATCATCATCATCATCATCATCATCATCTTCTTCTTCTTCTTCTTCTTCTTCTTCTTCTTCTTCTTCTTCTTCTTATTATTATTCTTCTTCTTGTCCTTTTCTTCTAGCATGGGTAGCAATACTTCCACTGTCAATAGTAGGAATAGTAAGTGTCAATGCAAATTTTTGAAAAGCAAGAGTGAACAGAGTTGGTGTGTCTAAAGGATGGCTAAGAGGACTAGACACCAAGTTGAGCTAGGACAAGGCAATGCTCAATTGTCATGATGGAGCCGAAGGTGATGGATCTAGTGGAGGGGAGGATTTGATACCATTCTTGGGTATGGAGCTCATGAAGATGGACCAGTAGGTTATGAAGGGTGAAGCTCCATGATGAGAGAGAGAGAGAGAGAGAGAGAGAGAGAGAGAGAGAGAGAGAGAGAGAGAGAGAGAGAGAGAGAGAGAGAGAGAGAGAGAGAGAGAGAGAGAGAGAGAGAGAGAGAGAGAGAGAGAGAGAGAGAGAGAGAGAGAGAGAGAGAGAGAGAGAGAGAGAGAGAGAGAGAGAGAGAGTATAGAACAAGTTGAATAGATTGATTAGTTTGTGATGAAAGTACAAGTGATAGGGCCTGTGAATATATACACAGAGATATCCACCTACATTTTGGATCCTTATCAAGTGCTAAGTGGCATAAGAGATGTTCACACTTAAACTTGCACTTTTACACACAATAATGTTTTGGTCACCAAGCATGATGGTGTTGGAGTTCTCAGGAGCATGAGCTTCATTATTACTACAAAATAGTAGGAAAAATTGTCAATTTTTGGCTTGTATTTGATGCATTTTGGGTCATACTTGCAACCGTTGAGCTCCAAATTCAATGTTTCTTGGTCGATATTAGATGTATGACATATGGGCATAATCTAGGGGTGTATTTAATAGTAGTTGGACAGATGCATGGTGTCCATATCATAGGAATCCATATCATGTATTTTTTGGGGTATTTTTAATGCTTTTTTGTCTTGGAATTGAGCGATTGATACTTGAACTTGTTAAATATTGGTTTGGCACACTACATATTGTTGGTTTTCTAAAATTATAGCATTCATAATGTTAGAAATGGCATAAATTACTCACATTGTCGGTGACAAGGTAACGAAAGACAATTATTGTGTGTTAACATACAGGGATAAATAAATCTAACAAATCACCCTTTCGGAACATGGATGGCTAAAACATATGGAAAAAGGAAAAGGGAAGGCCTTACCTCTAAGAGGGAATGCCTAATCCTATATAATGATTGCGAAAAGGAGATACATAAGTGAGAGAAATACACCATGAGGAAGAACATAATATGGTCTACCAAAAAGCTTAGAGACCCAAAGTAAGGCATGGTTGGGAGGTTTGTGTGTATGGCTCAGAGGCTGATAAAAAACCAAGATGGCCTAGAGACACTAGGCATATGACCAAAGGCCAAATACATGGGTATATATTTCGGGATCTACTCAATCATGGAGTAAATGATTACAATTCCCCTTGAAATATAGTTCTTAACAAAATCATAAAAAGAAAATACAAGTATTTTGGATAAAAAATCAAGCAAAGTAGCCCACATACTAAGTGTTTGGAAAGGTGGGACATGTAAAATTGAAATGTAAAGTGTAGATTTGGATTCTTATAAAGCATGACTTAAGTGCATGCTCCTACAAAAATAGAAAATGTCTTAACACATGCATTGGCACAGTCAGTGTCTAATTTCAAAACACATTATTTATTTATCTATGATCTAATTCAAAACATATATTATTAAGGTTTAGCATTGCCAAGTGACAATGATTGAACATATATATTAAGAGCCTTGTCAAAACTAGTAGGTGGCTCATCAAGGTCACTATCTGATAAGGTATTAGCAACGACATATTGGGCGTGTTGCTTGTTTTGTTGCTTGCCTTTCTTCTTGTAGCACTGGCCAACAATATGGTCAATATGCACTTAGGTGGTTGTTTCTTAGTGTAGAAGGATGCTGGTACTATGTTAGCATCTTTGTTGCACCTTTCATCATCTAAAAGTATGGTGACCATCTCATCATATTTCATCTCTCAAGCCACCTTTAGAGCTGTCATGATTTCATATGGAATTGTGCTTCTTTTATTAGGCTATTAAGAAGTACAACCTTTTTATCATCATCATCTATACTGCTATTGAGAGTGGTCAATTATTGGTAAAGAAGACTTAAATGATCAAGATGCTGCTTAAGAGTCTATGAAGGATTGTACGAGATACTAAACAATTGCACTTTACAATTAACTTCGAGTTATTGATATATTCCCCAAATGTAGTTTGAAGGCCATCCCGTACATTTTTTTCCATTTTTATAAGATTAAGGTGATGAAGAAGGTTGCTAGAGAGGCCCCGAGTGCCCTTTCATTCTTCTTGAGCCATTTTCAATGAAGTTGTGCTCCAACTTGTTAGTGGAGACAACTCTCCATGTGTCTTCTTGCATAAATATGAATCTTTGTCTTCCAGAAGAAGAAGTCAACATGCGAGAATGTTTCAATTGTGATGCCATATCTTGACATCCCGATGGTACATGAGAGGGAGGGAGCTCAAATTGAAAAAAACATCAAATTTTGATGATGAAATTTGAAGAAAGCAAACTCAGATTTGAAAAGCCCTAGTTTTATTGGGTGGATGATGAGAAATTTTGGTAAAAATAGAAAATCCTCAATTTCATGTGAACTGCCCCAAGAAGAAATTTTGAGAATAGGGACTCAGATTGAAGAAGCTTGAAATTTTGTTCATGCACGCGAACTACCCCTTAAAGTGAAAGTTTTAAACTTTAATTAATAAGGTTTTAATCAAACCTTATCTTTGGCAGGATAGAAGGGTCGAGGCTACGATGAAGGGCGTGACGTGACGCGGTACGGGAGATAGACAAGCAGATGTGGCACATAGGCAGCTCGACAGATGAAGGTGTCGGTGGGCAGATAGGTTGGGCATAGGTCGCACGAGCAAGTCAAGCCATGTAGGCAGATTGGACGGGCATAGAGAGGGCTCACTGTATAGTGATAGGCAACGTGGCAAAAGGCCTGGAGAAGCAGGCGACTCTGCAGGAGATAGCGTGCATCTTCTCTTTCTTCTTCTTCTTGTCCTTTTTCTTATAGCATGAGCATCAATACTCCACCTGTGTATGGCAGGAATAGTAGGTGTCAGTGCAGATTTTGGGACATCAAGAGTGAACAGAGTTGGTGTGTTTGAATGATGGCCAAGAGGACTAAGCAGCAAGTTGAGCTGGGCTAAGATAGTGCTCAATTGTCACGATGGAGATGAAGGTAATGGATCTAATAGGCTATGAAGAGTGAAGATGATAGATCCATGATGAAGAGAGAGAGAGAGAGAGAGAGAACTCTTGCAAGTAGAGAACAAGCTAAATAGATTGATGCAATAGTTTGTGATGAAAGTACTGGTGATAGGGCCTGAATATATAGCATGAGGTATCCACTTACATCTTTCACTCTTAGTAAATGCTAAGTAGTGTAAAAGGTGCTCACACCTAAAGACACACTTTTGCACACAAATAATCTAATAGATTTGAGGGCTCACTCTAGGTGGCTAGACTTGGAAAGGTCTCCACAAGGGCTTTTAGGAGGTAGAAAGTGGAGACTATCTCTAGGATAGTTTTTCACTATAACACTAACTACATTACCTAGATAATGGTCTAATAGAGCCTACACAAGGTTCTAGAGCATTGGGCTTGAGTATATTAGGAGACTGCTAAATAATAGTCATTTTAAGCCCATAAGTCTAAGATTGTGATATGATGCAACTCGGGGAGTATACTCATATCTAGTGGGTTGGTTGGGAGGTTGGTCTTGGTCGATCTATTAGGGTATGGAGAGATTTATAGGGCATGAGTTTGGAGGTTCTATAGTAGACAACATGATGCTAGGATGGAGCAAATACCAAGAGGTGGGAGCAAACACATTTGGGATTGAGGAGAATACCCTACTTCATATGGCTTATAACACATGGGGTCTTGGTAATCGAGAGTTTATTGGCTTAGATGTAGTAGGATGGAGTCTATAACCACTACTCATAGTAGCATTTGGAAACTCCAATGCATTGCCTATGGTCATCGTACATACGATGCATCACATGTAGTGTGGGTAGGAGTTTGTTGACTACTTTGTTGAGTTGCATCTAGCCTAGCATGCATTTCAGGGGGGGCCATTCTATTGGCAGTCAATTAGCTACGACTGCCACTTATTATATGAGATAGAGATGCATGATACAATCTTTATCATCAAGGCAATCTCATGTGTTGTGATAGGCCTACAACCTTTGCCCAACTGCAATGTATTGAAGCCTACAATGCCATGATTAGAGGTTTGGGAGATGATCACGAGCCTCACAAGATGGCACATATCAAAGGCATGCTAATACATTATATTCTATACTAAGAGCTGTAGAGTGTGTACTACTTTCAAGGGAAAAAAGGGAACCAATATAATTGTATATTCATTCTTGATACTAATAGATAAGTTTTTGATGGGTTTTACGAGATTGGGAAGTAGATCATTTGGTAGAGATGGAAGTGCATAGTTGAATACATAGTGTTCTATGTCTAATTGAGTGGCTATATTGAGTTGGAAAGGATTGCTCAATGTGGAAAGGGCATTGCTACATGGTTAAAGGGTTCTTTAAGTGGCTCAAGTATGCTACAAGGGGTTGTTGGTTGTTGATGATGCAAACAATTTTTCTAATACTAGGGATGGGCAGCCAACTCAATTGATTGAATAGGGTGATAAACAATAAAAACGCTTTGGTAGCCTTACATGAAAATGTCATAGGTTAAGGTGTTTTTTTTTTTTTTGCCATTTTGGCTCAGATGTCAAGGCTTTGGTACTCAAGGAAGGGGTTACATTATAGCAATAGATAGTTAACAAGATAGGTGCAAGAAGTCAATGGATAGAGAAGATGTTAGTGGAGTTGGTTTAACAACTACAATAGTGGCATATGTGACCTTCGACAAGTCGATGCAAAGCTATAACAAACATTGGATTCTATATGCAAGGGTTTTGTTAAATCTCATGGCCATGATAATTTAGAAGTGATATTTTCTTTGACAATGATGATCTCCAATTCAATTGGGTTTCTATTTAAAGCAAGCTATTTTGGTATGTTGATTTGGTTGGTCAATTAAGCTTCTTAATTGAAGGGATACTATAGCTATTAATAGCTTGTTTCCTAGCTTAATTGTTATGCCATTTGCATATGATTGTGTAGGTTGTATAATTTTCATGTATATTCTTGTGGGTTCATTTAACGAGCCATACACTCGATCATTTAGTGAAAGTTGATAAAGAATCTTAAAGGTATTTGTGGCTATGGAGATATGAGAGGCATGTGTATTATTGAGAATTTTGTTGGCAAACTTCTCATAAGCTTGCTAGAGGTGCATTCTTTGTTCTCTGCCTTGTATGTAGGAGAACATAATAGGGTTTTCTTGGGGTTTCCCACAAAGCATAGAGGAAAAATGAGGAATGCTAGATAAGATTTAGAGTATTATTATGCAGCACATGCAAGAGGCAAAGCATATGATCTTTTTTTTGTGATGTATGCGATGGTTGTCACCATGCAAAGGATTAACATTTCAAAGTAAAATTTTTTACTAGCCACTCAAAAAAGTGTTCACAAGGCTAGCGTTTCACGCTTGATTGAAGCATTATGGGTGAAGTATTATGATTTTTTCAAGTATGTGTGTTGTTCTTATTTCATGGTAGGGTGCGTATTGATGATGTATTTAATTGGTGATTACTTAATAATGCTCTCTACTTGACTATAATTTTATTGGTAAAGGTTTTTACCAAGCTCTATTGGGTTCACAATAGGCAAGAGAGTGGGTCCATTCATGTTCAATTGGTTATAAAGGAAACTTTTTCTATTGTCTTCCTTGATCTATTGGTTTTGCTTTGTAGGATGCATTGCTCATGGAGCATTTGGTGTGTGTTACCCTCCAATACTTTCATGCAATCTTTAAAAGAAGGATGCATAGTATTGCTGCTACTTAAGAAAAAGTTTTGTATGCTCCATCTCTCTTCAAACATGAGAGGTGGTAGAAAAGCATGTATCTTGTGGGATTGTTGAGTTGGGCTACTAGAATGCTTGACTTGCATGACAATAGAGGCCTTGAAATCATTAGTGAAGTTGAGCTTTCCACCTTTCCAAAAGCCTATTATTTGTGACATGAATTTGGGTATTTTGCTAAAGATTGCCTAGGAAAAATCAATAGAAGGAGAACACTAAGAAAGAAATGGTAAAAAAGTACATGAAAAGATGGGCTTGATCAAGCTCTTAACATGCATTGTGAAAGTGGCTAAAGAGAGCTTGGGGTCTCAAAAGGTTGTGGTTCTAGTGCACAATAAGTTGGAGAATATGGTTTTAAGGGGAAAGGAAGAGGTTAAAGGCCTTGTTGGAAAAAACAAAGGCATGTATGCTAATAAGGAGAATATTAAGCCTAATGGAGACATAGGTAGAAGTGGAAAAGAAAAAAAAAGATAGCAGAAGTGGAAAGGGAGGTACTAATAAGAGAACTCTAAAAAATTCTAAATCGGAGCTACACAAAGGCTCTCAAGGGAAAAACACCTCATGAGGCTTACACTAGTAAGAAACCATCTGTCTCACATTTCAGAATTTTTGGATGTGAATGTTATGCACATGTTCCAGATGAGAAGAGAAATAAGTTAAAATCAAAAATCAGAAAATGTATCTTCTTGGGTTATAGTAATGAGTAGAAGGCTTACAAATTATATGGAGCCAAGGAAGGTGTAGAGGCTTACTAACATCTCTGCATTGCTTTTGGTAATTTGGATACCAATGTTTGATATAGATCGGAAATGATAGATCTTTTAGAAGGATCTGATGCCAGGAGGCATATTCCATGGTGGATTCCGTGCCACGGTGGATTCCGTGAGGTTTTACGGTGGATTCCGTAAACTTAGATGACCGGGGCTCATACACAAAGAGGATTCTTTGTGCGAGAAGTTGACGGGGACGCCTGTCCTTTTCGGGCGTTTCATTAATTTAGTGTGTACATGGGTGATTCCATAGCGGGTGATTCCGCAAAATGCATATTAAATTAATAAACATTTATGAGTTTAGAGTGCACACTCGTAATAAATTAAGGTTAGGATTTATTTCTAATCAGTTGATTTATTTATGTAGCTGAAGACTGCTAGGTATTCACTTTTGTCGGTTTAATTGTATTATTTTACTAACGATTGTGAATGCTTCAGTTGATGTGTAGAGATAGCAGCAGTGGCGGAGGAAAGCATTGGAGTTTAGCGAGTATTCGACCTTTGGACTATATTTTGATAGGCGCCACGCCTATATTTTGTTATGTCTATTGAGACATCGATTATTTATTATTATTTTGTATGTGCCTATGCGCACGGATATGTTATTTCTATTTGGACATTGAGATTGGGCGTGCCAGACTCTATGGGCACCGTCCATTAGCTTTATTTTCCTATTTTTGTAGAAAGCAAACTCAAAAGCTAAAAGCTTGTCATATTTTTGTAAATTGGGCTATTATTGAGCATGAAGATTGAAATATACATAAAATACATGCTTTGTGAAGCGCTCACACAAGGCATGGGGGAGATTGAACCCAATTTGTCTCTTGCCTCTTGTCTTGCATGCTTTTACATTGTTTTTTGTGCAAAAAGGTAGAGTTCATTGTTCTTGGGGACCTTCCGGGATTCACCACGTGAGCATTCTGCGTCCGATCTGCGCACCAGTGGTATCAGAGCGGAGCAGAGATCAAGAGCTTCCAATCGCTACTAATCTTGGGCAAAGGCGTAGCTCCAGGAACGAACGGGCTCTACAGTCAATCTCATCGCGAACCGTCGATACAGGCAGACTTCTGGCGATCAAGAACCCTTGTTTCTACTGTCAGATCGCGAAGGACCAGGCTCTGCAGGCAGAGGACCACTCCTACATCCTCACATACAAGTCGTCAAGAAACAGTGAGAAAAACTCTTAATTCTCTTAATCAAAAGCTTAATCTTAAGCTTATAAGCCTTAAAGAAGCTTAATAAGCTTCAAAATTCAAAATCGTGGAGAAGCGGCTTCATCCCGAAAATCACGGCGCAAAAAACAGCCCCCCCCTCCCCACGAAAATTCACGCCGCCCTGTTTCATCCCCATTAAGCTTATTAAGCTTAAGCTTAATCACTAAAGCTTAAGTCACTCAATTCTCTGCAAGTCACATAGGGCAGACAAGTCGGCAAACTCCAGGTCCTGCGCTGCCAAAGTCAAGTTCTACAAGTCAGGTGGAATCAAGTTCTGTAAGTTCTGCAAGTCGGCCTAAGTTCAGCAAGTCAACAACTCTGCAAGTCTGCTAAGTCTGCAACTCTACGAGTCAGACTAAATCAGAACTGACTAGTGCTTAAAACTCATAGAAGACTTGTTCGTATGCAAAAACTCTAAACTGGAAAGTTGTTCGTGGCAAGGTGTTCTACCTATCTACAAGTTCGTTGAAGTACTTTCAGCAAACGAAGACGGAAATATTGCAGATTTTCTGAAAATAGACAAAGAAATACCCAAAAATACATAGCCTTGTAACCCTGAATTTGAGCTACGCTCATCCCGCTAACCTGATTTTGAGTGAGAAAGGTTTATTGAGTTTTACAGGATGACGACCCCACATATGGATGATCCTATGGCTGAAGACGACTTACCTGAGCCTACCATGGAACAAAAGCTGGATCTAATCATGCTACAATTGGAAGAAGAGCGAAGGGCTAGGCAAGCATTGCAAGTGCAATTGACAAAATTACAAAGAGCATCCATCGACAAAGAAGAACCTCAAGCTGAAGATTTGATTCGACGTACCATCGACGCCACTCTTGAAGCACAAACCATTCGCAAGGAATCCAAGATAAGTAAAAGAAGTTTCAAATTTCTCACTTTCAATGGCATACGAGAATGAAAGACTGTTTTATCATTCATTAGCCAGTTTGATGACTATTTCCATGAGGAAACTTATCTCGAAAAAGATAAAATCAAGTGTGTTACTAATCATCTGATAGACAGAGCATCACTTTGGTGGACTGTAGTCCGCAAGAGCATAGAATGTCCTGCTACTTGGGAAGATTTCAAGAAGAAGTTCATGCAGAATTTCCTTCCACCGCAATTTCATGAGAAGGCTATCAAGCAATGGGATTTACTTCAACAACGGGATCGTGAGCCTATTCCACAGTATACAGAGTGTTTTTGGAATGCACTCCTACAGCTACGCATGCTTGAAGACATACCAGAGACGACACATAAGCGGAAGTATATGTCTGGACTTCTTGGACATTACTACGCTGAAGTGAACATGTTCAAGCCTGCTACCCTTGAAGACGCCATCTCCTTAGCTCATGACACTGAAGATAAGTTGCGCGGAAGAGATAGACGACCACAGCAATTCCAAGCCAACGGTAATTATGGATCTAAAAAATTCAATTCCAATTTTAGAAGGTTTAATCAAGGTCGTTTCTTATCACCATCTTTCCGCAAGAATTGGCCTAAACCACCTGCATTACCATCCACTGTTAATCCAAATCCAAACCCTATTCCACAACCAAATCCAAATGTACCCAGACTTCCAGCCATTGCAAATAATGTGACCAAAGCCAAGCCAATAGTATGCTATAAGTGTCACCAACCAGGGCATCTCGCAGCAAATTGTCATTCAAAGAAGCCACTAGCACATATCAACTACCTTGGAGCCATGGACGAAGACGAGCATGAGGATATGCCGGATTTCACTGAAGATGAGGATGATCCTACTACTACTTCCGACACTTTACCAGGTATGCCTACCCCACATTCATTGTTGACTATGAAATGTATGGTACATGGAAAGGAAAGAACTATTTTGCATGATGACGGTAGTACCCATGACTTTATTTCAGCAAAATTGGTAAAGGAATTGAATTTACAAACTGTACCTACGCATTATCGCATAAAAGCTGCATTTTTAGGCACTAGGTACAATGGCACACAAGAAGTACAAGATTTAGAAATTCAAATTGGTGCATACATTGAAAGAAGAAATTTCTTAGTTGTCCCATTACAGTCAAGTGACATTATTTTAGGAATGCCTTGGAGACACCAGCATAATCCAAATATAGATTATTCCACGCACACAATGAATATTAATTTTCAAGGAAAATCTATTACATTATATGGTATGCATGCATCTCATATTTTTCCACTGCTTTCGCATACTCAAGCAAAACATGCACTACGCAAGAATACTAAATCATATCTCATTTGGGTGAATGAATTGCACGCAAAGGAAAATCATATGCACCCTAGGCATAAGGAATTTCTTGCATATTTTAAGGACTGTTTTGCAGAAGACCTACCACCAGGTTTACCACCTTCACGTCCAAAAGACCATAAGATTGATTTAATTCTTGGCACACAACCACCTTGCAAAGCACCATATAGGCACAATCAAATAGAGCAAAAAGAAATCCAGAGTCAAGTTGAAGAATTACTAAATAGAGGCTTAATTCGACCTAGCAGTTCCCCATTCGGTGCACCTGTACTCTTAGTCAAGAAAAAGAATAATACCTATCGTATGTGTATTGACTACCGAGCATTAAATAAGATCACTGTAAAGAATAGGTATCCTATACCTAGAGTTGATGACCTTATGGACAAACTGCAAGGATCTTCTATATTTAGTAAAATTGACCTTAAGTCTGGATATCATCAGGTGAGGCTAGATAGAACTGACATATTTAAGACTGCATTCAGAACACAGTTTGGCCATTACGAATTCTTAGTCATGCCATTCGGATTAACTAATGCACCTGCTACTTTCAGTAGAATGATGAACCGTTTCTTTTTGAAATATCAATATTGTGTGATTGTTTTCTTTGATGATATTTTGGTGTTTAGTCAAAGTGAAAAAGAGCATTATGAGCATTTATCATTAGTTTTTCAATTACTGAAAGAAAATCAATTGTTTGCAAATCCTGAAAAGAGTGAATTCTTTAAGATAGAAATAGAATATTTAGATCATATTGTATCAAAAGAAGGAATTAAAGTTGATCCTAAGAAAATTGATGCAATATTGCATTGGCCTGTTCCTAAAAATGTACATGAATTACGCTCATTCCTTGGTCTTGCTAGTTTTTATGGGAAGTTTGTACGTAATTTTTCATTACTTGCTTTACCATTAACCAAACTTCTTAAGAAAGGAATTGTTTATCAATGGACTGAAACTCAGCAGAAATCTTTTGATTTACTGAAACGTGCATTAACCAATGCCCCTGTTCTACAATTGCCTGACTTTAACAGACCATTCTTTCTAGTTGTGACCGATGCTAGTGGATCAGGAATAGGAGCCGTACTAATGCAAGACAACCATCCAATAGCATATTCTAGTTCTAAGCTGAAACCCTCTGAGCTCAAATATTCCACTTATGACAAAGAACTATTAGCAGTTGTACAAGCATTAAAACAGTGCAAGCACTATTTAATGGGTTCAGAATTCATGATAAAGACCGACCAGCAAAGCATTAGACATCTACTTAGCCAACCCCAAATCTCTGAGCATCATATCAAATGGGCTTCCTTCATTCAAAGCTTTCATCCTATCATTCAATACCAACCTGGAAAAGAAAATGTAGTTGCTGATGCATTGAGTAGAAGACCTGCAATTCATAATATTTCTATCATATCTTTTGATTCTTTGATTGCTATGAAAGACACATATCACCAGGATATTACTTTTCATTCTGATTGGCAAAAATTAGTTCAAAATAATTTCATTCCTGTTGATTCATTGTCATATAATGATGGATTTATGTTTTTTGAAAAGAGACTGTGTGTTACTATTCCATTCCGATCTTTTGTTTTGAATGAAATTCATTGTCCCCCATATCAAGGTCATAGAGGTATCATTTCTACATTACGCATGTTAACTGAAGATTTTTATTGGTCGCATATGGATGCAGATGTATCTAATTTCGTTTCTGAATGTTTGATTTGTCAAAGAATAAAAAGACATCATGGTAAACAGTATGGATTACTAATGCCTTTGTCTATTCCATCTAAACCTTGGGAACATATATCTATGGATTTCATTACTGGTTTACCAAATACTAAATCTAACCATGACATGATTTGGATAGTTGTAGATAGATTTAGTAAGTAAGCATATTTCATTGCATGTAAGAAAACTTTAACAGCATCACAAGCAGCACAATTATTTTTGAAAACTGTTTTTACTAACCATGGATTGCCAAAAGTGATTATTTCAGATCAAGATTCTAGATTTTGTAATAATTTTTGGATCACACTGTTTGCAAATCTAGGCACAAAGATTGATTTCTTATCTGCATTTCATCCAGAAACAAATGGACAAACAGAAGCCACAAATAGTACCATTCTAGATCTTTTACGTGCATATACTATCTCTAAACCTCAGACATGGGATACTCATTTATATTTATTACAGTTTGCATATAACAATACACCACACACATCTACAAAGAAAGCACCTTTTGAAGTCATTTATGGATATAGATTATCTACACCTGTTGCATCTTTGTCTAATAGAATTCAGACTGCTGATGATATTGCTACTATGCATAACAATATTTTTGATGAGGTTAAGGATATGATTGCTAAAGCCCAACAATCATATACCAAACAAGCCAACAAGAAAAGACAAGCTATGAATTTCAAAGTTGATGATTATGTTTGGCTTAGAATAGAAAAGCGTAGACTGCAAAGTGTAGATAGACATCCAGTTGTCAAATTAGCTCCTAGATTCTATGGACCATTTAGAATTATTCATAAGATTAATGATAATGCATTCAAGTTAGAATTGCCATCTCATTGGAAAATTCACAATACATTTCATATTAGTTTATTGAGACCATTTAGAGGCCAATTACCTATCCACCATGTTTATGAAAACCCACCTTTATTAGAAGAAGAGATTGAAATACTTGAACCAGAAGCCATCATAGACACTAACTACATGACCACTAGAACTGGTCGCAGGTATTCTAGATATCTAGTAAAATTCAAGAACCATCCTGTAGAGGAAGCACAATGGATGCACGCTAGAGACTTAAATGCTTTCCCCACTCTGTTAGCTCCACATTGAGCTAATAGCAATTGAGGTCCATTGCTATCCCACCCCGGGGTTATGATGCCAGGAGGCATATTCCACGGTGGATTCCGTGCCACGGTGGATTCCGTGAGGTTTTACGGTGGATTCCGTAAACTTAGATGACCGGGGCTCATACACAAAGAGGATTCTTTGTGCGAGAAGTTGATGGGGACGCCTGTCCTTTTCGGGCGTTTCATTAATTTAGTGTGTACATGGGTGATTCCATAGTGGGTGATTCCGCAAAATGCATATTAAATTAATAAACGTTTATGAGTTTAGAGTGCGCACTCGTAATAAATTAAGGTTAGGATTTATTTCTAATCAGTTGATTTATTTATGTAGCTGAAGACTGCTAGGTATTTACTTTTGTCGATTTAATTGTATTATTTTACTAATGATTGTGAATGCTTCAGTTGATGTGTAGAGATAGCAGCAGTGGCGGAGGAAAGCATTGGAGTTTAGCGAGTATTCGACCTTTGGACTATATTTTGATAGGCGCCACGCCTATATTTTGTTATGTCTATTGAGACATCGAATATTTATTATTATTTTGTATGTGCCTATGTGCACGGATATGTTATTTCTATTTGGACATTGAGATTGGGCGTGCCAGACTCTATGGGCACCGTCCATTAGCTTTATTTTCCTATTTTTGTAGAAAGAAAACTCAAAAGCTAAAAGCTTGTCATATTTTTGTAAATTGGGCTATTATTGAGCATGAAGATTGAAATATACATAAAATACATGCTTTGTGAAGCGCTCACACAAGGCATGGGGGAGATTGAACCCAATTTGTCTCTTGCCTCTTGTCGTGCATGCTTTTACATTATTTTTTGTGCAAAAAGATAGAGTTCATTGTTCTTGGGGACCTTCCGGGATTCACCACGTGAGCATTCTGCGTCCGATCTGCGCACCAGGATCACTTTGATCGGTTGGAATATGCATGAATTTATTTAGAAAAGATGTAAGTGCATGCTAAAGTTTATTAAAAATGAGAAGACGATGCCTTTTTGTTTTCATGAATCGAAACAGGGCCTCAGGCTTATGCTAGTTTTGAGGATGTAGGGTATGAATGCTTTGTGAATGCTTGTAGTAGTAGAGGAAGGGGGACACTCTAATCATTGCTAGAATCTCTCTAAAAGTTAGCAACCCTGCTTTTTTGATTTGAGGCCATTTCGGGGCCTGTTTTGGAGGCGGAAGTTTTCTGCACGCACTCAGGAAAAGGCCCAGTTTTATGCTGTGCAGCCACTGTTCTACAAATCGGTGAAAAGTTACTGTAGAAATTGCATCGTATGCCTGTGCGCAGAGACATTGGGAGTTACAGAATCATCCTTGTTGCCTGTTGATGCAAAATCGTCACTAGGAAGTGACTGTGTGGTTAAATACCACTTTCGTCAGTTTTGCAGATTTGCCCTTGTGGGGTTGAAGCTGTGTCCTCTGCAGTGACAGAATTTTTTGCAGTATTCTGTAATGGCGTCTGATTCTCTTTCACAGATTGTAACTAAAAAGCTTAACAAGAACAACTTCCAAGCATGGAAGTTTAGAATGACGAATTTCCTTATGGGAAAAGGATATTGGGAATTTGTTGCAGGAAATGAAGAAGAACCAGTTCTTCCTGATGTTCCCAATCAACAGCAAATGCAGGCATTCAAAGCATGGCATGAGAGAGCTAGGAAAGTTATGTACTGGCTGTCTATCAGTATTTCAGACTCTATGATTGTGCATATTCAGGATGCAAGTACGCCAAAGGAGGCATGGGATACTTTGTCAAAAATGTATAGCACAAATATGCAAGCCAGGAAAATGCAGCTCAAGCAAGAGTTGCATAATGTGCAAAGAGAAAGTATGAGCATCAATGACTACCACATGAAGGTGACGAAGATTGCAGATGCACTTGCTTCCATTGGGTCGCCAGTGGAAGATGATGATTTAGTTTCTGTGACCTTGAATGGTCTAAGAAAGAATTATGCACAGTTTCGGACATCCATTTCAGTTCGTGAAAGATTTCCTGATTTTGAGGAGTTGATTGCTTTTCTAATTTCTGAGGAGTAGAGAAATGGTGGTGCATCTTCTTCAGGAGGAACTTCAAAAGAAACTGTCTTCTACTCAAATGCTGGAAGAGGTAGAGGAGGCCGATTTAGAGGCCGTGGTAGAAATCAGAATATGCAGCAAACTCAAGAAAACCAGTCCTATGGAGAAGGACGTGGTAACTCTAGAGGCAGCGGGAGCCAAAGAGGTCGTGGTGGATAGCAAAGAGGCCAAAATGCAAACATCAATATTGAATACTACTACTGTGGTAAAATGGGTCATATGGCTAAAGACTGCTATAAAAAGTAGAATGACATCATGAATGGGAAATTGCAACAAGGGAATTATGCATCTTCTAGTAGACAGGGTGATGACAGAAATGAGCATTTGTTTATAGTGCAGCACATGAACAATTCTGTGATAAGTGCAAAAGAAAGCAACGATGTGTGGTATGTTGACTCAGGTGCATCAAACCACATGACAGGTCATGCAGAATGGATGGAGGATGCAAGGAAAATGGAAAAACCAGGATTTGTGGAGACTGGTGATGATACTGCACATCCTATTGTGCAGATTGGAAAAATTCACTTGTCTATGTAGGATGGGAAAAAGAAATACTTGTCCGATGTATTTCATGTCCCGAATATCACCAAGAATCTGGTTTTTGTTGGTCAAATGGTTGAGCAGGGCTTGCAGGTCGCTTGATAGCAAAAGGAAAGAAGAAGGGCAGAATGTTTACATTGGATGCAGACATGCCTGAATTGAGTGCAGTAATGTTTGCACATGGGACCGGTATAGTTGCAGATATTGATATCTGGCATAAACACATTGGTCATGTTAATGTACAACAACTTAAATCAATGCAGGCCCAAAACATTGTTGCAGGATTGCCTAAATTCAAGGTTGCAGAAATGCATAAGGTATGTGAAGCCTGTCAGTTTGGAAAACATGCAAGGAAACCATTTCCTAGACATGTTCAAGAGAGTAAGAAGCCATTGGAATTAATCCACTCTGATGTGTGGACTACTAAAGCTGCATCTCTTGGAGGCTATCATTATTTTGTCACTTTTATTGATGACTATAGCAGAAAAGTTTGGGTGTATTTTATGAAAAAGAAAAGTGAAGTTTTTGGGCATTTCAAAACTCTTAAAGCTATGGTTGAAAAAGAAACAGGCCTGCAAATAAAATGCCTAAGGTCAAATGGAGGGGGAGAGTACCTCTCAAATGAGTTTGCAAGGTTCCTGCAGGAGCATGGCATAAAGCAGCAATATTCATGTAGTCATACCCCACAACAAAATGGAATTGCAGAAAGGAAAAACAGGCATATTGGAGAGGTATCTCGTGCCATGCTCAACGAAAAAGACTTACTAGATTTTTACTGGGCTGAAGCAGTTGCTACAACAGTCTATATAATGAATAGGACTCCCATTGCAGCAATACATGGGATGACTCCAAAGGAGAGGTATACTGGTAGGAAACCAGATATTTCTCATTTGAAAATTTTTGGTTGCATTGCCTATGTACATGTGCCAGATGAGTTGAGATCCAAGTTGGATCCAAAAGCTGAGAAGTGCATCTTTATTGGTTACTCTCTCCAGCAAAAAGGGTATAGATGCTATAACCCTTCTAGTCGTAAGTTTACAGTGAGCAGAGATGTTGTTTTTGACGAGATGAGTAGCTGGTATAAACCAGTAAATGTGATTGATGATGTAGATGCACAAAATGGTAATGCTGCACAGAATTCACAGCAGCAGTCACAAAATATTAGTGGACCTGGAGTGTCCTCTAGCAGTGGTTCACATTCTTCGCCATGGGCAGGCAGATTGAGATTAGGAGAATCTTCTCAAAGCAATGCAGATAGTGGTATTCAGGTATCACGAAAAGGAAAAGAGAAGGTAGATCAGCCCATGTTTGATGTGAATGCAAGTCAATCTTATGTGGATGGTGAATCCAGTGGCTCAGAACAGAGCATTGATGATGAGTTGGGTATTCCTTCTATTGTTACACCTGGAGTAAGGAAAACCAGGGATGTTTTGAGAGCACCTGGGAGTGAACCTACTTTGCACAGGTCTACCAGAGCTAGGTATCCTGTGGATAGGCTGAAATATGATGGATTTACAGCCATTCACTATGCATATATGGTCAAAGTGATACAGGAACCAGAACCCACTTCTTTTGAGCAAGCCATGGGAGAAGAAAAATGGGAGAAAGCCATGGACGAAGAAATGGATGCCTTGGAAGCAAATGCTACATGGGAATTGGTACCTTTGCCTAAAGGTAAGAATGCAATTGGCTGTAAGTGGGTTTATAAGGTGAAGCACAATGCAGATGGTTCTGTGAATAGATACAAGGCAAGATTAGTAGTCAAGAGGTATGCACAAACATATGGCATTGATTATGAAGAAACATTCAATCCAGTTGCAAGGATGGCAACCGTAAGAGCAGTCATTGTTATGGCTGCATCAAAGGAATGGTCTTTACATCAGATGGATGTAAAGAATGCATTTTTGCATGGTGATTTGCAAGAAGAGGTATATATGGAGCAGCCACCAGGTTATGTGCATGCTGTTCATCCTGAGTTTGTTTGTAGGTTGAAGAAAGCATTGTATGGCTTGAAGCAAGCACCTAGAGCATGGTCTTACAAGATAGGACAGTATCTTATCACTATTGGCTTTCAGATTTCCAAGGCAGATTTCTCACTTTATGTGAGAAAAACAGAGAAAGGTATTATGCTACTTGTCATTTATGTTGATGATTTGATTATGACAGCTGACAGTGATGAAGATATCCTTCATGTGAAAATGCTATTGAAGCAAAAGTTTGAGATGAAGGATTTGGGAGAGCTGCGTTATTTCTTGGGCATTGAGGTGATTAGATCACCAAGTGGGATACAGCTCTTGCAGAGGCAGTATGGATTGGACATGCTGTCCAAATATGGGATGATAGGCTGTAAGCCTATTTCAGTTCCTTTGGAGCAGAATGTGAAGCTGAGCACAGATGTAGGTGAGCTTTTGGAAGACCCTACTATGTACAGACGCATAGTAGGAAGTTTGATTTATATGACTATTACCAGGCCAGATTTGAGCTATGCTGTTGGATTGGTAAGTCAGTTTATGCAGGCTCCAAGGAAACCGCATTTGGATGCGGCTAGACGCATACTCAGGTATGTGAAGTCCACATTGCAGTATGGACTATTTTATGAGACTGGGGTTTAGATACAGCTGCATGGATACATTGATGCTGATTGGGCTGGTAGTATTTCTGATAGACGATCTACCAGTGGATATGTGTTCTCTTTTGGGAGTGCTGCAGTCACTTGGAGCAGCAAGAAATAGCCTACAGTTGCCTTGTCGAGCACAAAGGCCGAGTACAGGGGTGCAACAATGGCTGCATATGAGGTAACTTGGTTGCATAAGCTACTTTATGATATGCATCAGCCTACAGATGGGCCAGTTGTCATTTATTGTGACAACATGAGTAGTATACACTTGGCAAATAACCCAGCCTATCATACTAGAACAAAGCACATTGAGGTGCATTATCACTATGTGCGGGAGAGGGTTTTACTAGGTCTTATTGATCTAGTTTATGTCAGCACAGAGGATCAGGTAGCTGACATATTTACGAAGGCATTGGGCGTAGAGAAGCTGCGCAAGTTCAGAGACCTGCTTGGTGTGCAGGAATTGGGATTGAGCTCGAGGGGGAGTGTTGAGATATCGAGCTCCACTCGTGATATGCCAGGGTGACCGTTGTGCATTTATGTCACCGACTTGTCAGTTGTAGATGCGGTTGGTACACCGCCCATGAATAATAGCTAGATGACAGCTATCCTTATCTACTCTAGTTCGTGGCTCAGTTAGTATGCCACCTTAGTTAGTTGTCTTTGGTTTGAGACCCATATATAGGGTTCTTCTATTTCTTTGTATGAGACTTCTTTTTGGCTTACACAACTAAGAAGAGGAAAACTGTTTTCAGCCTCCACCTTTGTGTATATTCCCCCATTGTGCAAGCAAGAAAGCTACAAGTGAGACTCCTTCCTTCTCTCCCACAATCTTGACACCTAGGATATTTCTTGATGGGCTACTAAGAACATACTGCCAAGGAAAGCTCAGGCAGCACGTTACAAGTGTGTCTTATGAAAAGCAAAATACTAAGAAGAAAAAGGAGTATAAGATGTTTTATAAGACATTGGTGAATAATAACACAAAATTAGATGCTTCATTCATACAATGTCCTATGAAAAGTAAAATAATAAGAAGGAAATGTGGTACGAGCTATCATATTCATGTTTCATAAGGCAATGGTGAAGAAGGATACAAAATTATATGCTTCAATTCTACACTATATCATATAAAAGCAAAATACTAAGAAGTAAAAGTAGTCCCTTGCCAAAACTAGAGCTTTTCAATGAAAAATAGATTTGAAATATGATTAACTAGATCCTTGTAAAAGGCTTGTCTCAACTAGAGAGCTCTTTATATGAAACTTCTCAAAAGGTAGTCAATAGTCCTAAATTTTTCAAAAACGACAACTTTTTCAAAAAGATGCACATTTTTCAAGGCTAAAATGTGCTATTTAAAAAAAAAATGTTTAGGAGTCCCTTTGTAAACCCTCATTGTTTATTCTCAACTCATTTCTTCACATATTCAAACAACATAACCACATGCACACACTCAAGACCTTCTACCTACATGTAAGATATCCTCTCAAATGTGCCTATTTACTCCTTTGAGATGTTTGTGAAATTTCTAGATAGATTAGGATAAATATTTATATATTGAACTACGATGAAATATAGTTGGTTGCAATGTGTGTTTGAAACTAATGTTGAAAAACTTCTCATGTAAATATTTTTTGAAATCTTTATATTTAAATGAAAACTTGATTATTTCATGAAATACAAAATATAAATGCCCCAACTAATGATGAATATTTATATTGTGAATGTCTTATAAAACAAGACTTGGTTCATTTAGTACTTGAAATCTAGTTTTTTTCCTTATCTTATAAAATGCAATTTTGAATCATGAGTCTGTAATCTATCTCCAAGAAGTTCGTGTTCCTTTATAAAAGTCTAACTTTTTGTATGTGTTTTTGTTTTAGGCTAGAATACAAAGTATACTTGCTCTAGCTAATGCTATTGATTTATATTGTACATGTCATATAATAAGATTTGGTACATTTAGTAATTGGAATCTAGTTTTTCTCCTTTGTCTTATGAAATGCAATAGTCTAACCTTTTGTATGGGTTTTTGTTTTGGATAGAGAAAAAACATAAGTAAAATATTTGTGAATCCTTTGAATGGATGGAGAAAGAATTGATTAAGGAGACAAAGAATGATATTCTTTTTGATTTTCTTCACAAAGTAAGAAATTCATATATGTTTAAGTGTAACAAGGCAATATTGAATATTCCTTGCAACCTTCGAGAGTTTTTGGAGGATCTGACTGACAAGCTTTAAGTTACATGAAAGATTATGTTATATATGTAGAGATTGTTACAACTAATAGTTATGTACATTACACTAAATCAAACAACCAATGCTACTGAGATAATTATTACTATCGAGTGGAACCTCATTAATGAGTTCAATATTAAAACATCTTGAAGTTCTAATGATTTGATCTTTTGTTGACAAAGTAGGAAATTCAACTAAGTTTAACTACATTTAGGTAAGGTTGAATGTTTTCTTCAACCTTCAAGAGCTTTTGGACAATCTTACTAACAAGCTTCAATTTTAAAGAAAATATCATATTGGGCATGTAGAGAGTCTTGCAATTGACAATTATGTGCATTACACTAATTTAAGTAACCAACACTCCCAAGACAATTCATATTACTAGGTGGAACCTCATTGAAAGTAGGTTGATCTTTATCAAATAGTATGTCCATGGACATGCTAACCAGCACAAATTTGGCATGTGTTAGCCACACCCAAATGTCATAAAAAATGTAAAATTATTATATTTCATTGGAAAGCTCTTCAAACAAGAAAATTTGATGTGTGATTTACAACAAGTTGCTTTTTTATTCATAAAATTTTACAATGCACATATTTTCTTAATTGTTACTACTAATAAACACAAAAAACATACTAGGTTAACATGCTTTCACCATGCAACAACTCATCTCTATGTTTTGTTGATAAGTGATTCTTTAATCTTAAAACATCTTTCTTTGCAACAATATTGAGTCATATACTTTAAAAAATTTATAACAATAAGTAAGAAATCTCATCAATGAAGAGTTGTTATAAAAAGGAGATATGCTATTGTTTATGGGAGCTTCATGATATAACCTTCCATCCAACCAAAGATTACATTATTTCTTTCCTTCAAATCTCCACATATGCTTCATGGAATCTAAACTAGTGTTGAGTTTCGTTCTCATATTCTAGTTAAAGATCAAGATGATAAAAGGGAGCTTTTTTACTAGTCATGTAAAGATTATTGGATGATTGATTTACACATTCTTCTCTTCTTCTTCTTCCCATTCATGGCGGTAAGAGGTTTGAGTTTGAGATTATGTGTATGGAAGCATGATTGTGAGGGAGTGAGGAATCCGATGAGGTGAAGCTCTTCTGCATCATCTTCTTCTCCTTCTCCTTCTCCTTCTTCTTTTTCTTTTTCTCTATCTTCTTGTGTCAATATGCACATATTTTTTTAGTGCATATGAAGAAGAAACATTGGATTATATTGCTTGGATCATAGAGAATCTTTGAGCCTTCAAGCTTTTGGACTACAATGTGGAAGATAGAATAGGTGAATGTGCTACACCTTGAATCTAGTTCTAAGGTTGGAGAGAAGGATGCATGGTTAGTTCAGTGGTGTTGAGACAATTAAAGGAGAGCTAGTGAGTTGTGCCTTTTGAAATAATAGAGGTCTATCCAATGTCTCGTATGTCTACCCCACATAAAATGAAGATAACAACACCCAAAATAGTCATAGACTCTAGGACATCTTGGGTATATGTGGGGAATCCATACAGATATATACATTGTTTTCATTTTTTTCTAGAGCAAAATGTTTTGATTAAATTAACTTACAATGGGGTGATGCTAACATCGAGCTGAGAATTACATAAAGATATTGAGAATGAGAGAGAGAGAGAGAGAGAGAGAGAGAGAGAGAGAGAGAGAGAGAGAGAGAGAGAGAGAGAGAGAGAGAGAGAGAGAGAGAGAGAGAGAGAGAGAGAGAGAGAGAGAGAGAGAGAGAGAGAGAGAGAGAGAGAGAGAGAGAGAGAGAGAGAGAGAGAGAGAGAGAGAGAGAGAGAGAGTAACGTTTGCTTACACCGAAATTAGCCTATGATATAAAACCATGTACAATGTTGGTTGTTATTAGATATCAAAGTGTGATATACTAAAAGATGGTAAGTGATATACTGTGAAAAGAAGCTAAGGTGATGCACAAAACAAAATAGTGCTCATATGGAAATACAACACGAGGATGAGGTAGTACATGTCTAGCTATGTGGCTAAACGATATCCCTATATCTTGTTCCACCTAGTGAGGATTGGTAGATAAATTATGTCACACATCCCAAATGAAATAGTATGAGGGTATAATCTAAAATAGGCACTCAACTATGTTAACTCTACTGCTCATGTTGTTGGTAGATCTCCCTCATCTCTCTCTAATGTAGCATCTATGTCTAGTACCCTTGTATCCACAGGCAGCATGCTACTATGATCTCCTCATCTCTCTAGAATGTCACCCCTGTCTATGTGAGAGTTGTGTGTGTGGCCAACATTGATTGGAAGAAATTGGTCAGCTGTGACTGACATCACCCTCTCTATGTAGTGCTAGTCTGTAGTAGTGATTTGTAGAGCCTCTAAATCTCAACTAGAAACTGACCTAGATGGTGCTAGTATGGGGACTCCACGACTAGTCTCTAAGGGAGATGTCTCCTCCAAATAGCAGGGGGTACCTATCTTAAATTGTGCTATAAGCTCTGAATCTACAGATGTAGTGATCCTTGCTCTCCATCTCCTCCTAGCATAGTCTACAAATTTTCTTAGCTTGGAGAATGTGGGCTACCCTCCTAAGCTAAATCTCAAGCTAGTGAGAGGGTATTTTGATCTCACCAATAGCTACCCGCCTCTCATGTGGCATGTAAGCATCCATGTATATAGGTCTCTCAATGAATCCATCTAATGTAGTCTTCATGAAGTCCTCTCTATAGTACAATATCTTTCGAGGAATGGGTTGCCTGGGTGAAATCCATGTATGTTGTATATAGAATTGGTAAAGGTCCTACCATCTACTGATGTAGTGATCCTTGCTCTCCATCTCCTCCTAGCATAGTCTACAAATTTACTTAGCTTGGAGAATGTGGGCTACCCTCTTGATCTCAATCTCAAGCTAGTGAGAGGGTATTTTGATCTCACCAATAGCTACTTGCCTCTCATGCGTCATGTATGCATCCATGTATTTGGATCTCTCAATGAATCCATCTAATGTAGTCTTCATGAAGTCATCTCTATATTACAATATCTTTCTAGGAAGGGGTTGCCTGGGTGAAATCCATGTATGTTGTATATAGAATTGGTAAAGGTCCTACCACATGACCAAGTTCCTCTCTATGTGGAAGATGTGTATGAAAGGTGATCAGTCATGGTCATACTGAAAGGGGGAGATTTGGTCCATGTCAATTCCATATCCTATAAGCTACTACTCAACCTCTATATACCATGTCAATTCCATATCCTATAAGCTACTACTCAACCTCTATATACCATGAAGTTTCCTATCCTACCTCAAGTAGCTTCCTAGAGGCCTTCAAGGCTCTCCTAAGTAGCCTATCTAGGTACATATCACATACTCTATGTATAAAGATGATAGTCTAAAAAGGGCTTCCATCATCATGGGGGTATAGGAAACTCAGCTTTGATAATCTCATGTAGTATCGATGGTTTGCTATGGATCATTTTTGAGAGCATGATGATCTATGGTCAAATATACATCTCCATGTGCGAGGCTCCTAGAATTATGCATGGTGGCATTATCTCCCCACCATTTCTGAGAGCATGATGATCTATGGTCTCTCAATCTATGTCCATAGGTATGTAGCCAAGCAAACTATACATCATGGTTGGTGTAACCAGTGTGTCAAATATCTATCTCTATGTGCAAGGCTCCTAGAAGCATGCATGGTCGCATTGTCTCTCCATCATGACCAATATTGTGTACCATCTGTCTCTGGTTACTTGTGCCATGGTGAATCTCCTAAGGAATGTAGTGAAAGTGGCGTGTATGTAGACACATGAGTCCACAACCTCTCCTATCTAGCTCCTAGGGTGAAGATTGATCTCCTCCTCACTAGGGCCAGTGTGTGGAAGAACATGAGCTTAGTTTTCCCAATATTACTGACAATCCACACTATGTACAAAAGTCATGAAGGGCATGTAGATGTTGTTGTGGACCCTCTTATGATTCAAAGACCAAAACAATATCATCAACATTAAGCATAACACAAACCAATATACATGTGAACTCCACCCCATCGCCTCCTCCCCATGATGTGATCTTCTACCTCATCAATGTAGAGAATGAAGAGTGTAGGTGAAAAAGGACATCCACTTCACTCCAATGGTGCTAGAGATCACTTTTGAAAGTCCTCCTAGGCATCCTCCTCGATCCGCCACTCTCTCATATAGTGCATAGATACCCGAGATCATGTCTATGGGATCTCCAGTATATTTGCAACCTTTGTAGTAGTCTATCTCATGGAATTGCATCAAGGGCTTTACGAAAACCAAAAAACACAAAATAGCGTAGATTCTCCTTCCTCATTTTCACATATTCAATCATGCTTGTTAAGGTGAATATGTGGTCAAGTATACAAAATCCATGTCTTAGCCTATCCTACTACTCTCAATCTCCCTCTCTCTACACATGCACTAAACACTGCCTCCATTACTACTCCATACATCTTTGTAAACTTTACATATAGTCCCTTTACATCATATAGTCCCTTTACATAGGAGTGTTATTTCTCTAGGTCATCATAAGTGTGGGGTGGCATGGCTCTCACAATCTGTGCCATGCTATGGCTACCTCTTACTCATGAATAAATGATATAAATCCCAATACTATGCCCAACATTTACAAGTGACAAGTCAATATAGACCCTAATCCTCTTTGGATCCGAAGGTGTCTATATAGCTCTATGTACTCATCATCATACCACCTATTTTGAGGCATGATCCCAAAATGGGTAGGTTTGCTACTATGTGTGGAGTGTGGGAAGCTCTAGAGAGTAGCCGAGTGGAGGATGGAGGTGAGCTAGTAGATGAGTGTCCCTAGGAGAACAATATGCTCAAACCATGTGAACCCCCATCATATATGTGATGGTTGTGCCTAAAATAGAAAGTAGTGGACTGGGTATGGGTAGTGGTTGGCATCTATGGGTATGGGGAGGATGATATGGTGAGGCACAAGTAGGTATGATCTACTCCATGTTGAGATGACAAGCTCAACACATGCGGACATTGATGGTGGACCGCCTGGTTAGATGGGTTCACACATCTACACTAGCATGTCGGTGGTTGTTATGACTCTCACATGGCCACTGACTCATTGCTTATTATATTCAGGTTGTTACACCTATTTACAGCTGGCATAGTTATAGTACCAGTCGACTAGTTTAGTCGGTTATGCATTGTTTGACTTAGTAGGCCACTTTCCTTTATGTTGTATCTTATCTATACTTTGTGTACATTGTAAAGAGTGTAAAAAAAAAGAAGAAATCAGCAAGAAAACGTTTTTGGCCTCCATCTCTCTTCTTGTCTCTTGAGTGAAGCTTCTCCTTGTGCATTCTGTGTGTGTTCGGCACATCATCTCGAGCAAGTCCCCCCACCACGCGATTCTTGACATGGTATCAGAGCTGGACCACTGAGAGAGGCTGATTTCGAAGGTTGAAGCGAAGGAGAAGAAGTAAGGTTCGAGCAAGCAAGCCACGGGTAAGAAGCTCTCCCATCCTTCCACTCTTTCTCTTGGATAGTGCCTGTGGAGGCACCGGAAGCAGGGTCGAGCAAAAATCTCAGATTGCAGTGAGATTTGGTGTGTGCGAAGAGCGCTGTGTATTCTGCAGATTGAACCTTTAGGGCTTTTCCCAGTTATTTTGGGCATCTGAGGCCGTTTCAGGGCCCGTTTTAGAGCCGCAAGGTTACAGACAACAGTTTCAGGGTACATTGTGACTTCGACTGTATTGATCGAAAGTGGGTGCGCAGGTTACAGATTTCAGATCTGTAAGTTCAAAGGTGTTTACCAGTGAGTAAACACAAGGTTTATCTGCAAACATGTTGCAGATTGCATGTATTGTTGAGCAGACAGTGAAAAAGGCTGTCTGGTGTATTGTTGTGCACTACAGGTCAAGGGTTGTAGAAGATTTGCTTGCTGTTGGTATTAATTTTGTGATAATGGCAGAGAAAAGTGGAAGCACCATCATTGAGAAGCTCGACAAGAACAACTATCCATCATGGAAGTTCCGTGTCACGAACTTCCTTATTGGAAAAGGCCTCTACGAGTTTGTTACAAGTGAAGAAAAGGAGCCGGAGGTGAGTGATCCTCCAATTGCAGAAGAGACAAAGGCACGGAAGGAATGGAATGCAAAAGACAAGAAGGTCATGTATTGGTTGTCTGCAGTAATTGACAATAATATGCTGGGACATATCAGAAATGCAGAGAATTCATATGCAACTTGGACCATACTTGAAAGTATGTTTTCTGTAAATACAAAGGCATGAAAGATTCAACTCAAGCAAGAGTTGAATACATTAAAGAAAGGGAAGATGCCTATCAATGAGTATGCATTGAAGGTAAGGAGCATTGCAGATGCCTTGGCAGCGATTGATGCAATGCCCGATGATGATGATTTGGTGTTGTCTACCTTGGGTGGACTTAACAATGAAAAGGCTTGAAAGTCTTTTGTAACTTCCGTATATGTCAGAAAGCCATTTTCAGATTTCGATGAGTTGGTCTCCCTTATGATCACTGAAGAGTTCAACATGTAGAGTGAGACATCTGAAAAAGGTGGTGAACAGGTCCAAGCTTTCTACTCTAGTTCAGGAAGGGGACGTGGCAGGTTCTCTTCAAGAGGCCGTGGTACAGGACGTGGTAGTGACAACCAGCAAAACAGATTGAATTAGCAATTTGGCGATATGTAGGTTTCAGGAGGTCGTGGTAAATTTAGAGGCAGAGGGAGTTTTAGAGGAAGAGGTGGATGGCAGAACAGAGGTTCTAAGAACTCTGGTATTGTATGTCACTATTGTGGCAAAACAGGTCATATTGCAGCCCAATGTTATGCTAAGAAAGATGATATTCGCAATGGTAAGTTGCAGCAAGGAAACTATGCATCGTCTTCACAACAGAATGAAGACAAAAATGAACATTTGTTTGTTATGCAGCATATGCTGAATGCTGTTACAGGAAAGGGAACACATGAAGATGTTTGGTATGTTGATTTAGGTGCATCTAATCATATGACCAGCCATGCAGAATGGTTTGGAGAGATGTAGGATTTGCAAAATGCAGGTTATGTGCAAACGGGTGATGATTCATGCCACCCAATTTCACACATTGAAAAAGTTCCCTTGTCCTTGCATAATGGTAAGACAAAGAGTATTTCAGATATATTACATGTGCCATCTATTACAAAGAACTTGGTGTCAGTGGGTCAGATGGTAGAGCAAGGGCTGCAAGTCAGATTTAATGCAAAGGGCTGCTTTGTAGAAGACTTCAATGACAAGTGCATGTTAGTTGCAAAGGAAAGTAGAGTTGGACGTATGTTTACTCTGGATGCTGGAATTCCTACTATGAATGCTGCTATGTATGCTAAAGGAAAAGGTGTTGTTGCAGACATTGAAATTTGACACAAACACATTGGACATGCAAATGTACAAAGGCTGAAATTAATGCAATCCAAAGGGTTGGTTATAGGTTTGCCTACATTTCGAGTTGCAGAATTTCATAAGGTATGCGAAGCATGTCATTTTGATAAGTAGGCAAGACAACCCTTTTCACATGACAGAGATGTGAGCAGAAATATCTTTGATGTTGTGCATATAGACATTTGGGGGCCTACACAAAATGTATCTCTTGGAGCAGTTCATACTTTGTTACATTCATTGATGATTGTTCTAGAAAGCTCTGGGTTTATTTTATGAAGGAAAAGAGTGAAGCGTTTAAGCACTTTAGAACTTTCAAGGCTGTAGTTGAAAGAGAAACATGCTTGAAAGTAAAGTGCTTGAGGTCAGATGGAGGGGGAGAGTACCTCTCGGATGAGTTTAGTGATTTTCTGAGGTCTCATGGAATAAAGAGACAGTTCACATGCAGGTATACCCCACAGCAAAATGGGGCTGCAGAAAGGAAAAACAAGCATATTGCAGAAGTTGCATGTGCCTTGATGGCTGAAAAGAATATGCCTAAGCATTTTTGGTCTGAGGCTGTTCATACTGCTGTTTATATTATGAACAGAACTCCCACAGCTGCAGTTCATGGTATGACCCCCGAAGAATGTTTTACAGGTAAGAAGCCTGATGTATCACACTTGAAAATGTTTGGTTGCATTGCGTATGTTCATGTGCCAGATGAGTTGCGGAAGAAACTGGATCCAAAGGCTGAAAGTGTGTCTTTATTGGATACTCTTTAGAGCAGAAAGGGTATTGCTGTTATAACCCTATCACATGTAAGTTCAGAGTGAGCAAGGATGTCATCTTTGATGAAATGAGCAGTTGGTATGCATCTAGTGGTGATGCATTGGATGATGATGATGATTATGACACTCATGTGCAGGCTGAAAAACAAGAATTACGGACTCTTAGTGGACCAGAGACATCATCTAGTAGTCCTTGGTCTGGGAGACTAAGGAGTACCTCTACATCTTCAGGTGCATCTAGTAGCACTACAGGTAAAGACAAAGGAAAGAATAAAGTGTCAGATGGCATTGATGCAGTTCTTGATGGAGACTCCAGTGGCTCAGAGAGTTTGGATGATGAGCTTGGCATTCCTTCAGTGAGGACTCCAAGTGTGCAGAGAGCACGCGTCAATGCAAAGACTCCATTGAGTGATCCAGTGGTACGCAAGACTAGTAGGGTGAGATACCATGTTAAAAGATTTGGTTTTGAAGGTTATGCAGCTCACCATTATGCTTATATGGTGAAACTAGTTGAGGATGTTGAGCCCACATGTTTTGAGGAGGCTATTGGTCATGCTCATTGGGATGCAGCAATGGATGAGGAGATGGCTGCATTGGAGGCCAATAAGACTTGGGATCTAGTATCATTGCCTAAGGGCAAGAAAGCTATTGGATGTAAGTGGGTTTATAAGATTAAGCACAATGCAGATGGTTCTATTAGTAGATACAAAGCTAGGCTGGTTGCAAAAGGCTATGCCCAGACACATGGCATAGATTATGATGAAACTTTCAGTCCAGTTGCTAGGATGGCAATTGTCAGATGTGTGATTGCTTTGGCAGCAACCAAAGGTTGGAGGTTGCAGCAAATGGATGTGAAGAATGCCTTCTTGCATGGTGATTTGCAGGAAGAAGTGTATATGGATTAGCCAGCAGGTTATGAAGATTTAGAGCATCCCACGTACGTGTGCAGGTTGAAGAATGCACTCTATGGGCTCAAGCAAGCACCTAGAGCATAGTCTGAAAAGATCAGAGAGTATCTTGTCAATATTGGCTTTTATGCTTCTGATGCTGATCACTCACTTTATGTGAGAAAGGGAGATGCAGGTTTGGTCATCATAGTCATCTATGTGGATGAGTTGATTATTATAGGTGATAGTGATAGTGGGATTGCTGAAGTCAAGGATTTTCTGAAGAAGAAGTTTGAGATGAAGGATTTAGGTGAGCTAAGGTACTTCCTTGGCATTGAGGTGATCAGATGTGATGATGGTATATGGCTGTCCCAAAGACAGTATGGCTTGGATATGTTGTCCAAGTATGGTATGACAGCATGCAAACCACTTTCAGTACCATTGGAGCAGAATGTAAAGTTGAGTGCTGATGTTGGGGATGAGATAGAAGACCCTACTATGTTCAAGAGGATAGTGGAGAGTTTGATCTACATGACCATTACAAGGCCAGACTTGAGCTATGCTGTTGGTCTTGTGAGTCAGTTTATGCAAGTACCTAGAAAGCCACATTTGGATGCAGTTAGACGCATATTGAGATATGTGAAGTCCACATTACATTATGGACTTTTGTATGAGGCATGTATAGATGTACAGGTGTTTGGATACACGGATGCAGATTGGGCTGGTAGTATGTCTGATAGAAGATCTACTAGTGGATACATGTTCTCTCTTGGTAGTGTAGTAGTTGCTTGGAGTAGCAAAAAGCAATCTATAGTTGCTTTGTCGAGTACAGAGGTTGAGTATAGAGGTGCTGCTATTGCAGCATGTGAGGTAGTATGGCTGCAAAAGTTATTGGCTGATTTAGATGTGCAAGTGGAAGGTGCAGTTGTCATTTATTGTGACAACATGAGCAGTATGCAGTTGGCTAGGAACCTTGTGGTCCATGCGAGGACAAAACATATTGAGGTACACTACCACTTTGTGAGAGAGAAGGTACTAGCAGGTGAGATTGACTTGGTGTATGTCAGCACACAGGATCAGATAGCTGACATCTTCACGAAGGCATTGGGTACAGAGAAGCTTCAAAAGTTTTGAAGCTTACTTGGAGTTGCAGAGATGCAGTTGAGCTTGAGGGGGAGTGTTGAGATGACAAGCTCAACACATGCGGACATTGATGGTGGACCGCCTGGTTAGATGGGTCCACACGTCTACACTAGCACGTCAGTGGTCATTATGACTCTCACATGGCCACTGACTCATTGCTTATTATATTCAGGTTGTTACACCTATGTACAGTTGGCATAGTTATAGCGCCAGTCGACTAGTTTAGTCGGTTATGCATTGTTTAACTTAGTAGGCCACTTTTCTTTATGTTGTATCTTATCTATACTTTGTGTACATTGTAAAGAGTGTGAAAAAAAGAAGAAGAAAACAGCAAGAAAACGTTTTTGGCCTCCATCTCTCTTCTTGTCTCTTGAGTGAGCTTCTCCTTGTGCATTCTGTGTGTGTTCGGCACATTATCTCGAGCAATTCCCCCCACCACGCGATTCTTGACACTCCAATTAGGCAGGGGGATGATGAAGGATCTCACTAGTTCCATCATCTCAATGGAAACTAGTACATGGTCTACCGTGTAGAGCATGTGGGCTAGAAGCAAGTCAATGCTCAAGATCCATTCCACTTCTTCATCCTATTGTAAGTAACAAGATGGTGCTAGGATCCTAATAGCAACTAGCCATAGCAAGTAGTGTCTGCAAGGGGAAAAGTAGCAAAGGGAAATATATAGCATCTAGCCATGAGAGATATCCACTCTGATCCACATGTATCATGCATTAGGATCTAGTGCCATGATGTGAACTCTATCATGTAGCTCCTATCTGATCAACATCACCACTCCTCCTAATCCTCATGTAGTGCCTTGATATCTTATTTAGTTCTTGGACATCGACTCCCATACATATCCATGTACTTTGATCACTCCCCTCTCAGGACTCTCGTGTGTCTTTGTGATCAAAATAAGCTCATGATTCTCCATCACAACCTCCATCAGCTTTGGGTGTGTCGATAATGAGCCGTTAAAGTTCCATATTGTCATTTGTATCTTTAAGGTGTCTGCCTCATGGGCCACATGTCTATGCTCAATTGCCTTGCCATCAATGATGACTCAACCATCTCTACATATTGCCATCTTTCCCTCCTTCCTAGCCTTGATTATTTTAAAGAAGTCGAAACCCGAGCGTGGCATTTTGCCACAAAGAGCAAAAGATAGAGCAAAATAGATTGTGCGTTTGGGAGGGAGAGGGAGAGAAAGAGAGAGAAGGAGAGATTCTCACCACCATCGCTACCATTTGCGAAGAAGAGGAGGAAGTTCACAAAGGGCAAAGAGGAGCCGTCACGAAGAGGAGACGAAGAATCCATCCACGGGACTTTGCAGTGAGTACAATGCTCCCTCTTGGTTTGTTCTTGTTCTTTCTTCTTTTCTTTTGTTTGTATTTGTTGAGAATGAGGTGCATTAATGGAGAAAGAGAGGAAATGAGAAAGGGAAAAGAAGAAAGGAAAAGAAAAAAAGAACGAGAGAGAGAGAGAGAGAGGGAATAAACATGAAACATAATAAAGAAAGAGAGAAAGAGAGAGAGAGAGGAAGGGAGAGAGGAGAATGAATGACAAAACATGAGGGGGTAGAGAAATATAAAGAGAGTGATGGGACCAAAAATGGGGCACTAGCCGGACCTCATGCACACAACAGACACCTCCACCACCACATGACCTTGCAGGCCAGGAGCATCTGTAATAACTAAATGCATACTAGATACATTTAATATTGCATTTGTAGCTGGATAAAAGTCCAGCGACAACTTCCCCAAAACCCCTCAAAGGGGGTATCCCACACATATTGGAAATAAGAGCCACGTATCATAAACATAGCAGGCACCCCATCGGTTGATTGCCATGGCCCCACTTATCTTCTACATGTTGGGGATTGGCCTCTAGATGTGTTGCTTTTACATATAAACGCATTTGCACAACACTCCTCTATTTTTTTAGTGAGATCTAGGAGATACCATGTTCCCTCACCAATAATTTTCCCAGAAACAAATAGCTAACCTATGGCAAGGGGAATCTTATCCTCTCAAGTGTGGGTCAACTATAATTCAAACAATTGCTATGCATTTCCAAGAGTTGATACCGCATGTATGATCAATGCAATAGTGGATGTCTCATCATGCACAAACAGTTATTATTCAAAATCAGCCTATGTAGTAGTACGCAAGTATTCTTTTCATGAATTCCAACTAATACGTATATGCTTCGTTGCAAGAATCTAGCACCAAGGCGAACCTTGTGCTACTAGATCCCTTATTTCCAAATAGGCCGTTTCCTAAATGCTATGCATAGAAAAAACAAGCAGAATTTGTATTATTTCAGCCCTGAACTGTTGCACAAAATCCTACTCCCCCTCATTGTTTAGGTTTTGCTTCGTTGCATAGGTGTATTGGTGCGTAAATCGGATGCCGTCTGCGTACATAGCGAGCGTCGGAAGGTTCCCAAGAACAAAGAACTCTACTTTAAGCTCAAAATCCAAGAGAATAGACTTACATGACATGAAGCAAAAAGACCAATTGGGTACAATCTCCGTCCATGCCTTGTGTGAGCACTCCAGAAAGCATGTATTTAATATTTTATTCATCTCCAAGCTCAAAAATAGCCCAAATTTACAATTAGCATGCTTTAGCTTTTGTGTTTGCTTTTGTCCAAATAAAGAGTAAAGCAATTTGGGCGTCCCAAGAGTTGGGCTATGCCCAAATACAATGACCAATAATGAATATTTAAACCGTGTGCCCATGCGCATACAAAATAATAATTATATGTCAAGCTATTCAATAAATAAGGCATCAAAATAAATATTGGTGCCACGCCGCCCTATAGACGCGTACTATACACGTGAAAAAGCGGGCACGTTATAAGCGCGTGTATCAGCACATCTATTTATGCTAGTATACAGAACGCGTCTATATATCCGCGTTTATAAACGCGCCTATAGATGCGAAAATAAACGCATATATTTTTCTTTTCTCATAAAGTCCCTAAATATGACCAAACCTCTTAATAGCTAGTATTTGTTTGAATACATTACCAACTTTACTTCTTTCTGAGTATTACAAATATACATCCAATCATTCAAAGCTAATTATATATGTGTGATTTCATGCCCTATATACATCCAATCATGCCCTTTACAAATGTGATTGGATAGGGCATGATTGGATATATATACGACATAATTACACCTAGATCATAAGGACATGATATACATGTATAGGGCATACATGTATAGGACATGATATACATTACGAACTTTACTTCTTTCTGAGTATTACAAATATACATCCAATCATTCAAAGCTAATTATATATATGTGATTTCATGCCCTATATACATCCAATCATGCCCTATAAAAATGTGATTGGATAGGGCATGATGATTGGATGTATATACGACATAATTATCAGAGAAGTGATTGATACATGTACATGTTGTATCTATTGTGCACTTAACCTAGCCATGGCCAAAACTTATAGATCAAAGGTTGACTTGTGCATGTGCTCTCTCTCTCTCTCTCTCTCTCTATATATATATATATATATAGAGAGAGAGAGAGAGAGAGAGAGAACTGATCAATACACTCACATGTCTCATTTGTTGTGCACTTAACCTAGCCATGCATAAACTTATAGATCAAAGCTTAATCGGTGATTCAAGGGAGTATCCTCACTTTTTAGGGTAGTCCCTTGATTCTCATTATTCTCGAGGAATATACATCACAATCAATACAATCAAAGCAAAAGCAAGACATGCATGCCAATTCATAGCATGAGTAGATTGATGTAAATCAGTTGGCTTATGTATGTGTAAGCTATTCCAATCATGTCAAGGTGCACTTATAGCTCACATATAATTTTAGATAAGGTGGACCACATGTAGCCAATGTGCACATGTCCTCTTTTCATAATCTTTAGCCAGTGTGTCCACTTGTTGGTGACAAAAAATATAGATCACTGTAAGGATACTTTGCAATACCAACGAGCCAACTACAAATCTCTTATCTATGAAATGTATAAGTAAATTAACTTGGTTAATTTGATGAGGTCAAGTTTTCCTTCCATGGACAGTGTGGTTGGCTATCTATTTCAAGGTTATGGGAACTTGCAGAAGTCAATGGAGCATCCTAAAAATGACGATACTCTAATTACTATATCAAGTCACTTCATGTACATATCTTTGATTGATTGATGCATAATATGCCTTTCTCTATCTCTTTCGTATACACCTTCATTGCATTATCTCTCTCTAGCTAAAAACCATTCGTGCTTTATCCACCTATTAATACTTGCATGCAATTGCAAGTGGGATGGTCTAGTAAGTCACCACATATGTGCCAATTGACTTGCCAATGTGTTATCTCTTATCCTCAAGCTTTGTTATATATGCCAGCACATAGATAAATTGATTTGCTAGTGTACCATCTCTTATCTCAAGATTTTCTATATATTTCACTAGTATTCTCAATCAAAAACATCATATCAAGCATATCTTGCATTAATCAAGTAGATTGGCCAACCCAACATAAATGAAATTGTATGAATAGCAATGTAGATCAAGATCTTAGCTTAAATCAATGACACCTTTTTGCACAATATAAACTGTTAGAGTTAACTACAATATATGATGTCTGCAAATAAGAAAGAGGCTTGATTTGTTGGACCACTATGCACATACAATCTATATATGTCATATTCCCTAAATGCATGCATTGATACTTACAACATGGAGGCAAACAATTTGATATTGAAAGACTAGGAAAGTCATGTCATGTTGATCCAAAAACAACCAAAAGCTAGCATCTAATCAGTTTAATTGTTACTGCGCGTCTGTCAGTGCATGTAATAGGTATTATCTGCACATATACACGTGCAATTACACGTGCTTACAGACGCGCTACACAAATATAAAAAAAATTTAAAAAAAGTTGTGGCTTTCTTTTCAAACCAGTGCTTTCCTGTGTTTTTTGCGCATTTTCTGCAGTTCGAGCTTGACATTACTACTCATATCTATCTATCACTTCATGAAGACAATGAGGGAAGGAAATAAGAGTAAAAAGAGGACAAGAGGAAAGAAGAGCCAAAGAGTAAAGGACAAGAGCCAAACAGCAAGGAAGAGAAGAAGATTCAAGCAACTTACTAAGGGAAGGGAGAAGGAGGACAAGGAGCTTGCAACCTAGCGGCCACCCGTCAGAACAAGCAAAGAAGGTGAGTTCTTCTTCTCTCTCTCAATCTTGTTTGCTTTCTCTGTCTGTTTGTCTCTCTCTCTCTCTCTCTTTACATGCTATAGACTGTCATCTATGGAGGTTTTTTTGCGCGTCTTTTAACCAAGTTTGAAAAAAATGGTCCGACTATGCACGTCTGTCAGCACGTCTAGATGACAGTGTAGACACAGGTATAGACGCAGAAATAGACGCGCTGACAGACGCACACAGAGACGCAGATATAGACGCGGCATGTAATATGTTTTATCTACACAGGGTAATATGATTTTTCTTGTGTAGATGTGGAATCCTGGATCTTCCAGCACTGATCCTGAGTTGGAACGCATGAACAACACCTTAGCAGAGTTTTCTAGAGGTGTTAGTAGCTTTTTTGGAGGTTTTCCAAACAAGGAGGAATTCATGGGGGAGATGACCAATTATCTTGGTCGCCCTCCCACTGCACAAGAGGTTTTCAGTGTGATATTTGGGACACCTATTACATCTTTGCCTAGCATTGCTGCACAAACACCAAACCTTGGTAGCACGTGCATCTGCAGAAGCACGTGCATCGAATGAGGTAGAGGGTAGTGCCCGTCGAGGGAGGAGGGAGAGTCGTGCAGGAGGACGAGGAGGTCAAGGGCTTTGTGGGGGTTGCCTAGGAGGTGGCTCTCGATCACCCTCACTGGGAAATGAGAGAGGTGAGCCTCCACAAATGTACTACTCTGACCACTGATGTTGGTGGTATCTTGCATGACTCTGAGGGGAGGGAAGTGATAGCCTACTTGAGGAGTGTCGTGCATGCCATATACAAAGAATGCATGATTCCCTTCAAGCACCAAACAAATGGTTTGTGGCAAGAGGTGCTGCGGGCGGTACATAGAAGGTACCCTAATCCTGAGAATTCACAGTTCTCAGATGATTGGGGATGGTCAAAGGTGAGAGACACGCTTCATAACAAGAGTTCTCACCTTATGACATGCGCGAAGGAGTCACTGCGGAGACAAGAGTAGGGGCGCCCTGGATATGGCCAACCACCCAATTGCCACCGCAGGGAGTGGAAAGAGGCCAAGAAGAGAGCAGCAGAGAAAATGACAAGTCGCCAGCATGTAGAGGCGTGACATATCTAGATGGTAACCATGGGATCGTCGCATTATGGATCGGGTGGCAGGGAGTCATGGGAGGCTGAGTTTGTAAGTATTATTTGATTTCTTTTTTTAAATTAAATTTTGTAATTTATTTCACTTCATTATGTAGTGTGTTCTAATACGTTGTATGTTCAAATTGTTTTGTAGTATCATATTGTTGGTAGGATGCCTACTCCTAGAGAGGTAGGCCACAAGGTCATAACCGGGTGGTCCACTTGGCATCATTTCTATGAGGAGGGACTCATCATGGAGGAGCAATATAATCATGCCATGAGGATTCCACAACCAGAAGATGTATATTTTATTTTTTACATGAAAAGTATAGGTAACTCTAATTTATTGTTTGTAATGGCATTTATATACCTTAATCCTTTGTGTAGGCGAACCCTGATGTAGTTGAGGATAGCGAAGGGGGGACTAGCAGTAGTGATGGCTGCAACGGCAGCGGCACAAGCAATGGTGGTGGTAGCGATGATGATGCCTCTTCTGAGGAGATGTAGAGGGGCCCCATGCATGCATGCCTCCCCTTGGCTTGTAATTTTCATTTTTTATATATATTACTTTCAGCTAGTGCTTGCAACCATGACCATGCTTGAGGTCACAAGCATTAGAACTCATCATGTAAAAATGTTTCATCTATATATATGAAATTTCATGTTCTACATACATTGTTTTGTTTTCAGTACAAAAATCTTCGAAATAATCTTTTTCTGTTTTCCCTAAGCATACAATTTGATGTTGATGGGGGAAAAAAAACCAGAGAGCATGTGGCTTGCAAAGCCACATGCTCTCTGGTTTTTTTTTCATACCTTTGTTTTGCGCGTCTATCAGCGCGTCTAAATTGCAAGATAAATGCGTGTCTATTCTCATCAAAAACTTGCAGAGTAAATACTTTTTTAGACGCGTAGATACACGTGTGTATAGATGCACAATATGAATATATCCACTTTTTTATAAATATGATTATACATTTACGTAGCGCGTCAATATGCGCGCCTATATGCGCATCTATATGGGCGTGTAACTTTGACCATAAGCACGCTTTTAGACGCGGAATTTTAGACGTAGTAGTAGACGTGGTAATAAATGCGCCTGATATTTTTTATCACACTTCAAATATTGCATCTAGAAGCATGTCTATGGAGCCTTTTTGTTGTAGTGAAAAATGATAAATTCTTCTAAATAACTTGAATACATGCATATGCCATAGCGTGCGTCTTAGGCGTGGTGCCAATATTTATTTTGATGCGCTTATTTATTGAAGCACTTGACATATAATTATTATTTTGTATGCGCATGGGTACACGGTTTAAATATTCATTATTTGTCATTGTATTTGGGCACAGGCTGACTCTTGGGATACCCAACGACTTTATTCTTTATTTGGACAAAAGCAAACACAAAAGCTAAAGCATGCTAATTGTAAATTTGGGCTATTTTTTAGCTTGGAGATGAATAAAATATTAAATACATGCTTTATGGAGTGCTCACACAAGTCATGGGAGGAGATTGTACCCAATTGGTCTTTTTGCTTCATGTTGTGCAAGTCTATTTTCTTGGATTTTGAGCTTAAAGTAGAGTTCTTTGTTCTTGGGGAGCTTCCGGAGCTCGCTACGTATGCATACGACATCCGATTTGTGCACTAGATGCTTGAGTTGTGATGTGTAGAGCAGGCAACGGTGGTGCTGGAAAGCACTAGGCGATAGCATGTATTCACGTTATTTAGAAAAAAATATAATTTTTGATGGGCGCCCGTCTTAAGTGTGGTACCAATATTTATTTTGATGTGCTTATTTATTGAAGCGCTTGACATATAATTATTATTTTGTACATGCATGGGCGCATGATTTAAATATTCATTATTGGTCATTGTATTTTGGTACATCCCGACTCTTGGGGCGTCCAACCGCTTTATTCTTTATTTGGAAAAAAGAAAACACAAAAGCTAAGTATGATAATGGTAAATTTGGGCTATTAAATTTGGGGGGAGATTGTACCCAATTGGTCTTTTTGCTTCATATCGTGCAAGTCTATTCTCTTGGATTTTGAGCTTCAAGTAGAGTTCTTTGTTCTTGGGGACCTTCCGACGATTGCTACGTACGCATACGGCATCCGATTTGTGCACCATGTATAGGGTTGTTTTGTCATAGTTTAATATATAAAAAGCAATAAATCACACACTGTGACAAAAAGATAGGGTGAATTGAGGCCAAACCTCATGCTTTGCTACTATCATATGTCTACAACCATGTATTATATTTTTCTCTATTTTTCTAAGGCATATTTCTATTTTTCTCTTATTTTCTCCTATTTTTCTCTATTTTTCTCTATTTTTCCAATAAAAAATTGATATATTTTCAGAGCTGTAGCTCTTGATTCTTAGAACAACAGAAATATAGATTTTATTAGCATTTTATCCCATGTATATTGATTTATCCCACCCGAAAATACAAAAAATCTAAAATTTTCTCATAAAAAACGTGTTTTACGGGTTTCTAAAAATTATTTCCAGCATTTTGACTTTATGTTTTCTGATTTTTTCATCATGCAAGCATAGAACAAATAATAAACAGTATGTCTATCAATTTTCACTCCATAAGAACAATATTGGCTCAATCAAATGTAAAAAACAAGCAATTTTCCTTTGTAAAATAGAATTACCGATTTTTTCCTTCTTTGCAGGTTTTAAAAACTGATGCTTGCAGGACTACAGATCAGCCCTCATTCAAGGCTCAGCCCACCTCCGAATAGCTAACTCTAGGCCTCCATTGATCCGAGAGTGATCCAGTACCATGAGAGACAAGCATCCTTCAATCGGTCTTCATTCTTCTTCATGGGCATGAACTGCCTCTTAAGGGGAGAGAGAGTGAGGAGAGAGAAAGACTGATTTTTTATATCTCAGCATAGTACATCATTTCTCGATCAGATTTTAGCGATGGAGAGTGAAGATTGGAAGCATCTCAGGCCTAAGAGGATTCTCAGTCTCTCTCTCTCTCTCTCTCTCTCTCTCTCTCTCTCTCTCTGTGTGTGTGTGTGTGTGTGTGTGTGTGGAAGCTTTCGCTCAACTGCCAAGACCCACGGACCGCTTATTGTTTTAAGCGTTCCAAGCGAGCTCTAATGGCTATCTCTCACCTAGCCGACGCACCGTCGATCCTTCGAGTGTAGTGAGCTTACCTTGATGCTTGATCGAGTACCCTCCTCTCTCTTGCACTCCGGTAGCTCCACGATCCTTGATGCTAGCTCAAGCATCCTCAAGCCTCCTCCATCTCCAAGCTCCATCCTCCATAGCCGCACGCGCGAGAGAAGAGAAGGGAAGAGAAGAGAAGAAGAGAAGAGGAGGTGGTGAAGAGCTTCACCCACTTGATCCCTCACTCCCACACACTCACTCCCTCACACTCTCACACTTCCTCTCTCAAGAGCACTCACAAGCAAGAAGGAGAGAAGAAGAGAGGAAGAAGAAGACTTCTTTTGCCACACACCATAAGAATGAGCTTCTCATTCACTTTTCAACTTTATATACAAAACCCTAAATCCCTTTTTGGCGGTCATCCCCTTTTTCCCTTTTTTACATGGATGGCCGTAGCCTAGGCCCTTTTTCCCATTTCCCACCACTCTAATTTTATCCTATTCCCAACTAATGCGTACAATTTGCACAAGAGCAAGCCTGGCGTTCTTTTACAAGGATTTGGGAGCACTTCCATATTTAATAGTGCGCCTTTTACTCTCTCGTTGTCTCGGGGCGACACAGAGACTCTCTGAGGGTCGTGCCCGAACATTTAAATTTTTCAGGGTCTGGTTACCGATCAAGGCGCCTTTTTCTGCTTTTATCCTATGCCTTTTTTGCTATTTCGTTTTTTCCATTTTCCGCTCCTCTGTGCTGTGGGAAACACGATAACATTACCCCCCTCCTAGCCAAGTGCGAGTCCCATGGCACTGCGGTGGGAAGTGGTGGCTAGTTAGGTCTACTGATAGGCGGAACTGGTAGGTGGATGACACTGCTTCCAAGGTGGTTGTGTGAATGAGAGGTGATGGAGTTTAATGATGATGACTAGGAGAGATTTCGGCATGCTTTAGGCTTCATGAAGATGCTCGACATCTTTCACACAGTTGTCGCGTCCATTTTGCGACGGCTGATTGGGGTTCCAATTGGCTGGTGGAAATTATGTAGCTAGTCATCCCTTGAGCATCAGAAACGCTTGAAGCAATAAGCAATCCCTTAGGAGGATGGTATTGGAGGGATTTATCCTGGAAAAGCCCCCCCGAACTCTGCCTTGAGAATGATATGGTTTGTCTTTGCATTGAAAATCTGTGTCTTTGATTTGAAGATCTTTGTCTTTGAGTTGAAGGTCTTTAGTGCTGCGTTGAAGATCTTCAACCTTGCATTGAAATTTTTCAGGCTTGTGGAATCAATAAGCGATCTGTAGATCTTGAGATGTTGGGTATGCATCTTTGGAAGATGAGGTTCCAAGATCTATGCCAATGGCAGATCTATTACTGAGTACTCCTTTTGTGTGATTTGGTTAAATCATGGTAGCCATCAGTAGGCAGATGGTTGGTGGCATAAAGCACGTTGGTCCGTCCACTTCAATGCAGAAAATCTCATGAAACAACAGCAATGGTGTCATGTCCGGCATATGGAAGAGATTTTGGTCATTAAAGGATGCCGTGGGTGATCTTCAGCTAAGTAGCCAGTTCTTGAAACTTGAACATAACCTGCAAGAAAAGTTGTGCACTCCCTAAGGGGTGTATCTGCCTCTCCTTGTAGTGCGTGGTGCCCGTGGCAGTGGAACTGGGAGATGGGTCTAACCTTGGGCAAGCCCTTGGTAATGTCCACACTTGAGGACCCAATTCGTGTGTCGTTGGAGGTGCGGTGCAAGTCTTAGGGTGACAGGTCTGAAAGTCCTGCCCTTGATGTGCCCTAAGTGTGAAGTGGGGGAGCAAAAAGAGCTAGGGGTTAGGAGCGGAGCCGGCCGACCGCAGCCACCGGGCACGCCTAACTTGAGGACCCCTAGGTGTAGTGGTAGTGCTCTATGTGGTGCTCAAGTGCTGCTGTGAGTGAGTGCTTGTGTGCCTTTTTTTTCTTTTTTTTTCTTTTTTTTTTTGAAATGATAGCGAGGCCTAATTGTCTTCATCGGAATGAGGAGGGGAAGGGGGTCGGATAGATTTGCTCAAAAAGTGGCGACTTTGCATGTAATCTTTCAGATTCATGCGGACATGAAGAGAAGTGGTGGAGAGGAAAGGGTGATTGCACCTAGTGAATTGGCTGTCATTCATATCTCCTAGGAGGGCTAGGCAAAAAGAGGGAAGGAGACTAGTCCTCATCATAAGACGAGCCATGGCACAGCTGTCTATAGCGTTAGGATCAAAGAATAGGGGAGGTAGGCCACACTGTTGTGGAGTCGGGTCCTGCTTAAGGAGTAGCCTAAGTAACCTAAGATAATTACAGGTTGTTACAAAAGTGGGGTCAGGACATGAGGAGAAATCCGCAAGAAAGCGTGTTATAGAATCATCTAGGCTTTTGTCGGTAAAGAGAAGGGCATGCTCGAAGGATACTACATTAGAGTTATAAATAATAGGGAAGTCGTACCGCCTGTGGAGGGTGGCATCAAAATCCACCCCTACCCTTTGAGGGTATGCCATATAGGTAGGGTTGTTCCGCTCAAATGGCAAGGTGTTACAAAACGCCATCTAGGCGATCATGCTGATGTCGCATACTCGCCTCCTCCACAGGGGTTGGCTTTTGTAGCCCTGTACAGTGCATGGGACTTCAAAAACTTTGTTCTGCCAGTAATCAGCCGCTTCTTTGCCCCAAGAGGTCGGGGTCTTTTCTCTCTCTTCTAGCCATTTTTGCCCCAACCGGCCATCGATTGCGACTACCTCGTCCATCACCTTGAGCAGCAAGACCCTCCACAGACTGTTGGGTAGGAGGAAACTAAAGGTGAATGGATCCTTTCCTTGTTCCTGTATCTCCCACAACACTAGTTCTGCGTGGAATCCCACGGGGAGATCATCAAGGCACGGTGGGAGAGGCGCGGATGGTAGCATGGCTGGTTTGGCTCTCAGCTGTTTCCTGGCTTCCTCTACTAGCTTTCTGCGTCTTTCTTTAGAGGCGGCTTTTCTTTCCACAGATGGGTCCTCTTGTGGTGGCTCTTGAGACTGCGGCGAGGGGGGTTGTGGAACTACATCCTCCCTGAATCAGTTCATGTCGATTTCAAGTTTTGCTTCCTCCCCTTGCCGTTCTCCCTGTGCTGCTTCTTCTTCGAATCCGAGGGCGTTGATTTCCTGGGGGGTTAGGCCAGCCAGCAATAGGTATTTTCATTGCTCATCCAAGCTCAGCCTAACCTCTGCAGGTAAGGATGGCATCTACAATCCAACGTGTAAGGCTCTCCATGCCATGCCGCTTTCTCTGCGTCACCTCCAATGACTCTCCTTGTGCTGCGTGGGTGGTGTCCAGGATGGTGTGGAGGAAGGCCTTGTGTTGAGTGCTGAAGGCCACTTGGGCAGCTTCTGCCTTGCTCTCTGCGATGATTTTCTCCTTCTCTGCCAGAGCAAGGCACCGCGCCAGTGTCTTCACTCTCTTTTCATTGTGCGCAGCAGCCCACTCCTTTGCTCTTTTGTTCATCTCTTTCAAGCTCTCTCCTTGCTTTAGGGTTAGCATCATGAGTTTCTACTCATAGTCTTCCAACTCTCTGACTAGCCTCTCTTGCTCTTCTTTTCCAGAGTTTAGTTGATCTGTCAGGTGCTCGATCTCCTCTTGCTGCTCCTTTATGCCTCGTTTTCTCTCCTCATCCCTGACATTTAGCTCAGCCAACAAACGCATCAACCTAAGCAGATTTCGTAGCGAGCTCCTGGTATTGCACTAGGGATCTAGAGCATGACATAACCGGAAGCTATGGAGGATGGAAGGAGAAGTGTAGACTCATGATGGAATGGACAATGTTTGTTACACAAGTGAATTAGGTTCCAAGATTGAGACTTGGACTCATAAACACAATCTTGTGTATGTGGACAATGACATTGACGCTTTACTGAAATGAAAAGAGTACTATCATTGCATTAAGAAAGGAAGCGAGTACAATGCTTTATAGGAAAGTAGGAAACTGCAGTAGGCACCATTGTGCATATGGGATAAGTTAGCCTGCATGTCCTTGACCCTGAGACTCCATACAAAGAGGCTGTTTGAGTGTGATTGCTGATTCTCAACACCCCTCCTCAATCACAACTAGGAAAGGCACAAAGTGTGTAGAGGCTGTAATGAGAACCACCTGCAAAGTGTGGGCATACCACAGACATGGCAAAAAACACCAGAGGCTGTCGCAGAAAAAGCTAAGTGTGGGTACCATAAACATGGTGGACATCGAGAGGCTGTAACAGGGGCCTCACAAAGTGTACAGGGACTGTAATGCCAAGTTACATAAGGAGTTTACAAAGCTTATGGCAGCAAGCATTAGGGCAAGGAAAATACAAGGCTATTAAAACAGTCTATCAGAATTATGAGAGTACAAGGACTGATGAGTCTTGTCCTTCCGATCCTGGTGATCTTCATCTTCTTCTTCCTTTGCTTCATTTTCTTCTTCTTCTTTGACTGCGACTAGATAGGCCTTTTGGGATCTCTTTCTTGCGTGGCAGAACTTCTCAGTGTGTCCGGTCCTTTTGCAGAAGTCACAAAAGAGCTGATCTTTCTTGCCTTTGTACCTGTTGCCAACATATAATGCATGCTCATCTCTAGAGGTACTTGGTTCTTCTTTAGTTTTTAGCTTCTTTTATTCTTCTAACAGTGATGCCTGGATATCAACAAGTTCAGGATTTGGCATGTTGATTAAAGTTGTTGATATGTTATTATATTCAGGAGGCAAGCTCTTAAGTAGAACACTGATGCAAACATCTTCATCCATTTTAATGTTTATTCGTGCAAGTTGGGTTAGGAGTCCTTCCATGTAATTGAGATGTGTGGCAAGTGATGTGCTGGACTTCATTTCAAGCCTGAAGAATTCAATCAGGAGACCATACTTTGATGATTTAGATTGTGCACCGAACAGGGTGTCAAGTCTTTTCCATGTATCCTGTGAGGTCTCACAGTTATCCACATGATGGATATAACTGTCGTCTAGCTCCAATTTGATAATGGCCTGGGCTCTGTCATCATTCTTTTGCCAAGTAGTTGCAAGGTCCGCGTCCCTCGGTTTCTTCTCTTTGCCATTTGTGATGGCCCAGAGACCCTTCTTCATCAGGATGAGCTTGATGCGGGTTTGCCAAGTGTGGAATCCGACTCCTTTGAATCGAGCATTTGGCGAGTCTTTGCCCATGTTAGATTTACGGGAACAGTAGCAAATCAACTTCAGAATTTATTAGATTTGAGCAACAGAAGAATTGATTGAGAGACACAAGTGCTAAAAAGCACTAACTTAGTGTCAATGAATACCAAATCTGCAAAAGTCTTTTACTCCAAGTGATCTTCCCCTTCTTGATTTGATGCTGATGCCTTCAGATCTGAGTTAAATCAGTAAGAGTGTTGTACTCAAGTGTATCAAAGGATACAAGAAAAATAGTGTCAAATAACACTTGATAAGTATCAATAAATACTGTTCTTGATGAGCCTGATATTGATGCTGGATCTTCTTGAGCCTTCTTCTTGTTGATTTTGATGTTTTGATTTCTTGCTGAAGACTGAGTTTTGGAGTAGATCAGAGTATCAAAACCTTCAGTTGATTGAAAAGCTACTGTCACTCAAGTCTATGAGAGGTCTTCAAATCTTCAATGGTCTTTAAGTGCTTCAATGCTTCAGAGATCTCCCCTCCTTGATTTGATGGACAAATGTTGTTGGAGACTAATCAAATCAGTGAGTCAAAGTGGCAGGATTTAGCTTGACTCAAGCCAATAAGGAAAATCAAGTGAAATGGAAGCTTGGAAAAAATGGCTATGGAGTCCCACAGTTAGGGTTTTCAGCCTGACTGGTTTTCGACCTGGCGCAGCTCGTAGGACGGATTATTCGGCGTGCTGGTTGATGAGAAGCAAGCCTATGGGGTAAGCTTCAAAAGCCCTAAGGCCGCAGGGTACATCGCGCAGCGCAGAGGGAGAATCAGACGTACGACCAGCACAGGCGCAGATGTGGACAGCAATCACGACTTTGAGCAATGCTGGAGCATAGACGGACCAATGTCTGACTGTGATGTACCAGGAGGCTTCGCTCTGACCTAGAGAAGATATTCATAGAAGAAATTGTGAGGAGATAAGGTCTGTAGAGGAAGATATGGAGGCTCCAAGTACTATAGGTCCAATTTGGCTATGGCTGCCAAGGGGTAGAGAGTGAAAATGAAGTTGGAGATTAAGTCAAACACTTGAACTGAGCTGGATAGAGATCATGAGAGATTGAGGGAGCAGAGAGAGGACTTGAAACATGCTAAGCCATGCTCAGCTGCGCTCTGATACCATGTTAGAAATGCAGGATCTAGAGCATGACATAACCGGAAGCTATGGAGGATGGAAGGAGAAGTGTAGACTCATGATGGAATGGACACTGTTTGTTACACAAGTGAATTAGGTTCCAAGATTGAGACTTGGACTCATAAACACAATCTTGTGTATGTGGACAATGACATTGACGCTTTACTGAAATGAAAAGAGTACTATCATTGCATTAAGAAAGGAAGCGAGTACAATGCTTTATAGAAAAGTAGGAAACTGCAGTAGGCACCATTGTGCATATGGGATAAGTTAGTCTGCATGTCCTTGACCCTGAGACTCCATACAAAGAGGCTGTTTGAGTGTGATTGCTGATTCTCAACAATCAGGAGCTTGTGCTCTCTTTGCATTTTCACTAGTTTTTGTGTTTCATTTTCAAGCTGCTGTCTCTAGTGCTCCTCCCTATCATCCTTAGCCTTCATTTCTTGTTTGCGATCTACGATCTCCCTCTGCTGCATGGCTATCATCCTTGTTTTATCCAGCTAGAAGGCGGCCACTGATTCCTTCTCAGCTACCAACTCAGCCATGGCTATCTTGCGTTCCTCCTTAGATTTCTCCAATTGAGAGATCAGCTCGGCGATGTACTCATCGTAATTAGCTTATGGTGTCATCGTTGTGTGGATGGGTGAGGTTGAGGCTTCTACCTTCTGCCTTTTGGGCTCTTGCCTAAATTCCGCATCCGTAGCTAGCCTCTTTTGTCTTGTGGCCGTGGTTTCTGTGCTCTGTCCCTGGCCCATCTCTTTGTTGATGAAGTATTGCATCCACACCACGAAGTTTGACACGTCAGCACTGGTCGGGATGCTAGGGGTGATGGTGGTGGGTTCAGTATAAGGCACCAGGAGGGTAGGAATTGGATGAATCGGGGCCTTGCCCTTGCCCTTGCCCTCAGGGACTGGAGCTGGCACAAACTCCGGCACCTGTGTGCTAGACCTTGGCCCTTCTTCTCTATGCGGGCTCAGGTTCCCCAGTTCATCTGCTCGGCTCTGTTGCTCGATGGACCGGTGTGTGGCCTCCTCCAGGTCCTCTTCCTCCTTCCTTTGTAGCTCTTCCTCTTCCTCATCCGCCTTTAATCTTTTTCTTTTCTCCTCCGCTTTTCTTTGCTCTTCCTTCTTTTTCCCTTTTTCTTCTTTTTCCTTTCTTTTCTTCTCCTCTGCTTCTTGTTTCGATGCCTTCTTTGCTTTCTGTAATTCTTCTTTTTCCTTCTCCTCCTCTTGTCTCTTCATCCTCTCTCTCTCCTTGGCCTCTTTTAGGGACTCTTTCTTTGCCCTTTCCAAGTTTTCTCTCTGTTTCATTCTGCCTTCGTCATCCTTCTTCTTTCTCTGCGTTGTCTTCTTCTTGGGTTTCCTGGTTGTCTTTTTGCTTGTCTGTCCCTCCCCTTCTTCTTCTGTCTTAGTTCTATCGGTGGACCTATCCTTATCCTGGTGAGGAGGCAACCTTTCTGGCGTTTCTCCTTCTCCTTCTTCCGCATCCGGTGCTTCCTTCACTGCCTCCTGGATGAGCGCAGTCAAGACACCTCCATACCCGATGAAGGAGGCTTTGGAGGAGGCTTTCTTTCTTTCTGTAACTTTAGAGGCCGGAGATTCTCCTCCTGTTGGTACACTTCCTAGGGCCAACGCTTTGGCTTCCTGATCGATCATTTTTCGCACGTACCCATTCCAATCTACTTCGTCTAGGGTATGGGCTGCTACATTCTCCCGGTATGCTAATTCGATGCATCAATGAATTGTAACACTGGCTGGAGAAGAGCACATTTATCAGCTTGGCCTGCATCCTGGCTTCTGCGTCAGGGATATCCTGGATGCTTATGCCATCATTTGTGAGCACATCTTCCTTCTTCATTTTAAGCATGGCATAAACATCCCTTTTTTGTTTCCTCTCCGACTTTGGTACCAATCCCAAAGCCTTCTCCACCAAGGTTGGATCTAACCAGACCTGTACCTGCTTTGCATCTTCTCCTCTGCCCACTGTTACAATACCACATTCTTGATCTGGGTTGTATGTTCTGAGGAACTCCAGGCACTTTAGGTAGTCTAGCTCCTGCGAGAACTTTTCAAGATACTTCGTGAGGTTGCATTGTTCAACCACCCTCCTGGCTGCTTCCTCCTTGGCCACCACGACTTCTATGTTGTGGATGGTTCAGAATTTGAGCTAGCTGAAGGTGCGGTTCTCTAGATGGATGCGGTATTGCTCCCTTTCCTTGTCTGTGAATGGGAGTCGATGGACGCGGTCTTGCTGCGACATTTTATGCTCCTGCCATAAATCGTAACTTTCATTAGTATTTTCCACATATCAATTCGCTGATTGCTAGAAAAGAAAAACTCTATGCTTTTTGAATGAATTCATTAGGAAGCCATGTAGATTTTCCTTTTTAGACTTGGAATTTTTTCCCTTTACTTCAAAGTTTTCCTGCCCATTTTCCTACCCCGTCCGTTTTTTCATACTACATGTTTATGCTTTTCACTAATTTTACTTTGATTTATCCCCTTTGATTCATTTCTCTTCTGATTCCTTTCACCTTACCCCCTCCCCTTCCACCTTGAAAAGAATCCTTCCTAGGATTGAGGGTTAAAAGGTTAAGGGCTTTCGGCATGTTGGGGTAGGAGTTACTTGTGAAGGAGCCAAGTATAGAAATTTGGATTGTATTCCAATTGAGCTACGCGGTCCAAATCGAAGGGTCGAATTCCAACGTGTGTGATGTATGTGAGAACATCTGTGAGGAAGTCACCAGAGTCGACCCAGCTCGCAATGTGGAGTTCTTCCTCTGTTAAGAGGCGGTCAAGGTAGGGATGCCCCTTGATGTGCTCTACCATGGGTCGGCCCCGAAGAGTGGTTAACACTCTATACGAGGTGGGTGCGATGTAAGTGGGATCATACTCTGCTATTTTGATGGGACGGCGTAGCTCGGCATTGGTCATTATGCGACATCCTTCAACTTCCCATTGCAACCTAAGAGCGTACCTCAAGAAAGGTGATCCAGTATCAGTGAGGTGTGATAATTCCACAATTTCTTGGTCAATGATAATAGAAGTGGTTCGTGGATCATATGACGTGATAAGGCGCTGTTTGATGGCTTGCTCCTTGGAGATTTTGCTGTTAATCAACTCAACAGTAGAGCGAGAAGCTTTTGTGAACGCGAATTCAAAGGTTTCCCAAGAGCAAGGCATATTTTGTACTTCTGTTGCAAAGGGTTCTTCTAATAGACCGAGATCCAAGCAGTCGTAGCTTAGCGCGAGTGACACAAAAGTGTCATCTAGTCGTTTAATACAATCCACCACGTCATCCCGGGTGTCCTCAGCAAGGTCAGCGACCAGTGCTAGGAAGGATTTTTGTTCATAGGAGGGCGTAAGGCTGACAGGTGGTCGAGGTTTGGTAGAGAAAGAGCTTTTGATAACGAAGATGGGCGGTGCGGGCGTTCATGAGTTTGTGGTTGGGCCATTTGGATGTTGAGTGGATTGGGAGAAGCCATGACGGACGATCTGCTGCATTCAGGATGGAGTTGGGGAGGCGGATTGGCTTGAGCGGGTGGTGACTCTTGTGACGGAACCTACGGTTCGGGCCGGTAGGCTTGTGGGACTCTCTTGGGTCTAGATGTGGATGAGGCGGATGGTTGAGGTTCAGGAGAGCACTGCAGCTTGCGGTTTTGAGGGTTGATGGAACGCGGTTTGATCAAGCTTGAGGGTGGTGTATGAGTGGTGCCTTTGGCTGTGGGGGCCTTAGGGATCAACAGCCAGGTATTTCCCTTGTAGTAGCCTTGCACACGTAAGAGGGCTTTAGGTACCCATCTTTGCTTGATCACGTGGCGCTTCCTGTGATTGCATCTTGGCCTCCTAGGATTAGAGTTCTGGGTCTTATGAGAATAGGAACGTCGACTCCTAGGTGGTGGTTGTGACTGTTTAGGCACCCATTGGAGGCAAGGCTGTTGGGCCTTAGCTTTGGCTACTGTGGGTTGCGGTTTGTGGAAGTCGGGGAGTGGCAGCCGCGCACTACCCCCTCCTTAGTCTTGCCTACAGATGTTTCTACCGGTGGCTTTGTGGACGGTGATGGTGTCGCGCAGCCCTTATTGAAAGCTGTGACAATGCGCACGTTGCCTATTGCTAGGTGGATGCGCTGCGACTCATAATCAATATTGCAGTGAGTCTGCTTTTTGAAGGTTTGCCCTAGCAGTGATTCCATGCCTGCGTCTGTAGCACTTGGCAATACGTAAAAAAGCATTCGAACAGTCTCAGATTCGATAGAAACAACGACTCTATACTTGCCAAGAAGTGCATATGAGTGGGCCCCGTATGGGTTTAATTTGGCAGTTGTGGGTTGGAGTAGTGGTTTGACAAGTTGGATCCAATAACGGTGGGTTAAGACATTAAAGTCTGCTCCCTCGTCGATCAAGGTGTTGAAAGCGCATGTTTGCTTGGCAGTGATCGTGATACGGAGGTAAGTAGGTTCTATGGCTTCCTCCTCTTCTTCGTTGATTTCAGTGATTGTAGCTACTCGTACTTTGACCGGCGATTCTGACAATGGTGGCTCATGCAAAGGATGTGTGGGAGGGTAGTACTTCTTGACACGACTGCCATTGAAGAATCCTACTCCCTCACCATCTAGTGTCTCAAGCTCGACATTGCCGGTTCGGCTGATTGCACGAACCTTGAAGGGTCCGAGACCTCTGAATTTCATTTTTTGCTTATGCCCCTCAATTGAGTAAAGGAGCACTAAGTCACCCTGTCCGAATTCGCTCTGCTTGACATGCTTGTCGAACCAGCTTTTGTGTCGAGCTTTCTCACAGATAAGCGCATGGGTGGCTAGAAGACGAAGGCATTTAAGCTCGACCAGGCTTTGCATCCATGCCTCCTTCCCTTCCCATCATTCTTGAAGTGCTATTCGTAGGTTAGGAACGAAGAATTCTAATGGTAGGATTGCCTCAGTTCCATAGGTCAGCCTAAAGGAGGTTTAGCCAACAGCCGTTTTATAAGCTGTGCGGTAGGCCCACAAGGCTGCCATCAACTTGTTGTCCCAGTTGCTACGTGAGGTTGAGACTACTTTAGTCAGGACATTGATAAGAATCTTATTAGTTTATTTTACCTGGACATTCGCTTGAGAGTAGTATGGTGAGGATTTGCGATGGATAATGGGAAAGGTGGACATGAGATGTGCTATCACTTCATTGATGAAGTGCGTGCCTTGGTCACTAACCAGTTCGATGGGGCAGCCGAAGCGTGAGATCACTTGCTCCCATAAGAACTTGGCAGTGTCCTAGCATCATTTTTTTGTGTGGCTCTTTCCTCTGCCCATTTTGTGAGGTAATCCGTGGCCACAACGATGTACTTGGCTTGTGAGTACTATGCTGCAGGACTGATGGGCCCTATGAAGTTGATTCCCCATTTTTCGAAGGGTTGGCGAGCAATAATTGGGGTCAACTCCATTTGATCTTTACGAATCGGGACTTTTGTTTGTTGGCACTCGTCACAATACTTGACGAATAGCTTGGCGTTGCGGAAAAGTGTGGGCCACCATAGTTGAGACTGCAGCACCTTCCGTGCTGTCGTGTGTCCACTAAAGTGTCCTCCCGTAATGCCGATGTGCGCCTCCGAGAGTACATTGTGCATCTCATGCTCACACACGCACCTACGCAGCAATCCGTCTTGCCCCAGCCTATAGAGTTGGCCTGCAATCAGCTGGTAGGGTTGAATCTTCAGGATCAAGCACCTAAGCCAGGCTTTTGCTATTGGTCACTCGGGTAGTCCGTGCTCGAGCACTTGGACTATGTCATCCGCCCAGTATGGCATCAGATCAGCCTTAAATAAGTCTCTCTCACTGGACAGGTGGAATAGGTGGGCGTCGGGTAACTCGTCAACGGTGCCTTGTCCAACGGCTTCTCCTGTGGGGATGCGTGACATGTGATCAGCCATGTAATGCTATTTTCCCTTTCATACTACCATGGAGAAATCGAACTCTAGAAGCAAGAGGAGCCATTGAGCTATGCGCCTTGTAGCACAAGGTTTGTTTACTAAATAGAGCAGGGCTTGATGGTCCACGAAAAAGATGAAGGGTGTGGCCAATAGATAATGCCGGAATTTCTTCACAGCAAACACCATGGCTAATCCCTCCCTTTCTGTTGTCGAGTAGTTCATCTCCATCTCAGTGAGTTGTCTGCTAGCAAAGCTCACTGGATAATCTAAGTTGTACTCACCACGTTGGCACAACACTGCCCCCATGGCAAACTTAGAAGCATCGATGTGCACGTGGAAGGTAATGGTCCAATCTGGGGCTCGTAGAATTGGTGCTGTTGTTAGAGCCTTTTTCAATTCTTCGTACGCTCGTTGGCATGCCTCGGTCCACTCGAAGACAAACAGTAGCTTGTACAATGGTCTGGCGATCAGCACGTAGTTCAACACAAACCGTCGATAGTATCCTGTATGGCCTAAGAAGCATTGAACTCCCTTATAATTAATTGGGGGTGGAAGGTCAACAATAACCCTGACCTTCGAGAAGTCAGTGGCAATGCTGTTCTTTGATACCACATGTTCTAAGATGCATCCGTGCTTTACCCAAAACTGGCACTTCAAGGGGTTCAAGGAGAGACGATATAAGCGATACCGTTCAAAGACTGCACGGAGTTTGTCTAAGTGTTAGTCGAATGGACACACAGGTCATCGACAAAGACATCTAACTCCTTGTGAAGCATGTCCTTAAAGATGGTGCACATGAGATGTTGGAAAGTGGCAGGGGCATTGGTCAACCCAAAGGGCATGACTATGTATGCAAAGACACCCCACTCAGTGGCAAAGGCAGTCTTGTGCCTATCCGCAGGATGCACTTGCACCTGGTTGTACCTTGAGAAGCCGTCCAAAAAACTGTAGGCTTCCTTGCCTGCCACCCTCTCAAGCATGTGCTCCATGTACGACAATGGATAGTTGTCTCTCTTCGTAATAGCGTTCACCTTCTTGTAATTGATACACACTCGGATTTTTCCATTCTTCTTCATCACAATGACTATGGGTGATACCCAGTCTGTGTGCTCAATTTCGTAAATGAATCCAGCTCTCATCAGCTTGTCAATTTCCTCTTTGACAGCATGAGTGTGTTTTGGATTCATAGGGTATGGTTGCTGCTTGACCGGCATTGCGTTCGACATCATGGGTATGTTGCGAGTCACAACACTCGGATCTACCCCCTGTAGCTCCTCTAAGGACCAGGCAAACACGTCTATATACTCTCACAAGAGAGCGACAAGACTCGCTTCTTCTTCACTAGTCAAGTCATCGGCAATGAACACTGGTCGGGGTGGTTTCCCTTCTTGGGCTAAATCTACCTCCTTGACTTTGGTTGGTCCCTCGATTGGTTCGCTCATCTGCCCTTGACGTTTGGCACCTAATAGGACTACTACCCTATTCCCTTTTTTTAATTTCGTGAAGTGTTTAGGAAGGTCTTGCGGCTTTCGCTGTTCTTTTGTTCGTGTATCCGTGGGTTGCTTTGCCTTTTCCTACCTTAACCGTCTGCGCCTCAGGTGGATGGGTAGGTTCCCCTTGGTACGTCTGGTTGTGGGCGGCCTAGGGATCTCTGGATCACTATTCGAACTAACTTCCGATTCAGAGTTAAACCCTTGATCTTCGCTAGAAGAGGTGGTCTCCCCTGGTGGCCGCAGTTCAGATTATGTTCAGTCCTAAGTATTGATGTCATTCCTAGCTGGGCTAGGCATGCTTGCTCAAGGTCTATGGCTCCTACGCGTTCCAACCAAGCGCGATCACATTCCATGCGCATGACTCCTCGCTCTACTCTAAGGGTCTGCCTTTTCTGCGGCTTGGCGTCTGCTCGTATCTTCTCAATTTCTCGTCCTTCAGTGTCGTATTCTATGGTATCTACTTCACCCACTGATGGATTGGCAGTATTCGTATTCGTCGCTAGAATCTTTGTCATTCGACTGCTCGTCGTCTCCTAGGGTTTGGTATGCCTCGTGTCATTGGTCAGGAACTAGGGCGCAGTTATACATGAGGTTTAAATCGTGCACCCTGGTCCATTGCCACTTGGATTCCTCTAAGAGATCCTGGAGTGGTTTGAAATTTGCAACTGGATTGCCAGCTAGCTGGTCCTTAGGTATTCCAGTATCCCCTGGAGTTCCCTTTTGTTAGATGGTACGTGGAAGGTGACATGCTTAGGCTTTCCACGGAGGCTTCCTACCATCATGCAGACTGGTGTAGAGAGTGCTTCATTAGACTTGCCAATCGTTTTGATGGCTTGCTCATATGCCTCATGATCTGAGAATGGCAGGTCGATTGTAGCGAGAATGTGCATCCAATCCCACTCATCCTCTGGGCATGGGATATACTTGGTCAAGGGCCCATAGGGCTTTTTGACCTGAGTGTTCCCTTTGAGCATAGCAGAGATGGCGTTTAGGTCGACTCTGGTGAGGTCTTCCAAGTGTCCATCTCTATTCTTACGGCGTCCGCTCTATTGCTAAGGAAGATCGAGCTGTTACCCCAATCTTCGATGACTCTAATGTTGCGCATCCAGGGTCGGCCTAATAGGATATCGTAGTCCACTCCCTTCATGACTATAAAGTCAACAAAGAATTGGATACTTGTGATCTTCACTGGCCAATTCTTTAGTATCTCGAATGGCTTCACTCTCATACCATTTGCTAACGTGACATTAAACCTAGCAGTTTTGATAGGCGGGTTTCCCCAAGTCTGGAGCACTGCGTGGCTAAGCACACTAACCCCCGCTCCCATGTCTACGATTCCCTTTCTTGTTGTGTCACCTAGGGCTAGGACCGGTAAGACCATGTGCATCTCAGAGCCTTCCCAAAAGGCATTGACATGCAAGGATTTAGGCACGGAGTGCAATGCCAAACTTGGTAATTGCGTTTCTGCATCATGGTCTTGAGGGTCTGCCATGACCTGCTCTTATGACCCTTCAACCCACTGCTTAAGATCTTGCCATAGGGCAGGATGCTGCTTAAGCAGGTCTCCCAGGCTAAGTGTTACAGGAGTGGTCACTAGCATGGTCAGGAGATCATTGGATACTCGTCCTTCCCCTAACCTAGATTGTCCGGGCCAATGGCCGCGATTGATCTGCGGCTCTGTCGCGTCAAGGCTTGGTCTTAGCGGCACTGCTTGTGGTGTGGTTACTTCTGTCGACTTAGGTTGAGGTAGTGGTATCGGCGTGCTTATGCTGGAGAGGTCATAGATCTCATCCTCTACGATGGGCTCAACGTCTTTGAGGTGCTCTTGAGCCTCCTTCACCCATTCCTTCACCTTCTCTATGGCCTCTAACTGTCACTTCGGATGCGGGTATTCCTCTACCTTAACGCTTCCCTTTTCGGCCATCTTAGGGGGGCTGAAGTCTCTGCCTCTGCGTCTGAAACCTTCTTTCCAGCAAGCAGAGTCGTAGCACTCTCTGTCTTTAGTGCGACCTTAGCTTCCAATCTCTTCTTTTTTCGCATGCGGCTTTTCTTCCCTATCGAGGCTGCGTCAAGATTGCTCGATCCTTGTAGAGAGATGCCGGCCTGCTTCATTTGGGCTCGGGTCATGACCCGCAATGGAATAGGTGTGGCCTCCCCATCGAGGTTTTCGACACCAAACAACCCCAATGGGACAGATGGCAAGTTGGCTAAGCTAGAGGATGGCTTCAGCCTTGGGCAATCTACGAAAAGATGGGTGATTTCGCACTCTGCGCACCTTTGGTCAGCCTTGTCTCTGTTTTGCTGCTGTCTTTCAGGGCAGTGTGATGAGACATGACCGGGGTGACCACAAGTCTCGATCCTATGGCTGCCCTCCTAGGCCTCTACCTCGTCCTTGTCCTAACGCCATCACCAACACAGGTCGATAATCCATGAGGACCGCGTTTCCCTCGTTGTCGTGCGAGACATAAGGGTATATGTAGGTCTCTTCATCATTCGGCTCCTCCACATAGTGTACTAGAGCATCGCTCGGTGGGTGGGTCACGCAAGGACCAGGCGGTCTAGGAATGCCGGTAGGGTTGATGTCCATTCTAGGGATGGCTAGTTTCATGTCGTTAGGCGTGGGAAGAGCCAATGGGGCTCCCCTTCCGAAGAATGGTTGCGGCCTGTTCGCTAGATAAGGCTCGCCGTAGGGTTGCGAGTATGGAAGTCTTCTTGGTAATCTACAATGCGCGACATCATGGCCGAACCTACCGCAGTTAGCACAAGGTCTTGACCTAGGGTCTTGACACTCGGCCGGCCAAGTGGTTTCTGCCACAGAACACGCATTGGACGTGTGGGCGTGTTGGTCATCTCAACATGTCTTGCAACTTGGCTAATTCCATCTTGACCTCAGCCAAGCCTTGGTCTGTCTCAGTGGCCTTCCCCTTATCTTCGGATGATGGGATTGATCGCTCACTAGAGACAGACCAAGGCTTGACCTCAGCCAAGCCTTGGTCTATCTCAGTGGCCTTCCCCTTATCTTGGGATGATGGGATTGATCGCTCACTAGAGGCTGACATTCTCTCTGAGCTTCGCAAGTTGGTCTCCTCTATGTTCGAGCCCCTGGAGCTCCGCTCTTTCAACTGATCATCAACTCTGATGGCTTCCTCAAACACTCTAGCTATCGTGTCTCGCTGCAAGCTTGAATTGCCTGCCAAAGCCTTATATAACTCCTCGTCTCGAATTTTGTTGATGAATACAGTCAAAACTGCTCTTTCAGTCGGTCGCTCGCCCAGAGGGATTCTCTTGAAGAGACTCCTCACATGGGTCACGTAGTCACAGATGTCCTCCTTCACTTTCTGCTTGACATTCATCAATTGTACTAGCAAGTTATTGGAGTATCCGGGCTCTGCGAATCTCTTGACAAAGAGATCCTTGAGGTCATTGAAGTTGGCTCGCTCTACAACATCTAGGCTCGTATACCACGTCCTACCCTTGTCACCTAGGCAAAGCCCGAATGCTTGCGAGCATTGAGTTTGGTCGTTGAGGCCGTTGGCTTTGAAGACTTGCTCAAACTGCTCGACAAAGCTGTATGGGTCGTCATGAGGTTGGTACTTATCGAGATGCTTGGCAACAATTGGCATTTTGGCCTGGCTTTTTGAGCCTTGGTTCGCCCCTAATGCTGCAAGCAGCGACGTCGCAAGTGCAGTGGCACTCTGCTCTACTGCTATATTATCGAGTAGCCGTTTCATGAGAAGCTCGCTCAACGTCAAGTCTCCCTCTAGTGCTCCCTCATGGTCCGTTCTGTTTCGGCCAGCCAAGTTTAGCACTCGCTGCACCTCATGCAGCTCCATGCTTTGCCTTTGGCTCCTAGCCTACTAATCCCTATTATACTCGGCTATGCCCTGCAATGCTTTGTGGGCTAGCCTTCTCTCCTCTTCTAGATCTGCAATGATTGCGTCTGCTGTCCTACCGTGGTGCTCGTACCGGGCGTGCACGTCGTAACTGCTCACCAGCTGCTAAATAGCATCTGGGAATACATTCAAATCGAGCTCCTCATTAGACCGACGGTCTGAGCTCTCTTCCATCATGGTCGAATTCTCGGGCTCCACTACGCTGTCGATTAGGTTGAATAGAGTTGATAGATCCTCATCGTTGGTGCTCCTTGCTTGGTCCTATTCTGCGCTTTGATGGTTTGTCTATGTCTTGGGTCCTCTCCTATTGGTGGGTTCCTTGAGTAGTTTATCCGAGTGTTTTCCTTTGGTTATTGAATACAAACCTCAACTTATGGTTACTCGGTGAGTGTGTCGTTTCTCGTGCACTTGTGCCCAATCAGGCTTTCAGCTTTCTTAAGTGTACTTCAAGTGCGGAAATTCAATGTGAGTGCAGTAAGCAATTCCTCAGCGTCTTACACACTCTCGCTTGGATAGGCTTGTAGATCCATTTTCTGGCCATTTTGTCAAGGTTTAGGGTTTTCTCGTATGTCGCCTTGTTCATTTTCGATCAATCTGGTTTTACAGCTTAGCGGTTCGCATCTAAGTCCTTGGGTCTCGCAACTACCCACTTCTAGCTGCCAAGCGGCTACGCACTACAATTTCTCTTATTACGTGTGCCAGAATCAAGTTCTGAGCGCTAGAAGGGTTTCGACAGTTTGCGTTGCAGCGTATTTTCCAGGTCAGGTCAAATTTCTAAAAATTTTGATAAAAAGTTGTGCTCGGACCAAGTGGTCCGAATTGCAGGGTCCGAGTAGGTCACTCGGACAGGCCGAGGCACAAGGCCGAGAGCCGAATTTCGGGGATAGACTCGGACGGTTTTGATTCGGGGACGGGCCGAATGGCGAATTCAAACAAGGTGATTCGGACGGGCCGAATGGCACTTGGTCCGAGGGCCAAATTTGAGACTCGGACGGGTCACTCGGATGATGTGCTACGTGGCAAAAAGTTTTGACTCGGACGGCCGAATGGGTTGACTCGAACCGTTTGCTCAGATGCGGTCCGAGGGCCGAATGGCCGAGTGGGCCGAGTGACAAGGGTCGAGGGCCGATTCTGGGACTCGGCCTAGGAAAGGCCACTCGACGGGCCGAATGCGGCACGCGTAACCTGCGCGAACAAAATTTCGATCGATTCACCAAATGTAGGCTGCCACCATGGCCATGCACTTCCAGATCTTATCTAGGGAAGTAGAGGGAGAGATTTGTATACCTGAACGGGCTGGTAAGTGCGTCGGTGATGCGATCGAATCAATAGGGGCTGGAGCTCTCTCTCTCTCTCTCTATATATATATATATCTCCCTCTCCCTCTCACACTGAAATGGCACAAATGAGCTCTCCCTTGTCCTCCTAGCTCTTATATCCCTTCCCAAGTGTGGCGTTGATGCCTCCAATCACTCACTTGCCGATCTTAGGCATCACTAGCGAGCTTTTTACCCATTTTGCATGATTTTTGCCCTGTTTTGCCCTGTTTTGAAACAGTAAACCCTACCCTTCTCCGGTTCGATTTCCTAATTCTAAGCTACGCTAAATGCAACAAAAATCGAAGGCAAAAAATGGAAATATATTCTCCATGCTTTCCAATCATCAAACAACCAAAATATCCCAAAATACTTACTTGTTTTGAAGATAAAAAACACCCAAACTTCCTACCTATCTCAAGCTCCGTTTCGGGGATGAATCCCCTACTTCGATGCTCGATATGAGGCGTGCAAGTGCTCAAGCTTGAATCCGTTGGTCCTGGCAATGGAACCAAAATGTGGGAGCTTTCACTCAATTGCCAAGACCCACGGACCGCTTATTGTTTCAAGCGTTCCAAGCGAACTCTAATGGCTCTCTCTCACCTAGCCGACACGCCGTCGATCCTTAGAGTGTAGTGAGCCTACCTTGATGCTTGATCGAGTACCCTCCTCTCTCTTGCACTCGGTAGCTCCACGATCCTTGATGCTAGCTCAAGCATCCTCAAGCCTCCTCCATCTCCAAGCTCCATCCTCCATAGCCGCACGCGCGAGAGAAGAGAAGGGAAGAGAAGAGAAGAAGAGAAGAGGAGGTAGTGAAGAGCTTCACCCACTTGATCCCTCACTCCCACACACTCACTCCCTCACACTCTCACACTTCCTCTCTCAAGAGCACTCACAAGCAAGAAGGAGAGAAGAAGAGAGGAAGAAGAAAACTCATTTTTCCACACACCATAAGAATGAGATTCTCATTCACTTTTCAACTTTATATACAAGACCCTAAATCCCTTTTGGACAGTCATCCCCTTTTTTCCTTTTTTACATGGCCGGTTGTAGCCTAGGCCCTTTTTCCCATTTCCCACCACTCTAATTTTATCCTATTCCCAACTAATGCGTACGATTTGCACAGGAGCGAGCCTGGCGTTCTTTTACAAGGATTCGGGAGTGCTTCCATATTTAATGGTGCGCCTTTTACTCTTTCATTGTCTCGGGGCGACACTGAGACTTTCTGAGGGTCATGCCTGAACATTTAAATTTTTCAGGGTCTGGTTACCGGTCAAGGCTCCTTTTTCTACTTTTATCCTGCGCCTTTTTTGCTATTTCCTTTTTTTCATTTTCCGCTCCTCTGTGCTATGGGAAACATGGTAACACACACATACACACACACACACACACACACACACACTCTCTCTCTCTCTCTCTCATTAGAAATAGCCAATCATTGCCAAGATTGGAGGCATCGAAAAAAATGCCCCCCACCCCCCCTATGGCATTTCATTTTTTGGGTTTTTAGCTCTTTCTTAAGAGCTTTTAAGCTTTTAATCTAATTATCTAGTTCGTGGCTTGTGGCACTTTCACACTACTGTAAGTGGTTTTTCTAGTTTTGAGAAGGCAAACAACATTGGAATTGAGATCCGTCTAGACGGGTGGCTTCGTGACATCAAAATCAACAATCTTGGGCCCTGTCAAGCTCTTTCTGGCTTCTAGATCTAGTAGCTGCTTTACAACCCCAAACCTTACGGGGATTAAATGGGGGGTCAAACGGGCTTGGATTGACGAACGGAGACTTGCGTTGGATTCCTGACGTCAAAATGCATCTAGGAAAAATCCAGTTTGGCCATCCACCACCATTTGATTTTTCATGAAAATTGGCTCTTTGACGCCTCTTGGGCACTACCATTGGACTGTCCGGCTCCGATTTGAGGTTTGGAAATCTCTGGCAGTCCATCTTGGAGTCCCCCACTATCGAAAGTCTCATTTGACGTCTGGAAATCTCTGGAAGTCCATCTTGGAGTCCCCCACTATCGGAAGTCTCATCTGACATGTCGAGAAATTATATAAACTCCCCAATTGTTGCTCGGTGGGTCTTTAAAGCACTTTTGGGACCTTGTCGCTTAAAATCATATTGATTGTCGCCTTCAATGAAGTCAAATTTTTCCTTGAAATTTAAAAATTTTGGCTATTTTTAAGCACTTCTCGACATAAAAAATCATTTGTCAGAGAGGGTTTGTTCTTGTTCTTTCTTCTTCTTTTTTTGGTTTTTTTAAAGAATGATGTGCATTGAGGGAGAAAGAGAGGAAATGAGAGAGGGAGAATAAGAAATGAAAATGAAGAGAGAGAGAGAGAGAGAGAGAGAGAGAGAGAGAGAGAGAGAGAGAGAGAGAGAGAGAGAGAGAGAGAGAGAGAGAGAGAGAGAGAGAGAGAGAGAGAGAGAGAATAAACATGAAAGATAACAAAGAAAGAGAGAAAGAGAGAGAGAGAGAGAGAGAGAGAGAGAGAGAGAGAGAGAGAGAGAGAGGAAGGGAGAGAAAAGAATAAGTGAGAAAACACTAAGGGGTGGAGAGAAACAAAGAGAGGGTTTTTCTTGAGAATGAGGTGCATTGAGGGAGAACGATAGGAAATGAGAGAGGGAGAAGAAGAAAGGAAAATGAAGAGATAACAAGAGAGAGAGAATAAACATGAAAGATAACAAAGAAATGGAGAGAGAGAGAGAGAGAGAGAGAGAGAGAGAGAGAGAGAGAGAGAGAGAGAGAGGAAGTAGAGAGGAGAATGAGTGAGAAAACATAAGGGGGTAGAGAGAAACAAAGAGAGGGGAAACAAAGAAAGAGAGAGAGAGAAAGAAAGAGAAAGGGGAGAGAACAAAAACAAGTTAAGAGAAGAAATCCATTCTCAAACAAATTGAAAAAGAAAAAAGAGAATGAGAACAACAACAAATGATTTGTCGTAACGTAGACAAAATGGAAAACGATGAAGGTCGCGATGTTCAAGATTACGAGGCATATCTTAATCAGCGTATCCCGTGTCCTTGCTCTCAATGCAAGTTGGTAATTAGACGAAAGTGTCTCTTGTCTATAGAACACGTATGACACTTTTGGTGAGTCTTAATCAGAGATCATTGATCAAGCGGTCTCAGACTTTGAGCAAACGGTAAGAAAAGTGTATATCAATCATACATTATATTCGCAAACTAATTGAATATCATATGCAAAAACATTGGATGTGGCCGTAAAATTTACACAGGGAGGTGACGTCTCATCCCAAGGAGGAGTGCACCTATTGTGGCTAGTTAGAAGAGTTCATGGGCGTGCAATGGATGGAGTGCCTGAGCCAATCCACTACTTGGAAGGCACCGATGAAGTCACTACTAGTCTGTACTATCAATACTAGAGGAGACAAGCAACCTTTCAGACTTTCCTACAATCTTGGATCTTGAGATGGAAGCAATGATAGATGTATTCATGCCCATGGATGCTGAGACATTTGATCCACTTATAGAGGAAGCACCTATACCATTATCTGATGGGTGCCAAGTATCTTCCCTGAAGACGCTACTTGCACTCCCAAGTGTGCAGGCAAAATACAGGTGGAGCGATGCGAGTGTGACCGAGTTGTTTAGGTACCTTCTACGTATACTTCGTTGATTTCTTTTCGACACTATTATAAAAAATAATTGTGCTTTTTCAAGCTATTTTATGATTTCTTTTCAGGTTGCTAAAGTATCACATATTATCACTTGGAAATACCATGCATGAGTATTGTAATGATGTGCGACATATTTTATGAAAGCTTGGCATGGACTACAATAGCATTCATGCATGTGTCAATGATTTGTACTATTTCAAGGAGAGTACGAGACTATGGAGACATGTCCAAAGTGTGGTGCTCACACATATTGATAGGACTTGCAAGGGCAAACCATCCCTTAGAAATTTCTTAGAAACTTTCTGCTTATCTCGCGTATATATCACATGTTTCGTACATCAGGCTTGGCGAGCTTGACAACGTGGCATGCATAGAATAGATCCAAAAATGGAGTCCAACGAATATCAATGGATTCATGCATATGGAGCTACATTGACTCTACCTTTTCAAGATTTACATGAGAGCCAAGGAATCTTCTGCTTAGTCTTGCTATGGAAGGAGTGAACCCATTCGGTCTCTGCTCAACTTCTTATAGTGTGTGGCATGTAGTCTTTGTTAACTACAACATCCCACCTTGGCTTTCTATGAAGAAAGGACACTTGATCCTTAGCTTGCTTGTTCTTGGCCACTACAAAGTCAAGAATATGGATGTCTATCTCTGTCCATTAGTTGATGAGCTTAAGATTTTGTGGAAGGAGGGGGTCGCCGTTGATAATATGAGCAAGCGTTGTCATCGTGTTGGGGGTTGAAGGTCTACCACCGGGGTTTAGAGCAGAGGAGGAATGTGGGATTCAAGGTTTGGAGAAGGAGAAAAAATTGGAGTTTGATAAGATTTGGGTTTTAGAAATGACTTAGTTGAAGAAGAAGATATCAATCTTTTTCTTTTTATTTAGCATACATAAATGGAATGAAAGACTTTAACTTGATCACATCAAATGCATATGGGAATAATAAGCCATTACATTAGGGATAATCTCAGATTTAATCCAAATGCATATTCCAAATGCAAGCTCAAATGGTTTCCATTTCATGAACATGAATGGATAACAACTCCAATATATAAGTATTTTGATGGCAGACTCAAACACATTCAAGACATAGATCAAAAGCTCATGAAATGCATTGATAAAGCATAATTTTAACTTCAATCCTGTTTTAAAGTAGTAATTTCCAGCCCATAATCAAGCTCCAAAAGTGTACATAATCCCAAGAATAAACTTCTCTAATCATTCACAAGTGAAGCCCTAATGTTAAGAGGTCAATTTCCTTTATTACAACCACATAGATCACTTGTTTACTCATCAAAATGGACAAGAACAGTGGGCTGCCCTATTTATGACTGGTTTTTTCAGTCCATAATAGCCCATACACCTTCAAAATCCTCCCCTTTGCTTGCCCCAAAGTCACTTAAGTACTTGGGTACAAGACGGGCTTCATTGGACCATGAATAAGGTAAAAGAATGAGAGAAGATGTACATAAGAGCAGGCTGAATACTTTTTCTCAGGTTTTCCCCCTTTTATGGATTGTCATACCATTCATTTTCGTCATACCAAATGGATGGGTAAGAAGAGCTCTCACCTTCCTTGTTTGTATCTCCTCTTTAGCTCTAGTTAGCCTTGAGATTGCATGCTTTCGAGCATGCACCATAGCCCACAGCTCATTCTCCATCTGCCACAGGTATGCAGGCCTGTTTTTTGCGTTGAAAAATGTGGGTTGCATCCTACTCTACTCCCACTTACCATTTTGACCACTTAGGTCACTTACAAGTCATTTTAGTCCATTATTTTAGGTCTCACATGAACCTAGTGGACTTTTGGCACTTTTCTTGATTTCTAACCAAATTTTCCTCTTGAACCAATGTGACTTAGCCTACAAACTGTCAATTGCTTCTAGCTGATCAAGTTGTGGGTTCCCATAGACTTAATTTTTTAATCAATATACGTGGTACAACTGAAAATTGTATGACAAATACAAAAGAACTTATGAAACTAAGTGATATCTAAGTTGGTTGTTGGGTAACAATGACTGAGTTATGTATGAAAATTCCTCATCTAAATCCTAGTAAAGTTCTTCTGTGTTCATAAGAATTCCATGATTTATAATATGAATAATAAACTTTCTGACATTTACCCCCTCCTAACCTGCACATCCTCCGGCATGTGCCATTTCACAAAATTATAGGTTAAGGAGGGTCTTCTTTTGACATATTTTCATCTTCATCCTCTAAGTCTTCTTCATCTTGCTTGTGTTCAAGTAGATGGCTTATATCCAAGTCATCAAGCTCATAAGTAGAAGACTCTCTTTGTTTGAAGAGCTTGATATGTTTACCGGCTATTGGTACCTTGACCATGGTCCCATCCATTTCAGCAAAGTATAAGTAGCATTTTCATGTACTACTTTCACCACATATGGTCCAAACCATTGCTTGGCTAACTTCCTATGAGCACTATATTGATTGTCCAGGCTGCTGTCATAGACAAGTACCCAATCATTCTCTTGAATAGCTCTTGGACGAAGTCGATGATGCTTGTCAAACCTCTTCTTATTCTTCAATCTTGATGCCTTCTTTCAAGCTGCCTTATGCGCAAAATCAACAACTCTTCTATATTTATGCTTTCATCCCAAGGCAAGATACTCCATGTGACAATAGACTCCTCAATAGGCATAATAGGTGGCTGCCCATATATCAGTTCAGCTGGCATATAACCTGTTACTACAGTATGGGTAGTTCTATCAGCCCATAATGTGAATGGAAGCATTCTAGGCCATTCTCTCATCTTTCCTCTACAAGATTTCGCCAATGCTTTGAGAATTGGTTGATGACCTCTTTCACTCTTACCATTGCCTTCAGGATTGTAGGCTGATGTAAGAGATAGCTTGATTCCCAATTGAGCAAAGAAATGGCGAGCCTCATCGGCATCCAATTCTCCTCTATCATCAGTTACTTTGGCAACATAGCCATACTTGCAAAATACTTCTTCAAGTAAAAATCTACAAACGGCTTGAATATACTTTGTTGTCAAAGCTTTTCCTTCCACTTGATTTGTGAGATCTTCTCTAGCAAGTACTAGATATCTCATGTTCCAAATTCCTGTAGGCATGGTTACTAAATCAATAACCCATATATAGTGAATGGATAAAGGAAAGGTAGGTTGAAGCCCATCTCTATGCTTAACCATAGAGTACATTTGACAAACATGACAAGACTCAACAAAATGCTCAATGTCTTTATACATGTTTTGCCACCAAAATTTCTCTTTTATTTTGGCAAAAGTGCCCCATATGCCTCTATGACCAGCCAATAGGCTTTCAAGAAATTCTTGCATGACCTGTCTTTGAGTCTTCTTGTCTCCTAACACACGAACATGCGCCCTTCCTTTCTTTTTCGCATGCCTCCAAAGGTAGCCATCTTTGTGATGGGACCTGAAATGAGCCGCCACTGGCTATGGCACTAGCAGGACCTCATGCTCATGACACACAAACACCCTCATGGCCTCGCAGACCAGGAGCGTCAATCTAATGCTAAAGGACACACTACCCTAAAGCCTTATCTATGCATTTCTGGTTTATAGTCCAATGTTTTCCTTAAACTCCTCAGAGGGAGAACCCTTACACATTGGCAATGCCACGATCACACACATATAGAGGCAACCTCACGGTAGAAACATCGCGGCCCCTGCAACTCTCCTACATCGCAGGGATTGGCCCTTTGATGCGCTGCTAAACATATAACACAAACAAACACAAACTCCACTCTTTTAAATTTCTCGTATTTCCAGGAGATATACCATGTTTCCTCACTTAACAGTCCCCTTAGGAAACCAACCCTCTATCCTACGACCAGGGATAACCTCACACTCTCAATTGTGGGTCAAATTTCTAAGAAGACAATTGCTATGCAGTCCATGAGATTTTTCCTTTGATACCATGAACCATGCATAGTGCATAATGTGAATGGTTTAGTGCACAAACAAAAGAAAGTCAGCATTGTGCATCATGCGAAACCAATCTTTCCACGATTTCCATGCTAACATTTATGTATTGAGGAGAGACACCGAGCCTTACGCTCATGTTGCCTTTTTCTTTATTTTAAAACAATGTCCTATAGGCATGATGCAACACATAAATCAGGTTTTAATTCATATTTTGATGCTCAAACTCCCCTCTCACCCTACCGTTTAATGTTTTGCATTCGTTGATAGGTGAAAGAGCCATTTTATGTGTATTTCTTTATAAAAAAAGCGATAAACACGGATAGAAACATAGAAATGAGGGTGAACCGAGGCTAACCTTGTGCTTTACCTTCATTATACATTGCACAAACACTTATGTAATTTTTTGGAAATTTCTTTTTATCGTTTCCTAATTTTCTCCCATTTAAAACCCAATTTTCACCATTTTTTGGTATTTTCCTCTATTTTCTTCAATAAAAAATGACTAGAAATTAGAATTGATTGTGGGGTGTGGCCCTTAGGTTTTTTGATAGCAAAATTTCAAGTTTATTGATGTTATATCTCATATTTTCCATTTATTTTGCAAAAAACCCCCATTTTACCCCTTAAACGTGTGTTTTACGGGTTTTATACCATTAATTTCAGCCATATCACTTATGATTTTCTGATTTTCAGAGTATACAAACTCATAGGAAACAATGTTATGATGCATAATCAGCCCATGGGAACAACATTTTATCAATCAAATAGCATAAAAACTCATTTCTTCTTCATAAAAATTGATTTACCGCTTAGGCTTTGTGTCTCGGGATCTCGGTTTTGGTACGGGATTGTGGGTCAGCCCTCATTCAATGTCTAGCATCTTCAAAATCAGAAATCTTCATGTCTTCATTGATCCGGAAGCAATCCGGTCTCATCCGGACAAGCTTTCCTTCACCATTCTTCATTTTCCTCTGCATCTTGATCGGTTTCTTGGCCATTTCCCCGTCCGGACTCCAAATCGAGCTCTGAAAAATCCTGGGGGTTCGGCTTGACATCTTGCATTGGTTGTCAACTCTTGACAACCCGCACAACAGTCTGAAAAATTATAAAAAATCAACAAGTGTCACTTAGGCGCCTTTTAAGAGTCGTATTTCACTTGGTACTTAAAATCGTCCTAGCTGGAGCCGCCACCTTTGATGTTAAATATTTTTCCCCTAAATTTTGGATTTTTGGGCAAATTTCAGGACATCCCGAGCTCAAAACTTCGCTCTCATTGGTGACCATGGGATAGGGCGACTCAGCCCGTCGAATCCCACAACGGATCTGCACAAAACAACCAAAGGAAGCATCAAGCTGATACAAAATAGATACATACTAACACATAGCATAGTGCTCACCCTACCCCCTGGAAAAACGAAGGCATGACATCCACAAGGAGTAGGCCTGTCATAATCTGATAGAAGGTCCGAAGCTAGTCACTAACGGATTGCTCCAACACGGCCAAACTAAAAAGAACTGTCAAAGAGGTCGCCCTAAGTAGTGGTCTGAACTACCTTCCTAACTAAGGACAACACAACCAGGAGCTCCTACTAGGCGAGGACTCCTATAGCCTGATCAAGAAGTATTTTCTTTTAGCACATTTCTTCATTTAGGGTTTTTATATTTCATACTCGGGCATGTAAAAAGGAGGGAGCTGAGCGTAGTGACCCAAGGAGAACAAGGCATCGGCCTCAGGTTTTATCTCGGTATCCAAGAACCTACCAAGCCCTCACAAGGCGACACTTAATCCTTTTCTGACGCTCACTTTTATTTTCGCTCCAACCTTCCTTACTTTCTTCTTTTCCAGCAAGATGCCACCCCTAGGAAGACAAGGCATCGGCCCTGGGTCTGACTCGTCCCCAGGAACCTACCAGGCCTCCACTAGGCGATGATCAACTGCTTATAAATTTCTTTCTTTTTCTTTGCTATTTTTATAGGGGTTAGAACTAGTTTTTACACACCTTTATATAGCTTCATTGTCGTTTGGGATATTCAGGGTTTTGTTTCCTTTTATATCATCATCATTTTTTTTCTTCTAGCAGGCTTCTCTAACTGCCTCACAACTAAGAAGAGCTCCTAGAACGGTTGCCTAGCAGGCTAGCAGAACAGGGTCACTAGGACCGAGAGGGCCGATGAAGTTTTGTGGTGAAGTGCTTTATTTCATTAGGCCAAGAGGGCCAGTTTTCTGTTTAGTGCAGGTGCGGTTAATGGTTTTAGTTTTAGTTTTGTGCTAGACAGGTTGGAAGAAAAGCTTGGAAGGAGCCTTTTGTTGCATGGAAGCTTCTCGTGGCCCTATCTAGGTGATATCTCCCCTTTATGAGTACTGTGGTTGTTGTGCTATATGTGTTTGTGTGCTTGTAAGGGATTTTTCTTTTCTTGTTGGGGACCGGAGTTCAAGGCATGAAGTCTCGAGGTTTAGGTTCAGTATGTTTGAGGAAGGTCTAAGTAGTCATTGCCTCCTGTAAAGACAATGTCAGGCATCGAAAGACCTGTTTTAGAAGGGAGTCCTAGTGACCCTGTTCTGCTAGCCTGCTAGGTGGCCGTTCTAGGAGTTCTTGTTAGTTGTGAGGCAGTTAGAGAAACCTGCAGAAGAAAACTAATGATGATAGAAGGAAAAAACCCTGAATATCCCAAAAGAAAATAACTATATACAAAGGTGTGTAAAAAGGGATTCTAATCCCTATAAAAAAAGAAAAGAAAAGAAAGGAAATTCTATGAGCAGTTGATCATCGCCTAGTGAAGGCCTGGTAGGTTCCTGGGGACGAGTCAGACCCAGGGCCGATGCCTTGTCTTCCTAGGGGTGGCATCATGCTGGAAAAAGAAGAAATTAAGGAAGGTTGGAGCGAAAATACAAGTGAGCGTTTGAAAAGGATTAAGTGTCGCCTTGCGAGGCCTTGGTAGGTTCTTGGGTACCGAGACAGGACCTGAGGTTGATGCCCTGTTCTCCTTGGGTCACTACGCTCAGCTCCCTCCTTTTTATATGCCCAAGTATAGAAAATAAAAATCCTAAAAGAAGAAATGTGCTACAAGAAAATATTGCTTGATCAGGCTATAGGAGTCCTTGCCTAGTAGGAGCTCCTGATTGTGTTGTCCTTAGTTAGGTAGGTAGTTCAAACCACCACTTAGGGCAACCTCTTTGACAGTTCTTTTTAGTTTGGTCGTGTTGGAGAAGTTGGTCAGTGACTAGCTTTGGAATGTCTATCAGATTATGCTAGGCCTACTCCTTGTGGATGTCATGCCTTGGTTTTGTCAGGGGGTAGGGTGAGCACTGTGCTGTGTTTAATGCGTATCTACTTTGTATCAGCTTGATGGTTCCTTTGGTTGTTTTGTGCAGATCTGGTATGGGATTCGATGGACTGAGTCGCCCTATCCCGTGGTCTCCAATGAGAGCGGAGTTTTGCTGCCGAGAAGTGCTTAAAAATAGCTAAAAATTACGAATATCAAGGGAAAAATATTCAACGTTGAAGGCGGCGGCTCGGCCTAGGACGATTTTAAGTGTCAAAGTGCTTTAAAGGCGCCCGAGAGACACTTGTTGATTTTTGATAAATTTTCAGACTGTTGAACGGGTTGTCAAGAGTTACTGGCCAATGCGGGATCTCAAGCCGGACGCCCAGGATTTTTCAGAGCTCAATTCGGAGCCCGGACAGGGAAATGGCCAAGAAACCGGTCAAGATTTGAAGAGGTGGACATTAGAGTGGTCAAATAGGTAAGTGACCCTTGGGGCGAAAATTTCATGCCACATGAAATGTTGGCATGAAAAAAAAACGTGATGAGGAAGAAGAAGGCGTGGACAGTATGGCGCGGAAATTTGCGCTTCAGGCTTGAGGGATCATGATGGGTGGCTGCAAATAACCCCCTTGACCGACATTGGGCCTTGATTACTCTCTGCCTGTTGGTCTTATCGCCGTTCTTCGCTCGCGCAATGGTGGCCTCAATGGAAATCTTTGATTTCAGTCTTTCTCTCTCCTCCTCTCTCTCCTCTAGAGGCAGATTCATGTGGGAAGAAGAAGGATCGATGCTTGTCCAACCGAGATGGGATTGCTCCGTGATGCAAGGAAGGGTAGATTGCTGATTCCAGACTGTCATGGACATTAATGGTTGCTAGAAATCAGTCCCAAAACATGGCAAATAAAAACCCGCAATCCACAAAGAACGGTAATATTATTATTTTTACAAAGGGAACTGATGTTTTATGCAATTTGCTTCATGAATATTTGTTCCCATGGGATGATTATGCATTATGTTATTGTTTGCTATGAGTTTGATCAGTTTATGCTTTGAAAATCAGAAAATCATAAGTGTTGACTGAAATTAATGGTATAAAACCCGTAAAACACGCGTTTAAGGGGTAAAATGGGGGTTTTTTGCAAAATAAAGGGGAAACATGAGATATAACATCAATAAAACTTGAAATTTTGCTGTCAAAGAACCTAAGGGCCATAGCCCACAATCAATTTCAATTTCTAGTCATTTTTAATGAAGAAAATAGAGAAAAAAATACCAAAAATGGTGGAAAATTGGTTTTAAATGGGAGAAAATTAGGAAACGATAAAAGAAAAATTCCAGAAAATTACATAAGTGTTTGTGAAATGTATAATGAAGGTAGAGAATAAGGTTAGCCTCGGTTTACCCTCATTTCTATGTTTTTGTTCGTGTTTATTGCTTTCTCTACAAAGAAATACACATAAAATGACTCTTACACCTATCAACGATTGCAAAACATTAAACGGTAGGGTGAGAGGGGAGTTTGAGTGTTAAAGTACAATCTTAAATTTGATTTATGTGTTGTATCATGGCTATAGGACGTTGTTTTTAAAATAAAGGAAAAGACAGCATGAGCGTAAGGCTCGGTGTCTCTCCTCGTTTCAATACATAAACGTTAGCATGGAAATCATGAAAAGATTGGTTTCGCACGATGCACAATGCTGATTTTCTATTGTTTGTGCACTAAACCATTTCATTATGCACTATGCATGGTTCATGGTATCAAAGGAAAATCTCCTAGACTGCATAGCAATTATTTTCTTAGGACTTTGACCCACGATTGAGAGTGTGAGGTTATCCCTTGCCGTAGGGTAGAGGGTCGGTTTCCTAAGGGACTGTGAAGTGAGGAAGCATGGTATATCTCCTGGAAATACGAGAAATATAAAGAGAGGAGTTTGGGTTCGTATGTGTTATATGTCTAGCAGCGCATGAAAGGGCCAATCCCTGAGATGTAGGAGAGCTGCAGTGGGGCTCCGACTATTAGTCGGTGGAGTGCCTCCTATATGCGTGTGACAAGGCTTTATGCCTAAGAACTTTGGGATCTCCCTCTGAGGATTTTTAGGGAAACGTTGGACTATGAACTATAAACGCATGAATTAAGCTTTAGGGCGGTTTGTCCTTCAGCCTTAGATTGACGCTCCTGGTCCGCGAGGCTGTGAGGGTGTTTGTGTGTCATGAGCATGAGGTTCGGCTAGTGCTATAGCCAGTGCCGGCCCATTTTAGGTCCCATCATTCAGTAACATGAGCAAAATGTGGGATCCAAATAAGATAGAAGACATATGCTCCAAGAAATCTTCTCACCTTCGAAACATTTGTGCATATTTCCCGCATTTTGCACACATATGCCCTACCACAAGAAGGCTTTCGGCCATATGGACCACACATATGCCCTACCACAAGAACTTCTTCGACTCCAAAAATAGATTTAGCACATGAAAGAGTAAGATGGACTTCTTCCAATTTAGACAATATTTGAGCACAATCATGAATATGATCAGAAACAAACTTGTGACATCCAAGCTCATTGAGTTCTTCATTCTTCTCATGAACTTCGCATCCTTTGATCGGTACATTATCAAGGAAAGGAAGAGTTAGTTGGGGAATATAATCTCTCAATACTTTATGCATGGCATTCATCATGTGAGCTATTGAATTTGTAGCTCCTTGAGGTAGAGTACACATGCGGACTAAACCAAGAGGCGTCTTCATCGTGGTAATGTCTCGGCTCTCCAAAGCAAGTTGAAATTGGTCATAGCCCGAATATAAATCTCCCATGGAATAAATTGCTCTACCTACAAAAGCCTCAGTAAATTCATAAACAATTGGCCTCAAACCAACATTTCTAATAGTGACTTTATTGACAGGCTGTAAATCTTGTATGAATCGCAAAGATCCATTCTTCTTAGGCATGGTAAACCATCGGTTGGAATATGGACCTGGAATTGGTTTAAGATTCCAAGGAACGTGTGGGACCATGAAAATCACCATTGGTGCCACAACACTTGGATCCACACAGCCAATTTCATGTGGTTGAAATGAAAAAGCTTTTCCATGTTTCTTTAACATCTGCATGAAGATTTGCTTTTCAGTTGGCAAGAGAAAAGAGTGTTCACCAATTTTCAGCTCTTGTAAACTTTCAACTGTAAATTGGTGACCAATATCTTTGGGATCATGAAGGCTTGGCTGTTTGGATGCCCTTTCTGCCAGTCCTTCACTTTTGGGAGGTAGAGGAGTAGCCACCGGCTTGACCTTCTTGTCAATTGTCTTATACTTTTTTTCTACTCTTACCTCATCCTTGTTTGGCTGTCCAAAAGCTTATTGATCTGCAAATTCTTGAATAATGTTATAAATATCCAATGTGCATACCTGTATGGACTAATTTCTAGACTGATTTCTAGCTTGATTTTCTACATGAACAGCTGCATATATTTCAGCCAATGTATCATTATAAATCAACCCATGAAATAGCCCTGAAATTTCTTCATTTTCAGTCAAAACATCAATTTGCTTTAGCTCTTGTTCCACATGACATAAATGCTTTCTTTTAGCCCTATTCATGGCTGAAGACTGTTTATAACAGCCCACACTGTTGGCCGTAAAAATCTGCAAGTCAGCTTTTGGCATAGCCCCCTTTACATGTGGAGGCAAATTTTTATGACATGAAGCACCGCCATAGCCTCCACTTATAGTAGTGCTACCCAAAAACCCTTAAATTCTCGGGCATTAGGAGAATGGATACTCAAAGATACAAGTATTTTGATGGTAGACTCAAATACATTCAAGACGTAGATCAAAAGCTCATGAAATGCATTGATAAAGCATAATTTTAACTTCATTCCTGTTTTAAAACAGTAATTTCCAGCCCATAATCAAGCTCCAAAAGTGTATGTAATCCCAAGAATAAAATCCTCTAATCATTCACAAGTGAAGCCCTGATGTTAACAGGTCAATTTCCTCTATTACAACCACATAGATCACTTGTTTACTCATCAAAATGGACAAGAATAGTGGGCTGCCCTATTTATGACTGGTTTTTTCAGTCCATAATAGCCCATACACCTTTAAAATCCTCCCCTTTGCTTGCCCCAAATTCATTTAAGTACTTGGATACAAGACGGGCTTCATTGGACCATGAATAAGGTAAAATAATGAGAGAAGATGTATATAAGAGCAGGCTGAATAGTTTTTCTCAGGTTTTTTCCCTTTTATGGATTGTCATACCATTCATTTTCGTCATACCAAATGGACGGGTAAGAAGAGCTCTCACCTTCCTTGTTTGTATCTCCTCTTTAGCTCTAGTTAGCCTTGAGATTGCATGCTTTGGAGCATGCACCATAGCCCACAACTCATTCTCCATCTGCCATAGGTATGCAGGCCCGTTTTTTGCACCGAAAAATACGGACTGCATCCTGCTCAGCTCCCATTTATCATTTTGACCACTTAGGTCACTTACAAGTCATTTTAGTCCATTATTTTAGGTCCCACATGAACCTAGTGGACTTTTGGCACTTTTCTTGATTTTTAACCAAATTTTCCTCTTGAACCAATGTGACTTAGCCTGCAAACTGTCAATTACTTCCAGTTGATCAAGTTGTGGGTTCCCATAGACTTAAATTTTTTTATCAATATACATGGTATAACTAAAAATTGTATGACAGATACAAAAGAACTTATGAAACTAAGTGATATCTAAGTTGGTTGTTGGGTAACAATGATTGAGTTATGTATGAAAATTCCTCATATAAATCCTAGTAAAGTTCTTCTGTGTTCATAAGAATTCCATGATTTATATTATGAACAATAAACTTTCTAACAGCGTGATAGTCAACGGTCCGCCAATATACGAGCCATTCTCATGTGGACCATGCATGACTTTTCGAGATTCGGGGAGTGCTTAGGTAAGTCAACTTCTGTTCTCGTTGGTCATATCTATCATAGCTCGTTCAAGTTTGTATTCATCGGATATAGATGTTGGGATAGGTTTGGTTACCTCAAGTTATCATGCATGTCCATCGTGTGGGCCATAGAGACTCTCGAAGGTTACAAACCATAAAGAAGATGGTATATCAAGGACATGCCACTTTCTTGTCGGAGGGTCATGAACTGAGGAAAGGTTTTCATGGATGACCTCCAGTACGAATGAACACCCAAAGTTGGTACGAGTTGAAAATGGTCCACATGGAGTCGCATCCAAACAGAATGCGGTGGTTCTTAGTTTTCTATGAGTTGTTGTATTGGACCTACTTATAGATCAACCACTTGTTGAATCCTATGCATATTTTTAAGAATGTGGGCAGCTTACTATGGGATCACATCATAGGAAAGAGAGACACTGTAAGGGCACGAATGGAATTGAAGGAGGTAGGCAAGATGGAAGCGATAGTCGGCCATAGTTGAGTGTTGATGGTCGTTTGCAACTACCTCATGCTCCTTGGGTTTTGTCCACTAAAGAAGAGTGCATTGTGAAGCAAATTATAAGGTCTATCCACACTCTGACGGGTATGATGCATTCTCTCAATCCGCATTTTCTAAATACGACCAACTACCAGGGCTAAAATCCCATGATTGGCATAAGATATGTCAGATTTTTACTATGAATGGATTGTAAGTGGCTTGCATATTTTGCTATTTAGAGTATAGTCATTGTTCATAATGCTTCTTCATTTGTGACAGTTTGTACTACTAATCACGATCACATGATGCCTTATTCTAGAAATATGCGGAGCAATTTACAAGTTGTCAAATTTAGTGCAATGGATCTCACAAAAGGAGATCAAGACATCCTCTATTGAATATGCAAGGTGGGGAGTAGTGGAAACGGTCTGTTGCTTTAAGAAATACCTATCCACCAGCATGCTCATGATATAAATCCACCTCCTGGTGCATCTTGTAGATGAAGAGAAGATTGGTGGATCTATCCATATGCGATGGATGTTCTTCTTGGAGCAATTCATGAAAACCCTGAAAGGCTTTGTGCGACAACGAGCTCAGCCACCAGAAGGTAGAATGGCTAAAGGTTGGTTGGTGTTTGAGGCGTTAGTGCATATTTCACAGTAGCTACCAACGGTGGATTCAAACAATAGTATGCTATGATCGCTGAAGGATGATGATAGACTAACAAGAGATGTGGTGGTTGGAAATGGGGTAGAAAAAATGATGGATTTTACAATGGAGGAGAAAGTGAATCATTTTTGTATGTTGCACCATTCCTCCATGGAGACATGGCTCACTAGGTACGAGCAAGTGAGGAAAGATGGGGAAGAAGTGCGATCCGAATTTCGATGTAGTATGCACCATCGACCAATTTGATATCCCAAGGGCATGGAGGAGATGCCGTTGTTTATGTCTATGCAATGGTTAGATGGAGCTTTGATCATAGCCTCTTGCGAAGGGGTGGAGGTCTCTAATGAGGAGTGGGAATTCTTGAAGAGATGTAGTCCAAAGGTGACCACATGTTTTATAAGTTGTCGTATCTAGATTTTATATGTGACAACTAATTAACCATTTCAATGTACAATACAAAATATACAATGCAGCTTGGTTGCGTGGACAACATTTCCACGTGGAATGATTGACAAAATGTGATCCACAATGGATTGCGGTGTCATGGGCAAAGTTCGAGCAAGAGAGCCAATGGTGAGCCACAGTTCTAAACACCATTATAGATGAGATGGAGGATTTTTGGAACTTGCAAAGTATTATCACGGTGGATTACCGTAGCTTCTCCATGATCTTGTTCGATATGCAGTGGTTGAAAGTAATATTGGAAGGAGCTGGGCCAACTGTTTAACGAGGTCCATCTGGATTTCTCGAAATAGATTTCGAAAAAAGATGGACGGATTTGTGCGACATGTTTGTCTTGCCGGCCCATTGTGAATAGGTACATAAACTCATATTTTTAAAATTTTCATTATGACATGGTATATGTAATAAATGCTAAATCTCTCTTGTATGTGATTTTGAACATGTAATGTTCTATCCAAACCCCCAACAACCTCGATGGTGGTATGTTGTGCCTCCAGCTCCTCGAAGTGCGAGAGTATATAATGAAAGCAATGTTCTCAGTGTAGATGAGGACAATATGCAGATAGAGGGGTCAATATTGCAAGGGGTGGAGGCCACCCAAAGCTTGGAGCATGTAGAGGAGGTAGAATCAAGTAACAATGATGGAAATATAGGAGGCCAAGAATTCTTTGAGAACGAGGTGGACTCATCCTTTTGTGGTGACCTTTCTATTGACCTTCTAGTATATGCGGAGTTGTGTTAGGAGATTGACATGGGACCATAGGCTATGTTATACTTGTAGCATCCATCTATTCAATTCATTGATGGATCGCTTATAAGGATACTCTAGAATACACATTTTAAGTAATATTATTTTTTTCAGAGTTATATTATCGTGCTTGCTTGAATCTTTATATTGATTATGCTAATGTCAATTTTTATCTGTGCAAGTGACCTTTGTGGATATTTGGACAGTATGATGAGTCGAGGGATGAGTGGTGAGGAGCTGTAGAAGATCTTCATATATATGTCTCCAGATCAGATGGCTCAATTCAGAGATATAGCGGTTGTCTTGAACATCATCACGCCCTTTTATTAGATCTACTTTGACACGCTCTGATGCTTTGGTTTCCAATAGATGAGGTCGTCACTCCAAACTTGGGTTGGACGGAGGGAGTGGTTCTAGGGGATGCTGCAGAGACGTGGATGCAGTGAGCCTGCGGTCGGCTCGAGATACAAGTGCTACTCGCTCTCGTGCAGGTTTGAAAGATGGTGGCTTAGGTGGTTGTTGTGGGGGTACTGATACAGTGTCTCAGTCTCATCGTTTTGTTAGAGTTGTGTTACCTATAGGATTTGTTACACCTGTTGGGATGTCTACTCCAGTCACTCGAGCTTTTGCTCAGCCATCTGTAGGTGGTACCCCTATGGGTGCTACTCTGAGAGATACCACCCCCGTGGGTACACCAAATGTACAAGGGTCTCCTAGATATGCCTAGGAGTGCGGTCACACTTGGGAGAGGACACATCTTAGACATACACTAGAGGGGTATGGATACCTTGTAGATGATAGGACATGAGCTGTTATCATGAATGATGAGGGGAGGAGGGTGATGGCTCATATGAGAGAGTTGTGCCAACAAGTTTTTTGACACAACATCTTGGCTCATTGGAAGAATATACTAGAGGGGATTAAGGACTACATAGTAGCATCCTTGCATGAGGAGTTTTTGGTACCCACCGCGACAGGTAGGTTTTTCACAGGGGCTGAAAGATGGAGTGCATGTGTACGTACATGTCACACATGTGATCCAATGCACGTAAGATACTTAAGAGTGGGGACTCAAAGCTTGAGTGGCTAGATACAAATGATTGGTGCTGATGTAGAGAGGAGGCTATAGATTCTCCAGGACATTGGAGATAGCAGTGCAAGGCAACGAGGGCATGACTAGAGGTAGGAGTGGTCCATCATCTTGGCAGTGGTGGCCAGAGGACTTATCTGGAGGACTTTGTAAGTTTATCTTCTGTTCTTCTCGTTTTGTTTTTTACAATATCATTTGTACTGACAATTATGTTTCTAGCAGTTATATTTTGTTCTCTTTGCAATACTCCATTACAAACTACGATCCCATTGGCCTAGCGACTTGATATACAGAGAGACATGGTCTCACTGCATTGATCGATAGATTGTATGCATGCGGTAGCCCAGTAAGTCACTCATATTTTTTGTCCGTAGTTACTATTTTTAATTAAAATGCATTATTATATGGTGGACTAATGTGTACTTATTTCTTTTTTTGTAGAGTCCATTCGATGCTCCTTTGCATCGGATGAGCTTTCGGATGGCGATGATCTATAGCTCACGCTTGGATTCGTGGAGCGCACATCCTCTTCTTTTTTGGTTTTAAGTTATTATCATCCGTTGTATCTTGCCATGATTCCATGAGCACTTTCATTAGGCGATCTTGTATTTATTTTATGTATCAGTCTTGTGGATTCAAGTACACTTTGCCTTCATTTTGACGACCATTGTACACTTTACATGTAATTCATTTGTAGAATGTAAATACAATACATAGTGCTGGCTAGCCTGTCATAAAATTTTTTAAATCTGTAACCATTGCTATTAGCATCGCAAATTTTCTGCACGCGTCACTATTAGTGTCATAAATCCATCGCTATTTGTGTCGTTATTGACGTCACATTATTGGCATCAATAACGATGCAGATAGTGATGCTAATAGCAATGCCAATAGTTCTATAGAGAACGCTAATACTGATGTGTTTAGTGACGACAAGGGTAAATTTTTTGGTGATCATTTTTGTCGCTTTAAACATCGGTATGAGGCATGTATCTTGTAGTGTACCCTTCAATTTTCAGACTTTGTCCTAGAAGTTCCAATACTAGTTGGGGAATGGATCTTAGAGAGAATAATACCTTTGAGAAAGAAAATATTCTTAAAAGGTCTTTTTTCTAAAATGAACTATTAAGAAGGAATTACTTATCTGTTTTTGTGTCGTAAATTAAGGGCGTTGTCACACGAAAATACTCGTGAGACTTCGTGAATGTCGCTCACCGCAGGGACGCTTTGTGAGATAGAAACAAACGATCATGAAGAGTATAGAATTTGAGAGTACTCAATTCATGGAAAATTCATGGAGCAAAAAGAATGCTTGAATTTCATATTCTATTGATAACATATATAGGCATAAGAGAGAAGTGGGAAATCAAGGCTTTCAATCATAACATATGTGTTCATACATTGAATTCAGCTATATGACTCTTTGAGGTCAAATGTTTGACTCCCTCCTTGTCAAAATATTTGCCATGTATTAATCTCATTTACACGTAATTTGAAATGATGTTCTCTCTTTAGTTTCCTGTAAGAAGCTACGGGATTCTCTTGCCTCATACGCTTTGTTTGTAATACATGAAAAGGCATCAACTTTCATAGCAGACCACTTTATATTAGGAGTAGATAGAATAGTGTTTTCTAATGGAGTAATAAGGATGTCTTGACTATCTGATTGGGGAGCACGTCTACCGTTGATTAGGACAGGGTGTAGGGCATCAGTGTTGGAGGGGAGGCTCCTCCTCTCAAAGAAGCCAACAACCTTGCATCATGTGAGGTCTGAGAGAAAGAGAAGATGGTGATGAAACAGAGCTCATGGTCACACCCCTTCAACAACTTCTTTCCTTTTGTATTGTTGTCCGGAGTTCACCATCTTCTTCATACTTTGCAAATCCGTGTTTTGAAGCTGTTGATGTCATCTCCTTCGTCGCCTTCGACTTTAGGTTCTTCTACTTCCTTCCATCCTCATAACTGCAGCTACTTTGTCATTGTCCTTCATATTCAGAGCTCGTGTTTCCCAGTCCGTCATCTCTATCATCTTCACATCTTTATATGCAGGACATCGACTGTAGCTTCCTATTTGGCATCCTTCCTTGTCTTCATGGAGGTGGCAGAAGCTTGGTGGCAACGGCCAAGGGATTGGCAGAGTAGGGCACTGGTGGGGAGATTGTGGAGATAGCGGCTTGGTGGTGCAGACTCTGTGGTGATGGCCAATAGGTGCCCGGGGCTTAGCATTGCTGATCCTTCTTCCAACAGATTCCTCTTGCCTTCGTCATCTCCATATCCTACATTGTTGTCCACTTCGCTGCAGCCTCCTCATCTTCTTCACCTTCAACGTGCCTTTTTTTTTCTCTACAACTCCATTGAATGTCTTCCTTCTTATACTTCTTCGCAGCTCACAAAAGCTTGATGCTTTTGTAAGTGTTAAAAAAACTTCATGATGTTTTTATTCCAAAAGTTCTTTATTGATGGCCTCATCGCGTCAAAAAGCTTCAGAAAGCTTTATTCACCGATACCTTGCTATGACATCATTGTTGACTCCTTACTTTGTACTTTGTTTTTGTCTGCAAGTCATTTCTTCCTTCCCTCAAATCTCAACCTTGCCTTTTGTGAAAAGGTTTAAATCACAAGCAAATAACTGGCTATCCACAATGTCTATTATGAGGATAGACTTTATAGTATTTCAAACATAAACAAGGTCACCTCTTGTGTGATATCAAAGCCTATTCATTGGCATTTTTCTTTAGTACTTTATCCTCAATGCTATCTTTGGAAAATGATAGAATCTTACAAGAAAATCATATGAAGGTTAAGAAGTTGTTTTGAGAGAGAAGAACTTTGTGTGGCCTCATTTGAATGAATACTAAACGTAGCAATGTTTTAATCAATATTTCAACCTCTCCGTTCGCAATAGACTTGAATGAAGCATTGCTATGCCTTTCTTTACATAACTGATTCTTCTCATCAGCAACTCATAAACAACAAGATACAATCCAACATAACACTAGACATTTTAGTCTTTTTGTTGATGTCAAATGTCATGATCCTCAATGTCCTTGAGTCTTCAAGATGGAATCCTTCGTATGAGGTTTTTTTTCCCATGCATTGTGCCCTATCAAAAATATGTTTTGGACAAGAACGTCATGCCCAATCATCCATGTAGTTTGCAAATTAGGTGCAATGCAATCAATTAAGTGATGCTTTCATGTAAAATTTAAGAATGCATTTTAAAAAAAATTGTGCCTAGCCCAACTATATGTGATCGTACTTCATGCAGATGCAAACACAAAAGAAACACACAATGGAAAATAAACTCATAATGATGCTGACTTAAAAAGTCCAAAATCTTGGTAGAAAACTTCTACCCTTAGATTGGCACTGGTAGACGTACAACGTCTCCACATCCGCCCCTCCAAACTTGCACATCCTCCAGATGGGCCACAGCTACCCACATCCTCATCACCACCAAGCTCGATGGTTAATGAAATCTCTTCATCTTCCACAAAAGTATCTTCAATGTCCACATCTTCATCTTCATTATCTCTTGACTCAAGCCCATCATAAATCGCATCATCCAATTGCTCGATTGCATAGGCTATAGCATCTCTTATTTTGAAGAGTTTGATTCTCTTCCATGCAATTGGAATCTACAAGGCCATACCATCAAGTTTTGCCAAAGAATATGTAGCATTGTCATGGACATACTGCACTAAATAAGGCCCAAACCATCGTTTGGAAACCTTGCGCATAGCACTATACTGGTTGTCTAGACTACCGTCATAGTCCAACACCCAATCTCCCTCTTTTATCTCTTTAGGCCTCAATCTGTGTTTGTTATCAAAGTGGTCTTTGTTGCAAATTCTGGCCTCTTTAAGCTTTTGAATTACTCTCTCAATATCTTCGGGTCTTCTCCCAAACTGACAAATATGAATAGTCAAAAGATATTTTCTAGACATCTCTTCTTGCTGCCATGGTAATTCACTCTAAGTAAGCATGCAAATCTCTGTAGGCATGAGTGGCTTCTGTCCTTACATTAACTCAGCTAGCATATAACATGTAGTCACACTATGAGTAGTGCGATTAGCCCATAAGGTGTTAGATATGATCAATGCCCCACCCTCATTAGGTGCTACCAATGATCCATGGTGCTCAAAGTTGTAAGGCCCCCATTATGAGGAGAAGCCAAATGTGAGCCCGAGCATTGGTTGAGTCCTGACTTGTATATCAGATGAGGTCTATGTGATCGGATGGCCAAAAAGGTAACCATTGTGGGTCTAATCTTTGGGTTAGACAGAGTGGTTAAGCTGGTAGCAACTCGAGGCGCATTGCATCGAGTTGCGGGGTAAGGGAGTTAAAAGGGGCCCCTATTTTGGGGTCCGGGGGCTGCGAAAGTGGCCCTGGATGGGGGGTCCCAAGGGGGCCAGCGGCCCCCCTGGTGGGGGTTTGGGGGCAGCGCCCCCGACCTGATGGTAAAGGGAATATTCCTTGGCCGACTAGTGGAGGCTCATATGGTAGGTCGGGGACCTAACGACCTTCGCGGGCTATAAAAGATAAACCCCTTCATAGCCATCGATCATTCATCTTTCACCCAGTCAGAGTTATTGTTCCAGCTAGCCTTAAGCTCTTCACCTATCTTCTGTCTAGATCGCCATCTAAGCTTCACACAGTGGAAGTGCACGGGTGGACAGAGCCATCTTTGTATCAGTTGTTTGGAGCTAAAGAATTTACTGATTCTCCTCTTATCTGTTGTGTACTCTCTATCTCTTTCTCAGATTCTGTTCGCTGCACTGTGTAATTTTTACATAAGGCATAAGGCAACAATCTAGGCTTTCACAATTGGCCAAGACTTTCACAATTGGCAGATGGCCTCTTTTTCTCTTCCCGTTGCCTTTTGGATTATATGCCAAAGTCAATGCAAGTTTAATGCCAAGGTGGGAGAAAAATTCTATAGCCTCATCAGCATCAAACTCACCTCTATCTACAATAACTTTCCCAATACATCCATACCTGCAAAAAAATCCTCCAACAAAAACTTACAAACCACTGAAGTAGAATTTGTTTGTAATGCTCTTCCTTCCACTTGGTTTGTGAGATCTTCTCCTGCCAAAACAATATAGTGCATTTGCCATAAACCAACAAGCATAGTAATCAAATCAAGAACCCACTTGTAATGAATACATAGGGGGTAGGTAGAATGAAGCTCATCTCTATGCCTCACTGAAGAGAACAACTGACAATCAGGGCATGTCTCAACAAATTGTGAGATATCTTTGTACATTCCTTTCCATCAATAACACTATTTGATCTTCTCATAGGTCACCCAAACAGCTTGATGCCCATCCCAAAGACTTTCATGGAATTCTTTCATGATACGCACATGTGAAGCTCTATCACAAACAACTCTCAATGGCTGTCCTCCTCGCTTTCGTGGATGCTTCCAAAGTAGCCCACTTTGCAAGAAGAAACTATAAGCTTTTCTTCAAATTTTCTTGAAATCCACATCAGTCCATCCATCTTGTTTAGACATTGTGCTCAAATAAGGACCAATCTGCAAATACTCTTCTGTATACAAAGAATCATCAAAGCTTTCCAAAGCAGACACATGAAAAATATGTTCAGCATGTATGGCTAAAAGATCAGCCCCATCATCAATGCAAGAAAAATCCATATCTTCATACCTTGCTCGTGAAAGTATATCGGCTACTAGGTTGTCTTTACCTGCTATGTGCATGAACTCAAGGTTTATGGATTTTATGTACCCAATCCACCTAAGCATGGAAATATCCGGAGTAGAACAACTCATAATCATACCTAAAAGAGGCAAACAATCAGTTTCAACCACTAGAGCAGCTCCAATGAAATACTCTCTATCATTCTTGAGAGCCGTGACAACTCCCAAGAGCTCACTCTTAATTTGTGGATACCTTCGTCGTCGCTCATTTAGGACTTTTTCCCCAAACCGAATAGCATACCTCTTCCCATCTGCATCATCTTGGCCAATAGCCTATCCAATGCCAATAGGACTACTATCAACAGTAAGCACAATAGGTCTTCCACACTCATAATCTTCCTTTCGAAGAGTTGGAGCAGCTCTCAATATTTTCTTCAATTTTTGCATGGCTTTAGTATGTTTCATCTCCCAAGAAAAAGATTGCACTTTTCTCAAGAGAGCTGATAAAGATCATTTGCAACTGTAAGTGTTCGCCTGTTCGCTTCCAGGACACGTCTTAGCAACCCATCCGAAAGAGGGTCTAGAAGGCTCCGCTCGGCACTCCCATGGAATGTTATGGGTTTTGCGATCTAGGACTTCCTGAATTTGCCACATAGCGAAAGTATTCGGGCCGTTCCCACTTAGGACTGACCTGAATCAGGGTTTCCTCTTGTGGTCAAATTCTTAGAGAGTAGCTAGTGTCGAACCCCAAGCGAACTACTTTATGCAAAAACCTCAGGGTGGAAGCGGATTCATGCTGCACTTGGTTCAAGGAGAATGGGAAACGAGAGGGATGCAAAGCCCGACCTCTCTGCCCATAAGGCATAGTCCCATTCTGTTCCCCTAAAACAACATAAATCGGGATTCTAGCAACCTGAACTCTAGGTCAACATTGCCCGATGTACATTCCCTTAACTTGCAAAGTTCCCTGCTATCAATTCCATTTGAGAAAAGTTCCCAGCCCACCGGGACCACCCATCTGTAGGACGGACCCATGGCCACATCCACCGCAGTTTCCTTAGGGTTGCTTTAGTTGTCTAATTAACTACCACATTTAATTAGACACACAAAAAACAGCTTCCTTAATTAGCTAGTTAGACAGTGGTTCCTTCATGTAATCTTAGCACTTGACATAAAAAAATCAGTGCCAAACAAGTTCCTTTTCAACAGGTTATCTTACTTATCTTTGGAATACATCCATAAAATCCAACCTGTAGGCTAATCCATAATCCGCATGAAGGCAATCCATAATCCGCCCGAAGGCTATCCAGCAATCCACAGGGATTACTAATCCAAGATTCTGCCCGTAGACTAGTATGCGAACCTCGAGATCCAATCCTGAGTCATGTTGGCCTCTTATGCAGGGCCCGGAAGGCAAGGGATTTACGGCTAGAGCCCCCTGGAACCCAAGCGCCCTCTTGCTCCAAGTAGTGCCCAACAGAGAGACCTCTCGCGGCGGGTTCAGTCCACATTCCCGGCGTGGCTAACAACCCCCTTGGTTAGGGTCAGGCAGACAGTCGGGGGTAACTAATGCTGCCTCTCCCTTCAAGCCTTCAACTTGAAGCATTAATTAACTTTTCATCTTTTAGTTCCTTGAGAAAACAATGCAAATAGTGCTCCTAAACTGCTACAAGCACAATCAATCCAGTGGTCATTTATTTGGCCAACTGCTAAGGAGTGAATCCTTATCTCCAAATGCATCTAGCATTTGATCTGGGATCAATTGCGACTTGGCAAGGTCCCCAAAGGGTTTTGTTGTTTGTGTACCCTTGTGTCCTTGGGTTGGGGCCATACCTTGTTAACCCAACTTAACCAACACCTTATGTTTCATAAATTAACAGTAAATCCTGGCGACCCTATTGCTCTGACTTGACAGATCCTTTGCTTCCAAGCAAATATCTAACTTCCCTTAACTTGGCAAATTAGCCCAAGAAAGGTGATGTAGCAGGATGTTTACTCATCCTCTTGCAAGTTAGACTTGTGCTAAAACCTGCCAACCTCATTCCAAGAAATGGCAACCTATCTTGTGATTAAACCACAAGGCCATGTGACGTTGCAACTTGGGGTTTAGACAAGACACAAGGTTTGGGGTGTCTTCTTACCATCCCAACCCTAATTGTACTAGGCCGACACAGTCCTAGGGTTTCCAAACTCAATTTGAGTTTTAGCATTAGGTCGAACGATCCTTAGGGTAGAAACCCTAGATCATTGTTTGCATGAGCATCCAATTGACCCAAGCATTCCGTGAATGTGGGTAGGACCTTTGGGTTTGAGGGCTTCGACTTGGCGTCCAAGTACGATACTATGCCGCATTTCTGATGTGCCAAGCCTTAGCTAGTACTTGATGTGTTTATCGTATCGACTAGTTATGCCTATACGAATCCCTAACGGTTATAATATTACGAGTGATTTAGCTAAGTTGAATCTACATGACTTGCGACAAGAACGAGCCTTTTGTAGAGATGCTAACCTTGTTCCAAAGGTGTAACATATGCTAGATACCACATTTCGTGCAAGTATACGATTTGTTACATCTATGTTTTATAAGGTATGCAATAACCCTTTACTAAAGTCACGACGAATGATAACTTGCATGAAGCCTACTAGGGTTTACATCAAAGAATCATGCCTACAACCCTATTGTCTAGCTTTAGAATTTCATGCTTTGATAAGCCATGCAATCTTTTCTAAATGCAACTCGATGAAATGAAATTTACAAATATGTAACATTCAACCCTTAGATACGACATCGTAAATGAAGTTCATGCAAAACTAAGGCTAGTGTTTACTTAATCCATTTCCAAGCATCTTTTGCATGCAACTTGCAATGTCCATTGTTTCATTTTCATGCCGTGCAACAGACGTTAACAATTCTTTCCATGCGAGTCATAACAGGAAAGTTATTGACTAAATGCAAGATACTATTTTCCTTCATGGCCAATGCACTTAACAATTTGCTCTATAACCCTAGGCAATATGAGTTTTAGACTTCCACTTTGAAAATGCACGACAAGGAAATTTGCGACTAAGTTCATAGGGCGAGTAAGATTTACATTCATAACTTTGGAGATGCAAACGATCCAATTGCATGATATGCACCAATCCTTATCTATCGTTCAAAGAGATAATTTATCAAATGTACTTTTATCACTACCACATGAATTAATGATAAGTGTAAATTGCATTCTCCCTATGGAATTAAGCATGTTCAAAGCATTTCTTATACGTGGGATTAAATTTGAAAAACTTGGGCTTGTGGATCCGTGGGGATGTCTACGTGTATGTTCGGGGAGGAACCTCCCGCGGGTGCCCCTTTTTGCGTCTTCTTGGGAGCTATCGTTATGCAGCATACTTTTGTTGCAGTGGCTTCCCTCAAGTTATACGCGCATCCCGAAGACTTACGATCTATGAATTGTCTCTCCTACATGGGATTCAGGCCTTTTGAAGCTTGGATCTTGAACCCTGGGAATGAGATGTATGCACAAGCCCTAAGGAGGTTGGGATTTTTTTCCCTCGAGGTCAATCCATGTGCACAAGGCTTAAGGCCTTGCCTTTAGAAGCTTCTAAAGAGCTTTTGAATCACGTGGAAGAAAAGGCAATGATTGAAAGGATTATGGCGACGGGGATGAAGGGAGGATTATGGTGTTGATGGAGAGGACGATCGTGGCGGCTTGGCGGACTAGTGCAGCAAGGTGACGTTTTTCAGAGGCAGGCGGTGGCCTTATTCCTAACACGGCCACGTTCATTTTCTCCTCCCTTCGATTCTCCTCAGCACCCCAGCCTTCCTTGTCTTTTGTGCTTTTAATCCTCCTTGTTGAGATGACAATCTTAGCACATGCGGACATTAATGATGGACCGCCTGGTTAGATGGATACACACATTTACACAGCACGTCGGTGGTCATTATGACTCTCACATGGCGACTGACTCATTACTTATTATATTCAGGTTGTTACACCTATTTACAGCTAGCATAGTTATAGCGCCAGTAGACTAGTGTAGTCGGTTATGCATTGTTTGACTTAGTAGGCCACTTTCCTTTATGTTGCATCTTATCTATACTTTGTGTATATTGTAAAGTGTGTGGAAAAAGAAGAAGAAACCAGCAAGAAAACGTTTTGGCCTCCATCTCTCTTCTTGTCTCTTGAGTGAGCTTCTCCTTGGGCATTCTGTGTGTGTTCTATGCAGCATCTTGAGCAAGTGCCCCCACCATGCGATTCTTGACATGGTATCAGAGCGGCACCATTGATTGAGGCTGGTTTTAAAGGCTAAAGCAAAGGAGAGGAGTAAAGGATTCGAGCAAGCAAGCAACGGATAAGAAGCTCTTCCATTCTCTACTTCTTCTCTTGGACAGTGCCTGTGGAGGCACCAGAAGCAGGGCAGAGCAAAAATCTCAAATTGTAGTGAGATTTGGTGTACTGCTATTTTGGCCATCCGAGGTTATTTCAGGCCTCGTTTTAGACACACAAGGTTGAGGACAACAGTTTGAGGTATCCTGCAATTTCAGCTGTGTCTACCGTATACAGGTGCACAGGTTACAAATTTCAAATCTGTAAGTTTAAAGGTGTTTAGCAGCGAATAAACACAAGTTTGATCTGCAAACTGGTTGCAGATTACATGTATTGTTGAGCAGACAGTGAAAAAGATTGCCTAGTGTATTGCTATGTACTATAGGTCGAGGGTTGCAGAAGATTTGCTTGCTGTTTGGTATTAGTTTTGTGATAATGGTAGAGAATAGTGGAAACCCCATCATTGAGAAGCTCGACAAGAACAACTACCCTTCATGGAAGTTCCATGTCACGAACTTCCTTATTGGAAAAGGCCTCTACGAGTTTGTTTTAGGTGAAGAAAAGGAGCCAGAGGTGAGTGATCCTCCAACTACAGGTGAGTGAGGAATGGAATGCAAAAGACAAGAAGGTCATGTATTGGTTATCTGTAGTAATTTGACAATAATATGCTGGGACATATTAGAAATACAGAGAATTCATATGCAGCTTGGACCATACTTGAAAGTATGTTTTCCGTAAATACAAAGGCACGAAAGATTCAACTCAAGCAAGAGTTGAATACATTGAAGAAAGGAAAGATGTCTATCAATGAGTATGCATTGAAGGTAAGGAGCATTGCAGATGCCTTGGCAGCGATTGATGCAATGCCCGATGATGATGATTTGCTGTTGTCTACCTTGGGTGGACTTAACAATGAAAAGGCTTGGAAGTCTTTTGTAACTTCCGTATATATCAGAAAGCCATTTCCAGATTTCGATGAGTTGGTCTCCCTTATGATCACTGAAGAGATCAACATGCAGAGTGAGACATCTAAAAAAAGTGGTGAACAGGTCTAAGCTTTCTACTCCAGTTCAGGAAAGGGACATGGTAGGTTCTCTTCAAGAGGCCGTGGTACAGGATGTGGTAGTGACAACCAGCAAAACAGATTGAATCATCAAATTGGCCATATGCAGGTTTCAAGAGGTCGTGGTAACTTTAGAGGCAGGGGGAGCTTTAGAGAAAGAGGTGAATGGCAGAACAGAGGTTCTAACAACTTTGGTATTGTGTGTCACTACTGTGGCAAAACAAGTCATATTGTAGCCCAATGTTATGCTAAGAAAGATAATATTCGCAGTAGTAAGTTGGAGCAAGGAAACTTTGCATCGTCTTCACGATAGAATGAAGACAAAAATAAACGTCTGTTTGTTATACAGCATATGCTGAATGCTGTTACAGGAAAGGGAACACATGATGATGTTTGGTATGTTGATTCAGGTGCATCCAATCATATGACTAGCCATGCAGAATGGTTTGGAGAGATGTAGAATTTGCAAAATGTAGGTTATGTGCAGACGGGTGATGATTCATGCCACCCAATTTCACACATTGGAAAAGTTCCCTTGTCCTTGTATGATAGTAAGACAAAGAGTCTTTTAGATATATTACATGTGCCATCTATTACAAAGAACTTGGTGTCAGTCGCTCAGATGGTAGAGCAAGGGCTGCAAGTCAGATTTAATGCAAAGAGCTGCTTTGTAGAAGACTTCAATGACAAGTGCAGGTTGGTTGCAAAGGGAAGTACAGTTGGATGTATGTTTACTCTAGATGTTGGAATTCCTACTATGAATGCTGCTATATATGCTAAAGGAAAAGGTGTTGTTGCAGATATTGAAATTTGGCACAAACGCATTGGACATGCAAATGTACAAAGACTGAAATTAATGCAGTCCAAAGGGTTGGTTACAAGTTTGCCTACATTTAGAGTTGCAGAATTTCATAAGATATGCGAAACATATCAGTTTGGTAAGCATGCAAGACAACCCTTTTCACATGATAGAGATGTAAGCAAAAATATCCTTGATGTTGTGCATACAGATATTTGGGGGCCTACACAAAATGTATCTCTTGGAGGCAGTTCATACTTTGTCACATTCATTGATGATTGTTCTAGAAAGCTGTGGGTATATTTTATGAAGGAAAAGAGTGAAGCGTTTGAGCACTTTAGAACTTTTAAGGCTGCAGTTTAAAGAGAAACATGCTTGAAAGTAAAGTGCTTGAGGTCAGATGGAGGGGGAGAGTACCTCTTGAATGAGTTAAGTGATTTTCTGAGGTCTCATGGGATAAAGAGACAGTTCACATGCTGGTATACCCCACAGCAAAATGGTGTTGCATAAAGAAAAAATAGGCATATTGCAGAAGTTGCACAGGCATTAATGGTTGAAAAGAATACGCCCAAACATTTTTGCTGTGAGGCTGTCCATACCGCTGTCTACATTATGAATAGAACTCCCACAGCTACAGTTCATGGGATGATTCCTAAAGAATGCTTTACTGGCAAGAAGCCTGATGTATCGCACTTGAAGGTATTTGGCTGTGTTGCATATGTTCATGTGCCAGATGAGCTACGGAAGAAGCTTGATGCAAAGGCAAAAAAATGTGTTTTTATTGGATACTCTTTAGAGCAGAAAGGGTATCGCTGTTATAACCTTGTCACATGTAAGTTCAGAGTGAGTAGGGATGTCATCTTTGATGAAATGAGTAGTTGGTATGCATCTAGTGGTGATGCATTGGATGATGATGATGATCATGACACTCATGTGCAGGTTGAAAAGCAAGAATCACGGACTCTTAGTGGACCAGAGACATCATCTGGTAGTCCTTGGTCTGGGAGACTAAGGAGTAGCTCTACATCTTCAGGTGCATCTAGTAGCACTACATGTAAAGACAAAGGAAAGAATAAAGCGTCAGATGGCATTGATGCACTTCTTGATGGAGACTCCAGTAGCTCAGAGAGCTTGGATGATGAGCTTGGTATTCCTTCTATCAAAACACCAGGTGTACAGAGAACTCATAGTAATGTAAAGGCTCCATTGAGTGATCCAGTGGTACACAGATCTAGCAGGGTTAGATATCCCATTAAAAGATTTGGTTTTGAAGGTTATGTAGCTCACCATTATGCTTATATGGTGAAACTAGTTGAGGATGTTGAGCCCACTTGCTTTGAGGATGCTCTTGGTCATACTCATTGGGATGTAGCAATGAATGAGGAGATGGCTGCATTAGTGGCCAATAAGACTTGGGATCTAGTATCATTGCCAAAGGGTAAGAAAGCTATTGGATGTAAGTGGGTTTATAAGATTAAGCACAATGCAAATGGTTATATTAACAGGTACAAAGCTAGGCTGATTGCAAAAGACTATGCCCAGACATATGGCATAGATTATGAAGAAACCTTCAGTCCAGTTGCTAGGATGGCAATTGTTAGATGTGTGATTGCTTTGGCAGCAACCACAGGTTGGAGGTTGTAGCAAATGGAAGTGAAGAATGCCTTCTTGCATGGTGATTTGCAGGAAGAAGTGTATATGGATCAGCCAGCAGGTTATGAAGATTTTGAGCATTCCACGTATGTGTGCAGGTTGAAGAAGGCGCTCTATGGGCTTTTATGTTTCTGATGCTGATCACTCACTTTATATGAGAAAGGGAGATGCATGTTTAGTCATCATAGTCATCTATGTGGATGACTTGATTATTACAGGTGATAATGATAGTGGGATTGCTGAAGTCAAGGACTTTTTGATGAAGAAGATTGAGATGAATGATTTAGGTGAGCTAAGGTACTTCCTTGGCATTGAGGTGATCAGATGTGATGATGGTATATGGCTGTCCCAAAGACAGTATGGCTTGGATATGTTGTCCAAGTATGGTATGACATTATGCAAACCACTTTCAGTCTCGTTGGAGCAGAATGTAAAGTTGAGTGGTGATATTGTGGATGAGATAGAAGACCCTAGTATGTTCAGGAGGATAGTGGGGAGTTTGATCTACATGACCATTACAAGGCCAGAATTGAGCTATGCTGTTGGTCTTGTGAGTCAGTTTATGCAAGTACCTAGAAAGCCACATTTGGATGCAGTCAGACGCATATTGAGATATGTGAAGTCCACATTACATTATGGACTTTTGTATGAGGCAGGTACAGATGTACAGGTGTTTGGATACACAGATGCAGATTGGGCTGGTAGTATGTCTGATAGAAGATCTACCAGGAGATACATGTTCTCTCTTGGTAGTGCAGCAGTTACTTGGAGCAGCAAAAAGAAATCTATTGTTGCTTTGTTGAGTACAGAGGCTGAGTATAGAGGTGCTGCTGTTGCAGCATGTGAGGTAGTATGGCTGCAAAAGTTATTGGCTGATTTAGATGTGCAGGTGGAAGGTCGAGTTGTCATTTATTGTGACAACATGAGCATTATACAGTTGGCTAGGAACCCTGTGTTCCATGCTAGGACAAAACATATTGAGGTACACTACCACTTTGTGAGAGAGAAGGTGCTAGCAGGTGAGATTGACTTGGTGTATGTCAGCACACAGGATCAGATAGCTGACATCTTCACGAAGGCATTGGGTACAGAGAAGCTTCAAAAATTTTGAAGCTTACTTGGAGTTGCAGAGATGCAGTTGAGCCTGAGAGGGAGTGTTGAGATGACAAGCTCAACACATGCAGACATTAATGATAGACCGCCTGGTTAGATGGGTCTACACGTCTATACTTAGCACGTCAGTGGCCATTATGACTCTCACATGGCCACTGACTCGTTACTTATTATATTCAGGTTGTTACACCTATTTACAGCTGGCATAGTTATAGCGCTAGTCGACTTGTGTAGTCGATTATGCATTGTTTGACTTAGTAGGCCACTTTCCTTTATGTTGTATCTTATCTATACTTTGTGTATATTGTAAAGTGTGTGGAAGAAGAAGAAGAAACCAGCAAGAAAACGTTTTAGCCTCCATCTCTCTTCTTGTCTCTTGAGTGAGCTTCTCCTTGGGCATTCTGTGTGTGTTTGGCACAGCATCTTGAGAAAGTGCCCCCACCATGCGATTCTTGACACTCCTCTCCCCTAAGTCGTGCCACAGGGAGGTCACGTATGGTGTCGGGATGACGGTGGCAGTGGGAGGGTTTGTCCTCCTCCTTTGATCGTGCATATTACGGTAGCCTCTATTTTTAATTTTGTGCCTCCCTCCAATGCCTAAGGGGGAGGTTATATTGGCCAGGGGGGAAATATGGTGGCCACCACGTGGCTGGTACATGGCCATTCCCTCCTCATGCTCCCTACACCACACCTACTTAGGCCATTTCTCCCTACACTCCCTCTCCTCCAGCCATGCATCGACTGGGGGAAGGGATAATTATTAAAAAAAATTGACTTAAATTTCATCATTTATCCCATTTTGCCCTTCAAAAAGGGTATTTTTGTGCCGCTATGTGGTCTTGAACCCCTGGCCTCAATTGCTCAATGCGGAGGCCTTATTTTTGCGCGTGCGGGGTACGGATTAAGCTACCGATAAATTTGATGTGGGAGATAACCTTGCACAGGTTTTACGCAGCGTGCGGGGAGCAAGTTCAATAATATTTTTAAGCGAAAATATTACATTCTCTCCCCCTTGGAGGAATCCAGATATCCTCATCTTGAGAAGAACTAGGGGTATTGTTAGTTGAGAGTACTTTCATCCATCCAAGTGGCATCCTCCTCGGGATAATCTTTCCACTGGACGAGACATTCTCTCAAGGTTTTGGATCTCAATTGTCTTTCCCTAACATCTAAGATCCTGTCAGGCCGTAGCTCAAGGACTCCTTAGCTAGGTATTACAACTTGTTGATCATCAAGTACATGGCTAGGATTAGGTACATACTTCTTCAGTAGGCTGATATGAAATACATTATGAACCTTTAGGTTCTCACAGAGTTGCAGTCTATAAGCATTGGGTCCTAGGCACTTGAGGATCTTGTAGGATCCACAATACCTTGGACTTAGCTTCTTGCAATCTCCTAAGGATAGGGAACTCTTCTTTGCATGTACGCGAATGTAGACCATGTCTCCTTCCTCGTGTGAGAAATGCGGGATCTAGAGCATGGCAAAACCAGAAGCTATGGAGGATGGAAAAAGAAGTGTAGACTCATGATGGAAAGGACACTGTTTGTTACACAAGTGAATTAGGTTCCAAGATTGAGACTTGGACTCATAAACACAATCTTGTGTATGTGGACAATGACATTGAGACTTTACTGAAATGAAAAGAGTACTATCATTGCATTAAGAAAGGAAGCAAGTACAATGCTTTATAGGAAAGTAGGAAACTGCAGTAGGCACCATTGTGCATATGGGATAAGTTAGCCTGCATGTCCTTGACCCTGAGATTCCATACAAAGAGGCTGTTTGAGTGTGATTGCTGATTCTCAACACCCCTCCTCAATCACAACTAGGAAAGGCATAAAGTGTGTAGAGGCTATAATGAGAACCACCTGCAAAGTGTGGGCATACCACAGACATGGCAAAACACCAGAGGCTGTCGCAGAAAAAGCTAAGTGTGGGTACCATAAACATGGTGGACATCCAGAGGCTGTAACAGGGGCCTCACAAAGTGTACAGGGACTGTAATGCCAAGTTACATAAGGAGTTTACAAAGCTTATGGCAGGAAGCATTAGGGCAAGGAAATACAAGGCTTTTAAAACAGTCTATCAGAATTATGAGAATACAAGGACTGATGAGTCTTGTCCTTCCGATCCTGGTGGTCTTCATCTTCATCATCTTCTTCATTTGCTCCATTTTCTTCTTCTTCTTTGACTGCGACTAGATATGCCTTTTGGGATCTCTTTCTTGCGTGGCAGAACTTATCGGTATGTCCGGTCCTTTTGCAGAAGTCACAAAAGAGCTGATCCTTCTTGCCTTTGTACCTGTTGCCAACATATAATGCATGCTCATCTCTAGAGGTACTTGGTTCTTCTTTAGTTTTTAGCTTCTTTTCTTCTTCTAACAGTGATGCCTGGATATCAACAAGTTCAGGATTTGGCATGTTGATTAAAGTTGTTGATACATTATTATATTCAGGAGGCAAGCTCTTAAGTAGAACACCGATGCAAACATCTTCATCCATTTTAATGTTGATTCCCGCAAGTTGGGTTAGGAGTCCTTCCATGTAATTAAGATGTGTGGCAAGTGATGTGCTGGACTTCATTTCAAGCCTGAAGAACTCAATCAGGAGACCATACTTTGATGATTTAGATTGTGCACCGAACAGGGTGTCAAGTCTTTTCCATGTATCCTGTGAGGTCTCACAGTTATCCACATGATGGATATAACTGTCGTCTAGCTCCAGTTTGATAATGGCCTGAGCTCTGTCATCATTCTTTTGCCAAGTAGTTGCAAGGTCCGCGTCCCGAGGTTTCTTCTCTTTGCCATTTGTGATGGCCCAGAGACCCTTCTTCATCAGGATGAGCTTGATGCGGGTTTGCCAAGTGTGGAATCCGACTCCTTTGAATCGAGCATTTGGAGAGTCTTTGCCCATGTTAGATTTACGGGAACAGTAGCAAATCAACTTCAGACTTATTAGATTTGATCAACAGAAGAATTGATTGAGAGACACAAGTGCTAAAAAGCACTAACTGAGTGTCAATGAATACCAAATCTGTAAAAGTCTTTTACTCCAAGTGATCTTCCCCTTCTTGATTTGATGCTGATGCCTTCAGATCTGAGTGACAGTACTTTAATGAACTTCAGAGAGTATTGCTCAGTGATTAAAATCATTGTTGATAACTTCAGTGAGAGAAACAATGAAAAATGTCAAGATTTTGAAGCTTTGGCTATGGTGGAATTTAGGGTTTCTGAGACAGGCCCTGGTTTTTTGTTGATTGCAGGAGCTACAGTGGATCATTTTCAAAAATTTTTATATGCCTAGGAAGCTGATTTCATGGGCTACAAAAGCCCTATCATAATCGTCAAAATCGTGGACAGTATGCAGCACGCAGGGGGCGCGAACAGAATCGGCGTAGTCTGGGGCAGCGACGTGGAATTTGTGCAATGCCAGAGCTGTAGCTTGCCAATGTGGTTGTTTGTTGTGCCAAGATGAAGCGGCTTGAGCAGAGGAACAACTCCCTAGAAGAAATCGTGGGCTGAAATGGCCTAGCTGAAGAGTTATGGAAGCTCCAAGTGAGGTAGGTCCTGTCTGGCTATGGCAGACACAGAGCAGAGACTGGGGATTTTCACAATGCTGAGCTCCAGATGGTCCAATGTCCTGGATTGATGTGATACAGGGAAGCTTTGTGAGTTGGGGAATACTTTTCCAGAAGGAAGCTCCAAGAGATTTGACCTGTGGAGTGAGATATAAGCAGCTCAATCTGACAGGGTGCTGCTGGCTATGGCTGCCATGGAAGCTTCAGTGAGAGTAGAGTTGGGAGATGAAGTCATGAGCTGACATTGAGCTAGACTGAGGTTGAAAGGAATCAAGAGAGGCTAGACAAGTAATGCCATGCCCAACTGGGCTCTGATACCATGTGAGAAATGCGGGATCTAGAGCATGGCAAAACCAGAAGCTATGGAGGATGGAAAAAGAAGTGTAGACTCATGATGGAAAGGACACTGTTTGTTACACAAGTGAATTAGGTTCCAAGATTGAGACTTGGACTCATAAACACAATCTTGTGTATGTGGACAATGACATTGAGACTTTACTGAAATGAAAAGAGTACTATCATTGCATTAAGAAAGGAAGCAAGTACAATGCTTTATAGGAAAGTAGGAAACTGCAGTAGGCACCATTGTGCATATGGGATAAGTTAGCCTGCATGTCCTTGACCCTGAGATTCCATACAAAGAGGCTGTTTGAGTGTGATTGCTGATTCTCAACACCTCGAAGGTTCTATCTTAACGTTTCAGATCCATGTATGCCTTTTGTCTATCCTTGGCGACTTGGATGTCTTGTCTTATTGACTTCATTTGGTCATCCATATCTTCCAGCATCTGCCTTGAAGCTTCAACCCTCAAGGTTGGGTCCGAGAAGTTTAAAGGACTTTGACACTCATGCCCATACAATGCTTGGAAAGGGGTCATCTGAATGCTTTGTTGATAAGAAGCATTGTAGGCAAACTCAACCAGTTGCAAGTATTGAATCCACCTTTTTGGTTCATGACAGCAGTGTGCCCTTAGCATATCCTCAATGACTTGGTTGACTCGCTTCGTTTGACCATCGGTTTGGGGATGGTAAGCTGTACTAAAACAGAGTTGAGTCCCAATGGCTTGAATATCTCCTTGATGAACAAACTTGCAATGTCTAAGGCTTTATAGTTTATCTTAACAAGAATAAGATGTGAAACCTTGGTGAGCATATCCACCACAACCATAATGGAATTGTATCCTTCCTGAACTTAAGGTAGGCCAACAACAAAGTCCATACTGATGAGTTCCCATTTCATTTGGGGAATGTCAAGTGGTTGCAACTTTCCTGGCATTTTGACATGTTTGGTCTTAATACGTTGACAAGACAAACACTCAGTGACATATTTGAGAACGTCTCCTTCAGAGTTGTGACTAAATCCCCTTCAGAGTTTTGAAAGGAAATTTGGCCCTTTCCACAATGAATGTGGGCATCATTAGGTTTAAGCCAATCCATTCTGAGTAGACACTCATGGATACCTAAGTTCATGACTCTGAATTTGACCGAAGTCGTCTTTCCTCCTAGAAAGAAATCCACCTTAGTAGTTTGCCTGGTACAAGTGGCTTCACGACCATTTGCTAATTCCACAAGAAAGGTAGGTGCTTCTACTGTGGCTATTCCTAATCTTCTTGCACAAGCTGGTGAGATAAAGGAATGTGTACTGCCACAATCAATCAAGGTCTTGAAACCTTTACCTTGATAGTCCAACAGTATCTGAATCATCGAGAACTGGCAATTTGGGCCTTTCTTGTGTAGAGTGGCATGGACTGTCACCCTTTCAAACTCTGCTTCCATGGTCAGATCGGCTTCAGCTTGGTGAGCATAGCCTGGTTGGCGGGTGCAGTACCGGCTATTTCAAAGTAATCCTCCATAGACTCTATCCAAATAACAGCATCCGCTTGGACAGTTCGGCCTTTCCCATCAAATTCAGGCGGCTTAATCTGCTTGAGAAGAAAATTCTTCTCCTGGATTACAGCAGTACTTGATGTAGGAGAGGAACTGGGAATCTGTACCTGGGGCTGTGCCTGGATAAAGGTTTCTTAACGTTATAACTCACTAATTGTTATGATTTATATTTCATATCCAATTCAGCTATCAACCAAGAATCCCAACCACTTAACTTTTGATCAATTCTCATCGACAAAACAGACATTGATAAAAAGAAGTCTTATTGCATTCATATGGGCATAGACCTTTTGGAGTACAACATTTCCAGAGATGATAGAGCAATTTTTTACATTTAGTTTGGGGAGAATAATATTGTATTACATTTATCTATGGGAACTGAATAATAGTATGGTTTCGGGTCATGGATCTTCAGGAATCGGTAAGTCATCGGATGATTAGGGTATCCTTTCCTTTGGAACCCATTCTTTTCATAGCGCCCCAACACCTTGATCCTGTCTCGACGGGGATTACACGGGTCACTTCCTCATATACATATGAGTTCAGCTCAACTCTCTGACCTCGAATATGTAAAGTTGAGTTTACGTGAGTCTCCACAAAAATGAACAGCTCCACGATCCTCAGGTCTTCCAACCACTTGATTCTCTTTAGGTTGGTCTAAAGGTATGCAAACCGGTGGGCAGCTATATAGTAGATTCCTGAGTCACCCGTCCATCTTTGTTCCACGTACAAATGCGATGGATTATAGATATGATCTAGGATGTTCATCATCTCAACCCTTTGTCGATAATCCGGGGAATGCATCGCAGTCATAAACATGACTCGGAACACTAAGAACCTGTTTCATGCTTCATAATTCTGCAAAACAGCATCGAAAGTAAGGAAATGTTCGGAACATCAACATTTGCTTTATGTCTTCTTATTAAGATTTCTTTAAAACAAAACCTTCATTGGTTCACTCTGATACCAACTGTAACGTGTCCACCTGTTCCCTTTAGGACACGTCTTAGTAGTCCATCGAAAAGGAGGTCTAGAAAGCTCCGCCCGGCATTCCCATGGAATGTCACAGGGTTCGCGATCTAGAACTTTCCACGTTTGCCACATAGCCGAAGTATTTTGGCCATTCCCACTTAGGACCAACCTGAATCAGGGTTTTCCCTAGTGGTCATTTCCTAAACGGCAACTAGCTCAAACCCGAGAGAACTACTTTATGCAGAAATGCCAGGGCCGAAGCGGATTCACGCTGCACTTGGTTCAAGGAGAATGGGAAACAAGAGGAATGCAAGGCTCGACCTCTCTGCCATAAGGCATAGTCCCCTTCCGTTCCCCTAAAACAGCGTAAATCAGGATTATTATAACTTAGACTCTAGGTCAGTGCCCTTGCTATTCGTGTCCTTTGAAATGATCTTCTTGTTGTCCATCATGATTGAGAAAAGTTCCCGGCCAACCGGGACCACCCATTGACAGGACGGACCCATGGCCACATTCACCACACTTTCCTCAGGTTGTTTTAGTTATCTAATTACCTACCACATTTAGTTGGACATGCATCAATCAGCTTCCTTCATTAGGCCATTAGGCACCGGTTCCTTCATGTAATCCTAGCACTTGACATAGAAAACCTATGTCAAACAAGTTCCTTTTCAACAGCTTATAACATTTATCTTTGGAATACATTTATAAAGTCCAGCCCGTAGGCTTATCCATAATCCGCTGAAGGATATCCACCAATCCATAGAGATTACTAATCCAAGATTCTGCCCGTAGACTAGTATGCGGGCCTTGAGATCCAATCCCGAGTCACGTTGGCCTCTTGTGCAGGACCGGGAAGGCGAGGGATTTATGGCCAGAGCCCCCTTGGCACCCAAGCATCCTCCTACTCCAAGTAGCGCTCAACGGAGAGACCGTGGCGGGTTCGGTCCACCTTCCCAGCACGGTTAACAACCCCCTTGGTTAGGGTCAGGCAGACAGTCGGGGGTAACTAAGGCTGCCTCTCCCTTCAGGCCTTTAACTTGAAGCATTCGATATCTTTTCATCCTTTAACTCATTGAGCAAACAAAGCAAAACAGTGCTCTTTAAACTGTTACAAGCACAATCATTTCCATTGGTCGTTATTTTTTGCCAACTGTAAGGAGTGAATCCTTCTTTCCGAATGTGTCCATCACTCGATCCAGGATCAATTGCGACTTGGCAAGATCCCCAAGGGTTTGTTTGTTAACCCTTATATCCTTGGGTTAGGGCCATACCCTATTAACCCAACTTAACCAATACCTTAAGTTCTATTAGTAGTAAATATGCTATTCCAATTTATTGTTTGGTCTTTTTCTTCCAAGCAATTATCTAATTCCCTTATCTTGGTCACTTTTCCCAAGAAAGGTGCTATGTCAAGATGACTACTCATCCTCTTTCAAGAAAAACTTGCGCAAGAAACTGCAAATCTCATTCCGAGGAATTGGCCATTCCCTTGTGATCAAATTACAAGATCATGCGACTCTACAACTTGTTGCATAAGCATCACATAAAAAACCATGGGACTATTTTACCCATTGAATGGCGTCTTCTAATCACAAAATCATGATTAGATAGGAAACAGGGTTAGGGTGTCTTCATAACAATCCATTCCTGATTGCACTAGGCTGACATTGTCGGTCCTAGGGTTCCAAATTCAAATTGAGTTTCCTCTTTTTAGCGAGCGATCCTTAGGGTAGAAACCCTAGCTCGTTACTTGCAAGTATGTCCTATTGTCCCTACATTCTGTGAATGTGGGCAGGTCTTTAGGTTTATAAGAGTTTCAACTTGACAATAAGCGCGACTAGGTTACATCCTCAACATACTAAACCCTAGTTAGCACTTTGGGATATATTGCATCGATTTAACCCTTCCTAAGTGATTCCTTCACGGTTTTAGGTGTTTAAGGCAAACCAATTTACTTGTCTATTCATGAAGATATTGTCTTGATCAAATAGGGGAAAAACTAGTTGCAGTTCGATACCATTCTCGTAAGTACAAAATTTATTGCCTACGTATGATTCGATTTACAATCCCTAACTTTTCTAGTTAAGATCAAAGCGTATGTTAAGTTATGGCATAATTCCTATTGATCCTTTTATAACATGCAATCAAGATTCATGCTACTAAGCTTTAGGGTTTTATGCGAACCATGCAGCCTTTTTTTTATCTTCGTTTCTAAATGAGATATTCGTACACTGAATGAGCATTACACAACCTTTCGTAACTATTTACATAGTTGATTGAGATTAAAGACAATTGACTAGAGTTTAATCTACTTCATGCAGCTCAAGAACTATTTCCATGTCTTGCAAATTCCTACAGATTATTAGCAACCTTCTTTTAATGAATCATTTCGAAGGAAAGATGCCTAATAACGCGACATGCGATTAATTCTTTCCATGCATAATCGAAGTGTACAATAATAATTTCGACTTTATAAAGATGATCTTTAGTTGATCTAAATTCGTTACTTTGTAATGCATAAAAACCACTTGCTAGGAATGCATAGAGATCTTGTTCGTTTATTTGAAAAATACAAATGACTCGTTTCTTTGATCGTAAGCTATTTCCTTAAATTTAGCCAAAGTATTTCAATTGAAAAGTGCATCCTATTTCCATAAATGATCCATGCACAATTAAAATATTATGACGTAAATTAAAAATTAGGAAGAAAACCTGGACTTCTGGTGAAATGTCCACATGGATGTTAGGAGATGATCCTCTTGCGGTTGCGCCTTGTGCCTTTTTAGGGGCCATCGCGAATTCGACCTTTTTGCCTTGGACGTAGACTTATGATCTTGGCCGTCTCCTTCACATGCAAAACTCCCTTTGTGATTCGGCTTCCTTGACCGATTGCACCGTCTTTCAGAATCGGGCTTTAGAAGGCTTTATAGGCTTCCTCCTCGAAAAATGGTTTTTTAAAAGCTTATGTGGGAAGGGTTTTTTTAAAAGGAAACACGGGGTTAAAACCTTATGGATACGTTATGAAAAAGGTGCTTAAAAACTCGAGGGTAATAAAACCCGCTTGATAAGGCCTATGAAAGCCCAAGGAAGGGAGTTTTAAATGGGCTTTGTGAAATGCAAAAAGGGGGGGAAAGGGGGCTTAAATATTGCTTGGGAAGGGCTTATGAAAAACCACGGAAGGGGGGTTTAAACGGACTTGGATGGAAACCCCATGGAAAGGGGGTGCTTAAATCTCGGGGGGTTATAAAAACCCGCTTGAGAGGCAATAGGAAAGGGGTTTTTAAGAAACCCAAGGGTTAAAAGTGGCCAAAAAGGGATTTGTATGGAACCACACGAAAAGGGGGTTTTAGATGGACTTGGTGGAATGAAATGGGGGGGAAAAAAGGGTGTAAAGATTACTTGTGAAGGGGCTTACGAAAGCCCCCTTAGAAGCTGTAAGCATGGAGAACCCACGTGGAGGGAAGGAGATGATTTCAATGGTGGTGTGTTGGTGGGCAAGGCCGAAATGATGATAGTGGCGGCATTTTTGTCATCTGGCGGCAGCGTTTTGTCCTTCTCCACTCCGTGACGGACTTCGGCAGCCTCATGACCCTCTGATTCTCCGTCACAGTCTTCAGAAACCTTACGACTCACTCCTTCCACCTTTCAGCCCTCTCACTCCACCCCTTAGCAATGGTTTTTATAGCAAGAGGGAGAGGTACCTCCCCTCCCCCATGCGGCTTGATGCATGGCCTATCCCCTTCCACAAGCTCCAGAAAACCAGCTTATTCATCCCCGCCTACTCCCTCTCCTCTAGCACAACTTTGTCCAGATAATTAGAATTTTTTTTTGCCATAAATTAATCCTTATCCTCTTGACCTCCTCCCAAGAGGAGGTTCATACAAGGATATTTAGTTCCTTTGTTTATGCCAAAAGAGATTGTACAATCTCACCTTCTATTTATTCAATGCCGACATTCCCTTGCATTTTGCAAGATTATAGAATTAAGGAATGCCTTGTAACTAAGTGCATCGGCAACTATGTTCTCCTTTCCAGGCCGGTATTTGATTTCAAAATCATACTCCTCCAGCACTTCAATCCATCGACGTTGCCTCATGTTGAGCTCGTTCTAAGTAAAGATCCACTTGAGACTTTTATGATCCGTCACTAGGGTAAACTTGCTACCTAGCAGGTAATGTCTCCAAAGATTTAGAGCATGGATGACAGCTAACAGCTCTAGATCATGGGTAGCATAATTCTTCTCATGGCTCTTCAGTTTCCTTGAAGAGCATGCTATAGGATGACCTTCCTGCATAAGCACACATCCTAAGGCAAGCGTGCTAGCATCAGTTACTACTTCAAACTCCTTACCAAGATCCGGAAGTCTCAGGATAGGTGTTGATACTAAACTTTGCTTTAGTCTGTCAAAGCTAGATTGTTCAGTAGGTGACCATACAATCAATGTTTGCTTCTTCAGTAGATCCTTCAGAGGCACTGCAATCAAAGCATAGTTTTTGATAAATACCCTATACCATCCTGTCAATCCAAGAAAACTACGTATTTTCTTTGATATTTGTTGGTATTGGCCATTCTAGAACATCTCTGACTTTGGCCAGATTCGCTGAGATTCCTTTTGCTGACACGATGAATCCCATATATTCAATATGATGTTTGAAGAATGCACACTTCTTCATCTTAGCATAAAGCTTGTGTGCCCTCATTGTCTCAAGGACAATGCGAAGCTGGGATTCATGATCTTCTTCCTGTTTGGAATAGACTAAGGTATCGTCAAAGAAGACGAGTATAAAGTTGTCAAGATATGGCCTAAAGATATCCTGCATTAACTTGTTGAAGGTGGCAGGTGCATTCGTTAGCCCGAATGACATGACTAGGAACTCAAAGTGTCCATATCTTGTGTTGAATGCCATCTTTGGGATATCTTCTTCCTTGATCCTTATTTGATAGTATCCAGACCTGAGATCAATCTTGGAGAAGATCTTTGCACCTTGAAGACGGTCAAGAAGTTCATCTATTCTTGGGGGTACTTGTTATTAATGGTTGATTGATTCAACCCTCTATAATCAATACATAGCCTAGTGTTCCATCCTTCTTCTTTTGGAATAGCACTGAAGCTCCCCATGGTGAACTGCTAGGATGCATGTAGCCTTGATTTAACAGTTTCTTGAGTTGATCCTTCAGCTCAATTGCTTCCGGGATGGACATCCTATATGGCCTCTTTGCAATTGGCGCAGCTCCTGGCACTAGCTTGATCTCATGAACCACTTCCCTTTGAGGCGGAAGTTCTGTTAGCTCTTCGGGAAATACGTCTGCATACTCCTTTAGCCATGAAGGTTCTTCACTAGGTTCCTAATTTTGATCTATCTTATTAAGCTTAATCAAGTAGACAGGTAGTCTCTTTCTAACTCCCTTTATAATCCAAGATGCTTTGGCCAATTGAATTTTCGGCTTTCCAGCCTCTCCTTGAGTTGTGACCAATTCCCCTTCAGAGTATGGAAAGGAAACTTGGCCCTTTCCACAATGAATGTGGGCATCATTAGGTTTAAGCCAGTCCATTTTGAGTAAACACTCATGGATACCTAGGTTCATGACCCTGAATCTGACCAAAGTCAACTTTCCTCCCAGAAAGAATTCCACCTTAGGAGTTTGCCTAGTATAAGTGACCTCACGACCATTTGCTAATTCCATAAGCAAGGTAGGTGCTTCTATTGTGGCTATTCCTAATCTTCTTGCACAAGCTGGTGAGATAAAGGAATGTGTACTGCCACAATCAATCAAGGTTTTGAAGCCATTACCTTGATAATCTGATGGTGTCTGAATCACCGAGAACTGGCGATTTAGGCCTTTCTTGTGAAGGGCGGCATGGACTACTTCCCTCTCAAAGTCTGCTTCCATGGTTGGGTCTTCTTCTTTGCATATCTCCCTGTTGGCAACACAGGCGGTTCTTCCTCTACCCCAGGTGGCAGCTCCTTGGCCATGGGTGATTCCTTGGAATGGTCCTTGACGTTATCCTCCGCCAAGTTTGGGACATTGCCTTTTGAAGTGACTGGGCTCATTGCAATGGAAGCAACAGAGGTTGCGGCCATTACCTTGGGTAGGAACAAAGTTATTGACATTGTTGGTACTTGTTTTTTTCCTTTGTCCCCGGTTTTGACCTTGAACTCTCTTTTCTTGGAGCCTATATACTCCTTTCTTCTGATCATTATAAGACCAAGTCTTGTTACTTCTTGGCTTGGCCTGCACCTCTTGAATTATGGGTGTAGCTTGAATGAGTGTGTCCTGAAGGTCTATTGGGTGCATTGATTTGAGGCGGGTATTTATAGGTGGGTTTAATCGGGCATAAAATTTCGACACCTATTGTGTCATATCCATTTTTGGTGCATACTTGAGAAGAGAGACAAACTTTGAGTAGTATGCGTCAAGAGTCAGACCCAACTGTTTTAGCTCATAGAACTCATTCATCTTCTGCGTGCGATACGTAGGTGGTAAGTATCTTCCTTGCATAGCTTTTTTTAGCTTTTCCCAGGTAATGGACCCTCCCGAGATTCCTTGGTCTCTGCACCATTGCTTCCACCAAAGTCTGGCTTCGTCAGTGAGCTTTAGCTTGGCGAGCATTGCCTCGTTGGCAGGTGCAGTACCGGCCTCTTCAAAGTAATCTTCCATGGACTCGATCCAAATCTCAGCATCAGCTTGGACAGTCCTTGCTTTCCCGTCAAATTTTGGTGGCTTGATCTGCTTGAGAAGAAACTTCTTCTCCTGAATCACGGCCGTACTTGGTGTAGGGGTCGAACTAGGAATCTATATCTGGGATTGTGCCTGAGTAAAGGATTCTTAACATTAACAACTCGCTAATCGTTACTATTATATTTCATACCCAATTCAACTTTCAGCCATGAAACCTAACCACTTAACTTTTTATCAATACTCATAGTCAAGACAATCACTGATAAAAAGAAGTCTTATTTTATTAATATGGGCATAGCCCTTTCGGAGTACAATATTTCTTGGGATGGTAGAGCAAGTTGATATATTAATTTGAGGAGAATAAGATTATGTTACATTTAGCTACCGGAATTGGGTAATAGTATGAATTTGGATCATGGATCTTCAGGAATCGATAAGTCATTGGAAGATTAGGGTATCCTTTCCTTTGGTACCCATTCTTCTCGTAGCGTCCCAACACCTTGTTGAGATGACAAGCTCAACACATGCAGACATTGATGATGGACCGCTTGGTTAGATGGGTCCACACATCTACTTAGCATGTCGGTGGTCATTATGACTCTCACATGGCCACTGACTCATTACATATTATATTCAGGTTGTTACACCTATTTACAACTGGCATAGTTATAGCACCAGTCGACTAGTGTAGTCGGTTATGCATTGTTTGACTTATTAGGCCACTTTTCTTTATGTTGTATCTTATCTATACTTTGTGTACATTGAAAAGTGTGTGGAAGAAGAAGAAGAAACCAACAAGAAAACATTATGGCCTCCATCTCTCTTCTTGTCTCTTGAGTAAGCTTCTCCTTGTGCATTCTGTGTGTTCGGCGCATCATCTTGAGCAAGTCCCCCCACTGTGCAATTCTTGATATGGTATCAGAACCACACCACTGAGAGAGGTTGATTTTGAAGGCTAAAGTGCAGGAGAAGAAGCAAGGTTTGAGCAAGCAAGCAATGGGTAAGAAGCTCTCCATTCTTCCACTCTCTCTCTTGGATAGTGCCTGTGGAGGCACCGGAAGCAGGGCAGAGCAAAAATCTCAGATTGCAGTGAGATTTGGTGTGCACGAAGAGCGCTGTGTATTTTGCAGATACACCCTTTAGGGCTTGTCAGCAGTTATTTTGGGCATTTGAGGCCGTTTCAGGCCCCATTTTAGAGCCGCAAGGTCGTGGACAGTAGTTTCAGGGTACACTGTGATTTCAACTGTTTTGACCGAAAGTGGGTGCGCAGATTACAGATTGCGAATTTGTAATTCTAAGGTGTTTGTAGGAAGCAAACATAAGGTTTATCTGCAAACAGGTTGCAGATTGCATGTATTGTTGAGCAGACAGTGAAAAAGGCTGTCTGGTGTATTGCTGTGCACTACAGGTTGAGGGTTGCAGAATATTTGCTTGATGTTTGGTATTAGTTTTGTGATAATGGCATAGAACAATGGAAGCCCCATCATTGAGAAGCTCGACAAGAACAACTACCCTTCATGGAAGCTCTGTGTCACGAACTTCCTTATTGGAAAAGGTCTCTTTGAGTTTGTTTCAAGTGAAGAAAAGGAGCCGGAGTTGAGTGATCCTCCAATTGCAAGTGAGTGAGGAATGGAATGCAAAAGACAAGAAGGTCATGTATTGGCTATCTGCAGTAATTAACAATAATATGCTGGGACATATTAGAAATGTAGAGAATTCATATGCAGCTTGGACCATACTTGAAAGTATGTTTTCCGTAAATACAAAGGCACGAAAGATTCAACTCAAGCAAGAGTTGAATACATTGAAGAAAGGGAAGATGTTTATCAATGAGTATGCAATTAAGGTAAGGAGCATTGCAGATGCATTGGCAGCGATTGATGCAATGTCTGATGATGATGATTTGGTGTCGTCTACCTTGGGTGGACTTAACAATGAAAAGGCTTGGAAGTCTTTTGTAACTTCCGTATATATTAGAAAGCCATTTCCAGATTTTGATGAGTTGGTCTCCCTTATGATCACTGAAGAGATCAACATGAAGAGTGAGACATCGGAAAGAAGTGGTGAACAGGTTCAAGCTTTATACTCTAGTTCAAGAAGGGGACGTGGCAAGTTCTCTTCAAGAGGAAGTGGTACAGGACGTGGTAGTGACAACCAACAAAACAGATTGAATCAGGTTTGGAGAGATGCAGGATTTGCAAAATGCAGGTTATGTGCAGACGGGTGATGATTCATACGACCCAATTTCACACATTGGAAAAGTTCCCTTGTCCTTGCATGATGGTAAGACAAAGAGTCTTTTAGATGTATTACATGTACCATCTATTACAAAAAACTCGGTGTCAGTTGGTCAAATGATAGAGCAAGGGCTGCAAGTCAGATTTAATACAAATGGTTGCTTTGTAGAAGACTTCAATGACAAGTGCAAGTTGGTAGCAAAGGGTAGTACAGTTGGACGTATGTTTACTCTGGATGCTGGAATTCCTAGTATGAATGCTGCTATGTATGCTAAAGGAAAAGGTGTTGTAGCAGATATTGAAATTTGGCACAAACGCATTGGACATGCAAATGTACAAAGGCTGAAATTAATGCAGTCCAAAGGGTTTGTTACAGATTTGCCTACATTTAGAGTTGCAGAATTTCATAAGGTATGTGAAGCATGTCAGTTTGGTAAGTAGGCAAGACAACCCTTTTCACATGACAAAGATGGAAGCAAAAATATCCTTGATGTTGTGCATACAGACATTTGGGGGCCTACACAAAATGTATCTCTTGGAGGCAGTTCATACTTTGTCACATTCATTGATGATTGTTCTAGAAAGTTGTGGGTATTTTATGAAGGAAAAGAGTGAAGCATTTGAGCACTTTAGAACTTTCAAGGCTGCAGTTGAAAGAGAAACATAATTGAAAGTAAAGTGCTTGAGGTCAGATGGAAGGGGAGAGTACCTCTTGAATGAGTTCAGTGATTTTCTGAGGTCTCATGGGATAAAGAGACAATTCACATGCAGGTATATCCCACAGCAAAATGGGGTTGCAGAAAGGAAAAACATGCATATTGCAGAAGTTGCACGCGCCTTGATGGCTGAAAAGAATATGCCTAAGCATTTTTGGTCTAGGGTTGTTCATATTGCTGTTTATATTATGAACAGAACTCCCACAGCTGCAGTTCATGGGATGACTCCTGAAGAATGCTTTACTGGCAAGAAGCCTGATGTATTGCACTTGAAGGTATTTGGCTGTGTTGCATATATTCATGTGCCAGATGAGCTACGGAAGAAGCTTGATCCAAAGGCAAAAAAATGTGTCTTTATTGGATACTCTTTAGAGCAGAAAGGGTATCGCTGTTATAACCCTGTCGCATGTAAGTTCAGAGTGAGTAGGGATGTCATCTTTGATGAAATGAGTAGTTGGTATGCATCTAGTGGTGATGCATTGGATGATGATGATGATCATGACACTCATGTGTAGGTTGAAAAGCAAGAATCACGGACTCTTAGTGGACCAGAGACATCATCTGGTAGTCCTTGGTCTGGGAGACTAAGGAGTAGCTCTACATCTTCAGGTGCATCTAGTAGCACTACAGGTAAAGACAAAGGAAAGAATAAAGTGTTAGATGGCATTGATGTAGTTCTTGATGGAGACTCCAGTAGCTTAGAGAGCTTGGATGATGAGCTTGGCATTCCTTCAAGAGGACTCCAGGTGTGCAAAGAGCACGCATCAATACAAAGACTCCATTGAGTGATCCAGTGATACGCAGGTCTAGCAGGGTGAGATACCCTGTTAAAAGATTTGGTTTTGAAGGTTATGCAGCTCACCATTATGCTTATATGGTGAAACTAGTTGAGGATGTTGAGCCCACTTGTTTTGAGGATGCTGTTGGTCATACTCATTGGGATGTAGCGATGGATGAGGAGATGGCTGCATTAGAGGCCAATAAGACTTGGGATCTAGTATCATTGCCAAAGGGCAAGAAAGCTATTGGATGTACGTGGGTTTATAAGATTAAGCACAATGCAGATGGTTCTATTAGTATGTACAAAGCTAGGCTGGTTGCAAAAGGCTATGCCTAGACATATGGCATAGATTATGATGAAACCTTCAGTCTAGTTGCTAGGATAGCAACTGTCAAATGTGTGATTGCTTTGGCAGCAGCCAAAGGTTGGAGGTTGTAGAAAATGGATGTGAAGAATTTCTTCTTGCATGGTGATTTGCAGGAAGAAGTGTATATGGATCAGCCAGCAGGTTATGAAGATTTAGAGCATCCCACGTATGTGTGCAGGTTGAGAAAGGCACTCTATGGGCTCAAGAAAGCACCTAGAGCATGGTCTGACAAGATCAGAGAGTATCTTGTCAATATTGACTTTTATGTTTCTGATGCTGATCACTCACTTTATGTGAGAAAGGGAGATGCAAGTTTGGTCATCATAGTCATCTATGTGGATGACTTGATTATTACAGGTGATAGTGATAGTGGGATTGCTAAAGTCAAGTAATTTTTGATGAAGAAGTTTGAGATGAAGGATTTAGGTGAGCTAAGGTACTTCCTTGGCATTGTGGTGATCAGATGTGATGATGGTATATGGCTGTCCCAAAGACAATATGGCTTGGATATGTTGTCCAAGTATGGTATGACAGCATGCAAACCACTTTCAGTCCCGTTGGAGTAGAATGCAAAGTTGAGTGCTGATGCTAGGGATGAGATAGAAGACCCTAGTATGTTCAGGAGGATAGTGGGGAGTTTGATCTACATGACCATTACAAGGCCAGACTTGAGCTACATTGTTGGTCTTGTGAGTCAGTTTATGCAAGTACCTAGGAAGCCACATTTGGATGCAGCCAGACGCATATTGAGATATGTGAAGTCCACATTACATTATGGAATTTTCTATGAGGTAGGTACAGATGTACAGGTGTTTGGATACACAGATGCACATTGGGTTGGTAGTATGTCTGATAGAAGATCTACTAGCGGATACATGTTCTCTCTTGGTAGTGCAGCAGTTACATGGAGTAGCAAAAAGCAATCTACAGTTGCTTTGTCGAGTAGAGGCTGAGTATAGAGGTGGTGTTGTTGTAGCATGTGAGGTAGTATGGCGGCAAAAGTTATTGGCCGATTTAGATGTGGAGGTGGAAGGTCCAGTTGTCATTTATTGTGACAACATGAGCAGTATACAGTTGGCTAGGAACCCTGTGTTCCATGCCAGAACAAAACATATTGAGGTACACTACCACTTTGTGAGAGAGAAGGTACTAGCAGGTGAGATTGAATTGGTGTATGTCAGCAAATAGGATCAGATAGCTGACATCTTCACGAAGGCATTGGGTAGTACAGAGAAGCTTCAAAAGTTTCGAAGTTTACTTGGAGTTGCAGAGACGTAGTTGAGCTTGAGGGGGAGTGTTGAGATTACAAGCTCAACACATGTGGACATTGATGACGGACCGCCTGGTTAGATTGGTCCACACATCTACACTTAGCACGTCGGTGGTCATTATGACTCTCATATGGCTACTAACTCATTACTTATTATATTTAGGTTGTTATACCTATTTATAGCTAGCATAGTTATAGCACTAGTCGACTAGTGTAGTCGGTTATGCACTGTTTGACTTAGTAGGCCACTTTCCTTTATGTTGTATCTTATATGTACTTTGTGTACATTGAAAAGTGTGTGGAAGAAGAAGAAGAAACTAGTAAGAAAACGTTTTGGCCTCCATCTCTCTTCTTGTCTCTTGAGTGAGCTTCTCCTTGTGCATTCTGTGTGTGTTCGACACATCATCTTGAGGAAGTCCCCCCACCACGCGATTCTTGACACACCTTGATCCTATTGGCGGGGATTATGCGGGGCACTTCCTCATACACATACATGTTCAGTTTGACCTTCTGACCTTCGACATGTAAAGTTGCATTAACATGAGCCTCAACAAAGATGAACAGCTTCACGATCTTCAGGTCCTCCAACCACTTGATTCTCTTTAGGTTGGTTCGAAGGTACACAAACCGGTGGGCAGCTATGTAATAGATTCCTGAATCACCCACCCATCTCCGTTCCACATACAGAGGTGATGGATTGTAAATATGGTCTAGGATGTTCATCATATCGATCCTTTGTTGATAATCTGAAGCCCGCATCGCGGTCATAAACATGACCTGGAGCACCATGAATCTGTTCCATGCTTCATAATTCTGCAAGACAGCATCAATAAGTAAGGAAATGTTCCTAACAGCAACATTTGCTTTACTTCATCTTATTAAGCTTTCTTATAAAGACGGATCCTTCATTGGTTCGCTCTGATACCAACTGTAACGTGTCCGCCTGTTTGCTTGCAGGACACGTCTTAGCAGCCCATTGGAAAGAGGGTCTCGAAGGCTCCGCCCGGCACTCCCATGGAATGTTACGGCTTTTGCGATCTAGGACTTCTCGAGTCTGGCACGCAGTGGAAGTATTTCAGCCGTTCCCACTTAGGACCGACTTGAATCAGGATTTCGTCTTGTGGTCAAATTCCTAGAGAGTAGCTAGCATCGAATCTTTACGCAAAACTACTACCCATTCGTAGGATGGACCCATGGCCACATGCACCACACTTTCCTTAGGGTTTCTTTAGTTGTTACCTACCACATTTAATTAGACATGCGTAAAACAACTTCCTTAATTAGCTAGTTAGACACTGGTTCCTTCATGTAATCTTAACACTTGACATAAAAAAAATAGTGCCAAACAAGTTCCTTTTCAATAGGTTATCTTACTTATCTTTGGAATACATCCATAAAATCCAGCTCGTAGGCTAATCCATAATCCACCCGAAGGCAATCTATAATCCGCCTGAAGGCTATCCAACAATCCACAGGGATTACTAATCCAAGATTTTGCCCGTAGACTAGTATACGAGCCTTGAGATTGGATCCCGAGTCACGTTGGCCTCTTGTATAGGGCCCGAAAGGCAAGGGATTTATGGCCAGAGCCCCCTGGAACCCAAGCATCCTCCTGCTCCAAATAGCTCCCAACAGAGAGACCTCTCGCAGTGGGTTCAGTCCACATTTTCGGCGCAGCTAACAACCCCCTTGGTTAGGGTTAGGCAGATAGTCGGGGGTAACTGATGTTGCCTCTCCCTTCAGGCCTTCAACTTGAAGCATTAATTAACTTTTCATATTTTAGTTCCTTGAGCAAACAATGCAAACAGTGATTCTAAACTGTTACAAGCACAATCAATCCACTGGTCCTTTATTTGGCCAACTGCTAAGGAGTGAATCCTTATCTCCGAATATATCCAGCATTTGATTCGGGATCAATTGCCACTTGGCAGGATCCCCCAAGGGTTTCGTTGTTTGTGTATCCTTGTGTCCTTGGGTTAGGGCCATACCTTGTTAACCCAACTTAACCAACACCTTAGGTTTCATAAATTAACAGTAAATCTTGGCGACCCTTTCGCTTTGACTTGACAGATCCTTTGCTTCCAAGCAAATACCTAACTTCCCTTAACTTGGAAAATTAGCCCAAGAAAGGTGATATAGCAAGATGTTTACTCATCCTCTTGCAAGTTAGACTTGCGCTACAAACTGCCAACCTCATTCCAAGGAATGGCAACCTATCTTGTGATTAAACCACAAGGCCATGCGACGGTGCAACTTGTTGCACAAGTGTCGCATCTATCCCATGGAATCATTTTACCCATTGAACGGCGTTTCCTAGTCAAGGAATTTATGTTTAGACAAGACGCAGGGTTTCGGGTGTCTTCTTACCATCCCAACCCTAATTGTACTAGGCCGACAACATTCGATCCGAGGGTTTCCAAACTCAATCCGAGTTTTAGCATTAGGTCGAACAATCCTTAGGGTAGAAACCCTAGATCGTTGTTTGCATGGGCGTCCAATTGACCCAAGCATTCCATGAATGTGGGTAGTGTTGAGAATCAGCAATCACACTCACTAAACAGCCTCTTTGTATGGAGCTTCAGGGTCAAGGACATGCAAGCTAACTTATCCCATATGCACAATGGTGCCTACTGCAGTTTCCTACTTTCCTATAAAGCATTGTACTTGCTTCCTTTTCTAAATGCAATGATAGTACTCTTTTCTTTTCAGTGAAGTGTCAGTGTCATTGTCCACATACACAAGATTGTGTTTATGAGTCCAAGTCTCAATCTTGGAACCTAATTCACTTATGTAACAAACAGTGTCTTGGTCTTCTCCATCATGAGTCCACTCTTCTCTTTCCATCCACCATAACCAACTGCCATGCTCTAGATCCCGTAACCTTAACATGGTATCAGAGCGCAGCTGAGCATGGCTTAGCATGGTTCAGGTCCTCTCTCTGCTCTCTCAATTTCTCACAATCTCTATCCAGCTCAGCTCAAGTGTTTGACTTCATCTCCAACTCCATTTTCACTCTCTACCCCTTGGCAGCCATAGCCAACCTGCAACCTATCTCCGTTGGAGGAGCTGGATCTCCACTTACAGGGCATATCTTCACTTGCTTTCTTCTGGAGAAATGTTCTTTAACTCAGGGCGCTGCATCCTATTACTTCAAACACCAACATTGGTGAGCTACAGATCCAGCATTGCAAAAATTTGTCGTCGCTGTCCAGACTGCGCTGCTGCTGATTCGTATGTCATATTCCGCCTGCACACGTCGCGATGCTGATGAAGATCATAGGGCTTTGATAGGCCTTGAAAAGAGCTACATTTCCATAAAAAAAGTTTTGGAAATGATCAACCATAGCTCTTGCAATCTGCAAAAAACAGGCCTCTCTTTGAAACCCTAAACTGTCAACCATAGCCAAAATCTCTCAAGCTTCTTTTTTCCTCATTTTTCTTACTCCTGACACTAAACCAAGCTAAAGCCCACTCTACTCCATTGACCCAGCATCAAATCAAGGAGGGGAAGGACCTGAGAAGATTGAAGAACGATCGAACGATCCCGAACAAGAAGAATCAAGCTCAACATCAACACTAACATAGTGTGTTTTCACACTGTCATTAACTGTGTCTCTTGACACATTGCAATCTGCTCTTCTACTGATAAAATCTCAGAATTCTGGTGTTGATTTGCTGCTAATCTTGCAACCTCAACATGGGAAAAGACTCTCCAAATGCTCGATTCAAAGGAGTCGGGTTCCACACTTGGCAAACCCGCATCAAGCTCATCCTGATGAAGAAGGGTCTTTGGGCCATCACAAATGGTAAAGAGAAGAAACCTCGAGATGCGGACCTTGCAGTTACTTGGCAGAAGAATGATGACAAGGCACAAGCCATCATCAAACTGGAATTGGACGACAGCTACATTCATCATGTGGATGCCTGTGACACGTCCCATGACACTTGGGATAAATTGGATACCCTATTTGGTGCACAGTCAAAGTCGTCTAAATATGGTCTATTAATTGAATTTTTCCGACTTGATATGAAGCCTCATACATCCCTGGCATCCCATCTGAACTACATGGAAAGCCTGCTTACTCAACTTGCAGGAATAAAGCTAAAAATGGATGAAGATGTCTGTATTGGTGTCTTGTTAAAAAGTTTGCTCCCTGCCTATGATAATGTATCAACCACTCTAACCAATATGCCTGATCCTCAACTTGTTGATATTAAAGCCTCTCTGTTAGAAGAAGAAAAGAAACTTAAAAGCAAAGAAGAGCCCAGCACTTCAAAGGATGAACAAATGTTATATGTAAACAACAGATACAAAGGTAAAAAGGAACCGCTCTTCTGTGACTTCTGCAAAAGGACCGGACATACTGAGAAGTTCTGTCATGCTAGGAAGAGGTCCCAAAAGGCCTATCTTGCAGTTGTGAAAGAAGAAGAAGACCATGGACCAAAAGATGAAGAAGAAGATGAAGATGAAGACCACCAGGATCGGAAGGACAAGACTCATCAGTCCTTCTACTCTCATAACTCTGATAGACTATTTTAAAAGCCTTGTACTTCCTTGCCCTAATGCTTCCTGCCATAAGCTTTGTAAACTCCTCATGTAACTTGGCATTACAGTCCGTGTACACTTTGTGAGGCCCCTGTTACAGCCTCTGGATGTCCATCATGTTTTGGTGCCCACACTTAGCCTTTTCTGCGACAGCCTCTGGTGTCTACCATGTTTGTGGTGTGCCCACACTTTGCAGGTGGTTCTCATTACAGCCTCTACACACTTTGTGTCTTTCTAGTTGTGATTGAGGAGGGGTGTTGAGAATCAGCAATCACACTCACTAAACAGCCTCTTTGTATGGAGCTTCAGGGTCAAGGACATGCAGGCTAACTTATCCCATATGCACAATGGTGCCTACTGCAGTTTCCTACTTTCCTATAAAGCATTGTACTTGCTTCCTTTTCTAAATGCAATGATAGTACTCTTTTCTTTTCAGTGAAGTGTCAGTGTCATTGTCCACATACACAAGATTGTGTTTATGAGTCCAAGTCTCAATCTTGGAACCTAATTCACTTGTGTAACAAACAGTGTCTTGGTCTTCTCCATCATGAGTCCACTCTTCTCTTTCCATCCACCATAACCAATTGCCATGCTCTAGATCCCGTAACCTTAACAGGTAGGACCTTTGGGTTTGATGGCTTCGATTTGGCATCCAAGTACGATACTATGCCGCATTTCTGACGTGCCAAGACTTAGCTAGTACTTGAGGTGTTTATCGTATGGACTAGTTATGCCTATACAAATACCTAACGATTATAATATTACGAGTGATTTAGCTAAGTTGAATCTACTTGACTTGCGACAAGGACGAGCGTTTCCTAGAGATGCTAACCTTGTTCCAAAGGTGTAATAGATGCTAGATACCACATTTCATGCAAGTATACGATTTGTTACATCTATGTTCAAAACGAATGATAACTTGCATGAAACCTACTAGGGTTTACATCAAAGAATCATGCCTACAACCCTATTGTCTAGCTTTAGAATTTCATGCTTTGATAAGCCATGCAATCTTTTCTAAATGCAACTCGATGAAATGAAATTGTTGTGTGCGGTGAGTCAAGTTCAATAATATTTTTGAGCGGAAATATTACAACAACATGAGCAAAGTGAGGAATGTAGATAAGATAAAACACACAAGCTCTAAAAAACCTGTGAACCTCTAAAAATGAGGAAAAAGTTTCCACAATCTTTTCTATGGCATCAACCTTTGTAGGAGAAGGCTTTCTGCCATAATATCCACACATATGATCAACAATCAAAACTTTTCTGGCACCAAAAATAGACTTCATCCCTCATAAGGTCAAATTCAGTTCTTTGAGTCTGCAAATAATCTTCTCGACATCTCTAATATGTGAAGTCACAAAGAATTTGCATCCATGATCATCTAAAGAAGCATCTTTACCTTCTTCCAAGGAACCCTTGATAGGTAAGTCATCAATGAAAGGCATAGTAATCTCGGGGATAAAATCTCGTAGAACCTTTTCATTCCATTCATCATATGAGCAACCCAATTAGTAGCTCCTTGTGGAAGTGTACACATTCGGAGAAGGTATAGAGGTGTCTTCATTGTAGTGAAATCTCTGCTTTCAAGTGCAAACTAGAATTGGAATAAAGATCACCAAGACAATAGATAGCACGTCTAGCAAAAGCTTCAGCAAACTCATTCACAATATGTCCATCACCAACATTTCGAATAGTGACCATGTTTAATGGCTGTGGGTCTTGTATGAATCTGAGTGTCCCATTCTTCTTAGGAATTGTGAACCACCTGTTGGAATATGGAGCTAAAGATGGTTCTATAATTCCCATCTTGATCCGCTCATTCAAGGGCTCCACGAGTTTGGGAAAGTGAGACCTCGGCACATGAATAGGATGTAGATTCCAAGGGACATGCAAAATGGTGAAAATAACCATAGGCGTCACAACCCTAGGATCAATGCATTCAATCTCATGTGGAAAGAAAGAAGAAGCTTTTTCATGTCTGCATAGCATCTCTTCAAAACATCTTACCTCTTCAGGAAGTAGAAACCCTTCAGTCCCAATCTTCATCTCTTTCAATGTCTCAACTGAAAACTTATGTCCACCAATACTTGCAGGATCTCGCAAAGGTGGTTGCATAGCAGCTCTTCTAATTATCTCATCATTGTCCAAAGTCCTGCAACTAGACGAACCTTCTTGTCAACTGTATTATATTTTGTCTGAACTCTGGCTTCATTACTACAACCTGCAAATTTCACCCCATGATCCAAAAACTCTAATAAGCACAAATTTTGATGTGTATAAACAGCAACACCCAAATCTTTTTGCTCAAATGTGTCAGCAAAGAATTCTTTTTACCAAGAATCCTCAGCACCCAAATTCATTTGAAGCATGAAATCAGCAATTTTGCAATACATCGCCAGAAAATGAACCTGTAAGACATATGACATCTCTTGATTGTTAGCATTTAATAAAACTAAAAGTTCTTCCATGGTATCTGAGCATGAAAGGCCATCATAGAGACCATCTATCTGGTCTTCTTCTTGAAAAACACCTGCAATCATCAATTCTTTTTCTTTTCTTTTTACATACTGCCTGGCGGCTCTAGGCATATCAGAAATATGCTGAAAACACAAAGTGCTTTCAGTACATATATACACCATAAACACATGAGGAAAAACTGCCATTGCCAGGAGGTGAGAGCTTCCCTTGACTCGTACCACCATTGTCTTGCATGACAGTGGTACCTAACAAAAATCCAGATCTCCTGTTGGAAGAGGGGAATCCCTTAAAGAATCTTTATTTCGATGATGATTGATACAAATGGTCATGAACTGGACAGCTCTCTTCCCATCCTTGCTTCGGATCCATCCATAAGTAGACCCATCATCTAGAACCTTAGTCTCCATTCGAGACTCAACAATAAATGCTGGCCCCAAAATAATAGGATAAGAACAAGAGTTTTGTACAAAGAAATGATAGGACGCACCCACATCTCCAATGGGAATCTTCAGATTTGGGCAAGTAGCATATAAATCCCCTGCAATGTTGTTGGCCGCACGCATGCGCCAACCATGATCAACATCAACTAGCCATCTACCAGTATCATATAATCCTCACACAATTACATTAATCTCGGAACGGTGATCCAAAAGTGTAGCGCAAGGATTTTTAGTCTCATCAAGCTTGATGATAGTTTCTGTTGTCGCACGAGCCCAGTGACTTTGAGAAAAATGGCTTCGAGGCACCAATCTAGGCGCATCTTCGCTCTCATCATACTACATGGGCTAAAGTAAAGGATAAAGAGACTTCTTAGATTGCATACATAGAGATCCTTCTGTAGATCCCTCGTTGATCTCTTCTTTAGAATCAGCCTTCTCAATTTGTAATCCGTAGAGAATAAAACACAATATTGGTGAGTTTGGAAATCACCCAATTGCCATTTTTTGAATACTAAAAAGATGGCACCTGGATAACATGCCCATAAGTTTCTCAAAACCTCATGATGCAACCTATCATTGGGAAACACTTGAAAAATGGAATTGATTGAGCTATAGAGCACGTGATTTGGAGTTATATTGGTCAAGTTATGACAAATCCAAAGATTTAACCACGTGTCCCAAACTTATGGGAAATTCCCATATTCCCCAATATGGTTTTATAGCCTCTGCAACAGCTAAAACCTCTTGATGGATCATATCTTGCGATGGTTCTTCAATAATTTGGCACTTTCTTTTTATGATGTCTATAATAACATCATGGAACTCTCTCTTGGCAATCCCCAAAACTTCTCCAATTGTAAATTCAATCTTGCAATTAAGAATTCAATCTTCAAGTACCTTTTCCAAACCTATGGAAGACTTGATGTCGGATAGTAGCTTGAATCCAGGTTGCTTCTTTGGCTTTGAATCCTTTAACTTTGAGGCCTTTTTGTCTTCTTACATCTTTGGCTTTTGCTCATCAACCATGCTCTACTCTAGTCCTGAAGAAGAAGGTTGAAGAACTGGCTCACTCCTTCTAGTTGCTTTCTTCGATCCTTCTGGTTGATCATTATCTCTTTTGTGCTTTTCTTCAACAAGTGCTTCAAATCCTTGAGATTTTGCAATATAAGCATAGATAGAGAAGAAATCTATGTGATCATTCCATTCGATTCCTTTTCTAATTGCATATCCTATGAATGAAAGTTCAGATGAAGAAGCTTTAGCTTTCTTTTTCACATGCAGTGCATAAGACCATAAAGGAGACTTATCTTTTGGTAGCTGCTCCAATTGAAGACCATAGGTTGGAGCTTCTCTTGCCGCCTCTTGCTTTACATAAGAGGAACGTAAAAGAGTTTCTTCCAATAATTTCTTCATACCTCCTTTTCCGAAGTTTGTTTTGAGTGGTTGCTCTGAGTCTCCGAAGCATATCATCCTATCTTTCCACACCACCAACTTTAATCTTTTTGCCTCTTCAAAGTCTTGACAGTCTTTGCACTCATGGTCTAGACTGTCGCACCATATACATCGACAAACAGGATCATTTTTGGAGGAATTCATAGGAGTGGAAGAAGAGGGAATAGAGATTGGAGCTTGGTTAAGTGGATGTTGATCTCTTTTGGCCATCTTTATCTGAAGATCCTTCAAGTTCCTTGAAATTTCTTCCACCATGTCTTCGACAATTGGTTTGGCAGATGGCTTGACAACTACCATAGGAATAGGCATAGGCATAGAAGTAAGCATAGACATGGATTGGGAGGTAGAAGAAGTGGAAGGAGCAGTAGGAGAAGTGGCGGTAGAAGTAGACATCGTTAAGGGAGTTTGCATACCATTTTGTAGGCGTGCCTTCCATCTTTGTCTCTTCGGTAATGTGAAGACTGCTTCAACAGCATCTTGCCAATCCATCTTCAATCCTATAGGTTGCTTTTGATCTTCAAGAAGTGTCAAGAATCGCATGGTGGGGGGACTTGCTCAAGATGCTGCGCCGAACACACACAAAATGCAGAAGGAGAAGCTCACTCAAGAGACAAGAAGAGAGATGGAGGCCAAAACGTTTTCTTGCTGGTTTTTTCTTCTTCTTCCACACACTTTACAATGTACATAAAGTATAGATAAGATACAACATAAAGGAAAACAGCCTATTAAGTCAAACAATGCATAACCGACTACACTAGTCGACTTGTGCTATAACTATGCTAGCTGTAAATAGGTGTAATAACCTAAATATAATAAGTAATGAGTCAGTGGCCATGTGAGAGTCATAATGACCACCGACGTGCTAAGTGTAGATGTGTGGACCCATCTAACTAGGCGGTCCATCATTAATGTCTGCATATGTTGAGCTTGTCATCTCAACACTCCCGCTCAAGCTCAATTGCATCTCTACAACTCCAAGTAAACTTCGAAACTTTTAAAGCTTCTCTGTATCCAATGCCTTTGTGAAGATGTCAGCTATTTGATCCTGTGTGCCGACATACACCAAGTCAATCTCACTTGCTAGTACCTTCTCTCTCACAAAGTGGTAGTGTACCTCAATATGTTTTGTCCTGGCATGGAACACAGGGTTTCTAGCCAACTGTATACTGCTCATGTTGTCACAATAAATGACAACTCGACCTTCCACCTGCACATCTAAATCAACCAATAAATTTTGCAACCATACTACCTCACATGCTGCAATAGCAGCACCTCTATACTCAGCCTCTGTACTCGACAAAGCAACTGTAGATTGCTTTTTGCTACTCCAAGTAACTACTACACTAGCAAGAGAGAACATGTATCCGCTGGTAGATCTTCTATTAGACATACTACCAGCCCAATCTGCATCTGTGTATCCAAACACCTGTACATCTGTACCTGCCTCATAGAAAAGTCCATAATGTAATGTGGACTTCACATATCTCAATATGCATCTGACTGCATCCAAATGTGGCTTTCTAGGTACTTGCATAAACTAACTCACAAGACCAACATTGTAGCTCAAGTCTGGCCTTGTAATGGTCATGTAGATCAAACTCCCTACTATCCTCCTGAACATAGTAGGGTCTTCTATCTCATCCCCAACATTAGCACTCAACTTTACATTCTGCTCCAACGGGACTGTAAGTGGTTTGCATGCTATCATACCATACTTGGACAACATATCCAAGCCATACTATCTTTGGGACAGCCATATACCATCATCACATCTGATCACCTCAATGCCAAGGAAGTACCTTAGCTCACCTAAATCCTTCATCTCAAACTTCTTCTTCAAAAAGTCCTTGATTTCAGCAATCTCACTATCACTATCACCTGTAATAATCAAGTCATCCACATAGATGACTATGATGACCAAACCTGCATCTCCCTTTCTCACATAAAGTAAGTGATCAGTATTAGAAACATAAAAGCCAATATTGACAAGATACTCTCTGATCTTGTCAGACCATGCTCTAGGTGCTTGCTTGATCCCATAGAGCGCCTTCTTCAACCTGCACACATACGTGGGATGCTTTAAATCTTCATAACTTGCTGACTGATCCATATACACTTCTTCCTGCAAATCACCATGCAAAAAGGCATTCTTCACATCCATTTGCTGCAACCTCCAACCTTTAGCTGCTGCCAAAGCAATCAAGCATCTGATAGTTGCCATCCTAGCAAGTGGACTGAAGGTTTCTTCATAATCTATGCCATATAGCTGAGCATAGCCTTTTGCAACTAGCCTAGCTTTGTACCTACTAACAAAACCATCTGCATTGTGCTTAATCTTATAAACCCACTTACATCCAATAGCTTTCTTTCCCTTCGGCAATGATACTAGATCCCAAGTCTTATTGGCCTCTAATGTAGCCATCTCCTCATCCGTTGCTGCATCCCAATGAGCATGACCAACAGCCTCCTCAAAACATGTGGGCTCAACATCCTCAACTAGTTTACCATATAAGCATAATGGTGAGCTGCATAACCTTCAAAACCAAATATTTTAATAAAGTATCTAACCCTGCTAGATCTGGGTACCATCAGATCACTCAATGGATCCTTTACATTATTATGAGCTCTCTGTACACCTGGTGTCCTGATAGAAGGAATACCAAGCTCATCATCCAAGCTCTCTGAGCCACTGGAGTCTCCATCAAGAACTGCATCAATGCCATCTGACACTTTATTCTTTCATTTTTCTTTACCTGTAGTGCTACTAGATGCACCCGAAGATATAGAACTACTCCTTAGTCTCCTAGACCAAGGACTACCAGATGATGTCTCTGGTCCACTAAGAGTCCATGATTCTTGCTTTTCAGCCTGCACATGAGTGTCATGATCATCATCATCATCCAATGCATCACCACTAGATACATACCAACTGCTCATTTCATCAAAGATGACATCCCTGCTCACTCTGAACTTACATGTGACAGGGTTATAACAGTGATACCCTTTCTGCTCTAAAGAGTATCCAATAAAGACACACTTTTCAGCCTTTGGATCCAGTTTCTTCCGCAACTCATTTGGCATATGAACATATGCAATACAACCAAACAATTTCAAGTGTGAGACATCAGACTTCTTACCTATAAAACATTCTTTGGGGGTCATACCATGAGCTGCAACTATGGGAGTTCTGTTCATATTATAAACAGCATTATGAACAGCCTCAGACCAAAAAGGCTTAGGCATATTCTTTTCAGCCCCCATCAAGGTGCATGCAACTTCTGCAATATGCCTATTTTTCCTTTTTGCAACCCCATTTTGCTGTGGGGTATACCTGCATGTGAACTGTCTCTTTATCCCATGAGACCTCAGAAAATCACTGAACTCATTTGAGAGGTACTCTCCCCCTCCATCTGACCTCAAGCACTTTACTTTCAAGTATGTTTCTCTTTCAACTGCAGCCTTGAAAGTTCTAAAGTGCTCAAACGCTTCACTCTTTTCCTTCATAAAGTATATCCACATCTTTCTAGAATAATCATCAATGAATGTAACAAAGTATGAACTGCCTCCAAGAGATAGATTTTGTGCAGGCCCCCAAATATCTGTATGCACAATATCAAGGGTATTTTTGCTTACATCTCTGTCATGTGAAAAGGGTTGTCTTGCTTGCTTACCAAACTGACATGCTTTGCATACCTTATAAAATTTTACAATTCTAAATATAGGCAAACCTGTAACCAACCCTTTGGACTACATTAATTTCAGCCTTTGTACATTTGCATGTCCAATGCATTTGTGTCAAATTTCAATATCTGCAACAACACCTTTTCCTTTAGCATACATAGCAACATTCATAGCAGGAATTCCAACATCTAGAGTAAACATAGGTCCAACATCTAGAGTAAACATAGGAATTCCAACATCTAGAGTAAACATAGGTCCAACATCTAGAGTAAACATAGGAATTCCAACATCTAGAGTAAACATAGGAATTCCAACATCTAGAGTAAACATAGGTCCAACATCTAGAGTAAACATAGGTCCAACTCTACTTCCCTTTGCAACCAACCTGCACTTGTCATTGAAGTCTTCTACAAAGCAACCCTTTACATTAAATTTGACTTGCAGCCCTTGCTCTACCATCTGACCGACTGACAACAAGTTCTTTGTAATAGATGGCACACGTAATACATCTGAAAGACTCTTTGTCTTACCATCATGCAAGGACAAGGGCACTTTTCCAATGTGTGAAATTGGATGGCATGAGTCATCACCCGTTTGCAAATAACCTGCATTTTGCAAATCCTGCATCTCTCCAAACCATTCTGCATGGCTGGTCATATGATTGGATGCACCTGAATCAACATTCCTTTCCTGTAATAGCATTCAACATATGCTGCATAACAAATAAACGTTCATTTTTGTCTTCATTCTATCGTGAAGACGATGCATAGTTTCCTTGCTGCAACTTACCACTGTGAATATAATCTTTCTTACCATAACATTGGGATGCAGTATGACTTGTTTTGCCACAGTAGTGACACATAATACCAGAGTTGTTAGAACCTCTGTTCTGCCATCCACCTCTTCCTCTAAATCTCCCCGTGCCTCTAAAGTTACCACGACCTCTTGAAACCTGCATATTGCCGAATTGCTGATTCAATCTGTTTTGTTGGTTGTCACTACCACGGTCTCTTGAAGAGAACCTGCCATGTCCCCTTCTTGAATTGGAGTAGAAAGCTTGGACCTGTTCACCACTTCTTTCAGATGTCTCACTCTATATGTTGATCTCTTCAGTGATCATAAGGGAGACCAACTCATCGAAATCTGGAAATGGCTTTCTCACATATACGGAAGTTACAAAAGACTTCCAAGCCTTTTCATTGTTAAGTCCACCCAAGGTAGATGATACCAAATCATCATCCTCGGGCATTGCATCAATCGCTGCCAAGGCATCTGCAATGCTCCTTACCTTCAATGCATATTCATTGATAGACATCTTCCCTTTCTTCAATGTATTCAACTCTTGCTTGAGTTGAATCTTTCATGCCTTTGTATTTACAGAAAACATACTTTTAAGTATGGTTCAAGCTGCATATGAATTCTCTGCATTTCTAATATGTCCCAGCATATTATTGTCAATTACTACAGACAGCCAATACATGCCCTTTTTGTCTTTTGCATTCCATTCCTTCAGTGCCTTTGTCTCTTCTGTAGTTGGAGGATCACTCACCTCCGGCTCATTTTCTTCACCTTTGCTGAAACAAACTCATAGAGGCCTTTTCCAATAAGGAAGTTTGTGACACAGAACTTCCATGAAAGGTAGTTGTTCTTGTCGAGCTTCTCAATGATGGGGTTTCCACTGTTCTCTGCCATTATCACAAAACTAATACCAAACAGCAAGTAAAAAATTTGTAACGCTCGACCTGTAGTGCATAGCAATACACCAGACAACCTTTTTCACTATAGGGCTTAATTGTAGAATACACAACACTCTTCGCGCATACCAAATCTCATTGCAATCTGTGATTTTTGCTCTGCCTTGCTTCTGGTGCCTCCACAGGCACTGTCCAAGAGAAAGAGTGGAATAATGGGAGAGCTTCTTACCTAAGGCTTGCTTGCTCGAATCTTGCTTCTTCTCCTTCACTTCAGCCTTCGAAATCAGCCTCTCTCAGTGGCACAGCTATGATATCATGTCAAGAATCGCGTGGTGGGGGGACTTGCTCAAGATGCTGTGCCAAACACATAGAGAATGCACAAGGAGAAGCTCACTCAAGAGAAAAGAAGAGAGATGGAGGCCAAAACGTTTTCTTGCTGGTTTCTTCTTCTTCTTCCACACACGTTACGATATACACAAAGTATAGATAAGATATAACATAAAGGAAAATAGCCTACTAAGTCAAAAAATGCATAACCGACTACACTAGTCGACTGGCGCTATAACTATGCCATCTGTAAATAGGTGTAACAACCTGAATATAATAAGTAATGAGTCAGTGGCCATGTGAGATTCATAATGACCACCAACATGCTAAGTGTAGACGTGCGGACCCATCTAACCAGGCAGTCCATCATTAATGTCCGCATATGTTGAGCTTGTCATCTCAACAAGAAGCTCTCCCAACTCATCTTGAAGTGCAGGATGAGCCGCTTGCAAAAATAAATCAACTTTCTCTGAGTTTAGGGCTCTTTGTTAAAGTTTATCCAACTGATTGTAGTGTTCTTCAAACTCACGCAAACACTCGGAAGCAACAAGACTTTTATTGGGCTGATAGACCCACTCCTCCTTGAATGTCTTCTGAGTAGCAATGCCACAATCTTCCAGAAAATATTCATCTTTAAGTACCTTCTTGACGAAGACATTCCAGTTTGAATCTTGCACAAATAAATCAATCACTCTAACCCGCAAGGCATGCGTGAAAAGTTGTAAGAAATAATTGCTCCAGTTGGTAGGAACACCAAAAAAGCGTATCTGGCTTTCAAAAGTTTTAAGATAAGAATGGATATTCCAGCCATCAAATAATTTACGTTCACTTACCATGGCCTCGATTGCTTTGGTTGCTCCATGTGTATGCTCTTGTTCTTGACGTAGCATCCATTTTTGATCCAATTGTTGTTGATGTAGCTATTGCTGCTACTGCATAAATAACTACATCTATTGGTTCTGTATCATAATAGCCGAAGATAGAGTCTGCAATAGATTCTTCATCTCTTCGGTCAAAAAGGATGAAGCACTTGATGATGAAGTGGGTGGAGTATTTGAAGAATCTCCCGTCTCGGCAATCAGAAGCGATGCTTTTACGTCGGGTTCACCAAGTGTCGCACGGAAATACTTGTGGGAGTTTGTGAATGTTGCTTGTCGCAGGGATGCTTTGTGAGATGGGAACAAAGGATTATGAAGAGTACATAATTTGAGAGTACTCAACTCATGGAAAATTCCTAGAGCAAAAAGAATGCTTGAATTTCATATTCAATTGATAACATATATAGGCATAAAAGAGAAGTGGGGAATCAAGGCATTTAATCATAACATGTGTTCATACATTGAATTCAGCTATATGCCTCTTTGAGGCCAAATGTTTGACTCCCTCCTTGTCAAAATATTTGCCATGTATTAATCTCAATTACACATAATTTGAAATGATCTCTCTTTAGTTTCCTATAAGAAGCTACATACGCTTTGTTTGTAATACATGAAAGGCATCAGATTTCACAATAGACCACTTTATATTGGGAAGAGATAGAATAGTGTTTTTTGACGTAGTAATAAGGATGTCTTGACTATCTGATTGGGGAGCACGTCTACCGTTCAAGCACGTCTACCGTTCATTAGGAAAGGGTGTAGGGCATTAGTGTTGGAGGGGAAGCCCCTCCTCTCAAAGAAGCCAATGACCTGGCATCATGTGAGGCGAGAGAAAGAGAAGATGGTGATGAAACATAGCTCATGGTCGCACCCCTTCAGCAACTTCTTTTCTTTTGTATTGCTGACCGGAGTTCACCATCTCCTTCATACTTTGCAAACCCTTGTTTTGAAGATGTTGATGTTGTCTCCTTCGTCACCTTTGACTTCAAGTTCTTTTGCTTCCTTCCATCCTCATAACTGCAGCTACTTTGTCGTCGTCCTTCATATTCAGAGCTCGTGTTTCCCAGTTCGTCATCTCCATCATATTCACGTCTTTGTATGCACGACACCGACTGTAGCTTCCTATTTGGAATCCTTCCTCATCTTCATGGAGGTGGCAGAAGCTTGGTGGCAGCAGCCAAGGGATTGCTAGAGTAAGGCATTGGTAGAGAGATCGTGGAGATAGCAGCTTGGTGCTGCAGACTTTGTGGTGATGGCCAACAGGCGGGGCGCAAGGCTTAGCACTGCCGGTCCTTCTTCCAACAGCTTCCTCTTGCCTTTGTCATCTCCATATCCTGCATTGTCGTCCACTTCGCAATAGCCTCCTCATCTTCTTCACCTTCAGAGTTTTTTTTTTCTCTGCAACTCCATTGAATGTCTTCCTTCTTATACTTCTTCGCAGCTCACAAAAGCTTGATGCTTTTGTAAGCGTTAAAAAACTTCATGAAATTTTTATTCCAAACGTTCTTTATTGATGGCTTCATCCCATCAAAAAGATTCAGAAAGCTTTATTCTTCGATACCTTGCTATGACGTCATTGTTGACTCCTTACTTAACTTTGTTTTTGTCTGCAAGTCGGTTCTTCTGTCCCTCTGATCTTTGCCTTGCCTTTTGTGAAAAGGTTTAAATCACAAGCAAATAATGGGTCATCCACAATGTCTCTTATGAGGATAGACTTTATAGTATTTCAAACATAAACAAGGTCACCTCTTGTGTGATATCAAAGCCTATTCGTTGGCATTTTTCCTTAGTACTTTATCCTCAATGCTATCTTTGGAAAATGATAGAATCTTACAAGAAAATCATATGAAGGTCAGGAAGTTGTTTTGAGAGAGAGAAGACTTTTGTGTGGCCTCATTGAAATGAATACTAAATCTAGCAATGTTTTAATCAATATTTCAACCTCTCCTTTCACAATAGACCTGAATGAAGCATTGCTATGCCTTTCTTTACATAACTGATTCTTCTCATAAGCAACTCATCAACAACAAGATACAATCCATCATAACACTACAATGGTCATTGCACAGTTAATTATGCATCATTGCACACTTGATTGTGCAAATAGTATATCCATTTTCTAGGCTATAGAGACATTTTCAGTCTTTTCATTGAGGTCAAATCTCATGATCCTGAATGTCCTTGAGTCTTCAAGATGGAATCCTTCGTATGAGGTTTTTTTTCCCATGCATTGTGCCTTATTGAAAATATGCTTTGGAGAAGAACTTCGTGCCCAATCATTATTGTAGTTTGCAAATTAGGTGCAATGCAATCAATCAAACGATGCTTTCATGTAAAATTTATGAATGCATTGAAAAAAAATTGTGCCTAGCCTAACTATATTTGCTTGTGTGTCATGTAGATGCAAACACAAAAGAAACACATAACAAAAAATAAACTCATAATGATACTGACTTAAAAAGTCCAAAATCTTGGCAAAAAATTTCTACTCTGAGGTTCGCAGTTATAGACGAGCATCATCTCGATACTTGCCCTCACCAAACTTGCACATCCTCCGGATGGGCCACAGCTACCCATCCTCATCACCGCCAAGCTCGACGGTTAATGTAATCTCTTCATCTTCTGCAAAAGCGTCTTCAATGTCCACATCTTCATCTTCATTATCTCTTGACTCAAGCCCATCATAAATCGCATCATCCAATTGCTCGACTGCATAGGCTGTAGCATCTCTTCTTTTGAAGAGTTTGATTCTCTTCCCTGCAAATGGAATGTGAAAGGCCATAGCATCAAGTTCTGCCAAAGAATATGTAGCATTGTCATGGACATGCTGTACTAAATAAGGCCCAAATCATCGTATGGAAACCTTGCAGATAGCACTATACTGGTTGTCTAGACTGCTGTCATAGACTAACACCCAATCTCCCACTTTTATCTCTTTAGGCCTCAATCTGTGTTTGTTATCAAAGTGGTCTTTGTTGCAAATTCTAGCCTCTTTAAGATTTTGAATTGCTCTCTCAATATCTTTGGGTCTTCTCTCCAACTGACGAATACGAAGAGTAAAAAGATCTTCTCTAGACATCTCTTCTTGCTACCATGGTAATGCACTCCAAGTAAGCATGCAAATCTTTGTAGGCATGAGTGGCTTCTGTCCATACATTAACTCAGCTGGCATATAACCTGTAGTCACAGTGTGAGTAGTGCGATCAGCCCATAAGGCATAAGGCAACAACCTAGGCCATTCTCGAACCCGTCCACTACATGCTTTGGCCAAGACTTTTATAATTGGCGGATGGCCTCTTTCACTCTTCCCGTTGCCTTTTGGATTATATGCCGAAGTCAATGCATGTTTAATGCCAAGGTGGGAGAAAATTCTCTAGCCTCATCAGCGTCCTTATCTCTAGTAACTTTCCCAATACATCCATACTTGCAAAAAACATCCTCCAACAAAAACTTACAAACCACTGAAGTAGACTTTGTTCATAATGCTCTTCCTTCCACTTGGTTTGTGAGATCTTCTCCTGCCAAAACAATATAGTGCATCTGCCATAAACCAACAAGCATAGTAATCAAATCAAGAATCCACTTGTAATGAATACATAAAGGGTAGGCAGGATGAAGCTCATCTCTATGCCTCACTAAAGAGAATAACTAACAATCAGGGCATGTCTCAACAAACTGTGAGATATCTTTGTACATTCCTTTCCACTAATAGTGCTCTTTGATCTTCTCATAGGTCACCCAAACAAATCGATGCCGAACCAAAAGACTTTCATGGAATTCTTTCATGATACGCACCTGTGAAACTCTATCACAAACAACTCTCAATGACTGTCCTCCTCGCTTTTGTGGATGCTTCCAAAGTAGCCCACTTCGCAAGAAGAAACTATAAGCTTTTCTTCAAATTTTCTTGAAATCTGCATCAGTCCATCCATCATGTTTAGACATTGTGCTCAAATAACGACCATTCTGCAAATACTCTCATGTGTACAAAGACTCATCAAAGCTTTCCAAAGCAGACACATGACAAATATGATAAGCATGTATGGCTGAAAGATCAGCCTCATCATCAATGCAAGAAAAATCCATATCTGCATACCTCGCTCGTGAAAGCATATCGGCTATTGGGTTGTCTTTACCTGCTATGTGCCTGAACTCAGGGTTTATGGATTTTATGTACCCAATCCACCTAAGCATGGCAATATCTGGAGTAGAACAACTCATAATCATACATAGAAGAGGCAAACAATCAGTTTCAACCACTACAACAGCTTCAATGAAATACTCCCTATCATTCTTGAGAGCCGTGAAAACTCCCAAGAGCTCCCTCTTAATTTGTGGATATCTTTGTTGTCACTCATTTAGGACTTTTGCCCCAAACCGAATAGCATACCTCTTCCCATCTGCATCATCTTGGCCAACAACCCATCCAATGCCAATAGGACTAGTATCAACAGTAAGCACAATAGGTCTTCCACACTCATAATCTACCTTTCGAAGAGTTGGAGTGGCTCTCAATAATTTCTTCAATTTCTGCATGGCTTTAGTATGTTTCATCTCCCAAGAAAAATGTTGCACTTTTCTCAAGAGATGATAAAGATCATCTGCAACATGAGCAAAGTGAGGAATCCAAATAAGATAAAACACACAAGCTCCAAGAAACCTACAAACCTCTGAAGTCGAGGAACAAGTTTCAACGATCTTTTCTTTGGCATCAACCTTTGCACGAGAAGGCTTTCTGCCATAATATCCACACATATGGCCAACAATTAAAACTTCTCTGGCACCAAAAATAGAATTCATCCCTAAAAAAAGGTCAAATTCACTTCTTCCAGTCTACAAAGAATCTTCTTAACATCTCTAATATGTGAAGTCATAAAGAATCTGCATCCATGATCATCTAAAGAATCAACTTTACCTTCTTCCAAACAACCCTTGATAGGTAAGTCATCAATGAAAGGCATAGTAATCTCGGGGATAAAATCTCGTAGAACCTTATTCATTCCATTCATCATATGAGCAACCCAATTAGTAGCTCCTTGTGGAAGCGTACACATTTAGAGAAGGCCTAGAGGTGTCTTCATTGTAGTCAAATCTCTGCTTTCAAGGGCAAGCTGGAATTGATCATATTTGAAATAAAGATCACCAAGAGAATAGATAGCACGTCCAGCAAAAGCTTCAACAAACTCATCCACAATAGATACGGCACCAACATTTCGAATAGTGACCTTGTTTATTGGCTTTAGGTCCTGTATGAATTTGAGTGTCCCATTCTTCTTAGGAACTGTGAACCACCTCTTGGAATATGGAGCTGAAGATAGTTCTAGAATTCCCATCTTGATCCGCTCATTCAAGGGCTCTACCAGTTTGGGAAAGTGAGCCCTTGGCACAGGAATAGGCCGTAGATTTCAAGGGACATGCGGGATGGTGAAAATAACCATAGGCGTCACAACCCTAGGATCAATGCATCCAATCTCATGTGGAAAGAAAGCAAAAGCTTTTTCATGTCTGCATAGCATCTCTTCAAAACATCTTACCTCTTTAGGAAGTAGAAACCCTTCGGTCCCAATCTTCATCTCTTTCAATGTCTAAGCTAAAAACTTATGTCCAATACTTGCATGATCTTGCAAAGGTGGTTGCATAGCAGCTCTTCTAATTATCTCATCACTGTCCAAAGTCTTGCAACTGGACAAACCTTCTTATCAACTGTCTTATATTTTGTATGAACTCTGGCTTCATTGCTACAACCTGCAGATTTCACCCCATGATGAAAAAACCCTGATAAGCACAAATTTTGCTGTGTATAAACAGCAACACCCAAATCTTTTTGCTGAAATGTGTTAGCAAAGAATTCTTTTTGCTGAGAATCCTCAGCACCCAAATTCATTTGAAGCATGAAATCATCAATTTCGCAATACATTGCAAGACAATGAACTTGTAAGACATATGACATCTCTTGATTGTTAGCATTTAACAAAACCAAAAGTTCTTCCATGGTATCTAAGCATGAAAGGCCATCATAGAGACCATCTATCCGGTCTTCTTCTTACAAAGCACTTGCAATCATCAATTCTTTTTCATTTCTTTTTACATACTTCCTGGCAACTCTAGGCATATGAGAAATATGCTGAAAACACAAAGTGCTTTTAGTATATACACCATAAAGATATGAGAAAAAACTCCCGCTACAGGAGGCGAGAGCTTTCCATGACTCGTAGCACCATTGTCTCGCATGACAGTGGTACCTAATAAAAATTTGGCTCTCCTGCTCGAAGAGGGGAATCCCTTAAAAGAATCTTTATTCTGCTCATGATTGATGCAAATGGTCATGAACTAGACAGCTCTCTTCCCATCCTTGCTTCGGATCTTTGCATAAGTAGACTCATCATCCAAAACCTTAGTCTCCATTCGAGACTTAGCAATAAATGGTTGCCCCAAAATAATAGGATAAGAACAAGAGTTTTGTACAAAGAAATGATAGGACTCACCCACATCTCCAATGGAAATCTTCAGATTTGGGCAAACATCATATAAATCCCCTGCAGTGTTGTTGGCTGCACGCACGCGCTAACCATGATCAACATCAACTGGCCATCTACTAGTATCATATAATCCTCGCACAATTACATTAATCTCGGAACCATGATCCAAAAGCGCAACACAAGGAGTTTCACTCTCACCAAGCTTGACGATAGTTTCTGCTATCGCACGAGCCTAGTGACTTCGAGGAAAATGACTTTGAGGCACCAATCTAGGTGCATCTTTGCTCTCATCATACTACACAAGCTGAAGTAAAGGATGAAGAGACTTCTTAGATTGCATACATAGAGATTCTTCGGTAGATCCCTCATTGATCTCTTCTTCAAAATCAACCTCCTCAATTTGTAATCCATAGAGAATAGCCTCTACAATAGCTAGAACCTCTCAATGGATCATATCTTGCGATGGTTCTTTAATAATTTGGCGCTTTCTTTTTATGATGTCTATAATAACATCATGGAAATCTCTCTTGGCAATCCCCAAAATGTAAATTCAATCTTGCAATTAAGAATTTGATCTTCAAGTACCTTTTTCAAATCTGCGGAAGACTTGATGTTAGATAGTAGCTTGAATCCAGGTTGCTTCTTTAGCTTTGAATCCTTTAACTTTGAGGCCTTTTTGTCTTCTTGCATCTTTGGCTTTTGCTCATCAACCATGCTCTGCTCCGATCCTGAAGAAGAAGGCTGAAGAACTAGCTCACTCCTCCTAGTTTCTTTCTTTGATCCTTTTGGCTTATCATTATCTCTTTTGTGCTTTTCTTCAACAAGTGCTTCAAATCCTTGAGATTTTGCAATATAAGCATAGATAGAGAAGACATCTACACGATCATTCCATCCGGTTCCTTTTCTAATTGCATCTCCTATGAATGAAAGTTCAGATGAAGAAGCTTTAGCTTTCTTTTCCGCATGCAGTGCAGAAGACCATAAAGGAGACTTATCTTTCGGTAGCTGCTCCAATTGAAGACCATAGGCTACAGCTTCTCTTGCCGCCTCTTGCTTTACATAAGAGGAACGTAAAAGAGTTTCTTCCAATAATTTCTTCATACCTCCTTTGCCGAAGTTCGTTTTGAGTGGTTGCTCTGAGTCTTCAAAGCATATCATCCTATCTTTCCACACCACCAACTTTAATCTTTTCGCCTCTTCGAAGTCTTGACAGTCTTTGCGCTCATGGTCTAGACTATCACACCATATACATCGGCGAATACAATCATTTTTGGAGGAGTTCATAGGAGTGGAAGAAGAGGGAATAGAGATTGGAGCTGGATTAAGTGGATGTTGATCTCTTCTGGCCATCTTTATCTCAAGATCCTTCAGGTTCTTTGAAATTTCTTCCACCATGTCTTCAACAGTTGGTTTGGCAGATGGCCTAACAATTACCGCAGGAATAGGCATAGGCATATTCATAGAAGTAGGCATAGACATGGGTTGGGAGGTAGAAGAACTGGAAGGAGGAGTAGGAGAAGTAACAGAAGTGGAGGTAGGAGAAGACATCGTTAAGGGAGTTTGCATGCCATTTTGTAGCTGTGCCTTCCATCTTCACCTCTTCTTTAATGTGGAGACCACTTCAACAACATCTTGCCAATCCATCTTCAATCCCATAGGCTATGTTTGGTCTTCAAGAAACTCTCCCAACTCATCCTGAAGTGCAAGATGAGCTGCTTGCAAAAATAAATCCACTTTCTCCGAGTTTAGGGCTCTTTGTTCAAGTTTATCCAACTAATTGTAGCGTTCTTTAAACTCATGCAATAAATCAGAAGCAATTAGTATTTTATTGGGTTGATAGACCCACTCCTTGAACGTCTTTTGAGTAGCAATGCCATAATCTTCCAAAAAATATTCATCTTTAAACACCTTCTTGAAGACATTTCAGTTTGAATTTTGCACAAATAAATCAGTCACGCTAACCTGCAAGGCAGGCATGACAAGGAAAATAATTGCTCCAATTGGTAGGAACACCAAAAAAGTGCATGTAACTTTCAAAAGTTTTAAGATAAGTTGAGACATTTGAGCCATCAAATAATTTACATTCACTTACCATGGCCTCAATTGCTTTGGTTGATCCATGTATATGCTCTTGTTCTTGACGTAGCATCCATTGTTGATCCAATTGTTCTTGATGTAGCTACTGCTGCTGCTGCATAGATAACTGCATTTGTTGGTTCTGCATCATAATAGCCGAAGATAGAGTCTGCAATAGATTCTTCATCTCGTCGGTTGAAAAGGATGAAGCACTTGATGGTGAAGTGGGTGGAGTATTTGAAGAATCTCCCATCTTGGCAATCAGAAGCGACGCTTTCACGTCGGGTTCAGTAGGTGTCACACGGAAATACTTGCAAGAGTTTGTGAATGTCGCTCACCACAAGGATGCTTTGTGGGATGGAAACAAAGGATTATGAAGAGTACATAATTTGAGAGTACTCAACTCATGGAAAATTCATGGAGCAAAAAGAATGCTTGAATTTCATATTTGATTGATAACATATATTGGCATAAAAGAGAAGTGGGAAATCAAGGCATTCAATCATAACATATGTGTTCATACATTGAATTCAGCTATATGCCTCTTTGAGGTCAAATGTTTGACTCCCTCCTTGTCAAAATATTTGAAACGATGTTCTCTCTTTAGTTTCTTGTAAGAAGATACATGGTTCTCTTGTCTCATAAGCTTTGTTTGTAATACATGAAAAGGCATCAGCTTTCACAATAGACCACTTATCAGCTTTCACAATAGACCACTTTATATTGGGAGGAGATAGAATCGTGTTTTCTGACGTAGTAATAAGGATGTCTTGACTATCTGATTGGGGAGCACGTCTACCGTTCATTAGGAAAGGGTGTAGGGCATTAGCGTTGGAGGGGAAGCCCCTCCTCTCAAAGAAGCCAATGACCTGGCATCATGTGAGGTCCGAGAGAAAGAGAAGATGGTGATGAAACAAAGCTCATGGTCGCACCCCTTCAGCAACTTCTTTCCTTTTCTATTGTTGTCTGGAGTTCACCATCTCCTTCATACTTTGCAAACCCGTGTTTTGAAGCTGTTGATGTCGTATTTTGCTGTCATCTCCTTCGTCACCTTCGACTTCAGGTTCTACTACTTCCTTCCATCCTCATAGCTACAACTACTTTGTCATCGTTCTTCATATTCAGAGCTCGTGTTTCCCAGTCCATCATCTCTGTCGTCTTTGCATATTTATATGTAGGACACTGACTGTAGCTTCCTATTTGGCATCCTTCCTCATCTTCATGGAGGTGGCAGAAGCTTGGTGGCAGCGGCCAAGGGATTGGCAGAGTAGGGCACTGGTGGGGAGACCGTTGAGATAGCAGCTTGGTGTTGCAGACTCTTTGGTGATGGCCAATAGGCAGGCTCGGGGCTTAGCGCCGCCGGTCCCTCTTCCATCAGCTTCCTCTTGCCTTCGTCATCTCCATATCCTGCATCGTCGTCCATGTTATGGATCATCGGGACCATAACAGGAAATGCAGGAAATTAGCACTACAGGGAACTTCTTGACACAATTTACAGCCATTACACATACCTAATCTTCAGGAATACCATGCAAACATGATCTACATATCATAAACATCAATATTGAACCACTGTCCTGAAAACTATCACACAGTTTATCATCATCATATTCACTCCTGATCAAATAACTTGAAATATACATCACGGATATTCAGGACACAGATACACAGTATTAGAACCAGACATAAACGACCAGAATCTGGCGTTGTCCTGAAGAATATCTCATTTCTCATCACGCAGGAATACAAAAGACACGAACTCTTGACTATCAGGAAGGCGCCTGAATGTCAGTTAAAAACCTGAATGCTTCATATGACATCTTAGGCCACTTTCCATATGTTGGTTCTACATGTATGCTAGTACTAAGGTATAAAAGTACTAATATAGTGCAATTCGAGCCTCAACACCTGGCACAACCCGATGGATGACTGGGACAGTCATGACTCGAACCCACAAGTATGCATCTAAATGATATGCAGACTAACCCAAAGAACATAGTTATACCTTGCTAGAGGCCTTGCACCCCTTGACAAGCAAAACTGAGCAACAATGAGTAGAGCCCCTCTAAGATACTCAAAGCTCTCTGGTGTAGTTGCATAACTAGCCCTAAGTGTCAGTAAAATTTCAAGGCAACATGCCAGTACTAGAAACCGATCAAGTACAATGACATCCATACTACATCATAGAGAACAAAGATATAGAACCATGAATGAATCAATAAATCACTACTCCAATGGCAAAGAGTAGAAAATTTGATCAAGAAATATGTCGATGATGCTTCAACATTTGCATCATAAGAAATATATGGCAATATACCATTTAAACAGCTTGAATCTCAAACAAGAAACTGCATCTCCAAAAAAATATGCAAGATAATCCAAGAAAACCTGTAAAAGAAAACAATAAAGAATTGCATCCACATCTGCATCATACTCATCCATAGCTTCAATCTGTACCATATCACCCAAAAAATATTGCTTTGCATCAATCCAAACTGATATAACATATATCTCCTGACATTTAGGTACATGAAAATCCTGATCTTCAGGTTGCTGCTCTGCTTGCTGTTTTCCATGCTCTAGCTACACTTTCTGGTCTAATTCCTGCATTTTAAGCTGTTGCCACACTTTTTCTTGCATTAGGAACTCAAATTGTTGTTGTAGGAATTTGGGTTGTAGAAATTTGGAATTCAAGAATTCAGGTATCTGCTGTCCATGCTGTGATTCTGACATTACCAGCAGACCTAAACACTTCTGAATTACTGAAATCTGCTGAAAACTTGAAATTTCCAATAGACCTAAAAAATCATCTTACAGGTAAAGAACTTGAGCACTTCCTGATAGAGAAAACTGCAATATATTTCTGGAAATATCATCTAACTTATCCAATATCCTCATTGCCATGCTCAAAAACTGATTATCCTGAACAATATCAACCATTTCTACCAAAACATCAACTGCAGAGATATCCACTATGGTAGATACTTGCACAATACTATTGGCTTCAACTTCATTTCCAAACTGATTAGAATACTTAAAAACTTCAGAAATATGAGGATGAACTAAAACATTAACAACTTGATCATTATCCTGATCATTCACATCTACATTGTCCACTACAGGCTCAAATTCTTTAGTATCCTGATTTTGGGAATTTTCCTGCTGCTCAGGATCAGGGTACATAGCTCCAGAATTCTGAAATAATTTATCCAATTCAGTTCCTAAACTTTCCTGAACTTTAGACTGCTCCTTCTTTGCCAAAAAGTCTTCAGGATGCCCTCTTGAATAGTCATAAACTGCAATAAGAACAATTTGCTAATTTTCACGAGTTTCTTGCTGAAAAACTTCAGGATAAGTAGTGCCTTGGTCCTGAATTAATTTTTACTTCTCATTCCATATGCTGTCCTAAAATTCAACCTGCTCCTACTGTTCAAGAAAACTGCCTAAATGCTGTCCTGATAGATTTCGGACTGCAAATTGAGCAGTTTGATGTTCTAAAACTGCATTTCCAGCCATGTTGAGCTGCTCCTGATACCCTTGAATGATACAATCAACATTTATCTCGAACACGGGTACCATTGAATTGAAAAAATAATTCTTCCACATCACTGTCTACTTCATCTACCATATCAACTGTCTGTGCATACAGATCCTCAAGAATAACATCATGATTTGGAATATAAGAACAAGCCAACTGAGTATGCAAATCAGCAATTACATTATCCTTCTGAGAAACAACTGCTTGAAGAGCATTAATGACCGCCGAATAATGAGAAACTTTCAAATCCATTACAGTCCTGACATGAAAAACCTCTTGTTGAAGCAATGCTTTCTCTTCTTGAAGCCGATTAATGACAGATAAAGCTTCAACTACCGCAATTTCAATTGCATTCCTCTCCTTTTCCAACTCAGAAGAAAGCCATTCAATCATCTCAGTTGAAGATTGAGTCATAGGACATAACTCATGCAAATCTTCATGAAAACCACATGAATGGACTGATTTCTGCAATTCTTGACCTTCAGCCTGCTGTGGTAGACCTGTACTTTGCTGAAAACTGTTCATTTGATGTCCTAAAACTAGCTGAAAACTGATTTGTTGTTGTCCCATAACTTGCTGTCCTGAAAACTGCTCATACAGGCAATGAACTAGAGAGTTGACAGCAGTAAAAAATGGTTGAATTTCTTTAGGGTGAATATTGAAATAACCTGGAATACTATTCAGTATGCTGGAAATATAGGTATCCTGGAAAAATACATCCTGAAATGATGGATTTTGCACTACAGGTAGTGGCATTTCAAGTACTTGTAAAGCCTCTTTAGTGAAATGTGACTCCCTTGATGCATAATCTTCCTCAAAACCAGTAAGAGAACAAAGAAAATCATCCATAATAGCATCTTCATTAGGAAAAACATCAGCCTCATGCTTGTCATACATGATAGCATCATCTTCTTGAATATGTAACTGATCTTCTTGATCACCGGACTGATAATCAAACTAATCAACTTCCTTGATGATAACTTCATCACTTCTTTCTTCTTCAGTAAAACAGATTCAAGATTGATTATAACAGTTTGCAAGACTCCAAAGTATGGAAAATACCTTCAAGTTGTCAATACAAGGTGTGTGATGCTCCACTCTTCCATTGGTAAGCTCCTGTGTTGGGTTTGGGGTACTCGAGGATCTTTGGCTCCTTTGGCTTTTGTCCTCTCTCACTCCCTCAGCCTCAATCTTTGGCAAAACCATAGGTAAAGGGTAACAATCATCATCATCACTTGAATCTGAATCCAAAACATCATAATACTTCTCCTTGAGCTTCTCAACTGCTCTAAGTAATCTCTGAACCTGCTTCAAACTTGAGCAAGACTTAACCTTCTGGCCTTCATGATCATCATGCCATTCATAAGCATCATTAAGTACAGTCTCAAAAGAAGTAAGCTTTTCCCATGCTGAATCTGAACCTTTCTTTGCTGCTAAAGAGAACTTTTTGCAGATACCATTGAATTGCTTACATAGATCAAACATGCAGAAATACTTACATGACTTTCCTCTTTCACAGGACTCATGAACATATGGACAACACTTTGAAGTATGGCCATCCTCAAAATAGATTTTGCATCGCTTGTCCTTCTTCTTGGATTTACCCATAATGAAGCATAGCTACTGTTTGAAAATAACTTGCTTTACCTTCAACCAACCTCAAAACTCTGCAGTGATAGAGTAGAAGTCCTCAGCCTATGGTATTCAGAATATTCTTGCAATTCTAACAGTTTAGGATGATTGAAGCACTCATTTGCAGGTAGATCTTGAAAAATGCCAAAAAAAACTCCTTTGTTGACAAGACTTCTCAGTTTTATCAAGCTTCCTTCCATCTTTCATGCGATTCAGGTTATGTTTGTCATTTTCATCCTGCAATTCAGATAACCAACCTAAAATTCCTGCAATTCAGGTAACAGACCTACAGATTCCTGCAATTTAGGTAACAGACCTACAGATTCTTGCAATTCAGGTAACAACCTAAAACTTCCTGCACTTCAAGGAATTGCCTGAAAATTCCTGCACTTTAGGAAACTGCCTGAAAATTCCTGCACTTCAGGTCAGTCCTGAAAATTCCTTTCTTTTTTCATCTTCCCTTTCTTCCTTATCCAAGTGAACATAAATCCTATCCTTCTTAATCATCTCCATTCTTGCACCAACAAATCTGAGTTTGAGGACCACTTGAAACATCCATAAATAGCATACTGGTTCCAGAATTCAAGAACAACCATGGGCAACATATAATCTTCAAGAATGCCATATAGACTTGTTGTAGACATCATAATTGATTGCATAAACACACTACTCTGAATATTATATCCCCTTTATTGCCTGAATTGATATGAGCCACAAATAGCACTTGATTTTCAAGAATGACATACAGACATATAGCACACAGCATGATTGTTCACAGCAATATGCTATCCAGAAAATTGCAGATCTGATATTTCCTGTCTTTGAACTTCATGACTGCCTTTCTTTATGAACATGCCATCCTGAATAATATGCCTTGAATCCACAGCATGAGAACTTTTGAAGTGATTGAATTCTTAAGAAATAAGAACTTCAAGATGTCATGCTTCAAATAACTTGATTGCATGGTTTTCCTTATGCAGAGATGACTTGACACCTGCAACTTGTAAAAGTGCAAAAAAATGCTTGAAAATACAAAAACGCCTTGAATTTGTGAAAGATCTTGAAGCATTTTTCCTCAAAAACGAAACCATATCTCCTGTGTCTTCTTGGAAAAGATCGTCTTTCTCTTATCAGTCATTACATAACTGCCATCACTGTCTTCATTCATAGACTGATCCTAACAAATTCTTGCTTCAGCATTCCTGTCGCCTAAATCTCTTAGGACCTGATTCCAGATCTGCACCTAAATCAAGAAATTATTTTTCTAAACCTGGCAGGGATCGCCAAAGTGTTATGGACCATCGGGACCATAACAGGAAATGCAAGAAATTAGCATTGCAGGGAACTTCCTGACACAATTTAGAGCCATTACACATACCTAATCTTCAGGAATACCATGCAAACATGATCTACATATTGTAAACATCAATACTGAACCACTGTCCTGAAAAACAGTTTATCATCATCATATTCAATCCTGATCAAATAACTTGAAATAGACATCACGAATATTCGGGACACAGATACACAGTGTTAGAACCAGACATAAACGACCAGAACTCCTGACTCTCAGGAAGGCACCTGAATGTCAGGTAAAAACTTGAATGCTTCATATGACATCTTAGGTCACTTTCCATATGCTGGTTCTACATGTATGCTAGTACTAAGGTATAAAAGTACTAATATAGTGCAGTTCGAGCCTCAACAGTCCTCTTTGTAGTGGCCCCCTCATCTTCTTCACCTTCAGCGTGTCTTTTTTTTTTCTCTACAACTTCGTTGAATGTCTTCCTTCTTATACTTCTTCACAGCTCACAAAAGCTTGATGCTTTTGTAAGCATGAAAAGAACTTCATGACGTTTTTATTCCAAACATTCTTTATTGATGGTTTCATCCCATCAAAAAGCTTCATAAAGCTTTATTCTTCGATACCTTGCTATGATGTCATTGTTGACTCCTTACTTCATACTCTGTTTTTGTTTACAAGTCGGTTCTTCCTTCCCTCAGATCTCAACCTTGCCTTTTATGAAAAGGTTTAAATCACAAGAAAATAACTAGCTATCCACAATGTCTCTTATGAGGATAGAATTTATAGTATTTCAAACATAAACAAGGTCACCTCTTGTGTGATATCAAAGCCTATTCATTGGCATTTTTCCTTAGTACTTCATCCTCAATGCTATCTTTGGAAAATGATGGAATCTTACAAGAAAATCATATGAAGGTCAGGAGGTTTTTTTTTCAGAGAGAAGAACTTTGTGTTGCCTCACTGAAATGAATACTAAACCTAGCAATGTTTTAATCAATATTCCATCCTCTCCTTTCACAATAGACCTGAATGAAGCATTGATATGCCTTTCTTTACATAACTGATTCTTCTCATAAGCAACTCATCAACAACAAGATACAATCCAGCATAACACTACAATGGTCATTGCACAGTTAATTGTGCATCACTGCACAGTTGATTGTGCAAATAGTATATCCATTTTTGAGGCTATAGAGACATTTTCAATCTTTTCATTGAGGTCAAATCTTGTGATCCTCAATGTCCTTGAGTCTTCAAGATGAAATCCTTTGTATGAGGTTGTTTTTCCCATGCATTGTGCCCTATCAAAAATATGCTTTGGAGAAGAACTTTGCGCCCAATCATTCATGTAGTTTGCAAATTAGGTGCAATGCAATCAATCAAGCGATGCTTTCATGTAAAATTTATGAATGCATTGAAAAAAAAGTTGTGCCTAGCCTAACTATATGTGCTCGTGTATCATGTAGATGCAAACACAAAAGAAAGACATAACAGAAAATAAACTCATAATGACACTGACTTAAAAAGTCCAAAATCTTGGCATAAAATTTCCATTCTTAGGTTCGCAGTGGTAGACGCGTAGCGTCTCGACAGCATGGGACAAATTTGTATAAAGAGATAATTCAAAGAAGCTGTTTTTGTATGTTGAACTATAATATGTCCACCTATTCCCTTTTCAGGACACGTCTTAGCAGCCCATCGGGAAGAGAGTCTAGAAAGCTCCACACGGCACTCCCATGGAATTTTATGGGGTTTGCGATCTAGAACTTCCCGAGTCTGCCACGTAGCAGAAGTATTCCGACCGTTCCCACTTAGGACCGACCTGAATCAGGGTTTCCCCTAATGGTCAAATTTCTAAAATGGCAGCTAGCATCGAACCCCATGCGAACTACTTTACAGAAAAATGTCAGGGTCAAAGCGGATTCATGTTGCACTTGGTTCAAGGAAAATGGGAAACGAGAGGGATGCAAAGCTTGACCTCTCTGCCCATAAGGCATAGTCCCATTCCATTCCCCTAAAACAACATAAATCGGGATTCTAGCAACCTAGATTCTAGGTCAACGTTCCTTGCTGTTCATTTCCTTCAAGAGCAGTTCCCTGTTGTCCATTTCGTTTGAGAAAAGTTCCTGGCCAACCGGAACCACCCATCCGTAGGATGGACCCATGGCTACATCCACTACACTTTCCTCAAGGTTGCTTTAGTTGTCTAATTACCTACCACATTTAGTTAGACATGAATAAAATAGCTTCCTTAATTAGCCAGTTAGACACTGGTTCCTTCACGTAATCTTAGCACTTGACATAGAAAAACAGTGCCAAACAAGTTCCTTTTCAACAAGTTATCTTACTTATCTTTGGAATAAATCCATAAAATCTAGCCCGTAGGCTAATCCATAATCCACTCGAAGGAAATCCATAATCCACAGGGATTACTAATCCAAGATTTCGCTTGTAGACTAGTATGCGGGCCTCGCGATCCAATCTCGAGTCACATTGGCCTCTTGTGCAGGGCCCAGAAGGCAAGGGATTTATGGGTAGAGCCCCTTGGCACCCAAGCATCCTCCTGCTCCAAGTAGTGCCCAACGGAGAGACCTCTCGCGGCGGGTTCGGTCCATGTTCCCCGCATGGCTAACAACCCCCTTGGTTAGGGTCAGGCAGAAAATCGGGGGTAACTGATGTTGCCTCTCCCTTCAGGCCTTCAACCTGAAGCATTCATTAACTTTCCATCTTTTAGTTCCTTGAGCAAACAATGCAAACAGTGCTCCTAAACCGTTACAAGCACAATCAATCCAGTGGTCGTTTATTTGGCCAACTGCTAAGGAGTGAATCCTTATCTTCGAATGCATCCAACATTTGATCCGGGATCAATTGCGACTTGACAAGATCCCCAAGGGTTTATTTGTTCACCCTTATGTCCTTGGGTTAGGGCCATACCCTGTCAACCCAAATTAACTGTTTACCTTAGGTTTCATAAGTTCAGTCAATCCTCGCAACCATGTCGCTCTAACTTGATTGATCCTTTGCTTACCAGGAAAAACGTAACTTCCCTTAACTTGGCAAGTCAGCCCAAGAAAGGTGATATAATAGGATGTCTACTCATCCTCTTGCAAGTAAGACTTGCACTAGATCCTGCCAACCTCATTCCAAGGAATGGCAACCTCTCTTGTGATTAAACCACAAGGCCATGTGACGTTGCACTTGTTGCACAAGTGTTGCATCTATCTCATGGGATCATTTCATCCATTGAACAACGTTTCCTGGTCAAGGACTTTTGTTTAGACAATATGCAAGATTTAGGGTGTCTTCTTACCCACCCAACCCTAATTGTACTAGGCCGACAATGTTTGGTCCTAGGATTTCCAAACTCAATCCGAGTTTTAGCATTAGGTCGAACGATCCTTAGGGTAGAAAGCCAAGATCATTGTTTGCATGAGCGTCCAATTGACCCAAACATTCCGTGAATGTGGGTAGGACCTTTAGGTTTGAGGGCTTCGACTTGGTATCCAAGTATGATACTATGCTACTAGTACTTGAGGTATTTATCATATCAACCAGTTATACCTATACGAATCCCTTGCGGGTTAGGTGATTTAGATAAATTGACCTACTTATCTTGCGACAAAGGCGATCCTTTCCTAGAGATGCTAACCTTGTTCCAAAGGTGTAAAGAGATGCTAGATACCACATTTCATGCAAGTATACGATTTGTTACATCTATGTTCTATATGGTATGCAATAACCCTTTACTTTTCTTACTAAAGTCACGACAAATGATAACTTGCATGAAACCTACTAGGGTTTACATCAAAGAATCATGCCTACAACCCTATTGTCTAGCTTTAGAATTTCATGCTTTGATAGCCATGCAATCTTTTCTAAATGCAACTCGATGAAATGAAATTTACGAATATGTAACATGTGACGCTTAGATACGGCATCGTAAATGAAGTTCATGCAAAACTAAGGCTAGTGTTGACTTAATCCATTCCCAAGCATCTTTTGCATGCAACTTGCAATGTCCATTGTTTCATTTTCATGCCATGCAACAGATGTTGACAATTCTTTCCATGAGAGTCATAAAAAGAAATTTATTGACTAAATGCAAGATACTCTTTTCCTTCATGGCCAATGCACTTAACAATTTACTCTTTAACCCTAGGCAATATGTGTTTTAGACTTCCGCCTTGAAAATGCACGACAAGAAAATTTGTGACTAAGTTCATAGGGTGAGTAAGATTTACATTCATAACTTTGGAGATGCAAATGATCAATCGCATGATATGCACCAATCCTTATCTATTGTTCAAAGAGATAATTTATCAAATGTACTTTTATCACTACCACATGAATTAATGATAAGCGTCAATTGCATTCTCCCTATGGAATTAAGCATGTTCAAAGCATTTCTTAAACGTGGGATTAAATTCGAAAAACCTTGGCTTGTGGATCCGCGGTGATGTCCACGTGTAAGTTCAGGGAAGAACCTCCAGCGGGTACACCTTCTAACTTCTTGGGAGCCATCATAGATGTGATAATGGACTCCGCGGATTCCCTCTAGCTTTTATTTTTGCTCTTCGATACTTCCTGGAGGTCGATACCTTCTCCTCGCGTAGGAATAAGAGCTTAATGCACCCGGTTTTTAAATCGGGGAAGGGCATGTAGGAACAAGGCCTATGGGCCTTATCCCTTTAGAAGCTTCTTAAAGAAGCTTCTAAAAAGCTTTCGATTGCCCAGGACCACGTGGGAGAATAGTCAATGATTGGGGAAAGGAGAATTCGACGACGAAGGGGAAGATTGACTTGATGGTGGCAACCATGAGCTAAGGCGGTAGAGCTGCAATGGCGGCAGTGGGGGCAGCAGGTCTAGGCGTAGCGGGGCGGTCCTCACGGTGGCTTCTTCCCAGCATGGCAGACTCTCCTCTTTCCTCCCTTCCCCCAAGGCTAAGGGGGGGTTCTTATAGCTTTAGGGGGGGAGATGGTGGCCACCACGTGGCTGGTGCATGCCTTCCCCCCCCTCATACACCTCATTCCACCTCTCTTACTTCATCTCACACTCCCTCTCCTCCAGCCATGCATCGGCTGGGGGAAAGGGATAATAATGAAAAAATTTGCCTATTTTTAAACCACTATCCATTTTTCCCCTTCCAAAAGGGTGTTTCCCTGCGGGTTTTTATGGTCTTCATCACAATGCGGAGGCCTCATTTTTGCGCGTGTGGGGTATAGATTAAGCTGCCGGTAATTACGATGCGAGAGATAACCTTGCCTAGGTCTTACGTGGCATGCGAGGAGTCAGGTTTAATAATATTTTTTTGAGTGGAAATATTACATGAATCTAAAGTGGTAGATAATTAAGTAACTAAAACTACTCTTTTGAGGGATGCGGGAGGATGTTTGGACCCTCGATGGATCTAGACCTATGGCTAGGTGGTCTCGGTAAGCCGAGAGTTTTTCTAATAAGGGATAAAAATCACACTTGATGGACCATTAGAAACCAGAAAGCTCGACTCGCAGCACTTTAGAATCTACTGATACTAATTAGCTGTTAGTAATAGATTTGACCAGAAAAGCTCAGGTTGGATCCTCGTAGGAGCCCTCAAAACTTCCACTATGGGGTAGAGTCAAGCAAGCCTAGTTAGCAAACTTCAAGGGTTTTATCAAAATCCTGGACAGTGCTTCCTAGGACATCTCTTGATGGGATACTAAGAACCTACCGCCAAGAAAAGATCACGCAGCATGTTACAATTGGTATCAGAGCGCACGTTGATGTAGGGCAATATGACACAAGCAAATAAAACTAGCTATATCTACAACATAAAATATTTTCCCCTTAAGTAGTGAAATCTTATCTTGTTGATATATGTTTTTAATTTTTCGTAGAAAAACAAACCTGGGAAATGATTCTTTATTTTCCAACTTATGTTTATGTTAGCGATGCACTCCTCTTGCTTTAGTTGGAGAAATCAGATGATACGGATATTAGATCAGATATACAATCCTTCACCCTTGTATTATGAAAGGTGATGGATGTTAAGTGGAGGGTATTGTTGCATTGTCGCAAACCGTTTTGCTTAGCTCTAGAATAATTTAAAGAGGTTAAGGTGGATGGAAACCCTTAAGGTCGTGAAGATTTATCTCTTCTATGAGGGTAGAGTAAACTCAAACATGTTCACTAGAGTACGAAAGGTCAAATTAAACCGCTACATCTATGAGGAGTTTACAAGGGTTGTATCAGCTGATAGAGTCATGGTTGTAGGATGCTCCAATTTTCGCAACTACAAGGAAGATGGATTACCTGATCTTCCTCTAAAATATAGATTTTTGGATATTTATTCTCAGAATCCTAATTAGTACTATGCGATGGATGTATTGCAATGTCATGCCTAGATTGTGGTAGAAAAATATTTTCCAAGAATAATATGAGCTCCCGAACTACTCGAATAATATATTCCCTTCCTATTGACGTAAAGAACTATTTTTGTCTATTTATTTGTCTCCTTGATAAATAAAAAAATAGTAGATAGACTCTTTTTTTAATTAATAATTAAAACTCTCTTTTGAAGTATAAATCCTGATCATTATCGGAAGGACAAGTAGTACATAATTTCCCTCCTAAATTAATGAGGTAGAGTAAGCAAGTAAACATCCTTTTTAAAAATATGGTTGGAAAGAAAATTGATCATAAAATTACATAATTCTCAAAACGTCACCCCAAATCTCAATACTACGGAAGCCCAAGAGAAGAAATTTATTCTCAAGTAGTATAAGCCACCGGAGTTTGATGGTAAAGGAAGGGACATTCCAACTGAAGCAAAAACATGGGTAGAATATATGGAAGACTATTTCACAGCTTCAGGGAGTGCACCGTCAAATCAAGCCATAGATCAGTAAAATCTAAAACTCACAGAGATGCCCGTCTTTGGTTCCTTCTTTAGTGGAAATAGTGGTGTAAGGAATAAAGAACATTTGAAAGCACTATCACTTGGGACAAGATTAAGGACGCGGTATGTGGGAGATATCTTCTACCCACATATCACTCCTAGAAGATGAACGATTTCTTCAATCTAAAGTAGTTACGCCTGAGCCTAGAAGCCTACTACTCCAAATTCATAACACTTCTAAAATATGCACCTACAATGGATGTTTCATAGCAAGTATCCAAATTTTGCAATGGTCTAAATCCACCCTTGATCAATACACATCTTAAATCAATGAGACCATCAGATTTATAGGATGCATTGATTTGAGGAGCTCCAATAGTTTAAGAGATTGAACAATGACCAAGAAATGTAAAATTTTGGAATAGAAATAGTCAAAATAAGGGCAATTTCCAAGGTTATGAAAAAAGAGCCCAAGGACAGTACCAACCAAACAAGGCAAAGAAGGCCAAATCAAATGCATTGGGAAGATTTATACCCATAGGAAGGAGTAGTGAGACTCCAAGGCATTTCTATTGCAAGGAACCATGACATTTCAAGAGGCGGTACCTGAAGCTTGGCCAAGATCAGTTTCATTGGCAAAGCCAAGATGCCAGGGGAAAGGTCACTAGGATAAACCTAAAGGAGATCAATAATTATAAAGATTCCATAATGGAATCCGATATGGAAAGAGCCAGAGTACACGGTACTCTCAATAAGAAGGGTCCAAATTGCCAATTCCCGGTAATTCAAACACTAGCAAGTTATCAAGGCAAACCCTTCCGAATTTTAATTGACTATGAAAGTACCCACTCTTTTGTATCACCAAAATGTGCAAAAAGACTGGGCATAAACACTATTCTTGCACCTAGAATGCTTGTGGAATTAGCAAACAACAATGAATTTCTATCAACACAACAAACTAGCAAGGTAGAATGTAGCTTGGGTGGCAATTCTTCCAAAATGAACTTCCAAATTATGAAGCTTAGGGCTTATGAGTGTTTGTTAAGAATGGATGCTAATTCCAAATAGTGCCCATATCCATTGCAGAAAGGGCCAAATCACATTCCAAAACTCAAAGGGAGAACAAGTAACCACTCACGGATAAGTAGGAAGCCCTAAGATTCAATTGGCCAAAGCTTCCTGAATTAAAGAGACTGAAGAAAGGATTACATGTCTATCTAATTAAACTCAACAAGACTGAGTATGATAGTGAAGCCACGGATCAACCATCTTGGCTAAAAGAATATTTGGATGTTTTTTCAGAAGACTTGATAGAGCTCCCAGCAGCAAGGGAAGTAGATAATGAAATTCAACTTATTTTGCAGCAGGCGCTGCCTCGTCGCCAAACAAATAGCCTTATCGAATGTCAATTCGTGAAGCCATCGAGCTGAAAGAACAACTCAAGCAGTATTAGAACAAGGATACATCCAACCAAGTAATTCACCATGGGGAGCCCTGGTTTTATTTTAGAAAAAGAAAGACAGAACACTCTACCTTTGTATCAATTACCGTGGATTAAACCAGGTGACAATGAAAAACAAATATCCTATTCCCAGGATAGATGAGTTGCTTGACTGACTCCAAGGAGAAAAGGTCTTTTCAAATATCAATCTCAGATCAAGACATTATCAAATAAGAATTAGGGAGGAAGATATCCCTAAAACTGCTTTTAACACAAGGTACGGTCATTATGAGTTTATTGTGATGTCGTTTGGGTTGACAAATGGTCCTGCCACCTTCAACAAGTTGATGCAAGACATTTTTTGACCCTATCTTGATGACTTCGTCCCCGTCTTCTTTGATGATATCTTAACATATTCCAAGAATGAAGAAGACCATGAACCACAACTACAAACAGTTCTTGAAGTAATGAGGGTCCACAAACTATATGCTAAAAAGAAGAAATGTGCTTTCTTCAAGAAGCAAATTGAATATCTAGGATTCATAGTATCAGCTGATGGCATTTTAGTGGATTTTACCAAGATCTAGGATGTACAAGACTGGACACCCCCCACAGCTATCAAGGAAGTGCAAAGCTTTCTAGGGCTAACGGGCTAGTATAAAGTCTTCATTAAAGACTATGCCTCAATCACTACACCTCTCACTGACCTTCTCAAAAAGCAAGTCTCCATTACATGGACGTTCGGTGAACAATCTAGCTTTGAGAGACACATGTAAGTATATACAGGTAGATACAAAGATGTAAATTCGATTGGTAGCATGTCTGATAGAAGATCTATTAGCAAATTCATGTTTTCCCTTAGTAGTGTAGTAGTCACATGGAGTAGTAAAAAGCAACTTACAATTGCTTTATTAAGTACTAAGGTTGAGTATAGAGGTACAACTATGGCAGCATGTGATGTGATATGGCTACAAACGTTATTGGGTGATTTAGATACGCATGTATATGGTCTAGTTGTCATTCACAGTGACAACATGAGCAATATACAGTTAGCTACAAACCCAATGTTCCATGCTAGGGCAAGACACATTGCGGTACAATACTACTTTATGAGAGAGAAGGTACTTGCAACAGATATTGACTGGGTATATATCAACATATAAGATCTGATAGCTAACATTTTCACAAAGGTGTTGGCTGTAGAGAAGCTTCAAAAATTTTGAAGCTTAGTTGGAGTTATAGAGATATAGTTGAGCTTGAGGGGGAGTATTGAGATAGCAAGCTTAATATGTGCAAACATTGATGATGGAGTGCTTGGTTAGATGGGTTTGCATGTCTACGCTTAGCACCTCAATAGTCATTATGATGCTTACATGGCCACTAACTTATCACTTATTATATTTAGTTTGTTGCACCTATATATAGCTAGTGCACTTATAGCTCTAGCCAATTAGTATAGTCAGATGCACTGCTTGAATTAGTAGACCACTTTCCTTTATGTTGTATCTTATCTATACTTTGTATACATTGTATTGTGTGTGAAAGAAGAAGAAGAAACTAATAAGAAAATATTATGTCCTCTATCTCTCCTCTTGTATTCTTGAGTGAGCTTCCTCATGTGTGTTTGGTGCAATAGCTCAAGCAAGCCCCATAGTACATTGGTGACCTAAACATCTTCTTAGGAACACCTTGTGCTTAAGTATCTCATATTACCACCATACACATGCTTAAACACATTTCACTTTAGTGCATACATGCTAAGGCACACAAATACTAGGATGCACAGTGAACCACACACACATACTAACCCACATATCTACCTCAGGATCCATGCACTTACATATTCACATTGCATCTCTGATCCACACACACACATATAGGTCTAAGGTACATAGGTTAGAAAATTTTGTGGCAGTGAACTTTGAGGTATGGTTACTAAACTTAAAGTAAAACTACAGGGAACCAAGCAAAGCAAGACCTGAGATACAAGGAGCCAAAGAACCCAAAAATCAGATCACAAGGAGCCAACAAAGACTAGAAGCTCAAAGGCCAAAAAAAGTAAAAGATACCACAATCCTTATTATCATTTTGAAATATGATTAGCTTGTTTAAAGTGCTCCAAGATCCATAAGTATTTGGAAAGAAAACAAAGCCTTCTTGCACACTATGCACTTGCACAAAATTGAGGTCAAGAAAAGGTGTAGCCATTACTTCTAATAGTCAAAAAATGTCAAAGTGCAGAGATAAGAATGATTCCATGACCTAAGTATACTTGAAACATAAAAAAGGGATCTTAAACCTTCAATTCCTTTCCTCTAAAATTTCTTGCTTGATCAAGTACAATATAATTTTATGTATAATAGAACTTATAAAAATAAAAATAAAAACTAAAAAAACAAATATAAAAAAATCACACATAACTATTAGTACCCATGTAACACTCAGAAGCAACATTGACAGCTAACAACATAAATAGGTAAGTGATATTAATAGTAATTTTTAAAATTTTCTCTAAGGCCTTGTTGAACTAAATTGCATATGCTCTCAAGTTTTACCAAGTGAATGGAGACAAATAGGGAATGAATGATATGCTTAAATCAATAGCAAAGAAGCAGTAAGTCAAGGAGCTATGAAAGACCTAAACGACACAAGCAAGCCTAAATCCATGGATGTAGGACTCTCAACAAACTCCAAGGGAACACAAGAAGAAAAGCTAATACCAAGGAGTTGATTTTGTTGAACAAATCTCGGATGATACTATCTCAAGCTCTCTTACCATTCCAACTTGAAGAGCAATGGCTATCTAAAATTTCAAAAATCTCTTAAACTTTTCACTCTTCATGAATAAAAGGTTCTTCATAGCTTCCAATCAAAACTTAAAGATTGAACAAATCTATTTTCTTAACGAGTAATCATATTTAGCCTTTTGAGCACCCTAAAAATTCTATTATCCCTTTTATAAGGATGAAAGACCCACTATATGGTATTGTTGTATTATTCAAAAAAGAAAAAAAAAGAAAAATGCACGCATGCTCACTGCACTGCACTAAAGGGTCCTTAAATTAGGTACACTCAGTGGCCTTGGTTGGCTAGTTTTATCCCTAATCCCTAGCCATTTTCCTTCATTCCCTCCACATTTGCTTAAGACACAATAAGGGCAAGACATACCTAGGAAGCATGTCTTGCCTTGCCTATCACTATAAGGGGGGGGGGGGGGATCTAGCAACGTTGACGGGCGTCACATATGCGATGCCAAAACATTGCTATACATGCCAATATGTGCATGCCGCACTGTGAAATGCTTAAGGATGTAATATGCGATGTTTTTGTGTTGCTTATACGACATCTTATACGTCGCATATGTGATAGCAAGCGTTGCTTAAGTGACAAAAAAAAGGCGTCACCTCGAATGTTTTTAAAAAACATTTGTGAGGACAGCTAAGCTCTCACTCCTCACTCCCTCTCACTCACACACATACGTGCTCTCTCTCTCTCTCTCTCTCTCTCTCTCTCTCTCTCACACATATTTGGTCTGTCTTTCTCTTACGCACACACTTGCTCTCTCTCCCTCTCGCTCTTACACACACATACACATACTTTGCCTACGAACTTGAATCTTCTTAGTTCGGGGTCGTCAATTCTTCTTCGATCTTTCTAGGTCCTTCCCCTCCTTGATTTGAGTTGGGAGAGTAGATCAGAGTGGCAATAGATTGTTCCACGTGGCAGGAGAGAGAAAATGATGAGATTTTTGAGCTTAGGTGAAAATGGCTATGGAGTCACAATTAGGGTTTTTGACCATGGCCTAGTTTTTTTGACATTGTAGAGAGCTATACTTGATGATTTTTGAAACTTTTTTTATGAAAATAAAGTTGACTTAATGATCTATCAAAGCCCTATGCTCACAAGATACATTACACATCAGCATAAGAGACAATTCGTCAGTACAAATAGCACGCATGCACAAACAAGGCAGCGATAGATGATCCACACAATATTGGAGTTAGGGAGTCTCAATGTCATACTATGATGTACTAGGGAGGAGTGCCCCAAAGTGATGAAGAGTTCCTAAGAAGAAATCGTGAGCTGAAATGATCTCTACTATGAGATCTAGGGACTCCAAGCAGGGTATGTCTTGCAGGTCATAATTGCAAGATATGGCAGTGATTGAGAATTTTGATAATGCTGCGCCTATGGTTGCTTGATGTCAATGATTCAGGTGACAAGAAGAAGGTCTGGAAGTAGGGGAATACTTTTTTAGAAGGAAGATCTAGAAGATTTGACCTGTGGAGTGAGATATAAGAGCTTCAAGCTGATAGGGTGCACCTAGCTATGGCTGCCATGGAAGCTCAGGTAAAGGTAGAGTTGAGAGATGAAGTCATGAGCTAGAACTGAGCTGACCAGAGTTGAAAAGGGACTGAGAGAGAGAGCAGAGAAGAGCTAAGATGAGTTGAGCCGTGCCGGACTAGGCTTTGATATTACCATGTTGAAAAACACGGATCTAGAGCATGGAAAGAGCTATGGAGGTTGGAAGATAGAGACCAAACTCATGGTGACATAGGCAAAGAAGAGACAATTGTTACACAAGTGAATTAGGTTCCAAGATTGAGACTTAAGACTCATAAAGAAATTCTTGTGTATTAGACAAACAATGACAATGAAACTAACTAAAAGAGGAAAGTATCATGATATTGTATTCATTCCATATGAAAGTGACAATCAAGTACAATGCTTTATGGAAGCTGGATGGTAGCAGTTTCCCTTTCTGTGCCTATGAGATTCACTTTTCCTGCATGTCCTAATCCTAGAACTGCCTCATACAAAGAGGCCATAGTGGGTGTGATTGCAAATATCTCAACACTCATTGAGAACAACACATACATTGATCACTTATGCAAGACACAACATGGATCACAATACATGCTTTCTTTTTTCTCTACTGATCAAGGAGTTTTTTAAAAACATTTTATCAAACATGAGATGATTCACAAAACTTTAAAAAACATTTCATCAAATATGAAGCGATTCACAAGACCAAAACTAATCAGATATATATAAATCAATATATATACAATGTCATGGATATGTCATGGGATGTGTTACATGAGTCTGATCAATTATATGGGAAAGAGTGGAAAGGGGAGCTAGTGATTGGATGCGCTATCTGATCTTCTTTCTGCATCTCCATGGGGCCTCCGTGGCTCCGGAGGTTGTCGCAGGAGCTCGGGTTAGCTCCTCATCTATCCTCCTTCCCTTTGCCTCCTCTCAGGCAACAACATCCATATCTACCTCAGCATGAATCTCCTACATCAATAAAGATCAATTATTTACACAATTGACATATTGAACTATTAAAAAAATACTTGAAAAAATATCTAAAAGTAATAGAATGGATACTTACAAAAGGTCATGTTGGAGGAAGCCTCCTTTGAAGGACTTTGTACCCCTTAGAAGTTGCTGTTTGAAACTTTGCTGCCATTAGGGGATGACCATAATCTTTGGTTTGTTCAAAACAGATCCAAAGTTAGATTATTTTGGTTATTTTACTTTCTTCCATGCTTCTAATGACATAAACAATAAAAACCTAGCTGAGTATGGCAATCACCTCGCTAATCGGCAATGCATTGCATCATGGCCAAACCTACCACAATTAGTATAGGGTCTAGATCTAGGATCCATACACTTAGTTGGAAGGTGATTTACTCCACAATGCATGCATTGCATGTGAGGTCATGAAGGCCTTCTCATTATCTCTTGTAGCCTAGCCAAGGAAAGCTTCACATTTGCCAACTCTTGGCTCTATTTGACACACTTTCCCTTGTCTTGGGTGCTCTGGCTAGATCTTTCACTAATAGTCATAGCTCTTTCTAAGGTTCTAAAGGTAGTGCTATCTCGGGTTGTGGGTCGTGAGCTCCTCTCCTTGAGTAGATCATCCACTCATATGGCTTCTTCGAAGACCCTAGCTAACACATCCCTTTGCAGGGTTGAGTTGCTCACCAAGGTCTTGTAAAGCTCTTCACTTTAGATTCTGTTTATGAACACAATGGAGACCACTCATTTGCTAGGTCGCTCTACAATGGGGATTCTCTTAAAGAGACTTCATACGTGGGTGATATAGACTCAGATATCCTCCTTGTCCTTTTGACTGACATTCATCAACCTATTGATGAGGTTGCCAGAGTATCCCACCTCAAAGAATCTCTTGATGAAGAGACTCTTGAGATTATTAAAATTATTGCATTTGGCATTGTCTAAATTAGTTGTACCACGTCTGTCCTTTGTCTCGTAGGCAAAGTCTGAAAGCTTATGCATGTTAAGTAAGGTTTGAGAGGCCGTTAGCTTTGCATACTTGTTCAAATTGCTCCACAAAGCTACGTGGGTCGGATTGAGTTTCTTGGCAACCACAAGTATCTTGGTTTGGCTCCTAGAGTTCAGGGTGATTCCTAGTCTTGATAGCAACGAAGTTGTCAAGGCCACTCTGCTTTGCTCCGCAGTCGTGTTGTCTAAGAGTCACTTCCTAAGAAACTCGCTCAGTGCAAGGTTGGCTTCTAATGCTCTCTCCCTCTCAGCATTTGGTCCTATCCTATTTTGGTTGGTGAACGAGCACTAAGATGCATTGGACCTCATGCATTCCTATGTTTTGCCTCAACTTTTGAGCTCGTTGCTCTTGATTGTAGGCAGCAATGCCTTGCATTACTCTCCTTGCCAACTTGCACTCTTCCTCAAGATCATCTATGATATCTTTGACTGGTCTACTGTGATGCTTCATTTTAGTTTGCAAGTCATATTGGGTCATCATTTGTTAGATGTGGACTAGGAATTCTCCCAAGTCAAGCTCATTATTTTCTAGGTTAGCAGTGCTTTGTGACATGTTGCTAGTTTCTTGGGCAACTAGGATATCAATCAAATTGATCAAGTCATTGAGTAGAGTTGTGCCTTTAATCATCCCTATCACTATTACTCCTTGGCAGCTTGCTAATTCAAGTCTCGTAGTATTCAAGGATTGGGACCCTTGCCCACTGTTCAATTTTTGGGGTTTCCTCCTACTAGTGGGTTTGTTCAGCTTATCTTATTTTGTGTGAATTCCTTGTTATTTAAGACAATTCTCAAATGTTACAGGCACTCAGATGTTAGTGGTGTACTCCTCAAAGTGTGTTATGCAAAATGAGGATTTTAGTTTTTCTTGTATGCATCAAATACTCAATTGATGCACTGTTGTGTGGATCCAATAAATACAATGTGTGCAACGTACACTTTCTTGATCCTTTCGTGCATTTAACGACCACTCCAACTAGTTCGTTCTAGTCTCTATAGTGTCTTAGATGTGGGTTTTGAGGGGTAGCATGTTTGGTCAATTAGTATGGGTCTCTAGTAGAACAGGGGGCTGAGGGTCTGTGCCACAATCATTCTCTTGGCCCATTAGATTGAAAATTTGTGAGTCTGGTGGCTCTATGAGCCATTCTATGCATTTGGAGGCCTACATGGGTGCTATCTAGCTTGGATTTAGCCTTTTCTTGCCCTAGGATGGATCCAATTTGCAAAAATCTGTCTTTTGTATAGTGTGTTTGAGTGAGAGTGTCCAAGTTGAAATGTGTCCAAGTGACATTGTCTGAGTTGTAGCGTCCAAATTGGACTCAGACGTTTGAGTTAGGTACTCGTGTAAGTCGGACTTATTCAAGTCCGAATGGTTGGTAGTTGGCCATCCAAGTCCATGTGGATGGCCATCCAATGCCGAATTAGATCCCACATCTGAGTGCAAGTCTTGGAAGATTTTTTGGTTGTTCAAGTAGACTTATGAATCAGACTATTCAAATCTGTTGAGGCCATCTAAGGCTACAGACGATGTCTGAGTACAATGGCCAGGTTACAGAATGATGAAAAATCCCTCAAATACTCTCTATGCCTATCCTAACACACAATGCAACTAGGGTCCTAACTAGGATCAACAAGCATCAGTTAACACTCAGAACATACCTATAGGGCTCACAAATGTGGGAAAGAAAATCAATGAACTAATATGTTCTCTTGCCTTGTAGCTCTCTCTCTCTCTCTCTCTCTCTCTCAAACTCTTTGATGGACCTAAAAACGGGCCGGCACTAGCTCATGCACTAGCCGGACCTCGTCACTACGCACAAGACAACCCCTCGGCCTCGCGGCCAGGAGCGTCTATCAAAATCTCTGCCTTCCTAAACATTGCGTTTGTAATACGTTGTAGTCCAACTGATCCTAGCCCACTACTCCTCAGAGGGAGTCCCGTTCACATAGCCAAAAGGCTCGAATCACATACACATGGGGTTCCTCCTACGGCTGAATGCTGTCAACCCTTTGCGACTCTCCTACACCTTGGGGATTGGCCCCTCAATGCGTCGCTCAACATTTAGACATTTCGCACAAACGTCGCTCAAGGTACCCAATAAGCATGTCCAGGAATGTACCATTGTCCTTTCTTGGTTTCCCCCTTTAGGATCCCACGACTAGCCTACGGTTTAGGGTATCTCACTGCCTCTCAACGTAGGTCATGTCCTCATAAACCAATTGCACACTGCAAAACTGCATCGGCCCTCTTGGCGTAATGAAATAAAACAATACTATTCATAATATCCTCCTGGAAACAACTATGATAGACAGCAAAGCATACTATTCCCAGGGGAACAGAGGCTCGTAGCCCTAAACTAGGTGCATTAGATTATGACCTATCCCTCCTGTGTATACCGCAAGAGGTGTTCGCATCACATGTCGTCTAACCAGTCTATGGGTCCATGATAATAAAGGCAGATGAGTCTCGCTTACCCTCTGCATCACCCAAATCAACCATCGTCTGCCAAAGAGGGCATGTTCAGAAAGCATACCCCACAAACGACTAGGTCCTGTCTCACCATCAATAGATATATCGGGACACGGGCCACAATTAAAGAAGAGGTCTTCTTCATACGCAAAATTAGCCAAAGAATCGGCAAACTGATTCCAATTCCGTGGAATCAGCTGAAAAGACACTCTATCGAATTCGTCTAGCAGGGCTATGGCAGTATGATGGTACATACAAAGGATGGGGTTTCGTACCATGTACGTCCCATTGAGTTGATTTAAAACCAATTGAGAGTCCCCTTTCACCAATAACTGACGGATACCACCCTTCTTTGTAATATTCAAACCCATAATCAGGGCTTTGTATTCGGCCATATTATTGGTAAAATTCACCCCGAGATAAGCAGCTAACTTCATGACAATGCGTCGTCGGGGGTCTCGGATGACAACTCCTACACTTCCTTTTTTGCATGGACCCCTGGACGCCCCATCAAAGTACAAGGTGTACGCCCATAAAGGGTTTACATATCCCGCCATCCGGAACTCTATTCGTAATTATGGTAATCGAAATTCAGCATATTCAACGGGTGAACTGTAGGCTCCATCCCTCCATCATCATTGAATTCAACAGGGATACTCGTCAAAATTTGTAGGCAGTGATGGCAGAAGACCTTGATCTCCCAAATAAATGTCCCGCCTTCTTGCTCAATCACCTTGTATCCTTTGCTCCACCAAATGAGCTTTCCCTGATGATACCTCTGTTCTAAATATGGGTGTTCTAAATAAGGAATCAAACGACCCATCAACCTCTATCACAATTTCCTTGCAGATGTTTGATCAATCTCGCCTAGACCTACAAGGCAGTCATAGCATTAGTGCAATCAGAAGTAATAAGGTTTAATCTTATTAAGATTAACCTTATTTTTAAATTCTATCCCCTCAAGGTCAGCTAACAACACTGTAGATTTATTCTTTCCTATCTTAACGATCCTATAGGGCCCATCCCATTTGGGCTCTAGCTTGCCTGGAAATAATTCACGTCGTGCGTCATAATACAGAACAAGCTGTCCTTTATTAAAGGTGTATTTCTTGGCTTTGAGGTCGTGTAGCTGCTTCATTCGGCGCTTCGCCACTTCTTGGTGCAATAAGCTCTGCAACTTAAGCTCATCTAAATGTGCCAGTGTCGTCAAGCGCTCAAAAAGTGCGTCTTTATCGCTCAAAGAATGATTGATGGCAAACCGAATAGTTGGCAGCTCAATCTCTAAAGGCAAGACACACTCCTCCCCATATACTAACTTGAACGGGGTATGGCCAGTGGCTCGTTTGAAAGTCGTATTATAGGCCCACACTGCCACGGATAACTTTTTATCCCAATCTCGTTTCTTTTCCGACACAATTTTGGACAGGATGCCCACAAGCTGCTTGTTGCTACTTTCAACCTGACCATTGGCTTGCGGATTATATGGGGTTGTCTTGTTATGCTTGATTTGCCACATCTCTGTCAAACCTTTGATCACCTTATTCAGGAAATGGGTTCCGCGGTCCGACACTAATTCTTTCGGCGGACCAAACCGGCATATTATCTACTCTAAAAGGAAACTAGCAGTTTCTTTAGCATCATCTTTCCTTGTTGCACGTGCTTCTGACCACTTGGTGAAGTAGTCAGTTGCGACAATGATGTACCTCTTTTGCGTAGTCGATGACGGAGTAATAGGACCCACAAAGTCTATTCCCCACTTCTCAAATGGAAGTATCGCCATAATAGGGGTGAGTGGTCGTTTCCTATTCTCTCGACTATCATGCCGTTGACAAATATCACATCTCTTAACATACGCAAACGCATCCTGGAAGATGGCAGGCCACCAATAATGTGCTCTTAAAGCCTTTTGTGCTGTAAGCCGTCCAGCAAAATGGCCACCGCAAGCAGAATCGTGGCACTCTTCCAAAATGAATGGCACCTCGTCAGGCATCACACACCGGCGATAGATATCATCAACCCCTTGCCGATATAATGTACCTGCGATCAAGTCAAACTTTAACGCTTGCTGCTTAATTTTCCTTCTCTCAGCTTTAGATAATTCGGATCCCGCCTCTCCCTTTGATAAATAATGCGTTATTGCAGCATACCAGGAGGGAATAGATGCTGTATCTATCTTAAGTAACAACTCCATGTCACTACCTTTAGCCACAAATTCTTTCGGCTCCCCAAAGTCCACAAGACATTCCACGATGCCTTGCAACCTTGGTGGCTTACTCTTGATTTCATAATCAAATTCCTGCAAAGTGATTAACCACTTCGCTAAACGATCAGGCGGCTGTAACTTATTCATCAATAGTCGAAGTCCTTCCGCCTTCGTATAAAGCACGACTTTCTCATAGAGGATGTAATGCCTAAATTTCTTGGTCCCAAAGACCATCGCTAGACACAGCTTCTCCATGTAGGTGTAATTGATTTCGGATACCCCCAGCTTCCGACTAGCAAAAGCAATCAGGTGGTACCACTTCTCCTCCCAAATTTGGGCTAAACAACAGCTGATACTATACATCGTGGCTGCTGAAAATATATAAAACACCTCACCTCTTTTAGGTGCTTTTAAAACGGGCGCTCTTGCTAGCTCTTGTTTCACATCCTCGAATGCTACCTTACAAGGGTCACCCCATACAAACGAACAGCTAAAGGACAATAAATTTGTAAGCGGCAACGCTCTTTCTGCTAAGGCGTTGATGAATCTACGGTAGTAACCAACCGAAGATAGAAAGCTATGCACCTCCTTCGGAGTGCGTGGTGGACCCATGGCAACTATAACTTTAACCTTCTCGGGGTCTGTCGCAATTCCTACCGAACTGACCACATGACCCAGCAATAGCCCATAAGGTACTCCAAAAACACACTTTCGCGGGTTTAGGGCGATGCAAAATTATCTACAGCGCTCAAAGCATTTTCTTAGAATGATCAACTGCCTTTCTCTCAAGGTGGCAGCCCCTAAGTCATCAATAAACACCTTCAACTTTTCAGGGGATATGTCACCGAATGTCTTATCTGCTGTTCGTTGCCACGAACCAGGCGCATTGCATAAACCAAAGGCCATCACATGGTACACAAAAGTACCAAATACAGTAATGAAAGTTGTTTTCAACTTGTCCTCTTCTGCAATTGCCATCTGGTTGTATCCTGCAAAGCAATCCATGAACGAATATATCTCCCTACCCGCTAATTGATCCAAAATCTGGTCAATAAATGGCAATGGGTAGTAGTCCTTAACTGTCTGCTTATTCAGCTCCCTAAAGTCTACACATAAACGGATTTGATTATTCTTCTTCTTTCTTATCACAACCGGCGAACACCATTCCGTGTGTTGTACAGGAAAAATCAAACCCGCTTTTCGAAGCTTTTGTAACTCTTCAAACAGGTCGTCCCTCAATTCGAAAGGCATACGCCTTACTTTCTGCCGTACAGGACGACTGCCCTCCTTCAACGGAATTGTATGAACAGCAAGACTAGGAGGAATGCCTCTCAACTCATCATAACTCCAGGCAAAGAAATCAGGGAATTCCTGGATCAAGGCCACATAGTCCTCCCTTTCTGCTGAGCTGAGCATAGAACCTAATTTAATTGGCCGCGAATCATCAGGCGTACCAAGGTCTAGCTCGATAACATCTGCATCTCTTATACGAACTTGGCCCTCTATCGGCTTGTTCAAAGTGATCTGATAGATGTCCTCTGTGGTGGATCCCTCTTTGGACTCATCACTCGAGGACGTCTCACTGGCAGATAAATCTTCTAATGTCTCCAATTCTGTAGAAGATAGAGGAGCTCTCTCACTCTGCGGGGACTCAGGATAAGCATCAACCACCACACGCTGGGCACCTCTGCCGAATATCAATCGACCGGCGGGTATATCTACTTGGCAGTCCACTTGCAAGATCCAAGGTCATCCAAGTAATACTTGATAACTTGGGCGGCCTGCAAAACGAATCACCCTAAAGTCCAATAGGCATTCTACATTTGCAACAATGACATGGACCTTAGTAATGCAGCCTTCCGGCTATCTCAAACTATCATTTGCCATTCTAAGAATTGTGAAGGTATCTTTCTGAATCGCAAGGCCCAACCTTTCCATCAGTTCAGAACTCATAATGTTAACAGATGATCCCGTGTCGACAATGGCATAATCTACTAATATCCCATCGATATAGGCTGCAACCCTTGGGCAATGCTTCTCAGCATGCTCAAACCAGTCATCCCCAACTCGCGCAATACCCAAAGATTCTACAATATACCCGGTACGTAGGATCTTTCTAAATTCCTTACGTACTCTTGGGGAAAGCTTAATAAGCTGTAAGAGGTTCACATCCGGCTTGACTTCGCAAAGAGAGCTCGCCAAATCGAATTCATGATAGTTCGATAGAGCTCGCTTTTCACGCCAAACCATCCGCTCTTTAGGTTGCTGAACCGGCTTTATTGCCTCTTTCTTAACTTTCACCTTCTTCTTTGGTGGTTCCTTATCGGCTTTACTTTCTACGGGCTTCAAAGGTTCCCCTTCCAATGGTGGATCCAAAACTTGCATTCCTTTGTCGCCTTGTTTAGGGTTTCCGTCGACAGGCTTATCCTTGTCGGCTTCTCTACCCTTTTGACCTCTTGTAAGAACAGCTCGTAAATTAGAAGTTTCAGCATCGTTAACACGTACAGCCTCAATCAAACTAACCCCACTACCACTTGGTAGCTCCTCCACTGTAGTCTTTGGTCGTTGAAGTATTTGTTTAGGCCCATCTTCTCCCTGGGAATCATTTCCTTGGGCACGATGATTAACAGGCCCTGGTTGCCGACTTCCTCGCTGGAGGGAACTGATCTTACTCCAACAAGTAGCTGCTAAATGGCCAGATTTTCCACAAATGTCGCACTTAACATTTGGGCAATTCCTTGGATAGTGCTACCCACCACACCATTTGCAACTAAACCTCGAAGGTACACCCTCCTCTGGATATCTACTTCCTATCAAATTTTGTTGTTTTTTAAGGAAGTTGACATCAACGGCTATTTGTCGATACTGCTCCGTAATCATGTCGGTATAATGCTTCATCATGTCCTTAACCTCGCCAAGAACATTGGAAGAACTCGACTCATAGCCTTGGTCATTACCATGTCGTTCCATCGGCCTAACAATTCGATTAGGCACTGGTTGTTGAGCCACAGGCATGGTGTTAGAATTGACCGCCTGGCCTCCACCACTTGAAGCCATTTGACTGCCCGTAGGCATCGACATGCTAGGGGGAGCTGGTAATAAAGGGACATTTTGTATCATGTTCCCTCTCCCATTAGGGTTAGCCATCGCTATCCCTTGGCTACTACTGCCATTGGCCATTGACACATTATTTCCCAATACTAAACCCATGTTCGAATTGCCTCGAGAAGCATAGGCTGCTTGTAGTCGGGATTCCACCTCTTGTGCTGGTGTAATGGCAGTATCTATATCCCCCAAGGGGACACTACTCAACTGCAATTGGATATTAAAGTCCAAACCATGTAGGAAATATTGCAATTGGGCAGCTGCGGGGATAGGAATAGAGGTGTCCAACTTACGGAAAACCTCTTTTATCTTCTTCGCATAAGCACGAATATCTTCGTGTGGTTCTTGGCGGGTCACGTTGAGTACACGCAACCAATATTTCCCACCCCTTTCAGGGGCAAACTCCCTTCGAAAAGCTCCATAGAATGCATCAATGTTCAATATGGTTCCGGCTTCTAAACAATGATACCATATAGTGGCTCTTCCTTTGAGAGTCATGTTGAAGAACATCATTAAATGTCCTTCTTCTTGGATGCGACAATTAAACATCAGCTTTTGAAACTCCCTAATGTGGAGTTCCGCATCTTCCTCAACTAGCCCATTAAAAATGGGTAGCGGGTAACCTAGAGCCGGCAAATCCGTCGTTCTTGCTGGAATTGCAATAGGCTGCGCCATGACGAGGATTGGATTTGCCCTAGGAATAGGGGACGGTGGGGTTACACCTCCCGTACTTGACGTGGACTGGCTTATCGAAGGAAGGGGAGCACTAGAGCTTCCACCTTCTCCTAACTTACTACTTGTGGTACTAAGACCACTAGATCCACTCCCTCGTAAGGGTTCAGCACCGCTACGCTTAGGGGAACATCTCCTAAAAATTTCAGCACGTCGCCTAGCTTTTTCGTCTCTTTCTTGCTTTTGGATTTCTGCTAGACGATGCTTATCAATAAATAACGGATCAATCTCAGTATCCTTTGGCATAAACTGCTAGTTGGTCCCTAAACAACCAGGATTCGAGAACCGCCACTTTTAAGTGGCTCTCGGCAGACACACCACTGATGGACCTAAAAACGGGCCGGCACTGGCTCATGCACTAGCCGGACCTTGTCACTACGCACAAGTCAACCCCTCGGCCTCGCGGCCAGGAGCGTCTATCAAAATCTCTGCCTTCCTAAACATTGCGTTTGTAATACGTTGTAGTCCAACTGATCCTAGCCCACTACTCCTCAGAGGGAGTCCCGTTCACATAGCCAAAAGGCTCGAATCACATACACATGGGGTTCCTCCTATGGCTGAATGCCATCAACCCTCTGCGACTCTCCTACACCTTGGGGATTGGCCCCTCGATGAGTCGCTCAACATTTAGACATTTCGCACAAACGTCGCTCAAGGTACCCAATAAGCATGTCCAGGAATGTACCATTGTCCTTTCTTGGTTTCCCCCTTTAGGATCCCACGACTAGCCTACGGTTTAGGGTATCTCACTGCCTCTCAACGTAGGTCATGCCCTCATAAACCAATTGCAATGCATGTCCAGGAGCTGATCATTGATACTTTTAAATTCTTTTTCATGCTCCATGCATTTGGTGGATGCCTAGTGCTCAAACATTTAGTAAAACAGTATCATGCACAAGTGCAAAAACATCCTTTTAATGGTTTCCAACTACCATTCGTGCTTCGTTGCATGGCATTTTACGGCTTTTTCCCTTATTTTTCATATCAAAAGCGGACAAAACCGAACTAAACCACGGCAGCAAGGCTGATCTGAAGCAAATCTTCATGCCTCAGCCTCACTATACATTCACGGACATTACTCATAATTTTCCCAATTTTTCGAAGCCCAAAATATAAATTTTCCCTATTTTTTAGGGTTTTTCCACCATTTTCTTGCAATTTTTCCCATTTTCTCCCATTTTTTTTAATTGCTGAAAATTAAGTTCAGTTTATGGGCTGTGGCCCTTAGTTCATTTCAGCAGAAAAAGAATTTTAGTAGGTGTGGATTAATTTATTGCATCATTTTTAGCCCAAAAAAATCCTATTTCCTTCATTTTTATGGTTTTTCGTGTCTCGGTTTTCTATTTTCTGCTATCCCGCACGTGTTTTTCTGATTTTTAAATGATGAACAGCCAGAAAACAACTCAAAGCACGACATACTCAAAACTCAATCCATATGAACACATTTTTATCAACCAAATTTGCATCAAAAGGCCATTTTCTTTGTAAAAATAATTATTACCGTGTCTTGTGGGTTTTCCCATTAAATTTGGCACGTCCCACAATTGATTTCCAGCCATGAATTCTGCTTGCAATCAGCAATCTACAATGATTTGGCATTTCCCTTCAATCTCGTCAAGAATCGGCATCCATCCGGCCATCCATTTCCATTCTACTCTTCCACGCACGAACGGGGGTTAAGAGGAGAGAGAGGGAGGAGAGAGAAAGACTGATTTTCTCTCTCTCCAACCAGTCCACCATTTTGCGCGCGAGAGGAGGCGATGCGGAGCGTAGACCGGAGGCAGGAGCCCGGCATCATCACTTCCATGGCTTATGTGCAGCCTGACATCATGATTGGGGGGGGGGGCGCCGTTTTTCTGCGCGCTGATCAGCGCGCAGACATGCCGCCCTCCTTTTTTTTAAAATTGGGGGGGTGCCCCCTTTGAAGGGCACCCCTTCAATCCTCAAGTGGCCACCCTTTCATTTCTGGCCCTTTTTCGGGCACCCCGACCGGTTTCGGGCCATCTTGCGCGTACGGAACCCGATCGTCCCTCTGAAAATTTCTATGGACTCGTCTCGACATCCCGCACTGACCGGCAGCTCCACTGACTGGCACAGGCGCACGAAAAAATTTTGAAAATTCTCGGAGTGTCGTACGGGCGCCCGTCAAGCACTTGACGCTTAAAATCGTCCTAGGTCGAGCTGCCGCCTTCGTGGTTGAGCATTTTCCCCTGCATTTCCACATTTTTCTCCTATTGTTAGGCACGTTCCGAGGCCTAAAATCCATCCTTCACTCTCTCTTAATTGAATGCACACAAATGAGCTCTCTCTCTACCCTCTCTTGGCTTCTTAAACACTTTCTCTCTTGCCATGTTACTTCCCCCTTCTATCTCTTTCCTGTCCTAATTCCTTAAAGCTCTCTTTTCCCTATTTTGTCCTTGTTTTGGGCCTCCTATCATAGCAAAAACCCTACTATGCGTTTCTCTCTTTTCCTTGTTTTTTCTTCACCCAAATATATCCAAATCCCAAGAAACCACTTAGACTATTCCAACTTACTTACCTAAATCCAAAAAATAGAAAAAAATTACTTGCAAACGAGATTTAATATCCTCTTCAACTCCCTCGCTTCTTACCTATCTCAAGCATTGATTTGAGGCAAACCCTACTTCAATGCTCAATTTGAAGTGCACAAGCACTCAAATCTTGAATCCATTGGTCTCGGTGCAATGGAACCAAAATGTGGGAGCTTCTTACTTGACTGCCAAGAACCACGAGGTGCTTATTGTTTCAAGCATTTCAAGCCAAGTGCAATGGCTACCTCTCACATAGTCATACACACTCTCACACCTACGAATGTAGTGAGCTTACCTCCATGCTTGATTGAGTTACCTTCTCCCTCAAGCACTTCGGTAGCTCCACGATCCAAGGTATAAGCTCAAGCAAGCTCGATCCTCAAGCTCCAATCTCCATGCTCCATTGCCGCACACGAGACAAGAGAAAAGAAGAAGAAGAGAGAAGAATATGGAGAACTTCTCCACCACGGTTCCTTCCCCTCATACACTCACTCCCTCACTTCCTCACACTTCCTCTATCAATCACAAGGGCAAGCAAGTAAGCAAGCACACTCACTCCCTCACTTCCTTCGTCAATTACAAGGGCAAACAAGCAAGCAGAGGAGGAGGAGGAGGAGGAGGAGGAGGAGGAGGAGGAGGAGGAGGAGAAGAAGAAGAAGAAGAAGAAGATGATGATGATGATGATGATGATGATGAGGGGGCTAGTTTTGACCACACACAATAATGAGATTATTCATTCACTTTTTTTCTTTTATACAAGGCCTAATCCCCTAATCCCTTTTGGACACCCATCCCTTTTTTACTTGACTGACCATTCTAGTCTATGTGCTCTTTTCCTATTCCCTTCCTATTTACATTGTTCTTTCACCCATGCCCATCTACATTTACAAATTGCATAGGAGAGATCTTGAAAATCTTTTACAAATATTTAGAATGTTTTTTATATTTAAAATGTGCATTTCCTCTTTTGCTCTTGCCCTAATCTTTTAAGGTTGCCCTTGCACTTGGCTTTTTTCCCTCCTATTTATTTGGTCATTTTTCCACTTTGCCCTGCATCTTTTTCATTTTCTTTTTGCTTTCTTTGTACTAGGTTTCTTTTTACTTTTTTTATAGTGGGATTAACACACAAGCTTGGCATAAAAGCCAAGAATAATTGGGTTTCTTTTTACTTTTTTTTATAGTGGGGTTAACACACAAGCTTGGCATAAAAGCCGAGAAGACAATATAAGTCCTATTGTATCTTGGATATGGATCCATGTTGTCATCACCTACTTGATGTGTATCTCTTGCCACTCTTGATTTGTGGTCTTTAATATGAGGATATAAATTCAAGAGATGTGATTTCAATGTACTATGGAGCTACTCCTTGTTGGATATCTCTTTAGGAGTAGAGCTTGGCCCTCTACTCAAGCCTGGCACCAAGGTCAAGATAGCTTAGGGATGGGAGTCATTGGTCATTATCTATAGTACATGATCTACCAGAGCTTGGAAGCTTGGTAGTGAGGGCACGATAGTTCCCACTCTATCCTAGAGAACCTTTTGGAAGAGAAGCTTGGCCCTATGCTCAAGCTTAGCATAGAGGATATAAATTCAAGAGATGCGAGTTCAATGTACTCTAGAGCTACTCTCTACAAATAGCCTAGAGATGCGAGCTCAATGTACTCTAGAGCTACTCTCTATAAATAGCTTAGAGATGGGAGTCCTTAGTCATCATCTAAATACATGATACACCAAAGCCTTGTAACGTGTCCACCTGTTATCTTCAGGACATATCTTAGCAGTCCATCAGAAAGGATGTCCGGAAAGCTCCGCCCAGCATTCCCATGGAATGTTACGGGGATTGCGATGTAGGACTTTCCGTGTCTGCCACGTAGCGGAAGTATTCTAGCCATTCCCACTTAGGACTGACCTGAATCAAGGTTTTCCCTAATGGTCATTTCCTAAATGGCAACTAGCGTCGAACCCGCGCGAACTACTTTACGCAAAAACATCAGATCCGAAGAGGATTCACGCTGCACTTGGTTCCAGGAGAATGGGAAATGAGAGGGATACAAGGCTCGACCTCTCTATTATAAGGCATCGTCCCATTCTGTTTCCCTAAAATAGCGTAAATCAGGATTATTATAACTTAGACTCTAGGTCAACGCCCTTGCTGTTCGTGTCCTTTGAAAACGATCTTCTTGTTGTCCATCGTGATTGGGAAAAGTTCCCGGCCAACTGGGACCACCCATCCGTAGGACGGACCTATGGCCACATCCTCCACACTTTCCTCAGTTTGTTTTAGTTATTTAATTACCTAACTCATTTAGTTGGACTTGTATCAATCAGCTTCCTTAATTAGCTTGTTAGGCACTGGTTCATTTACGTAATCATAGCACTTGACATAGAAAAGCAATGTCAACCAAGTTCCTTTTCAAGAGGTTATCATATTTATCTTTGAAATACATAAAGTCCATCCCGTAGGCTTATGCATAATCTGCTAAAGGCTATCCAACAATCCACAGGGATTACTAATCCAAGATTCCGCCTGTAGACTAGTATGCGGGCCTCGAGATCCAATCTCGAGTCACGTTGGCCTCTTGTGCAGGGCCCAGAAGGTGAGGGATTTACGGCCAGAGCCCCCTCTGGCACCCAAGCATCCTCTTGCTCCAAGTAGCGCTCAACGAAGAGACCTCTCGTGACAGGTTCGATCCACCTTTCCGATGCAGTTAACAACCCCCTTGGTTAGGGTCCGGCGGGTAGTCAAGGGTAACTGAAGCTGCCTCTCCCTTCAGGCCTTCAACCTGAAGCATTTAGATATCTTTTCATCCTTTAATTCTTTGAGAAAACAAAGAAAAAACAATGCTCTTAAAACTGTTACAAGCACAATCAATTCCATTGGTTATTAATTTTTGGCCAACTGCTAAGGAGTGAATCCTTCTTTTCGAATGCATCTAGCACTCGATCCGAGATCAATTGCTACTTGGCAAGATCCCCAAGGGTTTGTTTGTTAATCCTATATCCTTGGGTTAGGGCCGTACCCTATTAACCCCACTTAATCAATACCTTAAGTTTAAATAAATCCCAATTTGGTCTTTCGCTTCCAAGAAAACATCTAATCCCTGTATTCTTGGTCACTTTACCCCCAAGAAAGGTACTATATCAGGATGATTATTCATTCTTTTGCAAGATAACTTGCGTAAGAATCTGCCAATCTTATTCCGAGGAATTGGCCATTCCCTTATGATCAATTCACAAGATCATGCGACTCTACAACTTGTTGCACAAGTGTCGCATCAAACTATGGGAGTATTTACCCATCGAATGGAGTCTTATAATCATGAAATCATGATTAGATATAACAATCTGTTCCTGATTGCATTAGGCCAATATTGTCGGTCCTAGGGTTCCAAGTTCATACCGAATTTCATGTTTTTAGCGAGAGATCCTTAGGGTAAAAACCCTAGATCATTTCTCGCAAGTATGTCCTACTATCCCTACATTCCGTGAATGTGGACAAGTCTTTAGGGTATAGGAGTTTCAGCTTTGGCAATAAGAGCAACTAGGTCACGTCCCTAATGTGTTAAATCCTAGTTAGCTCTTTGGGATATGCTGCATTGAATTAACCCTTCGTAAACGAGTCCCTCTCAGTTTTTTTTAAAGGTGTTTATGTTTAAACCAATTTAACTTGTCTATTCTTGAAGATAATTACGCTACCATTTCCATAACCACATGATTCATTGTCTACATATAAGTTGATTTACAAAACCCTAACTTTTCGGGTTAAGATTTAAGCATAGGTTAAGTTATAGCATAATTCCAATTGATCATCCTATAACATGCAAACAAGATTCATGCTACTAAGCTTTAGGATTTTATATTTAAACATGCGGCCTTTTTCTACTTTCTTTTCCGAATGAATTTGAACTTATGCACCCTTTCGTTGATTTGAGTTTTTTTTAAAAAGGCCAATTGCCTAGAGTTAAATCTTCTTTATGCAATCCTAGCAACTTTCTTTAAGAATAATTTCGAAGAAAAGATGTTCAATAATGCGATACGTGGTTTATTCCTTCCATGCTTAATCAAAGTGTACTATCATAATTCCGTTTTGTAAAGATGGGCATTAATTAATCTAATTTCATTACTTTGCAATGCATAAAAACTACTTGCTAGAAATGCATAGAAATCTAATTGTGAGCTATTAGCCAAAGTATTTTCAATTTAAATAAAACATGCATTATCATTCCTCAAATGATCCATGCATAATTGAGATATTACGACGTTAATCAAATTTAGGAAGAAGAACTTGGACTTGTGGTGAAATGTCCACATGGATGCTAGGAGATGATCCTCCTGCATTTGCGCCTTGTGCCTTCTTAGGAGCCATCGTGAATTCGACCTTTCCGCCTTGGGCGCAGATTTATGATGTTGGCCGTCTCCTTTGCACACGAAACTCTCTTTGTGATTCCACCGTCCTTCAGAATTGAACCTTAGAAATGGAACTTAAGAAATTTTCCTTCCTTTCGTAGAAGCTCCGAGGGTGCAAATTGTCTACACGGAAAGGGGGAAAAGAAAATAGCTTTGTGGTATGCAAAAGGAGAAAATGTAGCTTAGAAATCCTTGTTATAAAGATCCCTTTGGAAAGAGTTTATAAAAGTCCCTAGGAAGGGCTTTTAAGATAACGTGTGAGGGGGAGGGGGGGGAGGAATCCATGGGAATGGATTTGAGGATTTGTGTGGAAACCTCACTGGAAGGGGGTCAGGTGAAATTTGCAAGGGGATGGATGGAAAATCCCGGGGGTAGGGGGGTATAAGAACCACAATAGGGGCTTTGGATTCCGAGGGGGGTTTATCAAACCCACATGAACAAGGGCTAGGAGGAAGCCCACAAGAAAGAATTTGGGGGGAGGGGGGTGCAATATGAAAGGGGCTTATGATAGGCCCTTTAGAAGCTTCCAAGAAGCTTCTTGGAAGCTTCTGTGGGGGTAACTAAGACCACATGGAAGGAAAACTTCAACGGCGGTGTCCCGTCAAAGATCAGAGCCTCCCCTCCTTCACGGCACGTAGCGCTGCTCTCAGCTCCCTGTGGCGGCATTCATGGCTCCTCCCTCTACTCTCGACGGTAGCATGATGGCCTTCCTCCTCTAGCTCTACAGTAGGGAGACGGTATTTACAGTAGTGTGACGGCTCCTTTCTTTCTTCACACGACCACCATCAATCCTCCCCTTGTCCACAGGGGGTTTATATGGGAGAGGGGGAAGTACCTCCCTCCCTCCATGCGCCATTTTGCATGGCATTAACCCCCTGCAAGCTCCAGCAAGTTGCTTATTCAGTCTTGCTATTCTCCTCTCCTCCATCCCGATAGTCGGCTGAGGGAAAAAGGGGAATAATACCAACTGTAATGTGTCCACCTGTAATCTTCAGGACACGTCTTAGCAGTCCATTGGAAAGGATGTCTAGAAAGCTCTGCCCGACACTCCCATGGAATGTCACGGGGTTTGCGATCTAGGACTTTTCCGCGTCTCCACGTAGCGGAAGTATTCTGGCCGTTCCCACTTAGGACCGACCTGAATCAGGATTTTTCCCTAATGGTCATTTCCTAGATGGCAACTAGCCTTGAACCCCAAGCGAACTACTTTATGCAAAAGCACGAGGTTCGAAGTGGATTCACGCTGCACTTGGTTCAAGGAGAATGGGAAACGAGAGGGATGCAAGGCTCAACCTCTCTGCCATAAGGCATAGTCCCATTTCGTTCCCCTAAAACAGCGTAAATCGGGATTATTATAACTTAGACTCTAGGTCAGCGCCCTTGTTGTTCGTGTCCTTTGAAAACGATCTTCTTGCTGTCCATCGTGATTGAGAAAAGTTTTCGGCCAACCGAGACCACCCATCCGTCGCGGACGGACCTATGGCCACATCCTCCGCACTTTCCTCAGGTTGTTTTAGTTATTGAATTACCTAACATATTTAGTTGAACATGTATCAATCAGCTTCCTTAATTAGTGTGTTATGCACTAGTTCCTTCACGTAATCATAGCACTTGACATAGAAAAGCAATGTCAACCAAGTTCCTTTTCAAGAGGTTATCATATTTATCTTTGAAATACATAAAGTCCAACCGGTAGGCTTATCCATAATCCACCGGAAGGCTATCCAGCAATCCACAGGGATTACTAATCCAGGATTCCATCCGTAGACTAGTATGCAGGCCTCGAGATCCAATCTCGAGTCACGTTGGCCTCTTGGGCAGGGCCCGAAAGGTGAGGGATTTACGGCCAGAGCCCCCTCTGGCACCCAAGCATCCTCCTGCTCCAAGTAGCGCTCAACGGAGAGACCTCTCGTGGCGGGTTCGGTCCACCTTCCCAGCACGGTTAACAACCCCCTTGGTTAGGGTCATGCAGGCAGTCGCGGATAACTGAAGCTGCCTCTTCCTTCAAGCCTTCAACCTGAAACATTTAGATATATTTTCATCCTTTAATTCTTTGAGCAAACAAAGCAAAACAGTGCTCTTAAAACCGTTACAAGCACAATCAATTCCATTGGTCGTTAATTTTTGCCAACTACTAAGGAGTGAATCCTTCTTTCCGAATGCAACCAACACTCGATCTGGGATCAATTGCGACTTGGCAACATCCCCAAGGGTTTTTTTGTTAATCCTATATCCTTGGGTTAGGGCCGTACCCTATTAACCCCACTTAATCAATACCTTAAGTTCAAATAGCAGTATATATGTTATTCCAATTTGGTCTTTTGCTTCCAAGCAAATATCTAATCACTGTATTCTTGGTCACTTTACCCAAGAAAGGTACTATATCAGGACGATTATTCATCCTTTTGCAAGATAACTTGCGTAAGAATCTACCAATCTTATTCCGAGGAATTGGCCATTCCCTTGTGATCAATTCACAAGATCATGCGACTCTGCAACTTGTTGCACAAGTGTCGCATCAAACTATGGGACTATTTACCTATCGAATGGAGTCTTATAATCATGAAATCATGATTAGATATAACAATCCATTCCTGATTGCATTAGGCCAACATTGTCTGTCCTAGGGTTCCAAGTTCAAACCAACTTTCATCTTTTTAGCGAGAGATCCTTAGGGTAAAAACCCTAGATTATTTCTCGCAAGTATGTCATATTGTCCCTACATTCCGTGAATGTGGGCAAGTCTTTAGGGTATAGGATTTTCAGCTTTGGCAATAAGAGCGACTAGGTCACGTCCCCAACGTGTTAAATCCTAGTAAGCTCTTTGGGATATGTTGCATTGAATTAACCCTTTCTAAGCGAGTCCCTCGCGGTTTTTTAAAAGGTGTTTAGATTTAAACCAATTTAACTTGTCTATTCTTGAAGATAATTACGCTACCATTTCCGTAACCACATGACTCATTGCCTACATATAAGTTGATTTACAAACCCTAACTTTTTGAGTTAAGATCAAAGCATAGGTTAAGTTATAGCATAATTCCAATTGATCATCCTATAACATGCAAACAAGATTCATGCTACTAAGCTTTAGGATTTTATGTTTAAACATGCGGCCTTTTCTACTTTCTTTTCCGAATGAATTTGTCGTATGCTGAACTTATACACCCTTTCATTGATTTGAGTTTTTTTTAAAAAGGCCACTTGCCTAGAGCTAAATCTTCTTTATGCAGTCCTAGCAATTTCCTACGGTTGCTAGCAACTTTCTTTAAGAATCATTTCGAAGAAAAGATATTCAATACTGCGATATGCAGTTTATTCCTTCCATGCTTAATCGAAGTGTACTATCATAATTTCATTTTGTAAAGATGAGAATTAATTAATCTAATTTCATTACTTTGCAATGCATGAAAACTACTTGCTAGAAATGCATAAAAATCTTATGCTCTCTTTAGTTTGTTAGTTTTATTGAAAAATTCTAATGACTGAATCCCTCAATTGTGAGCTATTAGCCAAAGTATTTTCAATAAAAAAAATATGCATCCTCACTCCTCAAATGATCCATGCATATTTGAAATATCCATGCATATTTGAAATATTACGGCGTTAATCAAATTTAGGAAGAAAAACTTGGAGTTGCGGTGTAATGTCCACATGGATGTTAGGAGAGGATCCTCCTGCGGTTGCGCCTTGTGCTTTCTTAGGAGCCATCGCGAATTCGGCCTTTCCACCTTGGATGCAGATTTATGATGTTGGCCGTCTCCTTTGCACACGAAAATCCCTTTGTGATTCCACCGTCCTTCAAAATCGAACCTTAGAAATAGAACTTATGAATTTTTCCTTCCTTTCATAGAAGCTCCAGGGGTGCAAATTGTCTACACGGAAAGGGGGGAAAGAAAATAGCTTTGTGGTATGAAAAAGGGGAAAAGGTAGCTTAGAAATCCGGGTTATAAAGACCCCTTTGGAAAGGGTTTATAAAAGTCCCTAGGAAGGGCTTTTAAGATAACGTGTGGGGTGGGGGGGGAGGGGAAATCCATGGAAAAGGACTTGAGGACTTGTATGGAAACCTCACTGGAAGGGGGTTAGGTGGAATTTGCAAGGGGATGGATGGAAAATCCCGAGGATAGGGGGGTATAAGAACCACAATAGGGGCTTTGGATTCCGGGAGGGGGGGGGGAGAAGGGGGGGGATTATCAAACCCACATGAACAAGGGCTAGGAGGAAGCCCACAAAAAAGAATTTGGGGGGGTGCAATATGAAAGGGGTTTATGATAGACCCTTTAGAAGCTTCCAAGAGGCTTCTTGGAAGCTTCTGTGGGTAACTGAGACCATGTGGAAGGAAAACTTCAACGGCGGCGTTCCGTCAAAGATCTTAGCCTCCCCTGCTTCACGGAGCTCGGTGCTGCTCTCAGCTCCCTTTGGCGGTGTTTATGGCTCCTCCCTCTATTCTTGATGGCAGCGTGACGGCCTTCCTCCACTAGTTCTACGGCACCGACACGGTGTTTACAACAGTGTGACGGCTCCTTTATTTCTTCACATGACCACCATCAATCCTCCCCTTCCCCACAGGGGGTTTATATGGGAGAGGGGGAGGTACCTCCCTCCCTCCACGTGCCATTTTGCGTGGCATTAACCCCCCTGCAAGCTCCAGCAAGGAGCTTATTCACTCTTGCTATTCCCCTCTCCTCCAGCTTGATAGTCGACTGGGGGGAAAAGAAGAAGAATAATAATAATAATTTCCATTTATTTCTAAATTTTATCCTTTTAGCCTCCTAAGAGGAGGTTCATATAAAGAATGTGTGTTTTTAGAAATCGGAAATGTTACATTCTCTCCCCCTTGGAGGAATCGAGATGACCTCATCTCGAGATAAACTGGGGATATTGATGGTTGAGAGTGCTTTTATCTATCCAAGTGGCATCCTCCTTGGGATAATCTTTCCACTGGATGAGGCATTCTCTCAAGGTTTTGGATCTAAGTTGTCTCTCCCTAACATCTAAGATCCTGTCAGGCCTTAGTTCAAGGACTCCTTGACTAGGCATTACAACTTGTTGGTCATCAAGTACATGGTTAAGATTAGGTACATACTTCTTCAATAGGCTGATATGGAATACATTATGAACCTTTAGGCTCTTAGGGAGTTGCAGTCTATAAGCATTAGGTCCTAGGCACTTAAGGATCTTGTATGGTCCACAATACCTTGGACTTAGCTTTTTGCAATTCCCTAAAGATAGAGAACTCTTCTTTGGACGTACGCGAATGAAGACTGTATCTCCTTCCTTGAAGATTCTATCTTGACGCTTCAAATTTGTGTATGCCTTCTATCTATCCTTGGCGGCTTGGATGTCCTATCTTATTGACTTTATTTGGTCATCCATCTCTTCCAACATTTGCCTTGAAGCTTCAACCCTGAAGGTTGGATCTGAGAAGTCTAGAGGACTTCAACAGTCATGACCATACAATGTTTGAAAAGGGGTCATCTGAATGCTTTGTTGGTAAGAAGCATTGTAGGCAAATTCAACCACAGGAAAGTATTGAATCCACCTTTTTGGCTCACAATAGTAGTGTGCCCTAAGCATATCCTCGATGACTTGATTGACTCGCACTGTTTGGCCATCCGTTTGGGGTTGGTAACCTATGCTAAAAGAGTGTTGAGTCCCAATGGCTTCAAAGATGGCTCTCTAGAAGTGTGATATGAAGAGAGAATCATGATCACTAATGATTCTTCTGGGTAGCCCATGTAGCTTGAATATCTCCTTGATAAACAATCTTGCAATGTCGAAAGCTTTATAGTTTGTCTTTACTGGAATAAGGTGTGCAACCTTACTAAGAATGTCAACCACAACCATGATGGAGTTGTATCCTCCTTGAACTTGGGGTAGGCTAACAACAAAGTCCATACTGATGAATTCCCATTTCCTTTGGGGAATGTCAAGTGGTTGTAACTTCCCTGGCATCTTGACATGTTCGGCTTTGATATGTTGGCAAGACAAACACTCAGTGACATATTTGAGCACATCACCTTTAAGCCTCTCCCAATAGTAGCTCATCCTAACTACATTAAGAGTCTTGGCATAGCCAGGGTGTCCTGAGAAAGGAGAATCATGAGCTTCCCACAATATCTTCTACTTAAGTGACTGGCTTACCGGTATACATAGCCTCATTCTATAGTAGACAAGTCCACTATTGATAGAGATTTCATGATACTTAGCCTACAACTTTTGGTCCTGATCCTTGATAGAGATCTCCCTTAGCATCTTTTGATAGGTTGGATCATGGCATGCTTCCTCTCTAGCTAACTCAAGTATTGGGTTGTTTGGCATGGACACCTTTGTGGCTAGAGATCTAGCTGTTGATGGATTTTGCAAGATTAGAGAATTAAGGAATGCCTTGCGACTGAGTGCATCGACAACTACATTCTCTTTTCCTGGTCGGTACTTGATTTCAAAGTCATACTCCTCCAGCACTTCAATCCATCGACGTTGCCTCATGTTGAGCTCGTTCTGGGTAAAGATCCACTTGAGACTCTTATGATCAGTCACTAGAGTAAACTTGTTACCCAACAGGTAGTGTCTCCAAAGCTTTAGAGCATGGATGACAGCTAACAATTCTAGATCATGGGTAGCAAATTCTTCTCATGACTCTTCAGTTTCCTTGAAGAGTATGCTATAGGATGACCTTCCTGCATGAGCACACATCCTAAGGCAAGTGCGCTAGCATCAATTACTACCTCGAACTCCTTACTGAGGTCTAGAAGTTTTAGGATAGGTGATGATACCAAAATTTGCTTCAATCTATCAAAGCTAGTTTGTTCAGGAGTTGACCATGCAATGGAAGTTTGGTTCTTCAGTAAGTCCGTTAGAGGTGCTGCAATCAAAGCATAGTTTTTTATGAAGACCCTATACCATCCTGTTAATCCAAGAAAACTGCATATTTCTTTGAGAGTTGTTGGTATTGGCCATTCTAGCACATCTCTGACCTTGGTTGGGTCCAGTGAGATTCCTTCCACTGATACGATGAATCCCAAGTATTCAATCTGACGTTTGAAGAATGCACACTTCTTCATCTTAACATACAGCTTATGTGCCCTCATTATCTCAAGGACAATCCAAAGTTGAGGTTCATGATCTTCCTCCTGTTTGGAATAGACTAAAGTATCATCGAAGAAGACGAGCACGAAGTCATCAAGATATGGCCTAAAGATATCCTGCATTAACCTGTTAAAGGTGACAAGCACATTCGTAAGCCCGAATGACATGACTAGAAACTCAAAGTGACCATATCTTATGTTGAAGGCCGTCTTTGGGATATCTTCTTCCTTGATCCTTATCTGATAATAACCAGACTTGAGATCAATCTTGGAGAAGATCTTTGCACCTTGAAGACGATCAAGAAGTTCATCTATTCTAGGAATAGGGTACTTGTTCTTGACAGTTGATTGGTTCAACCCTCTGTAATCAATACACAATCGGAGTATTCCATCTTTCTTTTTCTGGAATAGTATTGGAGCTCCCCATGGTGAACTGCTAGGACAAATGTAGCCCTGATCCAGTAGTTGCTTAAGTTGTTCCTTCAACTCAATTGCTTCAGGTATGGACATTCTATAGGGTCTTTTTGCAATTGGCGTAGCGTGTGGTACTAGCTTGATCTCATGATCCACTTCTCTTTGAGGCGGGAGTTCTGTTAATTCTTCAGGAAATACGTCCGCGTATTTCTTCAGCCAAGAAGGCCCTTCACTAGACTCCTATTTCTGATCTAACTTGTTAAGCTTAATCAAGTAGACAAGTAGTCCCTTTTTGACTCCCTTTATAATCTGAGATGCTTTGGCCAATTGAATTTTTGGTACTCCAGCCTCACAATACCATATTGGGGAATATGAGAATTTCCCATAAGTTTGGGACACATGGTCAAATCTTTGGATTTGTCATAACTTGAACACTATAACTCCAAATCAAGTGTTCTATAGCTCAATAGATTCCATTTTTCAAGCGCTTCCTAATGATAGGTCACATCATATAGTTTTGACAAACTTATGGACATGTTATCCGGGTGCCAAATTTTTAGTATTCAAAAAATAGGAATTGGGAGATTCCCAAACTCACTAATATTGTGTTTCACCTTGAGTTGTGACTAAATCCCCTTAAGAGTTCCAAAAGGAAACTTGGCCCTTTCCACAATGAATGTGGGCATCATTAGGTTTAAGCCAATCCATTCCGAGTAGACACTCATGGATGCCTAATTTCATGACTTTGAATTTGACCAAAGTCATCTTTCCTCCCAGAAAGAATTCCACCTTAGCAGTTTGCCTGGTACAAGTAACCTCACGACCATTTGCTAATTCCACAAGCAAGATAGGTGTTTCTACTGTGGCTATTCCTAATCTTTTTGCACAAACGGGTGAGATAAAGAAATGTGTAATGCCACAATCAATCAAGGTATTGAAACCTTTACCTTGAATCACCGAGAACTGGCAATTCGGGTCTTTCTTTGAAGAGCGGCATGGATTGTTGCCCTTTCAAACTCTGCTTCCATGGTCAGATCTTCTTCTTCTTCGCACATCTCCTTGTTGGCAACATAGGTGGTCTTCCTCTGCCTCAGGTAGCGGCTCCCTGGCCACGGTCCATTCCTTGGAAAGGTGCTTGGCGATGTCCTCCTCCCAGCTTGGACATTGCCTCTTGAAATGACCGGGCTCATTGCAGTGGAAACAATGGAGGTTTCGGCCATTGCCTTTGGTAGGAACAAAGTTGTTGACATTATTAGTCCTTGCTTTCTTTCTTTGTCCCTGAATTTGACCTTGACATTATTAGTCCTTGCTTTCTTTCTTTGTCCCTGAATTTGACCTTGAACTCTCTTCATTTGAGGCCTAAATGTTCCTCTGTTCGGGTCATTATAAGACCAAGTTTTGTTACCTTTTGGTCTAGCCTGCACCTCCTGAATTATAGGGGCAGCTGGAATGAGTGCATCCTAAAGATCTGATGGTCGTTATTCCATGGGGGGGCTAAAGGGGAGGAAAACAGAACGTTTCTGTAGAGGAAGAAGAAAGGGCCATAAATGCCACCATTGAGAGTGGAGGGAAGAAGCTGCTAAAAAATCACCATCTACTGCCAAGCAGGACGCTGCCGCTGCCGCCAACGAACCCCTTCTATGCCTCCATCCCTTATCCATGTGGACTTCCATGATCTTCAGAAGCTTTAAGAAGCTTCTAAAGCCTCCTAGGAATCCGCCCTTCATGTGGCTTCCTTAAAGCCTTCCTTTAGAAGGTCTTTTACACCCCTTTCTTCCCCCTTTTTCCAATCCATTAAAGACCATTTAGTATTCCCTCCTTTTTTTCCCTGTAGGGTCCCATCCGAGCTTGTAAAAGGCCATTAAGCTTTTTTTTTCCCCCCTTGCGTTCTTACACAAGGTTCATTTTTACCTCGAATCCCCTTTCTATTGGCCTTCTCAAAACACCCTCTTTCCCCCCCTTTTTTTTTCATACTACAAAGCTATTTTCTTTTCCCCCTTTCCGTGAAGACAATTTGCACCCCCAAAGCTTCTATGAAAGGAAGGGAAAATTCATAAGTTCCATTTCTAAGGTTCGATTCTGAAGGACGGTGGAATCACAAGGGGAGTTTCGCATGCAAAGGAGACGGACAACATCGTAAACCTGTGTCACGGAAAGGCCGAATTCATGATGGCCCCTAAGAAGGCACACGGTGCAACCGCAGGAGGATCGTCTCCTAACATCCATGTGGACATTTCACCGCAAGTCCAGGTTTCTCTTTCTAAATTTGATTAACGTCGTAATATTTCAATTATACATGGATCATTTGAGCAATGAGGATGCATGTTTTTTTGATTGAAAATACTTTGGCTAATAGCTCACAATTGAGGAATTCGGTCATTAGTATTTTTCAATAAAACGAACAAACTAAAGAGAGCATAAGATTTCTATGCATTTCTAGCAAGTAGTTTTTATGCATTGCAAAGTAATGAAATTAGATTAATTAATGCCCATCTTTACAAAACGAAATTATGATAGTGCACTTCGATTAAGCATGGAAGGAATAAACCACATATCGCATTATTGAACATCTTTTCTGCAAAATGATTCTTAAAAAAAGTTTCTAGCAACCGTAGGAAATTGCTAGGACTGCATAAAGAAGATTTAACTCTAGGCAAGTGGACTAAAAAAAAAAACTCAAATCAACAAAAGGGTGTATAAGTTCAGCATACGACAAATTCATTCGAAAAAGAAAGTAGAAAAAGGCCGCATGTTCAAACATAAAATCCTAAAGCTTAGTAGCATGAATCTTGTTTGCATGTTATAGGATGATCAATTGGAATTATGCTATAACTTAACCTACGCTTTAATCTTAACCTGAAAAGTTAGGGTTTTGTAAATCAACTTATACGTAGACAATGAATCATGTGGTTATGGAAATGGTAGTGTAATTATCTTCAAGAATAGACAAGTTAAATTGGTTTAAACCTAAACACCTAAAAACCGCGAGGGACTCATTTAGAAAGGGTTAATTCAATGCAACATATCCCAAAGAGCTAATTAGAATTTAACACGTTGGGGACATGACCTAGTCGCTCTTATTGCCAAAGTTGAAACTCCTATACCCTAAAGACTTGCCCACATTCACGGAATGTAGGGACAGTAGGACATACTTGTGAGAAATGATCTAGGGTTTTTACCCTAAGGATCTCTCGCTAAAAGGTTGAAACTCGGTTTGAACATTTGAACCCTAGGATCGACAATGACGGCCTAATGCAATCAGGAACGGATTGTTATATCCAATCGTGATTTTGTGATTATAAGACTCCATTTGATGGGTAAATAGTCCCATAGTTGATGCGACACTTGTGCAACAAGTTGCAGAGTCGCATGATCTTGTGATTTGATCACAAGGGAATGGCCAATTCCTCGGAATGAGATTGGCAAATTCTAACACAAGTTTATCTTGCAAGAGGATGAATAATTATCATGATATAGTACCTTTCTTGGGTAAAGTAACCAAGATATGAGGAATTAGATATTTGTTTGAGACAAATCAGTGAATTGGAATAACATAATTAACTGCTAATAGAACTTAGGGTTTTGATGAAGTCGGGTTAATAGGGTACAGCCCTAACCCAAGGATATAAGGGTTAACAAACAAACCCTTGGGGATCGTGCCAAGTCGCAATTGATCCTAGATCTAGTGTTGGATGCATTCGGAAAGAAGAATTCACTCCTTAGCAGTTGACCAAAATAACGACCACTGGAAATGATTGTGCTTGTAATAGTTTAGAGATCTAATGCTTCAGATTGAAGGCCTGAAGGGAGAGGCAGCTTCAGTTACCCCCGATTGCCTGCCTGACCCTAACTAAGGGGGTTGTTATCCACACTGGGAAGGTGGACTGAACCCGCTGCGAGGGGTCTCTCCGTTGAGCACTACTTGGAGCAAGAGGACGCTTGGGTGCCAGAGGGAGCTCTGGCCGTAAATCCCTCGCCTTCCGAGCCCTGCAAAAGAGGCCAACGTGACTCGGGATTGGATCTCGAGGCCCGCATACTAGTCTACGGATAGAATCTTGGATTAGTAATTCCCGTGGATTACTGGATAGCCTTCGGGTGGATTATGGATAAGTCTACAGGATGGACTTTATGTATTTCAAAGATAAATATGATAACCTATTGAAAAGAAACTTGTTTGACATTGCTTTTCTATGTCAAGTGCCATGATTACATGAAGGAACTAGTGTCTAACGGGCTAATTAAGAAAGCTGATTGATACATATCCAACTAAATGTGTTAGGTAATTAAATAACTAAAACAACTTGAGGAAAGTGTAGAGGATGTGGCCATAGTCCTAGGGATGGGTGGTCCCGGTTGGCCGGGAACTTTTCTCAATCAGGATGGACAGCAAGAAGATCGTTTTCAAAGACACGAACAACAAGGGTGCTGACCTAGAGTCTAAGTTATAATAATCTCGATTTATGATGTTTTAGGGGAACGGTATGGGACTATGCCTTATGGCAGAGAGGTCGAGCCTTGCATCCCTCTCGTTTCCCATTCTCCTTGAACCAAGTGCAGTGTGAATCCACTTCGAACCTGGAGTTTCTGCGTAAAGTAGTTCACTTGGGGTTCGATGCTAGATTGACATCTAGAAAATGACCATTAGGGAAAAACCCTGATTCAGGTCGGTTGTAAGTGGAAAAGGCCAGAATACTTCTACTACGTGGTAGACGTGGAAAAGTTCTAGATCGCAAACCGTGTGACATTCCTTCGGAGTGCCGGGCGGAGCTTTCTAGACATCCTTTCCGATGGACTGCTAAGACATGTCCTAAAGATTACAGGCGGACACGTTATAGTTGGTATCAGAGCCAACCAACGAAGGATTTGTTTTAGAAAATATTAATAAAAATAAGTAAAGCAATTGTTGTTGTTCCAAACATTTCCTTACTTTCGATGCTGTCTTGCAGAATTATGAAGCATGGAACAAGTTCTTAGTGTTCCGAGTCATGTTTATGTGACTGCGATGCATTCCTCGGATAATCAACAAAGGGTTGAGATGATGAACATCCTAGAGCGTATCTATAATCCATCGCCTTTGTACATGGAATGAAGATGGACGGGTGCCTCAAGAATCTACTACATAGCTGCCCACCAGTTTGCATACCTTCAAATCAACTTAAAAAGGATTAAGTGGTTGGAAGACCTGAAAGTCGTGAAGCTGTTCATTTTTGTGGAGGCTCATGTGAACTCAACTTTACATATTCGAGGTCGGAGGGTTTAGTTGAATTCATATGTTTATGAGGAAGTGACCCGTGTAATCCCCGCCGACAGGATCAAGGTGCTGGGGCGCTATGAGAAGAATGGGTTCCAAAGAAAAGGATATCCTGATCTTCCAATGACTTACCAGTTCCTTAAGATTCATGACCCGAAACCATACTATTATCCACTTCCCGTAGATAAATGTAATACAATACTATTCTCCGCGAGCTAAATGTATCAGCCACTTTGCCATACCAAGAGATGTTGTATTCCGAAAGGGCTATGTCCATATAAATGCAATAAGACTTCTTTTTATCACTGTCTGTTTTGTTCATGAGAATTGATAAGAAGTTAAGTGGTTAGATTGCTTGGTTGATAGCAGAAATGGAGATGAAATATAAATCATAACGATTATCGAGTAATAACATTAAGAAACCTTTATCCAGACACAACCCCAGGTACAGAATCCCAGTTCGCCTCCTACATCAAGTACTGTTGTAATCTAGTAGAAGAAGTTTCTTCTCAAGTAGATTAAGCCGCCCGAATTTGACGAGAGAGGCAGGTCCGTCCAATCAGATGCTGAAATTTGGATTGAATCCATGGAGGATTACTTTGAAGCAGCCGGTACTGCACTCGCCAACTAGGCTATGCTCGCCAAGCTGAAGCTCACCGGCAAAGCCAGGCTTTGGTGGAAGCAATGGTGTAGAGATCAAGAGATCGTTGAAGGATCCGTTACCTGGGAGAAGCTGAAGAAAGTCGTGCAGGAAAGATACTTACCACCTGCGTATCGCACACAAAAAATGAATGAGTTCTACGAGCTAAAACAGCTGGGACTCACTCTTGACGCATACTACTCTAAATTTGTCTCACTTCTTAAGTATGCGCCACAAATGGACATGACACATCAAGTGTCAAAGTTTTGTGCTGGTTTAAATCCACCAATGAATACCCATCTCGAATCTATGCACCCATCAGATCTTCAGGATACACTCATTAGAGCTGCCCCTATAATTCAGGAGGTGCAGGCTAGACCAAGAGGTAACAAAACTTGGTCTTATAATGATCCGAATAGAGGATCATTTAGGCCTCAAATGAAGAGAGTTCAAGGTCAAAATCAGGGACAAAGAAAGAAAGCAAGGACTAAAAATGTCAACAACTTTGTTCCTACCCAAGGCAATGGCCGAAACCTCCGTTGTTTCCACTGCAACAATTTCGGTCATTTCAAGAGGCAATGTCCCAAGCTTGGAGGAGGACATCGCCAAGCACCTTTCCAAGGAACGGGCAGTGGCCATGGAGCCACTACTTCAGGAAGAGGAAGAACCGGATGTGTTGCCATGATCTAGAAGAGTCATGAGAAGAATTATGCTACCCATGATCTAGAATTGCTAGCTGTCATCCATGCTCTAAAGCTTTGGAGACACTACCTGTTGGGTAACAAGTTTACTCTAGTGACAGATCATAAGAGTCTCAAGTGGATCCTTACCCAGAACGAGATCAACATGAGGCAACGTCGGTGGATTGAAGTGCTGGAGGAGTATGACTTTGAAATCAAGTATCGACCAAGAAAAGAGAATGTAGTTGCCGATGCACTCAATCGCAAGGCATTCCTTAATTCTCTAATCTTGCAAAATCCATCAATAGCTAGATCTCTAGTTACAAAGGTGTCCATGCCCAAAAACCCAATACTTGAGTTAGCTAGAGAGGAAGCATTCCATGATCCAGCCTATCAAAAGATGCTGAGGGAGATCTCTATCAAGGATCAGGACCAAAAGCTGCAGGCTAAGTATCATGAATTCTTTATCAATAGTGGACTTGTCTACTATAGAATGAGGCTATGTATACTGGCAAGCTAGTCACTTAAGCAGAAGATATTGTGGGAAGCTCATGATTCCCCTTTCTCAGGACACCCTGGCTATGCCAAGACTCTTAATGCACTTAGGATGAGCTACTATTGGGAGAGGCTTAAAGGTGACGTGCTCAAATATGTCACCGAGTGTTTGTCTTGTCAACGTATCAAAGCCGAACATGTCAAGATTCCAGGGAAGTTGCAACCACTTGACATTCCCCAAATGAAATGGGAATTCATCAGTATGGACTTTGTTGTTGGCCTACCCCAAGTTCAGGGGGGATACAACTGCATCATGGTTGTGGTTGACATGCTTACTAAGGTTGCACACCTTATTCCAGTAAAGACAAACTATAAAGCCTCAGACATTGCAAGGTTGTTTATCAAGGAGATATTCAAGCTACATGGGCTACCCAGAAGAATCATTAGTGATCATAATTCTTTCTTCACATCACACTTCTGGAGAGCTATCTTTGAAGCCATTGGGACTCAACTCTATTTTAGCACAACTTACCATCCCCAAACCGATGGTCAAACGGAGCGATTCAATCAAGTTATCAAGGATATGCTTAGGGCACAATGCTGTCGTGAGCCAAAAAAGTGGATTCAATACTTGCCTTTGGTTGAATTTGCCTACAATGCTTCTTACCAACAAAGCATTCAGATGACCCCTTTTCAAGCATTGTATGGTCATGACTATCGAAGTCCCCTAAACTTCTCAAATCCAACCTTGAGGGTTGAAGCTTCAAGGCAGATGTTGGAAGAGATGGATGACCAAATAAAGTCAATAAGACATGACATCCAAGTTGCCAAGGATAGACAGAAGGCATACGTGGATTTGAAGCGTCAAGATAGAATCTTCGAGGAAGGAGACATGGTCTTCATTCGCATATGTCCAAAGAATTGTTCTCTATCATTAGGAGATTGCAAGAAGCTAAGTCCAAGGTATTGTGGACCATACAAGATCCTCAAGTGCCTAGGATCTAATGTTTATAGACTACAACTCCCGGAGAACCTAAAGGTTCATGATGTATTTCATGATGCCTACTAAAGAAGTATGTGCCTAATCCTAACCATGTACTTGATGACCAACAAGTTGTAATGCCTAGTCAAGGAGTCCTTGAACTAAGGCCTGACAGGATCTTAGATGTTAGGGAGAGACAACTGAGATCTAGAACCTTGAGAGAATGCCTCATCCAGTGGAAAGATTATCCCGAGGAGGATGCCACTTGGATAGATGAAAGCACATTCAACCATCAATATCCCCAGTTTATCTCGAGATGAGGACATCTCGATTCCTCCAAGGGGGAGAGAATGTAACATTTCTGATTTCTAAAAACACGTATTCTTTATATGAACCTCCTCTTAGGAGGCCAAAAGGATGAAATTTAGGAATAAATGGCAAATGTTTTTATTATTATTCCCCTTTCTCCCCCAGCCGACTATCGGGCTAGAGGAGAGGGGAATAGCAAAATGGTGCATGGAGGGAGGGAGGTACCTCCCCCTCTCCCATATAAACTCCATGTGGGAAAGGGGAGGATTGATGGTGGCCATGTGAAGAAAGAAAGGAGTCGTCACACTGCTGTAAACACCGTGTCGCTGCCGTAGAGCTGGAGGAGAAAGGCCATCACGCTGCCGTCGAGAGTAGAGGGAGGAGCCATAAATGCCGCCAGAGGGAGCTGAGAGCAGCGTCGCGCACCGTGAACGATGGGAGGTTGTGATCTTTGATGGGACATCGCTGTTGAAGTTTTCCTTCCACGTGGTCTTAGTTACCCACATAAGCTTCCAAGAAGCTTCTTGGAAGCTTCTAAGGGGGCTATCATAAGCCCCTTTCATATTGCACCCCCCCTTCAAATTCTCTCTTGTGGGCTTCCTCTTAGCCCTTGTTCATGTGGGTTTGATAAACCCACCTCGGAATCCAAAGCCCCTATTGTGATTCTTATACCCCCCTACCCCTAGGATTTTCCATCCATCCCCTTGCAAATTCCACCTAACCCCCTTTCAGTGAGGTTTCCACACAAATCCTCAAATCCATTCCCGTGGATTCCTCCCCCCCCTCCTCCTCACACGTTATCTTAAAAGCCCTTCCTAGGGACTTTTATAAACCCTTTCCAAAGGGGTCTTTATAACCCAGATTTCTAAGCTACCTTTTTCCCTTTTGCATACCACAAAGCTATTTTCTTTTCCCCCTTTCAATGTAGACAATTTGCACCCCCGGAGCTTCTACGAAAGGAAGGAAAATTTCATAAGTTCCATTTCTTAGGTTCGATTTTGAAGGACGGTGGAATCACAAAGGGAGTTTCTTGTGCAAAGGAGATGGCCAACATCATAAATCTACGTCCAAGACAGAAAGGCCGATCTTGCGATGGCTTCTAAGAAGGCACAAGGCGCAAATGCAGGAGGATCATCTCCTAGCATCCATGTGGACATTTCACCACAAGTCCAGGTTCTTCTTCCTAAATTTGATTAACGTCGTAATATTTCAATTATGCATGGATCATTTGAGGAATAAGGATGCATGTTTTTTTTCGATTGAAAATACTTTGGCTAATAGCTCACAATTGAGGGGTTCCGTCATTAGTATTTTTCAATAAAATGAACAAAATAAAGTGAGCATAAGATTTATATGCATTTCTAGCAAGTGATTTTTATGCATTGCAAAGTAATGAAATTAGATTAATTAATGACCATCTTTACAAAACTGAATTATGATAGTACACTTCAATTAAGCATGGAAGGAATAAACCGCATATCACATTATTGAACATCTTTTCTTCGAAATGATTCTTAAAGAAAGTTCCTAGCAACCGTAGGCAGTTGCTAGGGCTGCATAAAGAAGATTTAACTCTAGGGAAGTGGCCTAAAAAACTCAAAACAACGAAAGGGTGTATAAGTTCAGCATACTACAAATTCATTCGGAAAAGAAAGTAGAAAAAGGCCGCATGTTTAAACATAAAATCCTAAATCTTAGTAGCATGAATCTTGTTTGCATGTTATAAGATGATCAATTGGAATTATGTTATAACTTAACCTATGCTTTAATCTTAACCCGAAAAGTTAGGGTTTTATAAATCAACTTATATGTAGACAATGAATCATGTGATTACCGAAATGGTAGCATAATTATCTTCAAGAATAGAAAGTTAAATTGATTTAAATCTAAACACCTAAAAAAACCGCGAGGGACTCGTTTAGGAAGGGTTAATTCAATGCAACATATCCCAAGGAGCTAAATAGGATTTAACACATTGAAGACATGACCTAGTCACTCTTATTGCCAAAGCTGAAACTCCTATACCCTAAAGACTTGCCCACATTCATGGAATGCAGGGACAGTAGGACATACTTGCGAGAAATGATCTAGGGTTTTTACCCTAAGGATCTCTCGCTAAAAAGATGAAATTCGGTTTGAATTTGGAACCCTAGGACCGACAATGATGACCTAATGCAATCAAGAACGGATTGCTATATCTAATCATGATTTCGTGATTATAAGACTCCATTCGATGGGTAAATAGTCCCATAGTTTGATGCGAAACTTGTGCAACAAGTTGCAGAGTTGCATGGTCTTGTGAATTGATCACAAGGGAATGGTCAATTCCTCAGAATAATATTGGCAGATTCTTACGCAAGTTATCTTGCAAAAGGATGAATAATCATCCTAATATAGTACCTTTCTTGGGTAAAGTGACCAAGAATACAGGAATTAGATATTTGCTTGGAAGAAAAAGACCAAATTGGAATAACATATGTACTGCTATTTGAACTTAAGGTATTGATTAAGTGGGGTTAATAGAGTACAGCCCTAACCCAAGGATATAGGGTTAACAAACAAACCCTTGGGGATCTTGCCAAGTCGCAATTGATCCTGGATTGAGTGCTGGATGCATTCGGAAAGAAGGATTCAATCCTTAGCAGTTGGCCAAAAATTAACGCACCCAATGGAATTGATTGTGCTTGTAACAGTTTAGAGAGCACTATTTTTCTTTATTTGCTCAAAGAATTAAAGGATGAAAAGATATCTAATGCTTTAGGTTGAAGGCTTGAAGGGAGAGGCAGCTTCAGTTATCCTCGACTGCTTGCCTGACCCTAACCAAGGCGGTTGTTAACCGCACCGGGAAGGTGGACCGAACCCGCCGCGAGAGGTCTCTCCGTTGAGTGCTACTTGGAGCAGGAAGATGCTTGGGTGCCAGAGGGGGCTCTAGCCATAAATCCCTCGCCTTCTGGGCCCTGCACAAGAGGCCAACGTGACTCGGGATTGGATCTTGAGGCCCACATACTAGTCTACGGGCGGAATCTTGGATTAGTAATCCCTGTGGATTGTTGGATAGCCTTCGGGTGGATTATGGATAAGCCTATAGGCTGGACTTTATGTATTTCAAAGATAAATATGATAACCTGTTGAAAAGGAACTTGGTTGACATTGCTTTTCTATGTCAAGTGCTATGATTACGTGAAGGAACCAGTGCCTAACGGGCTAATTAAGGAAGTTGATTGATACATGTCGAACTAAATATGTTAGGTAATTAAGTAACTAAAACAACGTGAGGAAAGTGTGGAGGATGTGGCCATAGGTCCCTCCAACGAATGGGTGGTCCCGGTTGGCCGGAAACTTTTCTCAATCACGATGGACAACAAGAAGATCGTTTTCAAAGGACATGAATAGCAAGGGCGTTGACCTAGAGTCTAAGTTATAATAATCTTGATTTATGCTATTTTAGGGGGAACGGAATGGAACTATGCCTTATGGCAGAGAGGTCGAGCCTTGCATCCCTCTCGTTTCCCATTCTCCTTGAACCAAGTGCAGCGTGAATACGCTTCGGACCTAGCATTTTTGCATAAAGTAGTTCGCTCAGGGTTCGACTCTAGTTGTCGTCTTGGAAATGATCATTAGGAAAAACCCCTGATTCAGGTCGGTCCTAAGTGGGAACGGTCGAAATACTTCCCCTACGTGGCAGACGCAGAAAAGTCCTAGATCGCAAACCCCGTGACATTCCATGGGAGTTTCGGGCGGAGCTTTCTAGACATCCTTTCTAAACGTGTCCGCATGTAATCTTCAGGACACATCTTACCAGTCCATCGGAAAGGATGTCTAGAAATCTCCGCTCGACACTCCCATGGAATATCCTGGGGTTTGCAATCTAGGACTTTTCCGTGTCTACCACATAGCGGAAGTATTCAGGCCGTTCCCACTTAGGACGGACCTGAATCAGGGGATTCTCCTAATGGTCATTTCCTAGATGACAATTAGTGTTGAACCCCGAGCGAACTACTTTACGCAGAAATGCCAGGTCCGAAGCGGATTCACACTGCACTTGGTTCAAGGAGAATGGGAAATGAGAGGGATGCAAGGCTCGACCTCTCTGCCATAAGGCATAGTCCCATTCCGTTCCCCTAAAATAGCGTAAATCGGGATTATTATAACTTAGACTCTAGGTCAGCGCCCTTGCTGTTTGTGTCCTTTGAAAACGATATTCTTGCTGACCATCGTGATTGAGAAAAGTTCCCGGTCAACCGGAACCACCCATTCTTCAGACGGACCTATGGCCATATCATCCGCACTTTCCTTAGGTTGTTTTAGTTATTTAATTATCTAACACATTTAGTTGGACATGTATCAATCATCTTCCTTAATTAGCCTGTTAGGCACTGGTTCCTTCACGTAATCATAGCACTTGACATAGAAAAGCAATGTCAACCAAGTTTCTTTTCAACACATCATATTTATCTTTGAAATACATAAAGTCCAGCCCGTAGGCTTATCCATAATCCACCCGAAGGCTATCCAGCAATCCACAGGGATTACTAATCCAAGATTCCACCCGTAGACTAGTATGCGGGCCTCAAGATCCAATCCCGAGTCACATTGGCCTCTTGTGCAGGGCCCAGAAGGTGAGGGATTTACGGCGAGAGTCCCCTCTGGGACCCAAGCATCCTCCTACTCCAAGTAGCGCTCAACATAGAGACCTCTCGTGGCGGGTTCGGTCCACCTTCCCGGTGCGGTTAACAACCGCCTTGGCTAGGGTCAGGCAGGCAGTCGGGTGTAACTGAAGCTGCTTCTCCCTTCAGGCATTCAACCTGAAGCATTAGATATCTTTTCATCCTTTAATTCTTTGAGCAAACAAAGCAAAACAGTGCTCTCTAAACTGTTACAAGCACAATCAATTCCATTGGTCGTTAATTTGGCCAATTGCTAAGGAGTGAATCCTTCTTTCCGAATGCATCCAGCACTCAATCCGGGATCAATTGCGACTTGGCAAGTTCCCCAAGGGTTTGTTTGTTAAACCTTATATCCTTGGGTTAGGGTTGTACCCTATTAACTCGACTTAATCAAAACCCTAAGTTCTAATAGCAGTGAATTATGTTATTTCAATTCACTGATTGGTCTTAAGTAAATATCTAATTCCCCATATCTTGGTTATTTTACCCAAGAAAGGTACTACATCAGGACAATTATTCATCTTCTTGCAAGATAAACTTGCGTAAGCATCTGCCAATCTCATTCCGAGGAATTGGCCATTCCCTTGTGATCAAATCACAAGATCATGCGACTCTGCAACTTGTTGCACAAGTGTCACATCAACTATGGGACTATTTACCCATACAATGGAGTCTTATAATCACGAAATCATGATTAGATATAACAATCTATTCCTGATTGCATTAGTCTGTCATTGTCGGTCCTAGGGTTCCAATGTTGAAATTGAGTTTCAACCTTTTAGCGAGAGATCCTTAGGGTAAAAACCGTAGATCATTTCTCGCAAGTATGTCCTACTGTCCCTACATTCCGTGAATGTGGGCAAGTATTTAGGGTATAGGAGTTTCAGCTTTGGCAATAAGAGCGACTAGGTCACGTCCCCAACGTGTTAAATCCTAGTTAGCTCTTTGGGATATGTTTCATTGAATTAACCCTTCCTAAACGAGTCCATCACAGTTTTTAGGTGTTTAGGTTTAAACCAATTTAACTTGTCTATTCTTGAAGATAATTACGCTACCATTTCCATAACCACATGATTCATTGTCTACGTATAAGTTGATTTACAAAACCCTAACTTTTCAGGTTAAGATTAAAGCATAGGTTAAGTTATAGCATAATTCCAATTGATCATCCTATAACATGCAAACAAGATTCATGCTACTAAGCTTTAGGTTTTTATGTTTAAACACACGGCCTTTTTCTACTTTCTTTTCTGAATGAATTTTTCGTCTGCTGAACTTATACATCCTTTTGTTGATTTGAGTTTTTTTTTTAAAGGCCACTTGCCTAGAGTTAAATCTTCTTTATGCAGTCCTAGCAATTTCCTACGTTTGCTAGTAACTTTCTTTAAGAATCATTTTGAAGAAAAGATGTTTAATAATGGGATATGCGGTTTATTCCTTCCATGCTTGATCGAAGTGTACTATCATAATTTTGTTTTGTAAAGATGGGCATTAATTAATCTAAATTCATTACTTTGCAATGCATAAAAACTACTTGCTAGAAATGCTTAGAAATCTTATGCTCTCTTTAGTTTGTTCGTTTTATTGAAAAATAATAATGACCAAATCCCTCAATTGTGAGCTATTAGCCAAAGTATTTTCAATCGAAGAAACATGCTTCCTCATTCCTCAAATAATCCATGCATAATTGAAATATTACGACGTTAATCAAATTTAGGAAGAAAAACCTGGACTTGCGGTGAAATGTCCACATGGATGTTAGGAGAGGACCCTCCTGCGGTTGCGCCTTGTGCTTTCTTAGGAGCCATCTCGAATTCGGCCTTTCCACCTTGGATGCAGATTTATGATGTTGGCTGTCTCCTTTGCACACGAAACTCCCTTTGTGATTCCACCATCCTTCAGAATCAAACCCTAGAAATGGAACTTATGAATTTTTTCTTCCTTTCGTAGAAGCTCCAGGGGTGCAAATTGTCTACCCGAAAAGGGGGAAAAGAAAATAGCTTGGTGGTATGAAAAAGGGAAAAAGGTAGCTTAGAAATCCGGGTTATAAAGATCCCTTTGAAAAGGGTTTATAAAAGTCCCTAGGAAGGGCTTTTAAGATAACGTGTGAGGGGGGGGGGGGGAGGGGGGGAATCCACGGGAAAGGATTTGAGGACTTGTGTAGAAACCTCATTAGAAGAGGGTTACGTGGAATTTGCAAGGGGATGGATGGAAAATTCTGGGGGCAAGGGGGTATAAGAACCACAATAGGGGTTTTGGATTCCCGGGGAGGGGGGGGGAGAAGGGGGGCAGTTTATCAAACCCACATGAGCAAGGGCTAGGAGGAAGCCCACAAGAAAGAATTTGGGGGGGGGAGGGGGAGTACAATATGAAAGGGGCTTATGATAGGCTCTTTAGAAGCTTCCAAGAAGGTTCTTGGAAGCTTCTGTGGTTAACTGAGACTACGTGGAAGGAAAACTTCAATGGCAACATCCCATCAAATATCACAACCTCCCCTCCTTCACGGCGCGCAGTGCTACTCTCAGCTCCCTCTTTCAGCGTTTATGGATCCTCCCTCTACTCTCGACGGCAGTGTGATGACCTTCCTCCTCCAGCTCTACGGCAGTGACACGGTGTTTACAGCAGTGTGATGGCTCCTTTCTTTCTTCACATGACTACCATCAATCCTCCCCTTCCCCACGAGGGGTTTATATGGGAGAGGGGGAGGTAACTCCCTCCCTCCATGTGCCATTTTGCATGGCATTAACCCCCCTGCAAGCTCCAGCAAGGAGCTTATTCACTCTTGCTATTCCCCTCTCCTCTAGCCCGACAGTCGGATGGGAGAAAAAGGGGAAAAAAAAAAGAAATTGCCATTTATTCCTAAATTTTATCCTTTTGGCCTCCTAAGAGGAGGTTCATATAAAGAACGCGTGTTTTTAGAAATCCGGAATGTTACATTCTCACCCCTTGGAGGAATCAAGATGTCCTTATCTCAAGATAAACTGGGAATATTGATGTTTGAGAGTGCTTTCGTCTATCCAAGTAGTATCCTCCTTGGGATAATCTTTCCACTAGATGAGGCATTCTCTCAAGGTTCTGGATCTCAATTGTCTCTCCCTAACATCTAAGATCCTGTCAGGCCTTAGTTCAAGGACTCCTTGACTAGGCATTACAACTTGTTGGTCATCAAATACATAGTTAGGATTAGGTACATACTTCTTTAATAGGCACATATGGAATACATTATGAACCTTTAGGTTCTCAGGGAGTTGCAGTCTATAAGCATTAGGTTCTAGGCACTTAAGCATCTTGTATGGTCCACAATACCTTGCACTTAGCTTTTTGCAATTCCCTAAGGATAGAGAACTCTTCTTTGGATGTACGCGAATGAAGACCATATCTCCTTCCTCCAAGATTCTATCTTGATACTTCAAATCCACATATGCCTTCTGTCTATCCTTGGCGGCTTGGATGTCCTGTCTTATTGACTTTATTTGGTCATCCATCTCTTCCAACATCTACCTTGAAGCTTCAACCCTCAATGTTGGATTTGAGAAGTTTAGAGGACTTCGACAGTCATGACCATACAATACTTGAAAAGGGGTCATCTGAATGCTTTGTTGGTAAGAAGCATTATAGGCAAATTCAACCAAAGGCAAGTATTGAATCCACCTTTTTGGCTCACAACAGCAATGTGCCCTAAGCATACCCTCGATGACTTGATTGACTCGCTCTATTTGGCCATTCGTTTGGGGATGGTAAGCTATGCTAAAACAGAGTTGAGTTCCAATGGCTTCAAAGATAGCTCTCCAGAAGTGCGATGTGAAGAGAGAATCACGATCACTAACGATTCTTCTAGGTAGCCCATGTAGCTTGAATATCTCCTTGATAAAAAATCTTGCAATGTCTGAAGCTTTATAGTTTGTCTTTACTTGAATAAGGTATGCAACCTTAGTCAGCATGTCAACCACAACCATGATGGAGTTGTATCCTCCCTGAACTTGGGGTAGGCCAACAACAAAGTCCATACTGATGAATTCCCAAATTTGGGGAATGTCAAGTAGTTGTAACTTCCCTGGCATCTTGACATGTTCGGCTTTGATATGTTGGCAAGACAAACACTCAGTGACATATTTGAGAACGTCACCTTTAAGCCTCTCCCAATGGTAGCTCTTCCTACTGCATTGAGAGTCTTCACATAGCCAGGATGTCCTGAGAAAGGGGAATCATGAGCTTCCCAAAATATCTTCTGCTTAAGTGACTGGCTTGCCGGTATACATAGCCTCGTTCTATAATAGACAAGTCCACTATTGATAGAGAATTCATGATACTTAGACTGTAGCTTTTGGTCCTGATCCTTGATAGAGATCTCCCTTAGCATCTTTTGATAGGTTGGATCATGGCATGCTTCCTCTCTAGCTAACTCAAGTATTGGATTGTTTGGCATAGATACCTTTGTAGCTAGAGATCTAGCTTTTGATGGATTTTGCAAGATTAATGAGTTAAGGAATTCCTAGTGATTGAGTGCATCAGTAACTACATTCTCTTTTCCTGATCGATACTTGATTTCAAAGTCATACTCCTCAAGCACTTCAATCCACTGACGTTGCCTCATGTTTAGCCTATTCTAGGTAAAGATCCACTTGAGACTCTTATGATCAGTCACTAAAGTAAACTTATTACCCAAAAGGTAGTGTCTCCAAAGCTTTAAAGCATGGATGACAGCTAACAATTCCAAATCATGGGTAGCATAATTCTTCTCATGACTCTTCAATTTCCTTGATGAGTATGCTACACGATGATCTTCCTGCATGAGCACACAACCTAAGGCAAGTGTGTTAGGATCTGTTACTACCTCGAACTTCTTATTGAGGTCTGGAAGTTTTAGGATACGTGCTGATACCAAACTTTGCTAAAATCTATCAAAGCTAGATTGTTCGGTAGTTGACCATGCAATGGATGTTTGCTTCTTCAGTAAGTCCATCAGAGGTGCTGCAATCAAAGCATAGTTTTTTATGAAGACCCTATACCATCCTGTCAATCCAAGAAAACTACGTATTTCTTTGACAGTTGTTGGTATTGGCCATTCTAGCACATCTCTGACCTTAACTGGGTCCACTGAGATTCCTTCCGCTAATACGATGAATCCCAGATATTCAATCTAACACTTGAAGAATGCACATTTGTTCATCTTAGCATACAGCTTGTGTGACTCATTGTCTCAAGGACAATTCGAGGTTGGGGTTCATGATCTTCCTCTTGTTTGGAATAGACTAAAGTGTAGTCGAAGAAGACGATTACGAAGTCATCAAGATATGGCCTAAAAATATCCTATATTAACCTGTTGAAGGTGGCAGGCGCATTCGTAAGCTCGAATGACATAACCAGGAACTCAAAGTTTCCATACCTTGTGTTGAATGCCGTCTTTGGGATATCTTCTTCCTTGATTCTTATCTGATAGTAACCAGACCTAAGGTCAATCTTGGAGAAGATCTTCACACCCTAAAGACAATCAAGCAGCTCATCTATTCTAGGAATAGGGTACTTGTTCTTGACAGTTGATTGATTCAACCCTCTGTAATCAATACACAATCGAAACGTTTCATCTTTCTTTTTTTGGAATAGTACTAGAGCTCCCTATGGTGAACTACTAGGACGGATGTAGCCCTGATCTAGTAGTTGCTTGAGTTGTTCCTTCAGCTCAATTGCTTTCGGGATGGACATTCTATAAGGTCTCTTTACAATTGGCGCAGCCTCTGGCACTAGCTTGATCTCATGATCCACTTCTCTTTGAGGCGGGAGTTCTGTTAACTCTTCAAGGAAATACGTCCGCATATTCCTTTAGCCATGAAGGTCCTTCACTAGACTCCTATGTATGATCTAACTTATTGAGCTTAATCAAGTAGACAGGTAGTCCCTTTCTGACTCCCTTTATAATCCGTGATGCTTTGGCCAATTGAATTTTTGGCTTCCCAGCTTCCCCTTGAGTTGTGACCAATTCCCCTTCAAAGTTTCGAAAGGAAATTTGGCCCTTTCCACAATGGATGTGGACGTCATTAGGTTTAAGCCAATCCATTCCGAGTAGACACTCATGGATGCCTAAGTTCATGACTTTGAGTTTGATCGAAGTCGCCTTCCCTCCCAGAAAGAATTCCACCTTAGTAGTTTTCCTGGTACAAGTAACCTCACGACCATTTGCCAATTCCACAAGCAAGATAGGTGCTTCTACTGTGGCTATTCCTAATCTTTTTGTACAAATTGGTGAGATAAAGGAATGTATACTGCCACAATCAATCAAGGTCTTGAAACCTTTACCTTGATAGTCCGAATCACCGAGAACTGGCAATTTTGCCCTTTCTTGTGAAGAGAGGCATGGACTGTTGCCCTTTCAAACTCTGATTCCATGGTCGGATCTTCTTCTTCTTCGCACATTTACCTATTGGCAACGCAGGCGGTTCTTCCTCTACCTCGGGTAACAGCTCCCTAACCACGGCCAGTTCCTTGGAAAGGTACTTAGCGATGTCCTCCTCCAAGCTTGGGACATTGCCTTTTGAAATGATCGCGCTCATTGCAGTGGAAACAATGGAGGTTTCGGTCATTGCTTTGAGTAGGAACAAAGTTGTTGACATTATTAGTCCTTGCTTTCTTTCTTTGTCCTTGATTTTGACCTTGAACTCTCTTCATTTGAGGCCTAAATGTTCCTCTGTTTGGGTCATTATAAGACCAAGTTTTGTTACCTCTTGGTCTAGCCTGCACCTCCTGAATTATAGGGACAGCTCAAATGAGTGCCTCCTAAAGATTTGATGGCCGCATAGATTCGAGACGGGTATTCACTATCTTCAAGAATCGGTAAGTCATTGGAAGATCAGGGTATCCTTTCCTTTGGAACCCATTCTTCTCATGGCGTCCCAATACCTTGATCCTGTCAGCGTGGATTACATGGGTCACTTCCTCATATACATATGAGTTCAGATCAACCCTCCGACCTCGAATATGTAGAGTTGAATTTATGTGAGCCTCCACAAAAATGAACAGCTTCACGACTTTCAGGTCTTCCAACCACTTGATCCTCTTTAGGTTGGTTTGAAGGTATGCAAACCGGTGGATAGCTATATAGTAGATTCTTGAGGCACCCATCCATCTTCGTTCCATGTACAAAGGCGATGGATTATAAATAAGCTCTAGGATGTTCATCATCCAACCCTTTGTTGATAATCGAGAGAATGCATCGCAACCATAAACATAGACTCGGAACACTAAGAACCTGTTCCATGCTTCATAATTCTGCAAGACAGTATTGAAAGTAAGGAAATGTTCGAAAGAGCAACATTTGCTTTACTTCATCTTATTAAGATTTCATAAAAAACAAATCCTTCGTTGGTTTGCTCTGATACCAATAGTAACATGTCTGTCTGTAATCTTCAAGACACGTCTTAGCAGTCCATCGGAAAGGATGTCTAGAAAGCTCCGCCTGGCACTCCCATGGAATTTTACGGGGTTTGCAATCTAGGAATTTTCCGCATCTGCCACGTAGCGGAAGTATTCAGGCTGTTCCCACTTAGGACCGGACCTGAATCAGGGTTTTTCCCTAATTGTCATTTCCTAGACAGCAACTAGCGTTGACCCCAAGTGAACTATATGCAGAAATGCCAGGTTCGAAGCGGATTCACGCTGCACTTGGTTCAAGGAGAATGGGAAATGAGAGGGATGCAAGGCTTGACCTCTCTACCATAAGGCATAGTCCCATTCCATTCCCCTAAAACAACGTAAATCGGGATTATTATAACTTAGACTCTAGGTCAGTGCCCTTGCTGTTCGTGTCCTTTGAAAACAATCTTCTTGCTGTCCATCGTGATTGAGAAAAGTTCCTGGCCAACTGGAACCACCCATCTGTCGGACAGACTTATGGCCACATCCTCCGCACTTTCCTCAGGTTGTTTTAGTTATTTAATTACATAACACATTTAGTTGGGCATGTATCAATTAGATTCCTTAATTAGCCCATTAGGCATTGGTTCCTTCACGTAATCATAGGACTTGACATAGAAAAGCAATGTCAACCAAGCTCATTTTCAATAGGTTATCATATTTATCTTTGAAATACATAAATTCCAACACATAGGCTTATCCATAATCTGCTCGAAGGCTATCCAAAAATCCACAGGGATTACTAATCCAAGATTCCGCCCGTAGACTAGTATGCGTGTCTCGAGATCCAATCCCGAGTCATGTTGGCCTCTTGTGAAGGGGGTCGAAAGGGGAGGGATTTATGGACAGAGCCCCCTTTGGTATCCAAGTGTTCTCCTGCTCCAAGTAGCGCTCAACGGAGAGACCTCTCGCGGCGGGTTTGGTCCACCTTCCCGACGCGGATAATAACCCCCTTGGTTAGGGTCAGGTAGGCAGTCGGGGGTAACTAAAGCTGCCTCTCCCTTCAGGCCTTCAACCTGAAGCATTAGATATCTTTTCATCCTTTCATTCTTTGAGCAAACAAAGCAAAACAGTGCTCTCTAAACTGTTACAAGCACAATCATTTCCAGTGGTCGTTATTTTGGCCAACTGCTAATAAGGAGTGAATCCTTCTTTCTGAATGCATCCAGCACTCAATCTGGGATCAATTGCGACTTGGCAAGATCTCCAAGGGTTTGTTTGTTAATGTAATATTCAAAAGGCTGCATGTACCGCCTCCGTAAAAACGAAATTGGATAATGAATTTTTTAAATAAAAAATTCTCCTTATTCCCCCCCAACCGAGTGACGAGCTGGAGGGGGAGGGGAATAGAAGGAGTGAGTAAGCTCCTTGCTGGAGCTTCCTCATCACTGATCGCCATGGAGTCGACAGGTAGGGAGGGAGGATCCCCCTCCCCTCCCCTATTTAAATCAGGAAGGCCGTCAGTCTGCGAGAAAGGAAGGGAGGAGTGGATACTCTAACACTGGGCAGCCGTGAAGTAGAGTGAGAGGCTGTTAGCCGTGAGGGAGAGAGGAAGGAGGGTCGTGAGAGGTAAGAAAGAAGCCATCCCTCTACTGCGTCGTGTCGCTGCCGAGCGGAAGGAGGAAGGCCATCAAGACTCTTAGTCGCTGCTGTGGAGAAGAGGAAGAGCGTGAAGCCGCCAAACTGCCGTCTGTCAGTCGCCACGAGTTCCTTCTAGAAGCTTTAGAAGCTTCTAAGGGGGGGGCTCCCTAAGCCCCCTTTCCCCCCCGGTTTTAATCCCCCTAAGCCCCCTTGATTCCCCCGGTTTAATCCCTCTAAGCCCTCTTTCCCCCCCCTCCCCCTGCCGTCTGTCAGTCGCCACGAGTTCCTTCTAGAAGCTTTAGAAGCTTCTAAGGGGGGGGGCTCTCTAAGCCCCCTTTTCCCCCCCGGTTTTAATCCCCCTAAGCCCCCTTGTTTCCCCCGGTTTAATCCCTCTAAGCCCTCTTCCCCCCCCCCCCCCTCTCCCTCCCCCCCCCCCCCCCCCCCGGGTTTTTAAAAAAAACCTTTAAACTCCATTTTACCCTCGTGCTAAAACCCCTTACTTTCACTTTGAAGTCACTCCCCCTAAAAGCACGAAGACCTTAAGGGTCTTTTTACTTTTTCCCCCGTGTCTTATCACCCCTCTTATCCCTTAAACCTACAACACCTCTGTGTTAGATCCTTCCCTAGCCCTTCCCTTATGGCGTATTGAAACCCCTTACCTCCAAGTTAACCCAAGGTCTTTTGACCTCACTTATAATCCTTGCGGTTACTATATTTCCTTGGAGTTCGCTTCCGCACCTTGTGTCTTTTCCACACCTTTTTATTTCCATTCGTCAAGCTTACAAAGGCCATTAAGCCTTCCCCATGGCTTCAATGGGTCTTAGTTATAAAAGATTCTAAAACACCCTTTCGAATTCCCGAATTCAAGGGGGGAGCCTTCCAAAAACTACTTTGACGAACGGTGCAAGGGAGCGACGGTGGAATTCTAAGGAGAAGTTGTAAAGCTTCTTCTACGTCTGAAGGACTACAATTGCGATGCCTCCTAAGAAAGTCCAAGGCGTAGCCGCGGGAGGGTCATCTCCCGGTATCCATGTGGATATCTCACCCCAAAACCAGGTTTTTCTTCTTGTCTTTAATTCGGTTTTAAGTCGATCATGGAAAGAGAAATTGTTAAGGATAGGATATATTTGTCCGAGTTATTAGTAATAAAGAAGTTTAGCTTACTAAACTTCTTTGAATGAATGATAATGAATAGAACTTAGTTCCTTCGAGTTGCATCAAGCATTATAAATTACGAGCGAGATTATCCATTTACTATAGTAGTATATTTTAGTTAATTCCTAAAGGTGTAGAAATTATATCTTGCACCATTAGTCTTATTCCTTTGGCAACGAATCATTGTAAATGGTTAAATTCATGAAAGGTTTCTTTCGATGCTCAAATTACTAGGAAGTTATCTTTGCTAATTGCACATCTTAGCAAGGCACATGTTATTATTTGGCATGAGTTCATCTTTTAGGAAAACGGAAGTTAAATTAAACTATATTGACTGGAAAGTAAATTGTCACAAGGATAGAAAAACCGTGACAAGACTGTTAATATTACCTTCCAAAAGATAACTAAACCAATCTAAACATAGAAACATTCATACCCTAAGAACTTGACTACTTTCCTTATTGTCGAGACAATAAATTCGTAAAGATAAGGAACTAGGGTTTGTCCCTAAGGTTCTTAAAAGAAGAAACCCTAGGCCTAACATACGTCAGCTTAAAGGATCTAAACAGATTATTCCATCGTAGGACTTGTGCAACAAGTATAAAATCATTTAGTCTTGTGATTGATTGACAAGGAGAAAGGGTAAAAACCCTCATGAAGGATGGAAAATCCCTACGCAAGTTACCTTGCAAAAAGACGTATTTTTTGGATATCCTTCTAAATAAGGAAAGTTGTAAACCAAAAACTAGCATATCTAAGAAACTTTAGGGTTAACCAAGTTGGGTATGCCCTACACCGGAATGTAAAAGATCTTGCCAATTTACAAGACACCTTGGGAACGAGTGCTGATACACTCAAAAAGGAAAGAACACTTCCTTAGCAGTTTGCCGTACAACTAGGTTGATTAATGGAAATGTTTGTGCTTGCTAGAGATTTTAGAGCTCTGTTTGAATTATGAATTACAAATTAAATGAGTACCTATGCTTCAGGTTGAAGGCCTGAAGGGAGAGGCAGCTTCAGTTACCCCCGACTGCCTGCCTGACAAGGGGGTTGTTGACCGCGTCGGGAATGTGGACCGAACCCGCTGCGAGAGGTCTCTTCGTTGAGCTCTACTTGGAGCAGGAGGACGCTTGGGTGCTAGGGGGGCTCTGGCCGTAAATCCCTCGCCTTCCGGGTCCTGCATAAGAGGCTAACATGACTCAGGATTGGATCTCAAGGCCCGCATACTAGTTTACGGGCGGAAGCTTGGAATAGTGATCCCTGGGAATCACTTGATAGCCTTAGGGCGGATTATGGACAAGCCTACAGGCAGAACTCCTTGTATTTCAAAGATAAAATGATGAAATGTTAAAAGAACTTGCTTGATACTATTTTTCTATGTCACGTAATAAGATTACGTGAAGGAACCAGTGCTTAACAGGGTTAATTAAAGAAGCTGATTGTTATATGTGAAATTAATGTGTTAGATAATTACATAACTAAAACAAATCGAGGAAAGTGCAGAGGATGGGCCATGGGTCCGTCCTACGGTTGGGTGGTCCCGGTTAGTTGGGAACTTTTCTCAAAAATCTCTAAGAACAGTAGGATGATCATCATCATCAAAACGAATAATGAGAACGATGACCTAGAGTTACGTCTTACCAGATTTACGTTGTTTTAGGGGAATGGAATGGGACTATGCCTTATGGCAGAGAGGTTGAGCCTTGTATCCCTCTCCTTTCCCATTCTCCTTGAACCAAGTGCAACGTGAATCCGCTTCGGACTTGGCGTTTCTGCGTAAAGTAGTTCGCTCGGGTCTGATGCTAGTTGTTGTTAGCTAATGACCAATCAGGAAAACCCTAATTCCGGTTGATCCTAAGTGGGGAACGGCCAAGATACTTCCGCTACATGGCAGATGCGGGAAGACCTAGATTGCAAAACCCGTAACATTCCATGGGAGTGCCGGGCGGATTTTTCTAGACATCCTTTCCGATGGACTGCTAAGACGTGTCCTGGATGATACTAGCAGACACGTTACAGTTGGTATTAGAGCCGACCAACAACGGAAATTTTTTTATGAGATCTCAATAAAATGAAGTAAAGAAATTGTTGCTGTCCAAACATTTTCTCATCTTCAATGCTGTCTTGTAGAACTATGAAGCGTGGAACATGTTTTTGGTATTTCGGGTCATGTTTATGACTGCAATGCATTCTCCCCTTTATAGACAAAGAATTGGGATGATGAACATCCTGGAGCAGATTTATAATCCATCACCTTTATACATAGAACGAAGATGGATGGGGTCTTCAGGAATCTACTATATAGCCACCCACCGGTTTGCTTTTTATCTACAGACCAACCTAAAGAGGATCAAGTGGTTGGAAGACTTGAAAGTCGTAAAGCTGTTTATTTTTGTGGAAGCTCACGTAAATTCGACTTTACATATTCATGGTCGGAGGGTTGAAATGAACTCATATGTATATGAGGAAGTAACTCGTGTAATCCCAGCCGGCAGGATTAAAGTGTTGGGTCGCCATGAGAAGTATAGATTCCAACGGAAAGGGTATCCTGAACTTCCAATGAACTATTGATTCCTAAAGATCCATGACCCAAAACCATACTATTACACAGTTCCTGTAGACAAATGAAATACAACGTTGTTCTCCCCAAACTGAATGTAATGATTGGCCTATCATCACACGAAACGTTGTATTCAAAAAGACTATGCCCATGTAAATACAAATAAAGACTTCTTTTTATCAATATCTGGTTGTGTATAAGAGTTGTTAAAAAGTTAAGTAGCTACATTGCTTATTACGAGATAACTGAACTAAAAATGAAAGATAAGCTAACGTCGATTATCATATAATAACGTTAAGAAAACTTTTATCCAGGCACAACCCCAGGTACAAGTTCCAAATTCACCTCCTACATCAAGTACTGCTGTGACCCAGGAGAAGAAGTTCCTCCTCAAGCAGATAAAGCCACCCGAGTTTGACGAGAGAGGCAGATTTGTCCAGGTTGATGCTAAAATTTGGATTGAATCCATGGAGGATTAGTTTGAAGCAGCTGGTATTGCACCTACCAATCAGGCCATGCTCGCCAAGTTAAAACTCACCGGCGAAGCCAGACTTTGGTGGAAGCAATGGTACAGGGATCAAGGGACTTCAGAGGGGTCCGTTACCTGGGAGAAGTTGAAGAAAGCCGTGTAGGAAAGATATTTGCTACCTGCATATCGTACGTAGAAAATGAATGAGTTCTACGAGCTAAAACAGCTAGGACTCACTCTTGACGCATACTACTCTAAATTCGTCTCACTTTTAAAGTATGTGCCACAGATGGACATGACGCAGCAGGTGTCCAAATTTTGTGCGGGCTTAAATCCACCCGTAAATACCCGTCTCGAATCTATGCGTCCATCAGATCTTCAGGATGCACTCATTCGAGCAGCGCCTATAATTCAGGAGGTGCAAGCTAGACCAAGGGGTAACAAAACTTGGTCCTATAGTGACCCGAACAGAGGAGCATTCAGACCTCAAATGAAGAGAGGTCAAGGTCATAATCAGGGACAAAGGAAGAAAGCAAGGACAAATAGCGTCAACAACTTTGTTCCTACTCAAGGTAATGGTCAAAACCTTCGATGTTTCCACTGCAATGAACCCGGTCACTTCAAGAGGCAATGTCCCAAGCTCAGCGGAGGACATCGTTAGACGCCTTTCCAAGGTGCAGGCCGCAGTCAAGGAGCTGCCACCCGTGGAAGAGGAAGAACTGCCTGCATTGCCAATAGGCAAAGATGCAAAGAAAAAGAAGAGGAAGATTCGACTATGGAAGCAGAATTCGAAAGAGCGGCAGTCCATGCCGCTTTACACAAGAAAGGGCCGAATCGCCAGTTCTCGGTGATTCAGACACCATCGGACTATCAAGGTAAAGGTTTCAAAACCTTGATTTATTGTGGCAGTACACATTCCTTTATCTCACCAGCATGTGCAAAAAGATTAGGAATAGCCACAGTAGAAGCACCTACCCTGCTTGTGGAATTGGCAAACGGTTGTGAGGTAACTTGTACCAAGCAAACTGCTAAGGTGGAATTCTTTCTGGGAGGAAAGAAGACTTCAGTCAATTTCAGAGTCATGAATTTAGATATTTATGAGTGTCTACTCGGAATGGATTGGCTTAAGCCCAACGACGCCCACATTCACTGTGGAAAGGGTCAAGTTTCCTTTCGAAACTCTGAAAGGGAATTTGTCACAACTCAAGGTGAGGCAGGAGTGCCAAGAATCCAATTAGCCAAAGTATCTCGAATCATAAAGGGAGTCAGAAAAGGATTACCCGTTTACCTGATCAAACTCAACAAGTTAGATCAAAAGCAAGAGTCTCATGAAGGACCTTCTTGGCTAAAGGAATACGCTGACGTATTCCCTGAGGAATTAACTGAACTTCTGCCTCAAAGAGAAGTAGATCATGAGATTAGGCTAGTACCTGGAGCTGCAACAATTGCAAAGAGACCTTATAGAATGTCCATACAGGAAGCAATTGAGTTGAAAGAACAACTCAAGTAACTATTAGATCAGGGTTACATCCGGCCTAGCAACTCACCGTGGGGAGCTCCAGTACTATTCCAGAAAAAGAAAGATGGGACACTTTGACTATGTATTGATTACCAAGGGTTGAATCGATCAACAGTCAAGAACAAGTATCCTATTCCTAGAATAGATGAGCTTCTTGATCGTCTTCAAGGTGCAAAGATCTTCTCCAAGATTGATCTCAGGTCACGTTACTATCAGATAAGGATCAAGGAAGAAGATATTCCAAAGACGGCCTTCAATACAAGATATGGGCACTTTGAGTTCCTGGTTATATCATTCGGGCTTACAAATGCACCTGCCACCTTCAATAGATTAATGCAAGAAATCTTTAGACCATATCTTGATGATTTCGTGCTTGTCTTCTTCGATGACACTTTAGTCTATTCTAAACAGGAAGAAGATCATGAACCTCAACTTCGGATTGTCCTTGAGACAATGAGGTCTCATAAGCTATATGCAAAAATGAAGAAGTGTGTATTCTTCAAGCGTCAGATTGAGTATCTGGGATTCATAGTATCATCAGAAGGAATATCAGTAGACCCAGCCAAGGTCAGAGGTGTGCTTGAATGGCCAATACCAGTATCTGTCAAGGAGATACGTAGCTTTCTTGGATTGACAGGATGGTCTAGGGTCTTCATCAAAAACTATGCTTTGATTGCAGCACCTCTTACAGACTTACTAAAGAAGCAGACTTCCATTACATGGTCAACTTCCGAACAAAATAGCTTCGACACATTGAAGCAAAGTTTGGTATCAGCACCTATTCTAAAACTTCTTGACCTCAATAAGGAGTTCAAGGTAGTAATAACTGATGCTAGCATTCTGGCCTTGGGGTGTGTACTTATGCAGGAAGGTAATCCAGTAGCATACTCTTCAAGGAAATTGAAGAGTCATGAAAAGAATTATACCACGCATGATCTGGAATTACTAGCTCTCATCCATGCTTTAAAGCTTTGGAGACACTACCTATTGGGTAACAAGTTTACTCTAGTAACCGATTATAAGAGTCTCAAATGGATTTTTACCCAGAACAAGCTCAACACGAGGCAACGTCGGTGGATTGAAGTATTGGAGGAATATGATTTTGAAATCAAGTACCGACCGGGGAAAGAGAATGTAGTTGCCGATGCACTCAGTCGCAAGGCATTCCTAAATTCCCTAATCTTGCAAAATACATCAACGGCCAGATCTCTGGCTACAAAAGTATCTATGCCAAACAACCCTATACTTGAACTAGCTAGAGAGGAAGCATGCCATGATTTGGCCTACCAAACAATGATAAAGGAAATATCTACCAAGGAGCAGAATCAGAAGTTGCAAGCTAAGTATCATGAATTTTCCATTGATAATGGACTTGTCTACTACAGAACAATGCTGTGTATACCAGCAAGCCAGTCATTTAAGCAGAAGATATTATGGGAAGCTCATGATTCTCCTTCCGCAGGACATCCTGGCTATGCTAAGACTCTCAATGCAGTTAGGAAGAGCTATCATTGGGAGAGGCTTAAAGGTGACGTTCTCAAGTATGTCACTGAGTGTTTGTCTTGCCAACGTATCAAGGCTGAACATGTCATGGTGCCAGGGAAACTGCAACCGCTTGACATTCCCCAAATGAAATGGGAATTCATCAGCATGGATTTTGTTGTGGGCTTACCCCAAGTCCAAGGAGGATACAATTCCATTATGGTTGTGGTTGACATGCTTACCAAGGTTGCACACCTGATTCCAGTTAAAGACAAACTATAAAGCCTCCGACATTGCAAGATTGTTTATCAAGGAGATATTCAAGCTACATGGGTTACCTAGAAGAATCATTAGTGATCGAGATTCTCTCTTCATATCACACTTCTGGAGAGCCATCTTTGAAGCTATTGGGACTCATATCTGTTTTAGCACCGCCTACCATCCCCAAACGGATAGCCAAACAGAGCGAGTAAATCAAGTCATCGAGGATATGCTTAGGGCATACTGCTGTCGAGAGCCGAAGAGGTGGATTCAATACTTGCCATTAGTTGAATTTGCCTACAATGCTTCTTACCAGCAGAGCATTCAGATGACCCCTTTCCAAGCATTGTATGGTCATGATTGTCGAAGTCCCCTAAACTTTTCTGATCCAACCCTAAGAGTTGAAGCGTCAAGACAGATGTTGGAAGACATGGATGATCAAATAAAGTCAATAAGACAAGACATACAAGCGGCCAAGGATAGACAAAAGACATACACAGATTTGAAACGTCAAGAAAGAGTCTTTGAAGAAGGAGACATGGTCTTCATTCGTGTATGCCCTAAAAAGAGTTCTCTATCCCTAGGAGAATGCAAGAAGCTAATTCCAAGGTATTGTGGGCCGTACAAAATCCTCAAATGCCTAAGACCACCCAATGCTTATAGATTGCAACTCCCTGAGAACCTAAAGGTTCATAATGTATTCCATATCAGCCTATTGAAAAAATATGTACCCAACCCTAATCATGTACTTGATGACCAACAAATTGTAATGCCTAGTCAAGGAGTCCTTGAACTAAGGCCGGATAGGATCTTAGATGTTAGGGAGAGACAGTTAAGATCTAGAACCTTAAGAGAATGCCTCGTCCAGTGGAAAGATTATTCCGAAGAGGATGCCACCTGGATAGATGAAGGCACTCTCATCCATCAGTATCCCCACTTTATCTCGAGATGAGGACATCTCAATTCTTCTAAAGGAGAGAGAATGTAATATTCAAAAGGCCGCATGTACCGCCTCCATAAAAACGAAATTGGATAATGATTTTTTTTTTTTAATTCCTCTTATTCCCCCCCAGTTGACTGATGAGCTGGAGGGGGAGGGGAATAGAAGGAGTGAGTAAGCTCCTTGCTGGAGCTTCCTCATCACTGATCGCCATGGAGTCGACAGGTAGGGAGGGAGGATCCCCCTCCCCTCCCCTATTTAAATCAGGGAGGCCGTCAGTCTGCGAGGAAGGAAGGGGGGAGTGGATACTCTGACGCTAGGCAGCCTGAAGTAGAGTGAGAGGCTGTTAGCCGTGAGGGAGAGAGGAAGGAGGGTCGTGAGAGGTAAGAAAGAAGCCGTCCCTCTGCTGCGTCGTGTCACTGCCGAGCAGAAGGAGGAAGGCCATCAAGACTCTTAGTCGTTGCTGTGGAGAAAAGGAAGAGCGTGAAGCCACCAAACTTTCGTCAGTCAGTCGCCACGAGTTCCTTCTAGAAGCTTTCGAAGCTTCTAAGGGGGGGGCTCCCTAAGCCCCCTTCCCCCCCGGTTTTAATCCCCCTAAGCCCCCTTGTTTCCCCACCCGGTTTTAATCCCCCTAAGTCCCCTTGTTTCCCCCCTCCCCCCCGGTTTTAATCCCTCTAAACCCCCTTTTTCCCCCGATTTAATCCCTCTAAGCCCTCCCCTCCCCCCCCCCCCACCCCCCGGATTTAAAAAAAAAACCTTTAAACTCCATTTTACCCTCGTGCTAAAACCCCTTACTTTCACTTTGAAGTCACTCCCCCTAAAAGCACGAAGACCTTAAGGGTCTTATTACTTTTTCCCCCATGTCTTATCACCCCTCTTATCCCTTAAACCTACAACACCTCTGTGTTAGATCCTTCCCTAGCCCTTCCCTTATGGCGTATTGAAACCGCTTACCTCCAAGTTAACCCAAGGTCTTTCGACCTCACTTATAATCCTTGTGGTTACTATATTTCCTTCGAGTTCGCTTCTGCACCTTGTGTCTTTTCCACACCTTTTTATTCCCGTTCGTTCAAGCTTACAAAGGCCATTGAGCCTTCCCCATGGCTTCAATGGGTCTTAGTTATAAAAGATTCTAAAACACCCTTTCGAATTCCCGAATTCAAGGGGGGAGCCTTCCAAAAACTACTTTGACGAACAGTACAAGGGAGAGACGGTGGAATTCTAAGGAGAAGTTGTAAAGCTTCTTCTACGTCTGAAGGACTACAATTGCGATGCCTCCTAAGAAAGTCCAAGGCTTAGCCGCGGGAGGGTCATCTCCCAGTATCCATGTGGATATCTCACCCCAAAACCAGGTTTTTCTTCTTGGCTTTAATTCGGTTTTAAGTCGATCATGGAAAGAGAAATTGTTAAGGATAGGATATATTTGCCCGAGTTATTAGTAATAAAGAAGTTTAGCTTACTAAACTTCTTTGAATGAATGATAATGAATAGAACTTAGTTCCTTCGAGTTGCGTCAAGCATTATAAATTACGAGTGAGATTATCCATTTACTATAGTAGTATATTTTAGTTAATTCCTAAAGGTGTAGAAATTATATATTGCACCATTAGTCTTATTCCTTTGGCAACGAATCATTGTAAATGGTTAAATTCATGAAAGGTTTCTTTTGATGCTCAAATTACTGGGAAGTTATCTTTGCTAATTGCACATCTTAGCAAGGTAAATGTTGTTATTTGGCATGAGTTCATCTTTTAGGAAAACGGAAGTTAAATTAAACTATATTGACTGGAAAGTAAATTGTCACAAGGATAGCAAAATTGTGACAAGACGGTTAATATTACCTTCCAAAAGATAACTAAACCAATCTAAACATAGAAACATTCATACCCTAAGCACTTGACTACTTTCCTTACTGTAGAGACAATAAATTCGTAAAGATAAGGAACTAGGGTTTGTCCCTAAGGTTCTTAAAAGAAGAAACCCTAGGCCTAACATACGTCAGCTTAAAGGATCTAAACAGATTATTCCATTGCAGGACTTGCGCAACAAGTACAAAATCATTTAGTCTTGTGATTGATTCACAACGAGAAAGGGTAAAAACCCTCATCAAGGATGGCAGATCCCTACACAAGTTATCTTGTAAAAAGATGTATTTTTTGGATATCCTTCTAAATAAGGAAAGTTGTAAACTGGAAACTAGCATATCTAAGAAACTTTAGGGTTAACCAAGTTGGGTATGCCCTACATCGGAATGTAAAAGATCTTGCCAATTTACAAGACACCTTGGGAACGAGTGCTAATACACTCAAAAAGGAAAGAACACTTCCTTAGCAGTTTGCCATACAACTAGGTTGATTAATGGAAATGTTTGTGCTTGCTAGAGATTTTAGGGCTCTATTTGAATTATGAATTACAAATTAAATGAGTACCTATGCTTCAGGTTGAAGGCCTGAAGGGAGAGGCAGCTTCAGTTACCCCCGACTGCCTGCCTGACCCTAACCAAGGGGGTTTTTAACCGCGCCGGGAATGTGGACCGAACCCGCTATGAGAGGTCTCTCCATTGAGCTCTACTTGGAGCAGGAGGACGCTTGGATGCCAGGGGGAGTTCTGGCCGTAAATCCCTTGCCTTCCGGGTCCTGCACAAGAGGCTAACGTGACTCGGGATTGGATCTCAAGGCCCGCATACTAGTTTACGGGCGGAAGCTTGGAATAGTGATCCCTGGGAATCACTGGATAGCCTTCGGGCGGATTATGGACAAGCCTACGGGCAGAACTCCTTGTATTTCAAAGATAAAATGATGAAATGTTAAAAGAACTTGCTTGATACTGTTTTTCTATGTCACGTGATAAGATTACGTGAAGGAACCAATGCTTAACAGGGTTAATTAAAGAAGCTTATTGTTATATGTCAAATTAATGTGTTAGATAATTACATAACTAAAACAAACCAAGAAAAGTGCGGAGGATGGGCCATGGGTCTGTCCTACGGTTGGGTGGTCCCGGTTAGCTGGGAACTTTTCTCAAAAATCTCGAAGAACAGTAGGATGATCATCATCATCAAAACAAATAACGAGAACGATGACCTAGAGTTACGTCTTACCCGATTTACGCTGTTTTAGGGGAACGGAATGGGACTATGCCTTATGGCAGAGAGGTTGAGCCTTGTATCCCTCTCCTTTCCCGTTCTCCTTGAACCAAGTGCAACGTGAATCCGCTTTGGACTTGGCGTTTCTGCGTAAAGTAGTTCGCTCGGGTCTGATGCTAGTTGCTGTTAGCTAATGACCAATCAGGAAAACCCTAATTCCGGTCGACCCTAAGTGGGGAACGGCTAGGATACTTCCGCTACGTGGCAGACGCGGAAAGACCTAGATCGCAAAACCCGTAACATTCCATGGGAGTGCCGGGCAGAGTTTTCTAGACATCCTTTCCGATGGACTGCTAAGACATGTCCTGGATGATACTAACGGACACGTTACAGTTAACCCTTATATCCTTGGTTTAGGGCCATACCCTATTAACCCGACTTAATCAAAATCCTAAGTTCTATTAGCAGTGAATTATGTTATTCCAATTTACTGATTGGTCTTAAGAAAATATCTAATTCTTCGTATCTTGATTACTTTACCCAAGAAAGGTACTATATCAGGACAATTATTTATCCTCTTGCAAGATAAACTTGCGTAAGAATCTGCCAATCTCATTCCGAGGAATTGGCCATTCCCTTGTGATCAAATCACAAGATCATCCGACTCTGCAACTTGTTGCACAAGTGTCGCATCAACTATCTGACTATTTACCCATCGAATGGTGTCTTATAATCATGAAATCATGATTAGATATAATAATCCGTTCTTGATTGCATTAGACCGTCATTGTCGGTCCTAGGGTTCCAATGTTGAAACCGAGTTTCAACCTTTTAGCGAGAGATCCTTAGGGTAAAAACCCTAGATCATTTCTCGCAAGTATGTCCTACTGTCTCTACACTCCATGAATGCAGGCAAGTCTTTAGGGTATATGAGTTTCAGGTTTGGCAATAAGAGTGACTAGGTCACGTCCCCAACGTGTTAAATCCTAGTTAGCTCTTTGGGATATGTTGCATTGAATTAACCCTTCCTAAACGAGTTCCTCGCGGTTTTTAGGTGTTTAGATTTAAACCAATTTAACTTGTCTATTATTGAACATAATTACGCTACCATTTCCGTAACCACATGATTCATTGTCTATGTATAAATTGATTTACAAAACCCTAACTTTTCGGGTTAAGATTAAAGCATAGGTTAACATGCAAACAAGATTCATGCTACTAAGTTTTAGGATTTTATGTTTAAACATGCGGCCTTTTTCCACTTTCTTTTCCGAATGAATTTGTCGTATGCTAAACTTATACACCCTTTTGTTGATTTGGGTTTTTTCTTTTAGGCCACTTGCCTAGAGTTAAATCTTGTTTATGCACTCCTAGCAAATTTCCTATGGTTGCTAGCAACTTTCTTTAAGAATCATTTCGAAGAAAAGATGTTCAATAATGCGATATGTAGTTTATTCCTTCCATGCTCAATCAAAGTGTACTATCATAATTCTGTTTTGTAAAGATGGGCATTAATTAATCTAATTTCATTACTTTGCAATGCATAAAAACTACTTACTAGAAATGCATAGAAATCTTATGCTCTCTTTAGTTTGTTTGTTTTATTGAAAAATACTAATGACCAAATCCCTCAATTGTGAGCTATTAGCCAAAGTATTTTCAATCGAAAAAACATGCATCCTCATTCCTCAAATGATCCATGCATAATTGAAATATTACGACGTTAATCAAATTTAGGAAGAAAAACCTGGACTTGCGGTGAAATGTCCACATGGATGTTAGGAGACGATCCTCCTGCGGTTGCGCCTTGTGCTTTCTTAGGAGCCATCGCGAATTCAGTCTTTCCGCCTTGGACGTAGATTTATGAAGTTGGCCGTCTCCTTTGCACATGAAACTCCCTTTGTGATTCCACCATCCTTCAAAATCGAACCTTAGAAATGGAACTTATGAATTTCTCCTTCCTTTCGTAGAAGCTCCGGGGGTGCAAATTGTCTACATGAAAAAGGAGAAAAGAAAATAGCTTTGTGGTATGCAAAAGGGGAAAAGGTAGCTTAGAAATCTGGGCTATAAAGACCCCTTCGGAAAGGGTTTATAAAAGTCCCTAGGATGGGCCTTTAAGATAACGTGTGAGGGGGGAGGGGAGGGGGGAGGGGGGGGATTCACGGGAAAGGATTTGAGGACTTGTGTGAAAACCTCACTGGAAGGGGGTTAGGTGGAATTTGCAAGGGGATGGATGGAAAAACCCGGGGACAGGGGGTATAAGAACCACAATAGGGGGTTTAGATTCCGAGGGGAGGGGAGGGGATTTATCAAACCCACATGAACAAGGGCTAGGAGGAAGGCCACAAGAAAGAATTTGGGGGAGGGGGGGAGGGGAAGGGAGGGGAGTGCAATATAAAAGGGGATTATGATAGGCCCTTTAGAAGCTTCCAAGAAGCTTCTTGGAAGCTTCTGTGGGTAACTGAGAACGCGTGAAAGGAAAACTTCAACGGCGGCATCCCATCAAAGATCACAGCCTCCCCTCCTTCACGGCGTATGGCGTTGCTCTCAGCTCTCTCTGGCGGCGTTTATGGCTCCTCCCTCTACTCTCGACGGCAGCGTGACGGCCTTCCTCCTCTAGCTCTACGGCAACGACACGGTGTTTACAGTAGTGTGACGGCTATTTTCTTTCTTCACATGACCACCATCAATCCTCCCCTTGTTTATATGGGAGAGGGGGAGGTACCTCACTCCCTCCACGTGCCATTTTGCATGGCATTAACCCACCTGCAAGCTCCAGCAAGGAGCTTATTCACTATTGCTATTCCCCTCTCCTGCAGGCCGACAGTCGACTGGGAGAAAAATGAGAATAATAATAATAATAAATTTTCCATTTATTCCTAAATTTTATCTTTTTGGCCTCCTAAGAGGAGGTTCATATAAAGAATGAGTGTTTTTAGAAATCGGGAATGTTACATTGAGACTTGTGCTCAAACATGGGAGTGACCGCAAGATAGTTTCCACTCTATCATGGGACCCCCTTTGGAAGCAAAGCTTGACTCTATGCTCAAGCCTCCCATAGGGGCAACAATAATCCTACATTGAGTTGGAGTTATCTTTTGAGGAGAACTTAGCCCTATGCTCAAGCTTGACATCAAAGCCCACAAGATAGGACAGATCCTATTATATATTGGATATAGTTCCAGTCTGTCATCATCTACTTGAGATGTATTACTTGCTACTCTTGATTTGTGGTCTTTATTATGAGGATATAAATTCAAAAGACATGAGTGCAATGTACTCTAGAGCTACTCTTTGTTGGATATCTCATTGGGAGTAGTGCTTGGCCTTGTGCTCAAGCATGGTACCAAGATTAGGGTAGCTTAGCAATGGGAGTCCTATTAGAATTTTAGAAGGTACTCATATGAACATATACTTAGATAATATCTAGGAAGAACATATCTAGATATTTAGGAGAACTAGATAAGATGGATTTAGAACATGTGGAGGATACTTCACTAAGAGAAGCTACCATATCTATACCTTTATTGTATATATATGTGTACTCTCAACTACTACAATGTAGAAGTGAGTAAGCAAGTGTATAATACAAGTGTGTTGTTTATTCTCTATCTCAATATCTCATTGTCTCTCTCTCTCTTTCTCTCACCATGGTATCAGAGCACACCAAGCTTCTAAGGGCCTAGGTTATTAGATTTTGGATTTTTTCTACTCAATGAATCCTTAGATTCATTTCTTGCATGCTATCCAAATCAATTGCTTTATGCGTAGATAGTAGAATTTGAATTCACATTGACAAGGTAAATTAACCTTATCCACATGCACCTTATCCTCATTATCTTGAACTTATTTTATCCTATCCACCTACTTCTTATCTATTCTTATCATCTTCATCTACTCTTATCTTCTTCATTATCACCTCTTCTTAAGAGAGAGAAAGATATTTTTCCTCTTTATCATTATTGACATCCTTATCTCATCTTCTTAAGAGAGAGAAAGATATTTTTCCTCTTTATCATTATTGTCATCCTTATCTCATCTTATCTCCTCTCTCCACCTACCTACCCCTTTGGTCCTTTTCCATATTAAGATCTAAACCCCTTCTCTCTCACTCTCATTTGTGGCCAACCCATCCATTACCCATTAAAGTGATCTCCCACACACAATCCATTCAATTCTCACCCAACCTTATCCTCAAATAATATTTTTTCTAGCCACACATATATTCTATCCTTTCTCAAACCAACCTCACCCTCTTCTCCTTGAGACATTGATTCTAGCCACACATATATTCTATCCTTTCTCAAACCAACCTCACCCTCTTCTCCTTGAGACATTGAGCCATCCACGCCATATATACTTCACTCATTTCTAATCTAGCTTGAGCCTTTACATTACCTCCCATTTTTCTCTACTTTTATTGATCCTTATCCACAAACCTTATCTATAATCTTACCCTCACTTACATAGACTACCTTATTACTTTGTGCCAACATGCATATGCTTCACACAGTTTCCTAGCTCCTTGCCCTTGCCACATGTTTACTCTCACCTATTTTGTTAAACTTTGAATGTTCTCCATTATCTAAAGTATTTATCACAAGATATTTCTATCACATCATGCAACACATATGTTCCTTGCTTGCATCCTCATTAAGTCCATTGTTCACTTTATCTTGTCAACCATTGGAATACATAGAAGATTCTTTGATAGACAACCCCAATCCTCTACCAATTAACAAAGGCCCCTCATATCCACCTCTCTCTTATGGCTCTTCCATTTTGTGCTCTCATGCTCTCAACTCATCCATCCTAGCATGTTCTAGGTCTCCCAAACACTCTCAACACTACAATGTTTGTCATCCCTATGAGGCTCTTCTCTTACATCCTAAAATAGAGGACTCTACCTCAATTGGAACAACAATTGAAGAAGGGGACACCCTTCACACCTTACATCTTGAGGCCCAAGAAGGCATTGTTTGTGGTCTCTCTATTAAATTGTATGCTTCAACGCATTTGGATGGTACTGTAATGGCAAGAAGATGGAAAAACCTTGTCACTCTGTCAGTTAACAAAGTGGATATGCCTATTGTTCCTCATCAACTCTTATTGGATATTTCGGCCAACCTTCAAGATCACTCCCTCATCAGGTACATTGCTTCCGCTTCTCTTACATCTTTGTGTTCTATCATATTTCCTTACATTTGTCACTTAACATCTAGTCTTTATCTAAACTATGCTTCAATCTCAAGATCACATCCTGGTCCTTATCTCACACTCTCTCTATGGGCTCAATATCCTCATATTCTAATGGTTACACACATGCCCCACTTCAATTGTGTGCCACAATCTCTGAACCAAATGCAATTTCATACACTCTTAGCTTCCTCCTACACATTCGAGATTCTCACAATGTTTCCAAGTTCACATAAAAATCCTCTCTCCTTGAGTTTCTCATTTTCATATCACTACTTCTCAATGTGCAATCTTGAATCCCTACACATGATCTTATCCTACCTTAGCATTCCATCCACACTATATTTATTCATGTCCCATCAATCCCAATCTGTCAAATCATCATTTCTTTCTATCCTATCCTATCCTAGATTCCACTTGCAATCATCTTTCTCTAATTGTATACCCAAATCTCAATCATTATTCTATGTTACATGGCAACAACCTCAACAACAATCACAAGTACTCTCTTCCAATTTTCTCTCAGGATCATCATGAAATGATCTACTATCTCTTGCCTTACCCATATCATCATCTACAAATTGTATATTTCTCAAATTGGCCAACTATTTTGGCTTTCCAAAGGAGGAGAAAACAATGGATAAAGTACAAAAAAATACTTGTGCACATTTGCATAAACTATTTTTTATGGATAAAAGAGCAAACTGACACTAAGTATGCTATTATTGAATATGTTATACTCAACTCTTGGAGTCCTTTCAAAGACAATATGCTTGAAATTCCTCATCATTCACTAGCTATTCATTCCAAAATATCAAGTCACAAGAACCTTATCAATCTCTATCTTACTATGATATCTAGTCACATTGGGATCATATTTCCATGTACAAACATGCTATCACCTTTATTTTACTCAACAACTATCAAGCTCCAATTGAAATACATCATCTATCTACATGATGAGCACATCTCTTATCAAGTCTATCATAAAGCAAACTGTGGTGGATCAACTCTTCATCAAGGTATTTATCAACCAAAGCCCAAAGATCTTCATCATCAACTTATATCCCTTAAATCATTGCAAGTAAAGATTGATGCATATCTTTTGCAATAACAAGGACAAGGTTTCATGTTATAGTCATCATTGTAATTTTACTTCTGTTGTAGCCAAGATGATTGGTAGAAAGTCTTTGTACTATAAAAGAAAATCCTATTTTCTTTTGAGAATGGATGAAGAATATTAGAATATATTGTGAGCCTTTTCTAGAGAGGGGGAATATTAGAATTTTAGAACGTATGCATTGAACATATACTTAGAGAATATCTAGGAAGACAATATCCAGATATTTAGGAGAACTAGATAAGATGGATTTAGAACATGTGGAGGATACTTTACTAAAGAGAATATCTAGGAAGACAATATCTAGATATTTAGGAGAACTAGATAAGATGGATTTAGAACATGTGGAGGATACTTTACTAAGAGAAGCTACCATATCCATACCTTTATTGTATATATATGTGTACTCTCAACTATTACAATGTAGAAGTGTGTAAGCAAGTTTGCAATAAGTGTGTGGTTCATTCTCTATCTCATTGTCTCATTGTCACTCTTTCTCTCACCATCATTTTCACTACAAGTCTTGGTCATCATCTATAGTACATGATCCACTAGAGCTTGGCTCTATACTCAAACCTTGTAGTGAGGGTGAGATAGTTTCCATCCTATCTTGGAGCTCTCTTTGGAAGTAGGGTATGGCCTTGTTCTCAAACCTCTCATGAGGGGCAACACATTCCCTACCCTATTTTGGAGCTCTATTTGGAGCAGATCTTGAGCCTATGCTAAAGTTCGGCATCAAGTCCTTTGAGAAAAGATAGTTCCTACACTATCTTAGATATGGTTCCACTCTATCATCACCCATAGTACATGATCCACCAGAGCTTGGCCTTGCACTCAAGCCTCTAGTAGTGAGGGCAAGATATTTCTAGTGCTATCTTGCAACTCTTTGGAAGCAACGATTGGACCTATGCTCAAGCCTCACTTAGAGGGAAACATAGTTTCTACCATATCTTGGAGCTCTCTTTGGAGCAGAGCTTGGCCCTATGCTCACACCCACAAAATCAAGGCCCTGACCACAAGTCCAAGCTCGGACTCAAACGAAATATCAGAATCTCCAACTCTATCCTAGAGATCTCTTTAAGTTCAAAGCTTGTCCCTACTCTCAATTCTACCACCAAGGTGAATGATCACTTACAAAATGCCAATATAATTATACTCTCATTACAACACAGCTTGGCCCTACGCTCAAGCCTAACACTGAGAGCAAGATGGTTCCAAATTGTTCTTTGCCTCTATCTTAGTTCCAATTTTATCTTTAGATTGAGATCAACCACACAACCAAGTTGAGACTCAAAGAAACATCGAGGTATCCAACTATATCTTGGAGATTTCTTTGAATGTAGAGCTTGGCCCTATGCTAGGTGCATGATAGTTCATACTCTATCTCAAGGTGTTAGTGAGCACTATGTTGGAGAGAGAGCTTGGCACTGGGTTTAAGCCTTGCACCATGGTGAATGATTTCTTAATGAAACACCAATACAATTCTACTCTCTCATTATGAGAGAGCATGGCCATGTACTCAAGTAACACTAAGAGGAACATGGTTCCAACTTTAGCTCTAACCAAGATAGTTCCAAGTTTATCTATGGGTTGAGCTTGACCACATGGTTAGCTCTGACCAAGATAGTTCCAAGTTTATCTTTGGGTTGAGCTTGACCACATTGTCAAGCTAGGACTCAAAAGAAATATTAGGATCCTCAACTCTATCTCGGAGATCTCTTTGAATGCATAACTTGACCTTATAGTCAAGCCTTGCACCAAGGAGGGAAATATAGTTTAGAGAATAATTACTCTCTTATCAGGGCCTTGAGTGCAAGCTTGGGATTGAGAGCACCAAAATAGTTTCTCTCTCTCATCACGGCCCAAAAATCAAGATAGTTCCTAGTCTATCTTTGAGACCTCTCTAGCTAGGAGCTTGGCCCTACACTCAAGCCTAGCACTAGGTGCAAGGATAGTTCACACTATCTCAAGGTGTTAGTGAGCAATGGGTTAGAGAGAGAGAGAGAGAATATAATTCTACTCCCTCATTATGACACATCTTAGCCTTGCACTCAAGACATGTGGTCAAGCTCAAAACATGGAAAATCTCTCATGATGACATAGCTTGGCCTTGCACTCAAGCCACATTTATGACATAGCTTGGCCTTACACTGAAGCCACGTGGTCAAGCTCAAAATGTGAAACTATCTTGGTCAAAGAAAAAGTTGAAACTATATTTGTCTCAATGCAACCTATACAAAGTAGTAGGTGCAAGATAGTTCACACTCTATCTCAATGTGTTAGTAGGAACCATGATGTTGGAGAGAGAGAGCTTGGCCCTATGCTCAAAGCCTACCACCAAGCTGAATGATCACTTAGAGAATTCCAATATAATCCTACTCTCTCATTACAATGTAGCTTGGCTTTGCACTCAAGCCTAGCACTGAGAGTAAGATAATTCCAACTTTGTCTTTGAGAAAGACAAGTTCCAAGTTTTTCTTTGGATTGAGCTTGACCACACGACCAAGACACGACTCAAAGAAACATTAGGATCCCCAACTCTATCTTGAAGAGCTCTTTGAATGCAAATTTTTCAGTCTCTCATCAAGGCCCAAAAAGTAAGATAGTTCCTAGTCTATTGTGGAGACCTCTATGGCTCAAAGCTTGGCCTTTCGCTCAAGCGTAGCACTAGGTGCAAGATAGTTCACACTCTATCTCAAGGTGTTAGTGAGCACCATGTTGGAGACAGAGCTTGGCCCTACGCTCAAGGTGAATGATCGCTTGGAGAATGCCAATATAATTCTACTCTCTCATTATGATGTAGCTTGGCCATGTGCTCAATTTTCGCATTGAGAACAAGATAATTCCAACTTTGTCTTTGAGCAAGATAGTTCCAAGTTTGTCTTTGGATTGAGCTTGACCATATAGCCAAGCTAAGACTCAAAGAAATATTGGGATCTCCAAGATAGAGTTGGAGATATCTTTGAAAGAATAGCTTGCCCTGTAGTAGTCAAAGCCTTGCATTGAGGGAAAGATAGTTTAGAGAATACCAACTCTCTCATAAGGGACTTGAGTAAGGTTGGTATTGAGAACACCAAAATAGTTTCACTCTCATCGAGGCCTTAAGGGCAAGATAATTCCTAGTTTATCTTGGAGACCTCTATGGACGGAGCTTTAGCCTTGACTCAAGCCTAGCACTAGGTGCAAGCTTGTGAAATTCCAAGTTTGTCTTTGGATTGAGCTTGACCACATAGCCAAGCTAAGACTCAAAGAAATATTGGGATCTCCAACTCTATCTTGGAGATCTCTTTGAAAGAATAGCTTGGCCTGTAGTAGTCAAAGCCTTGCACTGAGGGAAAGATAGTTTAGAGAATACCAACTCTCTCATAAGGGACTTGAGTAAGCTTGGTATTGAGAACACCAAAACAGTTTCACTCTCATGGAGGCCTTAAGGGCAATATAATTCCTAGTTTATCTTGGAGATCTCTATGGACGGAGCTTTAGCCTTGACTCAAGCCTAGCACTAGGTGCAAGCTTGTTCACACACTATCTCAATTTGTTAGTATGCACTCTATAGGAATGAGAGCTTGGCCTTGTGGTTAAGGCCATCTAATTCTACTCTCATTATGACATAGCTTGGCCTTTTTTCTCAACCTTGGCACCGAGAGAAGATAGTTCCAACTTTGTCTTTGAGCAAGATAGTTCCAAGCATTGAGCTTGACTCAACTCTATCTTGAGAGAAGATAGTTCCAATTTTGTCTTTGAGCAAGATAGTTCCAATTTTGTCTTTGAGCAAGATAGTTCCAAGCTTGTCTTTGGATTGAGCTTGACTCAACTCTATCTTGCTCTATGAATATTAGGATCCCCAACTCTGTCTTCGAGATCTCTTTGAATGCATAGCTTGGATGTGCAGTCAAGCCTTGCAAGAGGGTAAGACAATTTCAACTTTGTCTTTGATCCTTTAAAATGATAATGATTGATGGCCCAAAGCTTGGCCTTGTGCTCAAGCCTAGCACTAGGTGAAAGATAGTTCACACTCTCTCAAGGTATTAATATGCACATTGTAGGAATGACAGCTTGGCTCTGCGCAAATCAATGCACATATAATTCTACTCCTCATAATTATACTATCTCATCAAGGCCCCAAGGGCAAGATCTATAATTAAAGAGATCTCCAAAACATTGTCTTGGAGATCTCTTTGGTTGTAGATCTTGCCTATATGCTCTTGCCTAGTCATAAGTGCCACATAGTTGTTCTAAGTCTATCTTGAAACCTCGCACAGCTTTGCCTTGAGACCTATTTTGGATGCACATCTTGGCCCTATGCTCAAGCCTAGCATTAATGCACACATTCTCACCCATTAATGCACAACTTAATGCACTCTCACCCATTAATACACAACTTGTCCATATGCTCAAGCCTAGCATTGAGAGAGAGAATTCCAACTGTCTTTCATGACCCTCATCTTTGATCATTAATGCACAACTTGTCCATATGCTCAAGCCTAGCATTGAGAGAGAGAATTCCAACTATCTTTCATGACCCTCATCTTTGATCATTAAATTTTAAGATTTTGATTTCCTAGCTTGGAAATTTTATTATCCTAAAAATGTGAGATTTTGAAGTTCAAATTTTCCTCCTTAGCATGAGCTATAACTCTAGGATATCATTTTCTTGGTTTACTAACATTTGTTTTTTGGTTTTCCCTCTTCCATAAGTTCTTACTAAATTTAAGATTTTGATTTCCTAGCTTGGAAATTTTATTATCCTAAAAATGTGAGATTTTGAAGTTCAAATTTTCCTCCTTAGCATGAGCTATAACTCTAGGATATCATTTTCTTGTTTTACTAACATTTGTTTTCTGGTTTTCCCTCTTCCACAGGTTCTTACTAAGGTTCTAGTTTCAAGATTTTTCGTTTTCCCTCTTCTATTAGTTCCCTTTACGGTTCAAATTTTAATACAAAGGCCAAGAAATCGTGCAAACTAAACCAAGTGCATGCTATACATTGAGCCTTCTAGTCTTTAACATCAATGTTTCTACTATAAATAAAAAAGAAATCTATTGGTGCATGCTATACATTGAGCCTTCTAGTCTTTAACATGGGTGAGGCTTTATTGTTTTGTTGTTTGTAAACCTATGTAAAATCGCATAAATAGATAATTAATGTTGATCGATATTGTTAACCGTCGATATGAGAGAGGCTGTGTGTCCATGGGACACGTGTGTGTGTGTGTGTGTGTGTGTGTGTGTGTGTGTGAGAGAGAGAGAGAGAGAGAGAGAGAGAGAGAGAATGTGTTAGACTACCTTGTGAGCTTCAACACATAAGAGTATGCATGTGTTTCCAAGGTTAAGACAATGAAGACACAGGGCGGTGATATGCTCCAAGACTTCCCAAAAAGTAATAAGTAGTGAAGAAAACAAATAACCTTACACTCGTACTCTTTCGAACTCTTTCTGGATAAAGAAGAAACAAGAAGAAAGAAACAAATTTGTTATGTCTCGATTTCTTAAAAGACTAAACTAAGTTAAGCTCATAAACCTAAAAACCAAAGTTGCATGGCACAGAGCTTAGATTCGTTTTTTAACTAATTAGGTTATCAAACCTCTTAATCTTACCTTTTTGCAAGGCTAGGAGAGTAGTCTCGTAATGGATAGAATCAAACAATTATAACCTGTGTGCGTGTCGTCGTCGTGAGGATCTCCGATATTCTTGAGTCGTCGGAGTTGCCGAATCAGGATGGGAATGCCGTGCAGTTTGTCGGAGTTGCCGAATCAGGATGGGAATGCCGTGCAGTTTGTCAGACCCGTAGCCTGCGAACTTCAAATTTGCATGTGGGCATCGATAGTAATAATAGCCAAATAAATATATTATTCCTACCATGCTTTTCCTAAGTTCCGCCAATGCGCCATGCTTTTTATGCTGTTCGAGTTCAAGCTCGTCCAAATGGGCAAGTAGGACGCACCATCCACGCGTCCTTGTACCGCCGATGCTGCTTGACGGCTGCAAGTTCACCAACGTGGACTTCCAAACCAGCACACGTGCAGTCGCCTTTGAACGGCGCATGTCACGAATCCACGTCAATTATTGATTAGTTGATGTGAATCCACATCAATCATGCAACCACGTCAATATCAAGTAAATGTGACTCCACGTGCTTTATCTAAGGGCCAAGATAGAGATAGGTTAAAAGTCTATAAGAACTATGTTTCCATCCTCATTGGTTAATATGTGCTAGTTTAAATGCATCTCTTTGTCTAGAGGCACTTAAACGTAATGGAGTAGGATGTTATTGTGATATAGTGTGTATGTAGCCCAACTAGGATTCCTAAACGGTTGATATCCATCCTAAGAGATACAGTCTATGCTCCTTGGCACTAGAAGTGTGTTTAGCCCTAGCAACTTCCTTGCTAATAGGACTAGGTATTACTCCGAATTCAAAAAGCCAAACGAAGATACATGTAGTTGCCAAGAAACTCGATAAGTATCAACCCGATAACAATCCATATAGTTTTGTAGAATAGCTTGAGTAAGTATGTGAGGAGAATGGCCTAACAGACCCTGCTCAATGCACGGAGGCTTTTGGTCTTTGTCTTGGGGATAAAGGACCGATGTGGTACACTAGTTTAGAAAATACCAAATGGAATAATTTCAACAACCTCAAGAGTCTCTTCATCAAGAGATTCTCTGAGGTAGGATACTCAGATGACCTTATTATCTGACTTATGAATGTCAGTCAAAAGGACAAGGAGGATATCTGAGACTACATTACCCACGTGTGGAGTCTCTTCAAGAGAATCCTAAGCATAGAGTGACCTAGCAAATGAGTAGTCTCCATTGTGTTCAGAAGCAGAATTAGAAGTGAAGAATTTTACAAGGTCATGGTGAGCAACTCAAACTTGCAAAGGGACATGCTAGCTAGGATATTTGAAGAAGCCATATGAGTGGATGACCTACACCATAAGCTGAGATAGTGCAACCTCTAGAACCTTAGAGAGGGCCACAATTGCTAGTGAGAGATTGAGCCAAAGCGCCCAAGAGAAAGGAAAGAATGTTGATCAAAGCTAGGAATTGGCGCGAACATGAAGCTAGAGTTGGCTAAGCTTTAAGCGATGATGAGAATGCCCATAAGACCTCAAGTGAAATTTGTGCATTGTGGAGGAAACTAGCTTTTGATCGAGTGCATGGATCCTAGATCTAGATGATGTGCTAACCTACGGTAGGTTTCGCCATGATGCCATGTGTTGCCACTTGTTGATGAGATTACCATACCCCCACAGCCTTACAACTAGCCATACTACTTGGAAAATAGGCCATCACAATTCGAAAGGGGAGTTTCATTAGCTCTTCTAGTGCTTAATGATGCAAAGCCAGTTGTCCTAGAATGGACATCAGCCCTATGGGCAGACCTAGACCACCTGGACCCTTCGTGATCCATCCATCGAGTGACGCTCTGCTGCATTATATCGAGGAGCCAAACAAAGAAGAGCCTTACATAAACCCTTATGTCTCCTACGATGAGGAGGATAATCCCATTCTAATTGATTTTAGACTAGTATCGCTAATGGCGTTAGGTTGGGGAAGGGGTAGAGGCCTAGGAGGTCAAAACCAAGAGCCAATTGCATGGTGGACTTGCATCCACGACACATCTTGTCTCGTTGCCTTGAACGAGAGCAAGCTAATAAAGAGAAATTTGACTTGAGATGACCTGAATGTAGAATCACTCATTTGTACGTTGAGTACCCTCAACGAAAACTGTCCACTAGTTTAGCTATCGTGTCGTTCGTATCTTTGGGGCTATTTGGAGTTGAGACAGTTGATGGTGAGGCCACTCCCATCTCATTGACTGTTATGACAATGGTATAGACAAGGCAGGTCAATATCTCATTACCTAGACCTAGCAACCTTGACACAATCTCCATAGGGAAGAGGAGTCCTAGGAGGAGAAGAAAGAGAGCTGGAACACAAATTGCAGTTAAAATTGATAGTGCCACTACACTACCGAAAGGTAATCTAGTCATGGATGCAAATGCAAAAACATCTACTCCCAAGACAGTAGAAAATGGAAATGCCAAGGTTTGGGAATCTACCAATTCAAGGCACCAAGTGGAAGTGGTTGACAAGGTCAAGTAGTGGGTGAGAGAGGCCCAAGAGGACCTAAAGGATGTCGAGTCCATCCTAGAAGATGAGATCAATGAGCTCACTAATGTGAGCACCCCTATCTCGTCTATTGGCATAGAATCTAGAGAAGCATCTACACCCCATGTAACACCACAAAGATGAAGTTTAGTTGCCACAAGCAGACAAACTTCCCAAGAGTAGTGGCAAAAGAGTGTAGAGTATAACGAAAGGCAAGTAGCTAGTAGCTTTCTTACAACATTGATATCTGCCCCTATGACTCTGCCAATGGGAGATCTGCTTAGGCAAAGTTGCTCATTGTGGCAAGAGTTAAAGCAATGGTGGGTAGAGGGATCTAATGAGCTAGGAGTAGTCCGATTTTCATGAGCATGTAAATACTAAGTCTTGATATTATCTTTTTGCAAAGATCAATTTGGGTAAGATTGGATAGGCACTCGCTACGTTTTCTCTCCCAATCACTTACACACACTCTCTCTTTCTTCCTCTTTATGTTTTTCCTTTTTGGTTATCTTTACAACAAGGTTGAATGTTAGTTTTAACTTTGGGATGAATTGTTGTTGTAGTACTTAACACAAAGGTAGAGAAGAGATTCTATAGCTATATGTTTTGATCATCAATAATTCAATCTTTTCTTTAGAGCAAATCATCTTACAGGTAAAAATTTTCAATTTTGAGATACTTTGATTCATGCAATTGCCTACATATTTTTAATTAAAAAGGATCCAATAATTGAACAATTTAGTCATAGTATTTCCATGTCTATGATTTCAATAGCTTTTTATGATCATAAGTTTAAAATCTATTGTTGTCATTGTAATGAACAAAGTAGTGCAAATATTCTACCTTATGGGTAGATTCTCTCTTTATATTATAAAAACTCATGGATAATTAGTTATTTTAGTTATTGTTTAAGTGCTATATTTTAGTGATATGTAGTAATTGTACAAGATTTAGATGAAGCACAAAACTTTTGATCAACTATTTTTATGTGGTGAGTTATTTCTTTGTGCTATAAGATCTCATATATTTTTACTAGAAGTTGAGGTTCAAAAATCCTATGATTTGTTGGTCGTACATGTCCATTTGGAACACTATGCCAATTGACTATGATCCAGAAAACTCGTGTATCATATCACCCATATAACATACAATGTGCTAAGCAATCTAATGTACCTATTGAGATTTTCATGCCATGCATTTTCCATCCTTGTATCAATTACACTTTAATACTTACATTTTTATGCAATCTATTGAGTTAGATTAGACTCCTATTTGATATACTGCAATTTCTTTTTGCAAAAATCTATGAATGTTCTTATGCTACTCTTTCCATTATATTCTATGTAAATGATATGTTTAAAGTGATGCCTTGAAATGGAATCTGTACTATATATATGCATTTCAATATCTATGTTTATGTCTGTTTACAGAAGTATAAAGATCTCTTAATGCCATGCTGATTTGTACAGCATATTGCTGATTACTGGTTGGACCTAATATCCTTATCATTTAGATTTTAACATGTACTTTTTTTATATCCATTGCCTAGGTTATAATGCCTAAGAGAAGAAAAAGCCTTCTCTCGATAGAAGTACATAATAGAAAATGTGAAAAAGAGAATTGGATCATTGATACGTATCATTCCTCATTTTGGGTACACGAATGTTTTATCCGTGAGTTTCATTCAACTTACATGTTTACATATTTGATTTCACCTTACCCCCTCCCCTTTGGAATTGAGAAGAATCCTTCCTAGGATTAAATTTTGAGAGGTTAAGGGCATTCAATGCTTGCTTGCAGTGTTTTACTTTCGCATGAGCCAAGCATAGAAGTTCACGAGGGAGTACCTACTTGAGTGATCTAGGTGAGAATATCTGTCTGGTGAGGAAGTCATCGGATTCGATCCTACTAGCAATGTGTAACTCTTTCTCAGTCCAGAATTCGATCTAAATATGGGTGGGTCACGATGTGCTCTTCTAGGGGTCGGTTATGAATGGTGGTTAATACCCTATAGGAGGTTGGAGCTACATAAGTCTCGAAGGTCTTAATGGCACATCGTTGCTTAACATTGGTCATGATTTCATAGCCTTCGTATTCCCACTGAAGTTGGAGAGCATACCATTTCCTCAAGAAAGATGAGTCATTATCGGCTAGTGTCCTATGGTAGTAACTTTGCGCTTGCTATAAGAGGTGATCAGCCTTTGTTTTAGGGATTGGTCTCAAGATATCTCAGCATTGATGATCAATTCCATTGCAATCATGGGAGTTTTACCGTCATGAATTCGTATTTCTCCCAGGTGCATGTTATGGAGGCATTCGACGCTAAGGATGGATTTAGCAGACCTAGGTGTCCAAGCGTTCATAGCTCTTAGTGAGAGTAGGGTGAACACGACATCCGAGTGCTTGATGCAGGTGATCAAGTCATCTCCTATGTTGTCAACTAGATCTTTAGTCAATGAGAAGATGGATCATCATTCGTAGGATGGCTTAAGACCTACTGGTCAGGTAGGGTTTGATTGAACTAGATAAGTTGGTAGTTGTTGATGGTTGTGGTGTGGCTTTAGTTACTCTTGAGAGTATGGTTGGGCTTCTTGTGCGATGGTCTTGGTTAGAGTCGCAGGTGCCATGCTATTAGATGCTAGTGAGGTCTTAGGGGCACTAGTAGGGCTGGGTTGAGGCATTGTGTGAGTAGCAAGCTACTGCTTTGGTCGATAGACTTGTTTAGTCTCTGCCAACTTAGATGTTTGAGGCTCTACGGATTTCACATTTTGTTTCATTTGTGGCATTGGTGTTTTCCTATCACATGGCTTCATGTGGCTAAGTTTGAGGGCAGCATTTGGAGTCGGAGATGCCATGCCACTAGATACTAGTGAGGTCTTAGGGACACTAGTAGGACTAGGTTGAGGCATTGTGTGAGTAGTAGGCTATAGCTTTGATCGATAGATTTGTTTAGTCTTTGCCAGCTTAGGAGTTTGAGGCTCTATGGGTTTCCTAGTTTGATTAGTTTGTGGCATTGGTGTTTTTTCTATCACATGGCTTCATGTGGTTAAGTTTGAGGGTGGCATTTGAGTAGTGCCCTTGATCATCTTGGCTTTAGAGACCCAAATCCAAGTGTTACCCTCATAGTAGTATTGCGCTTGTAATAAGGTCTTGGGAACCCATCACGACTTGGCCGTTCATCTTCACGTGTATCACCTGTTCTACGGCCTCTTAGCCCTTAGGTGCAAGTTTCTAGCATTGTGAAGTCATATGTGCCTACTTCTAGGTAGCGGGGCTTGATGTTTAGGCATCCATTTGAGCTATGGTGCATGGGCCTTAGCTTTAGTTTTTGTTTTTTGCTAGCATTGAGGTTTGGCGGGTTGTGACAAGTCACAACCCACCTCTATAGGCTTTATGGTGGGTTTCTCCATCAATGGCATTGCCAGTTTTAATGGAGCTGTGCTACCCTCGTTGAAAGTTATAACTATCTAAACCTTGCCAATGACAAGGTGAATGTGCGGCAAGTCATAGTCCGACATTACACTATGCTTGTTTCTTGAATGCACATCCTTGCAGTGATCCCTTACTAGTAGTTTTATTGTTAGGCATCACATAGAAGATCATAGGTAGGCTTTCAATCTCGATATAGAGACCGCTATTTTGCACTTTCCTAACAGTGAGTAGGATTGTTTCCCAAATGTGTTGAGTTTAGTGTTGGTAGGCTGCAGTGAGGGTCCAATGATCATGGGTAAGGATGTTACAATTAGCTCCCTCATCAATGAGTATGTCAAAGATGTGTGTCTTCTAAGTGGTCACTGACCTGATAATGCATAGGTAGGCTGGTGCCACCACTTCCTCATCTTCATCTTCAATTTTTGTGATGTTTTCCACTCGTAACTTAACAATGTTTGGTTGTCTATGCGAGCTCCTTGCCATCATGCAGATTGGTACTGGGGATGTGTCACTAGGTTTACCAATTTCCTTAGTAGCTTGCTCCTACTCCTCACTATATAGGAATGTCAGATTTATTGTGGCTAGCACATGAATCCAATCTCTCTCATCCTCAAGACAAGGGATATACTTGGTGAGTGGCTCGTACGATTTTTGACTTGCACATCACCATTCAGTATGGCCGAAATGGCATCTAAGTCAATTGATATACTCCTCCAAGTATCCATCTCTACCCTTATTTCTTCTATTTGATTATTTAGGAAGATCAGATCATTGCCCTAGTCTTCTATGACTCATGCATTGTGCAAGCATCTAGGGTCAGCCTAACAGGATGTCTTAATCCACTCCCTTCATGACATTGAGATTCACACAAAACTGCACACATGTGATCTTCAACGACCAATTCTTCAACACTCTAAATGGCACAAATTTCATTCCATTGTCTAGTGTAACATTGAACCTAGCATTCTCGATAGGTAGGTTACCTGAAGCATGGAGTATTGCATGGCTAAGCAAACTAACTTCTGTCCCTGTGTCCATGATTATTTTTCATGTGGCATCTCTTAATGCTAGGACTGGTAGGACTACATGCATCTCTCTGCCTTTCCAAAAATCATTTATGTGCAAGGATTTGGACATTGAGTGTAGTGTCAGACTAGGTATCTGAGTTACAACATCATGATCAAGTAGGTCAGCTGCCCCTTTCTCCATTGGTCCTTCAATTCATTGCTTCAGTTCTTTCCATAGTGTGGGATGCTGCATGTAAGAAGATCTGCTAAGCTTAGAGTCACTATGTAAGAAGATTGCTCTTCTTCTAGTCGAGCGTTCCTAGGCCAATGGCCTTGAGTAGTTTACTGGCCTGTAGTGTGTAGGTTCTGTTTAAGCAACACTGCCTGTGGTACAATTGTGTCCCTCAACTTTGGTTGTGGAGGCAAGACTAGTGTGCTTACGCTTGAGAGATCATCAATCTCATCTTCCAATATGGGCTCATCATCCTTTAGATGCTCCTTGGATTCTTTTATCCACTCCTTGGCCTTTTCGATGGCTTTGAGTTGGTGCTTTAGGTTGGGGTACTCCCCGACCTTTGCACTCCCCTTCTTGGTCATCTTTGGAGCTAACGTGTCAACCTCCGCATCTGTCACACTTTTTCTGAGAGGTAGCATCATAACACTCTCCATTCTTATCATGAACTTTACGTCAGCTTTCTTTCTCCTTCGCCTATGACTTTTCTTTTCGATTGAGGCTGCATCTAAGTTTCTAGGAGCTAGCAATGATATGCCAACTCCAAACATCCCCAATGGTATAGATGGCTCATTTGTTACACTAGAGGGTGGCTTCTGTCTAGGGCATTCAGCAAACAAGTGAGTGATTTCACACTCTGGGTATCTAAGATCGGCCTTTTCTTGATTAGCCCACTCTCGTTCGGGCATTGTGAGGAGATGTGTCCTAGGTGACCGCAATTCCAACAAAAAATCGGTTCTTCAATCTGCCCCCCTAAGCCTCTGCCTCTACCCCTACCTAATGTCATCACTGATACAGGTTGTTAATCCATAAGGATTGCATTACCCTCTTCATCATACGATATGTAGGGGTGCACGACGTAAGGCTCTTCTTTGTTTGGCTCCGTCACATAATGGACTACAGCATCGCTTGGTGGTGGATGGGTTATGTAGGGTCCAAGTGGTTTAGGTATGCATGTGGGGGTTTATCTCCATTCTAGGAATGGCCTATTTGGTGTCATTAGGTGTCGCGACAGCCAATGGGACTCCCCTTTCGAAGGAGTTTGATGGCCTATTCCCTAGGTAAGGCTGTCTGTATGGTTGTGAGTATGGGAGTCTCCTCAATAGCCTGCAATGCAAGGTATCATGGCCAAACCTACCGCAATTCGCCCAAGGTCAGGACCTCGAGTCTTGACCCTTAGCTAGTAGGTGGTTTTCACCATAATACATGCATTAGACGACATGAGGGCATGTTGGTCATCTCATCATTTTTTTTAATTTGACTAGCTCTATCTTCATCTCCGCTAGATCATGACTTGCGTCTATGCCCTTTCCTTTATCCTGAGTACTTGGGCCTGATTTTTCACTTGAAAATTGAAACTCTCTTAGAGTTTCTAGTGTTAGTCTCCTCTCGAGTTGAGCTCTTAGAGCTAGTTGTCCACTCTACTCACCTCATCAAAGACCCTAGAGCTAGCGCTTCTCGCTGCAAGCTTGAATTGCCTGCCAAGGCCTTTTAGAGTTCCTCACTTTGTATCCCATTGATGAAGATTGGGGAGACTGCTCTTTTGGTGGATCACTCACCAGTTAGGATTCTCTTAAAGAGACTCCACACATGGGTGACGTAGTCTCTTATGTCCTTGTCTCTCTACTCAACGTTGACATCAGCCACACTAGAAGGTTATCAGAGTACCCAGGCTCAGAGAATCTCTTAATGAAGAGACTCTTAAGGTTGTTGAAGCGAGTTTTCTCAAGAGCATCTAGACTCATATACCAGCTTATCCTACCCTTATCTCCTAAGCATAGACCGAAAACTTGTTAGCGCTAATTAAGATTAGTGAGGCTCTCGACCTTGCAGACTTGTTGGAACTACTCTACAAGCTGTATGGGTCATCGATTGGCTAGTACTTGTCCAACTACTTAGCCATGATAGGGATTTGTGATTGGCTCTTAGAGTCTTGTTTAACTCCTAATCCTGAAAGCAACAAGGTTGCTAATGCAGTGGCGCTCTGCTCTACTGACGAGTTGTCTAGTAGTCCCTTCTTCGTAAGAAGCTCGTTGAACGTGAGATCTCCTTCTACCACTCTTTCCCTCTCTACATCAGGTCCTCTCCTATTTCTACTTGCTAGGGCTCACACTCGTTATTGGATCTCACGCATTTCTATGCTCTATCGCAAGCTTCTAGCTTGCCACTATACCCTATAAAGTTTGCCATGCTAGTCTCATCTCCTCTTCAAAGTCCGCTATGATATCCTCAAATGGCCTACCGTGGTGCTCTGTTCAGGTCTACAAATCGTAATTGGTGACTAGCGCTAGATTTCCATCGGAAAATCACGTAGGTCAAGCTCTTCGCTACGTCTGTGGTTAGTGCTTGACTCTACCATATTCGATGTCTTATGATTTACCAATTTGTTGATGAGATTGATCAAGTCAAGTAGATCCACTCCTCCAATAGTGTTAGTCCTTATTGCATCATCTGACTCTTGTGTCATGCCCTTGCTTGGTCCTATACTTGGGGTTCTTGATCACCCAACTAAATTTCAAGGTCTTCTCCTATTGGTGGGTTTATTTTGATTGTTAATTCTAAGTGAGTTCCTTATTATTTACAAATAGTCCTCAACTTACACTCATTCGATGTGTGTGTGTGCATGCTTTCTTCCATGCACCATGCGAAATCAGGCTTTTAGCTTTTCTTAAGTGCATTTCAAGTGCTGGAAAACAATGTGGATGTGAATACAAAGTGACAATTGTAGCTCTTGCACTCTCATCTACTTACTCGATTGAATAGAGCTTTACGCTCAGTTATTGGCCGCTTTCTCAAGTCTCTAGGGTCTGTGCTACGTCCTTCAGCTTGATCAGGGTCAAATGGGGTCTACTAGCTAGCCTACAGCTCTAAGTGTGTCTAATATACTGATATGAGTGCGAGCACTGTGTGTAGCCATTCTGTTGCGATTTCTAAGGTTAGATTTTCCTATATAAGGCTTTCGGTGAATTCTCCTGTTGCGGGCGGGTTGTACTCTCTCTCATCCCGAACACACCAAATTTGGCAAATTTGATGTGTCAAAATTTAGTCCAATTCTATAGGGTTTGATTCTACAATGTTTGATTCTAGGAATAGGACATGGGATTTGACAAGTGTCTGATTCTGATGGTCTAATTATGGGATGTCTGATTTTCAAAAAATCAGACACGATAAGTCTGATCGAACAAGATGAATTGGTCGGATGTGTGTGTGTTCGATGGATAAAACTCAATGCCATACTTAGATTTATTCCCAGAGGAAAAAGCTCACCGAGAAAGGTGAATGAACTAAAAAGGGATATTAAGAAGACTAGTGAAAATATATTGGGTGCCATAAAGCTCTCTACTTTCAAAAATTCATTATTAACTTCAAGTATATTTATCATGTCCTTTGTCAAATTTTATAAGTAAATAAGGACTTCAGGACTACCAAAACATGTCAGACTTTGGAGATTTTGGCTAAAAAGGAGGAGAGAATCACGAAGTGGACTCTACTATCTACAAAAAAGAGAAGATAAGAATACCATATTTTTGTACATGTGGCAAGCTCTCTTTGGCCCTTTTCTTGATCCCTTGATTAACAAAAGTGTATTTTAAAAGCATTTTTTACCTTAATGGTTTTCCAAATGAATTTCTATTGAATGTCAAAATCATATCAAACAAATTTTCTAAAAGAATATTTGCTACCATTGAGAAAAGTTTTCCATAACTTAAAAGGGACAAAGAGGTATTTGTCTATAGTTTACAAGTCCCACCCCAGTTTGACATCTCTTTATGTGGTTGGAGGGTAATTAGAAATGCTTGGAGATTTCTACAAGCAAAGTTCATGCTTGAAAAAAAATCAATAACTATAAGTAAAGTTCAACTTTTTAAGAAATGTGGAAAGATATTTCTATTCTTCTTCATATTGTTTATCACATTTTTGTACTCCTCCACACAAGATTTTTATCAAGATGACTTTGTTTGGCTAGTAAGGGCACTAGCAATCAAGGTTCTTATCGAATGATATGTTTAAATCCCAGCTAACCCAAACTCCCCTGAGCTTGAAACAATACCTAGAGCTAATAAAAAAGGTTCATTCAAGAAATTAGGTGCAACAAAGAAGCCAATTGTTGCAACAAATCTAGATACATCCAAGAAACCACCCACAACCAAGATGCTAGAAGCCAACTAAACCAAGAAGTTGACAATAGCCAAGCGGCTAGCAACAACCTCTAAGAAGCCACCTATTTCCAAGAAGGCACTTGCCAAGAAGCTTGCATCTACAACCTAGAATAAGGAGCATCCATTTGGAAAGCGTAAGAGAGCGATTGAGGAAATGGTTGAAGCAACCAAGGAGACAACCAACAAGAAACATAAACTTGGTGATGACGAAGGCCCAATGCTACCATGAATTTTCCTAAAAGCATCACCACAAAGAAAATGTGGAGCTCAAGACTCCCAAATTACACCTAAATGCCCCCAACATGTCCCATTAAAGTGCCAAACCATTTTGGGGGGGTGTAAGGGGGCGGTCAACTGATACTTAATACCCCTCTCATCACAAAACTGCTCAAAAGCACGTGAGACATACTCACCCCCATTATCTATCCTTAGGCATTTTAGCCTATACCCAGGCTGGTTCTCAATCAATGCAAGCCAAACTCTCTGAAACACAGCCAAGACATTGGATTTCCGTGAAAAATCATCTATGAAAGTAACAAAACACTTTGCACCACCCATAGACTAACAAGACATGGGCCCACAAACATCCGAATGTACCAACTCATGCATAGCCTACAAGACTTCTTATGCGTAGGCCTAGTCTGCCTACCATAAAGACAATGCTCACATGAATCAAAACATGCATAATCAAGGGGCAATAAGTACTACAAACTAGAAAGCATTTTCATTCCCTTCAAAGACATGGCCCAAACAGGCATGCCAAAGAGATACATGTGGGATAGAATCCACAGACAAAACATGATCAAGGGAAGAAGTAGATATAATCAAGGGATAGAGGCTGCCAGCCTCTTGGCACCTCTCGCAATCACAAGTCTGCCACGAGTGATCTTCCATGCAGAGTTTCCAAAAGAGACATGATAACCTATGTCATCAAGCTGTCCAACTAACATGAGACTGCATGTCAAAGCAGGTACATGACGTACATCCTGCATAACAAAACTGTTGCCAGAAGGAAACTGCAACCTAACATCACCAATGCCCACAATATCAAGAGAGCTGTCATCAGGAAAGCACACAGAACCTCCTGCTCAATGTCGATCAAGCATACAAGATGCTCCCACTGGCACAAAAGTCGGATAAACGAGCTCAACAGCTCAATCAAACCAAGTCAAAGTACCAAAGAAAGGTAACCAAGACAATGCTTCAATAGCATCCCAAGAGCGTGATGGCTACAAAGAAACTGTAGGTAGCATCCATGAGCAAGACATACATCCCAATAAAGATCTCTGACAACCAAAATGACATCCAATACAAAATTTTGGAATAGCAGATGAGAATCCAAGCCAAGTCTTCAAAGAGCACTAAAGATCAACAAATACATGGTACACTATGCCAAGACAAATGCACCAAGCCGTAGGCATTTGGTAAGCATGTATCCAAAGAGCATATAAGTGTCAAAGCATTAACCACTGTAAATCATAGACCGATGTCAAGAAGTGTGGGTTGAAATAAGCTCAAGCTTCCAAAAGCATGCTGATCCAATGACAAGCTTGAAGTCGTCCCTCGATGATCAATACATCATAGCATAACTAGAGCTGAAGTGGCTGAATGGTGGCTATCCAGAATTAGACACAGATTTGCGTAATGTTGCTGCTGCTCCTACTGGTCCATGTGGTAGGTCTGGAGAGGTTGGAGGGCTCAAACATAAGCCAAAGAGACTTGGGAACAAGCCTCTAGCAGCCCACAACCAGTGGCAAAGAGATATGACGATTGAAAGCTTCAATGGTGGCTGCCCTGTTTAAAGTTTCAATGGTGGCTTCCCTGTTTACCTAGACCTGTGGACTAAAATAAAACTCTAAAATAATGAAGCAATATCTCAATGTCAATGCCCTGATGGTGCCTCAATAGGCCAGGAAGAAGCTCGGGAAGGCGGGGAGTGATGGGAGCTCAAGAGAATGAGCTATGGGTGCTGGGAAGGAGACCCAATGTGAATGGGGAGTCAATAAAATGCTGAGAATGCCACGATCCAAGTTCAAGAGTCAGAAAGCCGAGCTCTAATACCATTGAAAGGTGAGAAGGATTGAAGCTTACACTCGAGAGCTATGGCAAGAGAGCAAGAGCAAGAAAGAGAGAGACAAGAAATGGGAACTCCAACAGTCACAATGTGTGACTGGGCCTTCCTTTATTCAAACTGTCACTAAAAGAATAAAGAATGAAGTGATGGTGACGGGCGTCTGCTACCTGCAGTGTACAGTGGCGGTGACTGTCAGTGTGTAGTAATACACGGGCGGCTAGGCGGAGGCACCTTTATCCCCAACATTTTGATTGTACACTTAGGAGTGCACTCAGTGTCTTCACGCAAGATACTCATCACCCATCATATAATGGTATGGATGCTTCCTCTCTAAGAAGATCAGAAGTCTTGACATCCATGGGAATCAATGCATCGATCATTGCCTCCATCTCAGGCTCCAAGATTGTAGGTAAGTCTCGAAGGCTTTCTGTCTTCTTTGGTATTGATAGTATAGATTGGATAGTACCTTCCAAGTGGTGGATTGGCTCAGGCACTCCATCCATCACACGCCCACAAACTCTTCTAATTGGCCACAAAAGGTGCAGTACTCCTCCTTGGGATGAGACATCACCTCCCTAGATGGAAAATTTGCCAGCCACACACAATCTTTTTGTATATGGTATTCAATTAGCTTGCAAGTACAATGCATGATTGATATTAACTTTTCTTATCGTTTGCTGAAAATCCAATATCGTCTAATCAATGGTCTTAGATTGAAACTCACCGAAGCGTCGTATGTGTTCTATAGACAATCAACGTTTTCGTCTAATTGCCAGCTTACATTGAGAGCAAGGATATGGAACATGCTAATTAAGATACACCTCGCGATTTTGAACATCAAGACCTTCATCATTTTCCATTTTGTCTATGTTACGACAAACAATTTATTTTTGTTATCATTCTTTTTTTCTTTCTTAAATTATTTGAGAAGGGATTTATTCTCTTGTAAGTCAGCAAAAATTAACGTATGTAAAGTCTCCACCCACCCACCCACAAATTAATGTATGCCGGAGTGTTTTCCATCTCGTGATATTGCACCGGACCTCACCACCACTCTCTCTTTGTTTTTTATCCATTCATTATCTTGCCTTCTACCATCTCTCTTTTTTTATTATGATGTATGTTTATTCCCTGTCCCTCGTTCCTTCTTCTTTTTCCTCTTCCTCCCTCTCTCTCATTTTCTTTAACAAAACATATCTCTCTCTCTCTCTACTACTACTACTACTACTACTACTACTACTACTACTACTACTACTACTACTACTACTACCACTACCACTACCACCACCACCACCACCACCACCACCACTACTACTACTACTACAAACAAGAAAAGAAAAAAAAACTACTACTATTACTACTACTACAATAACAATAACAACAACAACAACAACAAACAAGAAAACCACTACTACTACTACAACCACGACCATGACTACCACTACCACCACCACCACCACCACCACCACCACCACCACCACCACCACTACCACTATAATAAATAAGAAAAGAAGAGAAAACTACTACTACTACCACTACTACAACAACAACAACAAATAAGAAAACTAGACAACAATAAACAAGAAAACAAAAAAAACTATTACTACTACTACTACAACAACAAACAAGAAAACCACTACTACTACTACAACCATGACTACGACGATTACGACTATGACTACGACTACGACTACGACTACGACTATGACCACCACCACGACTATGACTACGACAACCATTACCACTACCACTACCACTATAATAAACAAGAAAAGAAGAAGAAAAAAAAACTACTACTATTACTACTACAAAAAAAAAAAGAAAACTAAACAACAATAAACAAGAAAAGAAAAGAAAACTACTACTACTACTACTACTACAACAAGCAAGAAAACAACAATCTCTCCCTCCTCTCTCTCCCTCCCTCACCCTCTCCCTCTCTTTTTCTCTTTTCCTATTATGTTTAATGTTTTTTCTCTCTCCCCTTCCTCTCTCAATTCCTTTTCTCTCTTCCTCTCCCTCCCTCCCCCTCTCCCTCTCCCTCTCTTTCTCTCTTTCTCTGTTATGTTTAATGTTTTTTCCCTCTCTCCCTCATTCCTTCTTTCCTTTTCTCTCTTCCTCTTTCTCTCTCATTTCCTCTCCCTCCCTCATCCTCACCCTCTCTTTCTCTCTTTCCCTATTATGTCTAATGTTTTTTCTCTCTTCCTCTCCCTCTCTCTTTCCCTATTATGTTTAATGTTTCCCTCTTTTTCCTCTCCCTCACTCTCCCTCTTCCTCTCCCTCTCTCATTTCCTCTCACTCCCTCTCCCTCTCCTTCTCTTTCTATTTCCCTATTATGTTTAATGTTTCCCTCTCTTTCCTCTCTCTCCCTCTCCCTCTTCCTTTCCCTCTCTCATTTTCTCTCCCTCCCTCTCTTATTTCCTCTCCCTCTCTCAATAAACATGAATTTTAATAAAAACAAGTAAAAGAGAAAGAGAAAACACAAAAACAAAGCAAGAAGAAACAATGCACTCATTGTAAAGGCTCAAAGATGGATTCGGCAGCTCCTCTTCGCGACGGTAGCTCCTCTTCGCCCTCTGTACACTTCCTCCTCTTCTTTACGAACGGCGGTGGTGGCGGTGAGAAGCTTTCCTTCTCCCTCTTTCTCTCTTTCTCTCCCTCTCCCTCTCAAATGCAAGATGTTCTCTCTCCCTTTCACTCTCCCTTTTGCTCTCTCTTTCGTGTATGCGCACAAAATAATGCACTCGGGTTTCGTCCCGCGTTTTTTTTGTTTGAGCACCATCGCTTTTAGCGTCGCATTTGCAACGCTAGTAGCGACACAAATAGCAATGTCGTTATTTTGCGTTGGAAAGCGCCGTCATTATACCTCCATATCCTTGTATTGTAAAATGCCATGCTCGAGTTTTGACACTTTTTTATGAAGTCTCTCTCTCTCCCGTTTTCTATTTCTCTCCATCTCTCTCTTCCTTCCCCTCCCTTATTTCTCTCCCTCATTCCCTCCCCACTCTCATTCAACTCATCTCATTGCAAAGATAATCAAAGATAGAAAATAAAAAGCTTTAAAAACAAAGATATTGAAAGAAATATCATCCCACCTCTCTTTATCTCTCTCTCCCCCCTCTCCCTTTACTTTTCTTTCTTAACCTTCTCTCTCATTCTCTAATTGTTTTCCTATTTCTCTCTCGCTCTCTATTTTTCTCTCTATTTCTCTTTCTCCCTCTCTCTCTCTCTTCTTTTCACTCTCCTTCCTCTCTTTATCTCACCCTTCTTTTCTATCTCCTTCTCCTCTCTTCCTTCTCTCTCCCTCTCTCTATTTCTCTCCCCCTCTCTTTCTCTCTCTATTTCCCTTTCTTTGTTTCCTCTCTCTTTGTTTCTCCCCCCTCTCTCTCTCCTTGTTTCTCTCACTCATCCTCCTCTCTCCCTCCCTTCATCTCTCGTTTCTCTCTTCCTCTTTCTCTTTGTTTTCTTTCTCTCTTCCTCTCCCTTCATTCTTCTTCCTCCCTTCCTCCCTCCCACTCTTTCCATGTATCTTTCGCAAAGAAAAACAAAAAAAGAAAATAAGAGAACACAAAAGTGAAGCAAGAAGAGACAATGTACCTACCTCAAAGGCTTGAAGATGAAACCCTTTGTACCTTCTCTTCACACCTTCCCTCCCTTCTCCCTTCCACACTTCTCTTTCTTCTTCGTGTATAGCGGTGGTGGTGGTGACGATGGTGATGAGCTCCCTCTCTCTTTCTCTCTCTCCCTCTTCCTCTCTCTCTCTCTCCCTCTCAAAGCTTTAAGCTCTCTCACTCTCTCTTTCATTCTTTCTCGCAAATGTTTGGCAAAGGTCATGCTCAGGTTTTCAAAACTTTTTTCTCAAACTGGCATCGCTATTAGTGTCGTTATATGTGTCGCGATGCTTTTAGCAACATCACTTTTTTGTGTCACAAATGGCCATCTCTATTGCCCCATTCCCTTGTAGTGAAAGAGAGAGAGAGAAAGAAAGATTGAAAATAAATAAAGAGAGAGAGGGGCAACAAAGAAAGAGAGGGAGAATAAGAAAGGAAGAGGAAGAGAGAATGAGAAAGAGAGAATAAGCATGAAAGATAAAGAAAACATGAAAGAGAAAGGGGAGAGAACCCACAACGAAGAGTGCAAAGAAAGATGCAAAGAAAGGGAAGAAAACTAAGACTTTAGTTGACATCAATTTTGTTGAGTTACAAGAGAAGAAATCCCTTCTCAAACAATTTAAGAAATAAAAAGAGAATGAGAACAAAAACAAATTATTTGTCATAACGTAGACCAAATGGAAAATGATAAAGGTCGTGATGTTCAAGATTGCGAGGCATATCTTAATTAGCGTGTCCCATGTCCTTGCTTTCAATGCAAGCTAGCAATTAGACAAAAACTTCGATTGTCTATAGAACATATACGACGCTTCGGTGAGTTTCAATTAGAGATCATTGATCAGGCGATCTGAGACTTTGAGCAAATTGTAAGAAAAGTGTATATCAATCATGCATTGTGTTTGTAAACTAATTGAATATCACATACAGAAACATTAGATGTGGACGTAAAATTTATTATAAGGAGGTAACGTCTCATCCCAAGGAGGAGTGTATCTATTGCAGTCAATTAGAAGAGTTCATGGTCTGATGGATGGAGTGCCTCAGCCAATCCACCACTTGGAAGGCACTACCCAATCGATACCGTCAATACTAGAGGAGATAGGTAACCTTTCAAACTTTCCTACAATCTTGGAGCCTGAGATGGAGGCAATGATCAATGCATTGATGCCCATGGATACCAAGACATTTGATCCACTTAGAGAGGAAGCATCCATACCATTATATTATGGGTGTCGAGTTTTTCACCTGAAGACGCTGCTTGCACTCCTAAGTGGGCAAGAAAAATACGGGTGGAGTGATGAGAGTGTGACCGAGTTGTTCAGGTACCTTCTATGTATGCTTCGTTGATTTCTTTTTGGCACCATTATAAAAAAAAGTTGTGCTTTTTCAAGGTGTTTTATGATTTGTCTTCAGGTTGCTAATGTATCATATATTACCACTTGGAAATACCATGCCCGAGTCTCATGATGATGTGTGACATGTTTTACAAAAGCTTGGCATGGACCACAACAACATCCATGCATGTGTCAATAATTGAATGCTATTTTGAGGAGAGTATGAGACCATGGAGACATGTCCAAAGTGTGGTGCTCATAGGTGTCAACAAGACTTGCAAGAGAAAACCACCCCTCCAAACGTTCTTAGACACTTTCCACTTATCCCCCGTATACATCACATGTTTTGTACATCGGGCTTGGCGAACTTAACAATGTGGCATGTGCAAAATAGATCCATTAGTGGATTCACGCACATGGAGCCACATTGACTCTACCTTTCCAGGCTTTGTACAAGAGCTAAAGAATCTTTGGCTCAGTCTTGCTATGGAGGATGTGAACCCATTTGGTCTCCGCTTAACTTTTTATAGTGTGTGGCATGTAGTCCTTGTTAACTACAACATCCCGCCATGGCTTTCTATGAAAAGGATACCTAATCCTTAGCTTGCTTGTTCGTGGCTGCTATGTAGTCAAGAATATGGACGTCTATCTCCATCCATTAGTTGATGAGGTTAAAATGTTGTGGGAGGAGGAGGTCGTGTGGAAGATATGAATAAGTGTGATGGTCGACAGTCTGCCAATATACGAGCCATTCTCATGTGGACCATGCATGACTTTCTAGGATTCGGGGAGTGCTCAGGTAAGTAGGTTTTTTTTCTCGTTGGTCATATCTATCATAGCGCTTTCAAGTTTGTGTTCACTAAATAGAGGTGTTGGGAGAGGTCTAGTTACCTCACGTTATCATGCATGTCCAGTGTGTGGGCCACAGTTAGACTCTCAAAGGTCACATACCATGAAAAAAATGGTATATCAAGAATACGTTTCTTTCTTACCGAAGGGTCATGAACTAAGGGATAGTTTTCTTGGACGATTGCGAGCACAAATGAACACCCAAATCTAATACAGGTTGAAAATGGTTCACTCCGAGTCGCATCCAAATGGAATGGGACGGTTCTTGATTTTCTACAAGTTACTGTATTGGACCCACTTACAGATCAACCACTTGTTGGATCCCATGCATATTTTCATGAATGTGGGCAATTTACTATGGGAGCACATCACAGGAAATAGAGACATTGCACGGGTACGAATGGATTTGAAGGAGGTAGGCAAGATGGAGGCATGTTGGCCACAGTGGCCACGATTAAGTGCTAATGGTCGCTTGCAACTACATCGCGCTCCTTGGGCTTTGTCCACTAAAGAAGAGCACATTGTGAAGCAAATTATTAGGTCTATCCACACTTTGACAATTATGATGCGTTTTCTCATATCCGCATTTTGTAAAGACGACCAACTATTAAGGCTAAAATCCCATGATTGGCATAAGATATGTCAGGTTTGTACTACGAATGGATTGTAAGTGGCCTGCATATTTTGCTATTTGGAGTGCAATCATTGTTCGTAATGCTTCTTCATTTGTGGCAGTTTGTACTACTGATTTAGAGGTTCGTAATGGAATGTAAAATGCCTTACTCCAGAAATACGTGGGGCAATTTACACGTTGTCAAATTTAGTGCAATGGATCTCATAGAAGGAGATCAAAACATCCTCTATGGAATCCGCAAGGTAGGGAGCAGTGGAGACGGTCTCTCTCTTTAAGAAATACCTGCACACAGCATGCTCATGATACAAACCCACCTCCTGGTGCAACTTCTAGATGAAGTGGAGGCTAGACCCATCTATACGCGATGGATGTTTTTCTTGGAGCACTTTATGAAAACCTTGAAAGGCTTTGTGCAATAATGAGCTCAGCTAGAAGGTAGCATGGCTAAAGGCTGATTGGTGTCTGAGGCATTAGTACATATTTTATAGTGGCTACCAACGATGGATTCAAACAACAATATACTATGGTCATTGAAGGATGATGATATAATGATAGGAGATACGATGGTTCAAAATGGGATAGAAAAAAGAATAGATGCTACAATGGAGGAGAAAGTGAATTGTTTTTGTATGTTGTACCATGCCTCCATGGAGACGTGGCTGGCTAGGTATGAGCAAGCCAAGAAAGATCGAAAAAAAGTGCAATCCAAATTTTGATGTAGTAAGTGCCATCAACCGATTCGATATCCCAAGGACATGGAGGAGATGTCGTGGTTTATGTCTATGCGATGGTTACATGGAGCTTTGATCACAACTTCTCATAAAGGGCTGGAGGTCTCAACTGAGAAGTGGAAATTCTCAAGAGGGTGTAGCCCAAAGGTGAGCACATGTTTTATAAAATGTTGTATCTAGATTTTATATGTAACAATTAATTAACCGTTTCAATGTACAATACAAAATATACAGTGCGGTGTGGTCGTGTGGACAACATTTTCACGTGGAGCATATTGACAAAATACGCACCACAATGGATTGTGGTATCATGGCAAAGTTCGAGCAAGAGAGCCGATCATGAGCTACAAATCCAAATACCATGATAGATAATACGGAGTATTTTGGGAACTTGCAAAGTATTATCGCGGTGGATTACGATAGTTTCTCCATGATCCTATTCGATGTGCAGTGGTTCAAAGTGGTACTGGAAGAAGCCGAGGCAACTTCAACAAGGCCCATCTAGATTTCTTGAAATAGATTCCAAAAAAAGATGGACAGATTTGCGCGACACATTTTTATTGCTGACCCATAGTGAAGAGGTGCATGAACTTATATTTTTTTAAATTTTATTACAACATTATATATATCACAAAAGCTCAATCTCTCTTGTATGTGATTTTGAACATGTAATTTTCTATCTAAACCCCTGACAACCTCGATGGTGGTATGTTGTAGCTTCAGCTCCCCGAAGTGCAAGAGCATATGATGAAAGCAATGTTCCCAACATAGATGAGGATAGTATGTAAATAGAGGGGTCAATATTGCAAGGGGTCGAGGCCACCCAAAGCTTGGAGCATGTAGAGGAGGCAGAATCGGATAACAATGATGGAGAGACAGGAGGCCAAGAATTCTTTAAGAACGAGGTGAACTCCTTCTTTTGTGGTGACCTTTTTATCAACCTTCTAGTGTATGCAAAGTTGTGTCAGGAGATTGACATGGGACCATAGTCTACATCATACTTGGAGCATCCACCTACTTTATATTACCGTGTATTTTAAGTAATATATATTTTTTTAGAGTTATAGTATCGTGCTTTTCTTGAATCTTTATATTGATTATGCTAACATCAATTTTTGTCTATGTAGGTGACCTTTGTGGCTATTTGGACAACACGATGAGTCTAGGGATGAGTAGCGAGGAGCTATAGGAGATCTTCATATGTATGTCTCTAGATCAAATGGCTTGATTCAGAGATATGGCAAACTTGGACACCATGAGGCCGTTCGGTTAGATCTACTTTGGCATGCTCTGATGCTTCAGTTTCTAGTAGACGAGATTGATGCTCCAGACTTGGGCCAGATGGAGGGAGTTGTTTTGGGAGGTGCTGCGGAGACGTGGATGCAGTAAGCCCAGGATCTCGTGTAATTTTGAGTGAGGGTGGTTCAGGTGATTGTTGTGGAGGTAATGATGTAATTTCTCTGTCTCATCATTCTGCTGGAGTTGCATCACCTGTGGGATTTGTCACACTTATGGGGATGTCTACTCTTATCACTCTCGGCCTTCTACAGAGCTAGTACCCCTATGGGTGCTACTCGAAGAGGTACCACCCCCGTGGGTACACTAGATATCCCAGTGGGTACACTAGATATACAGGGGTCTCCTAGATATGCCCAGGAGCACAGTCAGAGGTGGGAGAGGACACATCTTAGACATACCCTAGAGGGGTATGGATACCTTGTAGATTATAGAATAGGAGTCGTCATCATGAATGATGAGGGGAGGAGGGTGATGGCTCATATGAGAGAGTTGTGTCAACAAGGTTTTTGGCACAACGTCTTGGATCATTGGAAGAACATACTGGAGGGGAGCAAGGACTACATAGTAGCATCCTTGCATGCGGAGTTTTGGGTACCCAACTGTAACAGATAGGTTTTCCACAGGTTGGATTATGGAGTGCATCCATGCGTAGTACATGTCACACAGACGATCGAATGCACGCAAGGCACTTAAGAGTGGGGCCTCAAAGCCTGAGTGGCTAGATGCAGATGACTAGCGCCGACTCGGGGAGAAGGCTACAAATTATCTAGGACGTTGGAGATAGCAGTGCGAGGCAGGGAGGGCACGATTGGAGATAGTCTGGAGGCAGGAGTGGTCCATCATCTTGGGAGTGGCAGCCACATGACTTGTCTAGAGGACTTTGTAAGTTTTTATTTTATTTTTCTCACTTATTTTTTGCAATATGGCTTGTACTGACAATCATGTTTCTAACAGTTGTATTTTTTTTTTCTTTGCAGCACTCCATTACAAACCGATATTCCACTCGTCTAGAGACTCGATATGCAGAGAGACACAATCTCATTGCATTGATCGATAGATTGTATGCACGTGGCAATCTAGATAGTCACTCATCTTTATTGTCCGTAGTTACTAATTTTAATTAAAATGCAATATTGTATGGTGGATTGATGTGTATTTGTTTCTTTTTTTGTAGATTTTATTCAATGCTCCTTTATGGCAAGACAAGATTTTGAATGGCGAGGACCTACAGTTCATGCTTAGATCCGTGGAGCACACATCCTCATCTTTTTTTGTCTTGTGATTTATGTAGGCATTTTCTATGCACTATGTTATTATCATCACTTGTATCTTGCCATGATTCCATATGTGCTTTCATTAAGTGATCTTGTATTTATTTTGTATATCAATCTTGTGGATTCAAGTACACTTTGCTTTCATTTTGTAATATTTCCGCTCGAAATATTAAAGAACTTTGGTCACCGCACGCCTGCATAAGGCCAATTGAATTTTTGGCTTTCCGGCCTCTCCTTAAGTTGTGACCAATTCCCCTTCAGAAATTTGAAAGTAAATTTGGCCCTTCCCACAGTGAATGTGGGCATTATTAGGTTTAAGCCAATCCATTCCAAGCAAATACTCATGGATACCTAGATTCATAACCCTGAATCTGACCGAAGTCGACTTTCCTCCCAGCAGGAATTCCACCTTAGCAGTTTGCTTGGTACAAGTGACCTCACGATGACCATTTGCTAATTCCACAAGCAAGGTAGGTGCATCTTTTGTCGCTATTCCTAATCTTTTTGCACAAACTGGTGAAATAAAGGAATGAGTACTGCCACAATCAATCAAGGTTTTGAAGCCTTTACCTTGATACTCCGATGGTGTCTGAATCACTGAAAACTGGCGATTCAGGCCTTTCTTGTGAAGGGGGGCATGGACTGTTGCCCTCTCAAAGTCTGCTTCCATGGTCGGGTCTTCTTCATCGCACATCTCCCTGTTGGCCACACAGGAGGTTCTTCCTCTCCCTCGGGTGGTGGCTCCTTGGCCATGGGCGGTTCCTTGGAATGGTCCTTGACGTTGTTCTCCGCCAAGCTTGGGACATTGCCTTTTGAAATGACCGGGCTCGTTGCAATGGAAGCAAAGGAGGTTGTGGCCATTACCTTGGGTAGGAAAAAAATTATTGACATTGTTGGTCCTAGCTTTCTTCCTTTGTTCCTAGTTTTGACCTTGAACTCTCTTTGCCTGGGACCTATACACTCCTTTGTTTTGATCCTTGTAAGACCAAGTCTTGTTATTTCTTGGCCTAGTCTGCACTTCTTGGCCTGGTCTGCACTTCTTGTATCATGGGTGCAGCTCGAATGAGTGCATCCTGAAGATCTTTTGGGCGCATTAACTCGAGGCGAGTGTTTACGGGTGGGTTTAATCTGGCACAAAACTTCGACACCTGTTGTGTCATATCCATTTGTGGCGCATACTTCAGAAGAGAAACAAACTTTGGGTAGTATGCGTCAAGAGATAAAGCAAGCTGTTTCAGCTCATAGAACTCGTTCATCTTCTGCGTGCGGTAGGCAGGTGGTACATATCTTCCTTCGCACAGCTCTTTTCAGCTTTTCCTAAGTAACGGACCCTTTCGAGATCCCTTGGTCTGTGCACCATTGCTTCCACCAAAGTCTTGCTTCGTCGGTAAGCTTTAGCTTGGCGAGCAATGCTTGGTTGGCGGGTGCACTACTTGCCGCTTCGAAGTAATCCTCCATGGATTCGATCCAAATCTTGGCATCAGTTTGGACGGTCCTTCCTTTGCCATCAAATTCTGGTGGCTTGATCTACTTGAGAAGAAACTTCTTCTCCTGAATCATGGCTGTACTTGGTATAGGGATCGGACTAGGAATTTGAACCTAGGGTTGTGCTTAGGCATTGAGATTCTTAACGTTAATAACTCGCTAAATATTTCTCACGTTACATTTCATGCCCAATTCAGCTTTCAGCTAAGAGACCTAATCACTTAACTTTTTTATCAATACTCACAGTCAAGATAATCATTAATAAAAAGAGTCTTATTTCATTCATATGGGCATAACCCTTTCGATAATAAAGGGAGTTAGAAAGGGGCTACCTGTCTATTTGATTAAGCTTAATAAGTTAGATCAGAATCAGGAGTCTAGTGAAGAACCTTCATGGCTAAAGGAGTACGCAGACGTATTTCCTGAAGGGCTAACAGAACTTCCGCCTCAAAGGGAAGTTGATCATGAGATCAAGCTAGTGCCAGGAGCTGCACCAATTGCAAAGAGGCCATATAGAATGTCCATCCCGGAAGTGATTGAGCTAAAGGAGCAACTCAAACAACTGTTAGATCATGGCTATATCCGTCCTAGCAGTTCACCATGGGGAGCTCCAGTGATGTTCCAGAAGAAAAAGGATGGAACGCTTCGGCTATGTATTGATTATAGGGAATTGAATCAATCAACCATTAAGAACAAGTATCCTATTCCAAGAATAGATGAACTTCTTGACCATCTTCAAGGTGCAAAGATCTTCTCCAAGATTGATCTTAGGTATGGATACTATCAGATAAGGATCAAGGAAGAGGATATCCCAAAGACGGCATTTTAGCACAAGATATGGACATTTTGAGTTCCTGGTCATGTCACTCAGGCTAACAAATGCTCATGCCACCTTCAACAGGTTAATGCAAGATATCTTTAGGCCATATCTTGATGACTTCCTACTCATCTTCTTCGACGATACCTTAGTCTACTCCAAACAGGAAGAAGATCATGAACCCCAGCTTCGCATTGTCCTTGAGACAATGAGGGCACACAAGTTGTATGCCAAAAAGAAGAAGTGTGTGTCCTTCAAACGACAGATTGAATATCTAGGATTCATTGTTTCAGCTGAAGGAATTCAGTAGACCTAGCTAAGGTCATAGATGTTCTAGAATGTCCAATACCAAAAACTATCAAAGAAATACATAGTTTTCTTGGATTTACAGGATGGTACAGGGTCTTTATCAAAAACTATGCTTTGATTGCAGCGCCACTGACGGATCTACTGAAGAAGCAAACATCAATTGTATGGTCAACTGCTAAACAATCTAGCTTTGATAAACTAAAGCAAAGTTTGGTATCAGCACCTATCCTGAAACTTTCGGATCTTTGTAAGGAGTTTGAAGTGATAACTGATGCTAGCACACTTTCCTTAGGATGTGTGCTTATGCAAGAAGGTCATCCTGTAGCATACTCTTCTAGGAAACTAAAGAGCCATGAGAAAAATTATGCTACCCATGATCTAGAGTTGTTAGCTGTCATTCATGCTCTCAAGCTTTGGAGACACTACCTGCTGGGTAACAAGTTTACACTAGTGACGGATCATAAAAGTCTCAAGTGGATCTTTACCCAGAATGAGCTCAACATGAGGCAACATCGATGGATTGAAGTGCTGGAGGAATACGATTTTGAAATCAAATACCGGCCTGGAAAGGAGAATGTAGTTGCCAATGCACTCAGTCTCAAGGCTTTTCTAATTCTCTAATCTTACAAGATCCATCAACTGCAAGATCTTTAGCCACAAAGGTATCCATGCCAGACAACCCAATACTTGAGCTAGCTAGACAATAGGCATGCCATGATTCAACCTATCAGAAGATGCTAAGGGAGATCTCTATCAAGGATCAAGACCCGAAGCTACAGGTAAAGTATCTAGAATTCTCTATCAATAGTGGACTTGTCTACTATAGAACGAGATTATGTATACCAGCAAGCCAGCCACTTAAGCAAAAAATACTTTGGGAAGCTCATGACTCCCCTTTTTCAGGACATCTTGGCTATGCCAAGACCCTCAATGCAGTCAGAAAAAGCTATTATTGGGAAAGGCTTAAAGGTGACATTCTCAAATATATCACAGAGTGTTTGTCTTGTCAACGCATTAAGGTTGAACATGTCTGTTAAAGGTTATACGGACACACTATATCATATGTAAATTCGTCCTTGTGTGGTGCCAAAGGGTGCAAAGGTGCCTATATTACCATATGTATGCTTTCTCATTTTATGGGTAATACAATTCAGTTACATTCTCGTTGCATCTCTCTCTCTATCTCTCTCTGTGCATGCCGGTTTGAGAGTCGCGAGGAAGGTCCATTTCTTGTTGGGCCGCAAGGCCCAACACATGGCAGTCCTGCAATGACAGCCCTGTCAAAATCTCTGGTTACGTCCGCTTGCACCAGTGCCAAGTCCTTTCGGCAACGACCCCATCTGCTCCATCCGCCATCGACAAGCCAACACCACTTGATCCACCCTCTCAGCCGTATGTTTGTCAACCACCCCCATCCACCATGGCCCCCCCATCCTCACTGCCAACGTCATCCACGACTGCTTCTACCAACATTAATAGCCACATCAAAAGCTCCTGTTCACCCAGCAAAGCCTGCACTAGCGGCCTTTGTCAACTATGACTACCCCGCCAGCACCATGTCTCCGCCATCCTGTCCGCCCTTCAGTCGCAGCAGCCCTCGGTGTCTCATCATCATTATCTGCATGTCGTCCGTTCCTAATTGAGCCTTAGTATTATGCTTACAAAAATAAAACACCTATATACACCTTACTGTACCTTAGCACCATAATCAACACACATATTGTATATATTTGTCTATTGAGAAATCAAATAAGCTTTATCTTCCCACCTATCACACCACATCCACCTCTCTATCCATTTGAAGCTATAGACAAATGCAATCACCAAGTGTATTCAAATTGATGATTAAAGCAACAAAATTTAAAGTAAGAAGTCAATGAAGATCAAGTTTCAAGGCATGGACATTAGAAGGTGTATTTCTGAAGCAGATTCAAGAGGATGACTTTTGCAAGGACGAAGTGATCCAAAGGGGGCATACCAGGCAAAGAGAAGACCGGATGTACCACCTAGAGACGTGGACCCTACAAGAAGCACGATCTTGGATGAGCTTATGGAAGACTCTTTTGGTGAATCAATGCCAAAGCAAGATTATTCTCTTTGTTCTGCATCATTCTCCACACTTTTTATAATCAAATGTACTTCATAGATAGAGGGATAAGGCATTTGACATCCTTTCAAGGGAATAGTGGATTCTCAATTGTAAACAATTGGTCCCTCGTGCATGCCAAGTGTTAAAGGTTATAAGGACACACTATTTCATATGTGAATTCATCCTTGTGTGGTGCCAAAGGGTGCAAAGGTGCCTATATTACCATATGTATGCTTTCTCATTTTACCGGCAATACAATTCAGTTACATTCTTGTTGTGTCTCTCTCTCTCTATCTCTCTCTGTGCATGCCGGTTTGAGAGTCGCGAGGAAGGTCCATTTCTTGTTGGGCCGCAAGGCCCAACAATGTCAAAATGCCAGGGAAGTTGCAACCACTTGAAAATTCCAAAGTGAAATGAGAATTCATCAGTATGGACTTTGTTGCTGGCCTACCCCAAGTTCAGGGAGGATACAACTCCATTATGGTTGTGGTGGATATGCTAACCAAGGTTGCGCATCTTATCCCTGTTAAGACAAACTATAAAGCCTCAGACATTACAAGGTTGTTTATCAAGGAGATATTCAAACTGCATGGGTTACCTAGAAGAATCATTAGTGATCATGACTCTATCTTCACATCACACTTCTGGAGGGCTATCTTCGAAGCCATTGGGACTCAACTCTGTTTCAGTACAACTTACCATCCCCAAACCAATGGTCAAACGGAACGAGTCAACCAAGTCATCGAGGATATGCTAAGGGCACACTGCTATCGCAAACCCAAAAAGTGAATTCAATATTTGCCATAGGTTGAGTTTGCCTACAATGCTTCTTACCAACAAAGCATTCAAATGACCCCTTTTCAAGCATTGTATGGGCACGACTACCGAAGTCCTTTAAACTTCTCAGATCCAACCTTGAGGGTTGAAGCTTCAAAGAAAATGCTGGAAGATATGGATGGCCAAATGAGGTCAATAAGACAATATATCCAAGCCACCAAGGATAGACAGATCAAGGCTTACGCGGACTTGAAATGTCAAGATAGATCCTTCGCTGAAGGAGACATGGTCTTCATTCGCATATGCCCAAAGAAGAGTTCCCTATCCTTAGGTGAATGCAAGAAGCTAAGTCCAAGGTATTGTGGACCCTACAAGATCCTCAAGTACCTAGGACCTAATTTTTATAGACTTCAACTCCCCGAGAATCTAAAAGTTCATAATGTATTCCACATCAGTCTATTGAAGAAGTATGTACCTAACCCTAGCCACGTACTTGATGATCAACAAGTTGTAATCCCTAACCAAGGAGTTCTTGAGCTACGGCCTGACAGGATCTTAGATGTTAGGGAGAGACAATTGAGATCCAGAACCTTGAGAGAATACCTCATCCAGTGGAAGGATTATCCCGAGGAGGATGCCACTTGGATGGATGAAGGTACTCTCAACCAACAATACCCCTAGTTCTTCTCGAGATGAGGACATCTTGATTCCTCTAAGGGGGAGAGAATGTAATATTTTCTCTCGAAATATTAAAGAACTTTGATCACCACACGCCCACGTAAAAGCTGTGCAAAGTCATCTCCCGCGTCGATTAATGTTGGTGGCTAAGTGTTCCCTCCGCACACAACGTTAAATTCCGGCTCCATGTTGTGCAAATTAAGGCCAAGCTTGAAGACCACAAGCCGCACGAGAAACACCCCTTACGAAAAGGCAAATGGATAAATGATTAAAGTAGTGCAATTTTTTTTAAATATCCCCTCCCCCCCCCAGTCGATGCATGGTGGGGGGACAAGTGTGAGGGGGCGGGTGAGTAGTCCATGAGTGGTGTGGGGAACCATGAGGGGGGAGGCATGCACAAGCCACGTGTGTGGCTACCTCTCCCCCCCTTTAGCCTATATGAACCACCCTCCGCTTGAGCTTGAGAAGGAGGGGAGGACAATCGAGAGGCTACCGTGCTGTTTGAGGAGTGCCGCCATGCTAGAAACTGCCGCCACATGCTGCCCTGTTGCCCTAGAGTGCCACTGCTGCTACACCACCCTTCCTTCATCATCATCATCATCATCATCCGCCTGGCCATTGTCCTCTCTCCAATCATTACCCCCCCCTCCACATCATTCTGTAAGAGGCAAAAGCTTCTTAGAAGCTTCCTAAGATAAGCTCCCATAGGCCTTGTGCACGCGGCCCTTTCCCCGTTTCTTAAAACCCACATATGTAAAGGAAATTCCTATGCGAGGGGAAAATAGGCAGATTTTGAGGCTAATTTGCCAAAGCTTGGAGGAAATGCAGAGATCACATAGAGGCAAGGACAAACCGCGAAGTCCAAATCTACTATATCAATGATGGCTCCAAAGCCAAAGTCGCAAGGTGCATGTGCGGAAGTCTCGAACCCAAGTTTACACATGGACATCACTGCAAGTCCTCATATCTAGGTTCTTAGAAGTTTAATTCCGCATTGGGCACGCTTAAAATTCATGGGAAAGTTATGAATATAAATTACTTATTCATCTTACCAGCTTAGTTGCATGTTTCCCTTAGCGTGCATTTCCAAAGTTATGAATGTAAATTACTTATTCGTCTTACGAGCTTAGTTGCATGTTGCCCTTTGCGTGCATTTCCAAAGTTATGAATGTAAATTGCTTATTCGTCTTACGAGCTTAGTTGCATGTTGCCCTTTTCGTGATTTCTGAAGTGGCAAGCCTAAACGCATATTGCATAGGTTAAAAGGATGAAAAATTTTGTTTAAATTTACCCTTGTCTTTCTTCCAAGAAAGGACAAGCGTATATTGCATTTAGGCAATAACTTCCTTGTTGTGATTCACATGAGAAAATCGTTAACATCCGTTAGATGTTGACCAAAGAATTGCATGGCATGAAAATGAAACCATGGACTTGCATGTTGCATGCAAAGACGCTTGTATTTTAAGACGGATTAAGTATCGTAGAATGGATTAAGTCAACAATAGTCTTATGATATTCGTCATGCACGATCTTCATTTATCGAAGCTGTATCTAGAAAAGATTGCATGTCATATTAAAGCCTGAAATTCAAATTGCATTCAACGAAAGGTTGTAGACGTAGCTCTTGATGTAAATTTATGTAGGTTTTATGCAAGTTATTTCCCAAGTTGTCAATCATAATGATTTTAGCAAGGAAAAGAAATGGAAATTGCAAACCTTATAGTTGCGCAAAAGTAATGAATCGCATATTTACATGTAATGTGATGTCTTGCAACTATTTACACCTTTAGAACAAGTTTAGCATCTTTAAGAAAAGATCGCTTCTTGTCGCAAGACAAGTAGACCAATTTGGCTAGATCACTTGTAAGGGCATAACCCTCAAGGGATTCATAAAAGCATAACTTGTTGGTACGATAAACACTTCAAAGTGCTAGGTAGGGTTTAGCATGTTGAAAACTCTACCTAGTATCGCACTTGGGACGCCAAGTCAAGACTTTCAAACCTAAAGGTCCTACCCACAATTCACAGAATGTTGGTTTAATTGGACACCCATACAATAACGATCTAGGGTTTTACCCTAAGGATCGATCGACCTAATACTAAACTTTCGATTAAGTTTAGAATCCCTAGGGCCAAACGTTATTGGCCTAGAAAGGTTAGGGATTGGGTTGGGTAAGAAGACACCCCAAACCCTACATCTTGACTAAACATACTTCTTGACCAAGGAACGTCATTGATGGGAGATTGATCCCACAAGTTAGATGTGACTCCTATGCAACAAGTTGCAACGTCGCATGGTTTTGTGTTAAATCACAAAGTAGAGTTGCCACTCCTTGGAACAAGGTTGGCAGGTTCCAAGTACAAGCTTAAATTGCAAGAGGATGAGTAGTCACCCTACTACCGAGTTGCCAAGTTAAGGTAACAAGCAATTGACAAATCAAGTTAGGGCGACGGGGATTGCCCAGGATTTACTATCTTAGTTTAAGGAACCTAAGGTGTTGGTTAATTTGGGTTGACAGGGTATAAACCCTAACCCAAGGATAAAAGGGTAAACAAACAAACCCTTGGGGATCTTGCCAAGTCGCAATTGATCCCGAATCGAACGTTGGATGCATTCGGAGAAGAGGATTCACACCTTAGCAGTTGGTCAAATAATCGAACACTAGATTGATTGTGTTTGTACAGTTTAGGAGCACTATTTGTATTGCTTTGCTCAAAGAACTAAAGATGGAAAAATAATTAATGCTTCAGGTTGAAGGCCTGGAGGGAGAGGCAGCATCAATTACCCCCAACTATCTGCCTGACCCTAACCAAGGAGGTTGTTAGCCGTGCCGAAAACGTGGACCGAACCCGCCGCGAGAGGTCTCTCCGTTGGGCACTACTTGGGCAGGAGGACGCTTGGGTGCCAGGGGGGCTTTGGCCGTAAATTCCTTACCTTCCGAGTCCTGCACAAGAGGCCGACGTGACTTGGGATTGGATCTCGAGGCCCGCATACTACTCTATGGGCAGAAACTTAGATTGCTAATCCCTAAGGATTGTTGGATTGCCTTCGGGCAAATTATGGATTACCTTCGGGCGGATTATGGATTAGCCTATGGGCTGGATTATATGATGTATTCCAAAGACTGATTAATAAGATAACTTGTTGAAAAGGAACTTGTTTGACACTATTTTTCTATGTCAGTGCTATGATTACGTGAAGGAACCAATGACTAAAAGGCTAATTAAGAAAGCTGTTTTTACGTGTCAAATTAAATGTGGTAGGTAATTAAATAACAAAACGAACCCCTAAGGAAAGTGCGGTGGATGTGGCCATGGGTCCATCCTTCGGATGGGTGGTCCCGGTTGGTCGGGAACTTTTCTCGAAGGAAATGAACAGCAAGGAATGTTGACCTAGAGTCTAGGTTACTAGAATCCCGATTTATGCCATTTTAGGGGAACAGAATGGGACTATGCCTTATGGGCAGAGAGGTCCAGCTTTGCATCTCTCTCGTTTCCCATTCTCCTTGAACCAAGTGCAGCATGAATCTGCTTCGACCCTGACGTTTCTGCATAAAGCAGTTTGCCTGGGGTTCAACGCTAGTGCCGTTCTAGGAATTTGACCACTAGGAAAACCCTGATTTAGGTCGGTCCTAAGTGGGAATGGCTGGAATGCTTCCACTACATGGCAGACTCGAGAAGACCTAGATCGCAAACCCTGTAACATTCCGTGGGAGTGCCGAGCGGCGCTTTCTAGACTCTCTTCTCGATGGGCTGCTAAGACGTGTCCTGCAAGTGAACAGGTGGACACGTTACACATTTTGACAAACATTGCACACTTTATTGTAACCCTTTTGCATGGCCCAAATATGGCATATAGTGCTACATATGGCAGGGCTTTTTTCTCTTTAATCGTCACTATTATCATTGCAAATTTCCTGCACCTACAAATAGCGACACAAATAGCGATGCTTCTATGGCATCGCTAATACCGACGTATTTAGCGATGGCATGGGTAATTTTTTTGGTGAATATTTTTGTCACTTTGAACGTCAGTATGAGGCCTGTATCTTGTGTAGGAGCTATAATATGTAGGAGCTATAATAGAAAGTGTAAGATTGATGAGCTCAAGTTGAAAGAAATACTTATCACAAAAAATGTAATGTCTTTTTAACCAAGCTTGTAGTATTCTATCTATCCACAAAGGTCATTTATGCTCTTCAATGTTGTTGCTTCCACAATTTTCCAAACATATATTTTGATGTTTTTGCTTCTCCCCTTTGATCTTCTCTAATTGCACCTTTCACGATTACAACTCTATCTCTACTTCAATTGACCTACTTGCTTTTTAAAATATATATATTTGTCTCCCAAACATAATGATTTTGATATAGTATTTATGTCACATTATGAATCTCAGTTTCATGTTGAGAGTGCAAATAATTACAACATCCCAATAACTCACTATTCCATCTATACTAAATTCAATTGTATCATATAGTGTACAAAATTTGGGTGGTCTTGATATATTCCTCCATCCACCTAGACACCAAATACTTATTATCGTCATCTCTTAACATTTTGGCTTCAATGTAATCAATGAGAACCTTGTTATTCTTTTATCTCCATGTGGAATATAGTCCTTACACTAGTATGCAAACATGACTCTTTCTATTTTATGGAGCTTGATCAATGTCTCCTAGAAAGAAGAGAAAGACTTGCAACATTCATTATTACTTATTACTTAAACATACTATAAATAGAAACAAAAATTAAAATGAGGATTTGAAGTAAATGAGAATCTCCTTGGGAAAATAGCCATCTTGATTTAAAAAGAAAGAGTTTATCAACTATCCTAATAACAACTTTAAGTATTTCCTTATCGTGTATTCAAGTGCTCGATAATTATCTTATACGTACATACATACACCACATGTGTATGTGTATGTGTGTCCACACACACACACACACACACACATAGAGGCTTGTATGGATTATAGATATGTCTACTAAGACCTCTAAAACTATTGCAAAAGTAAATATTTAAAAGAAAACTTATTCTCTATATTCAAAACAATACCTTGAGAAGTTTCTTATTTCTTGTACTCCAAATTATATGTCAAGCTTCTTTCAATGGTACATATAAATATATAGAAAAATAAAGAGAAAAGAAAGGAAAAGGTCACTAATAATCAAATGTTTGTTTACTAATATTTCTAAAATGACTGCAAATGCAAACACAAAGAAAAAGTGTGCTCTTTCTATTCTAAACATTGGCTTAATGAGTTTCATGCTTCTTGCAATCCAAATGTATATTAGACTCCTTCCAATGGTACAAAAAGAGATACAAAAGAAAGGAAAATGGTGATAAGAGAAAGAGAAATGCCACATACAAGAGAGAAAGAAGGAGAAATAATACATCAATCTTCTTCTAATGGCATAAACGAATAGGGGAGAATAAGGAATGGTGAGAAGCTAGAGGCTATAATCAAATTTTGGGAGAATGGGATGTTTTATTGAGATCTTAGTCAAAAATTTGGGAATGGGACTATTAATTATGAAAAAAAGAAAAAATGGAGAAAGAGAAAGAGAAAAAAGAGAGATACTACCATTATTTATTTCTCATTCGATCCTGATACTAGAGAAAAATAAGCAATTAATAAGGTGCCCTATTTTTTTAAAACTAATTAAGATGCAATTAAATTATTAGTGCAAATCCTTACATGATCTATTTAGCCTCAATATTGGCCCTAATGATCCATGTTGATAATAAAACACTTCTTCTTTAAACCTAGTGGGAAGTCCATGGAGTAGATAAGATTGATAATTGCATCATGGACTCTCCTAGCTTGTAGAAACCCATATTATCTAGAATGTAGAACTTTTGGATAAGATAAAGGTGACTTGCAATATGAGGGATTTTGAAATCAATTCATAGGTTAGGTTGAACATGGTCAAATGCCTCCAATAGGAAATTTTATTCAATCCAATGATTTGTGTATCCCCTTAGCACCTCCTCCAAGAATAACTTGCTTGTAAACAATAAAAATTAGATATACTCCATAAAATCTACTCTATACACATGCCATAGAGCTTGCAAGAGTTTGGTTGACATCCTATCTAACCCAAAGAGACTTTCCTTTTTTATTTTGAACAAGGTTAACTTGAGCTCCGCCTTTGAGAATGGATGATCCAACTACTATAGGGCAACCTCCTTTGCAATGATAATCTATTGGTATCCATCTATATCTTGGGCCTTCAAATCCCACTTGTCAATCATATTAGGTGGTGAGGAAAGCATCACTGTCGAATATGCTAATAAGCTCCAGAGATGCATTATTTGCTTCACATGGAAAGATGTTTAAGAGGCAACTTGAATATATATTACACATCTTGCAAGTATCTTTTAATAAGTCCACTTAAAGGGATTGCATGAATATGCGTTGACTAATTAAAATATCAAGCACGAAACATTCCCTTATCATCAATGATCACCATTCATATCCACAAGTTGAAACAAATGAAAAGCTTTATTTTTTTGAAAGTGAACCAAAAATTTTCTTACCTTATTGCATATAAAATAAAGTGAATCAAATCAAATAACTTATTTAATTGCACATAAAACCAATTGCATGCTTCCTCCATATTGCGAATTGTTGCAATTATGGTGGAGGCACTATTATGTCGATGGAATGACAACTTTGGTATGAGGATAGCTATCAAGCTATGGACTCCATTAGGTCCTACCTAAATAAATAGCTTTTCTTCAAATATGAATGGGATTCAATCTGATGTCTATTGTTATAAAGTATCATGTTTGCAAGTTACTTTAACATTAGATCAATGTTTAAACTAGCATTTCACCACATACAAGATGGAGAGAAACTTCTTGGAAACTACTCATCTTGAAAAGCTCTTTGAAGTTTTTAATTAAAGTATTACTATAATCCTTTGTTCTATACCATAGCAAATCAATAGACTTTTTTCAAAAGATTGGAAACAACTTTATAAGGCTTAAACTTAACCCTTATCGTGACTTCATTGAAGAATTTCTTGATCTAAAATAAAATTTTGGATCTATTTCCTAAAGCTCCATATCCTCCTCTACATAGTTTCTCAAATTATACTTTGTGTTTTGTAAGTATTTTATTAATCTTAATAAGACTACTCAACAATAGGGAACAACTTCAAATTTTGGTACTAATTGAGTAGCACTTCAAAAATGAGGATGCTTTTTTCATGAAAAGGTTCAATAAGTTCAAACATTCTAGTCATAAATACTTAAGGTGCTTTAGAAATGGGATAGGCTCTAGGTTTGTTTGTGTATAAGGTCCATTAAATATATTTTTTCCTTTAATTTCTTTTTTATGTTTATCCAAATAGGAACATAAAGTACCTTATGATCTCATAACAACTAGTATAATAACAATGAACTCTATAAAGGACACATTACAAGTGCTCTAACCACTCCACATGAATAGATGCAAAATAATATGGGATAGAGGGGAGTTTATTGGTTGATTGAATGAAAGATGATGCGTGCATGCTTATTGTCTAATTTACAAGAGGTTCTAGTTTTTGGAGCATGTTTGTCAATGAAAAATTAAGATGGAACAATGTTAGTAAGCAAGAGCTTAATGTAGAATACATATTAAAACATTTTGGAAACAGAAAATTGACAATACTATTAGGCAATAGCTTAATTTGAAGATTTCCCCAACTTAGAGCAATAGCAAGTTGTAGACCCAACCTACTTAAGGTCTACAACTCACTATCTAGTGATATCACCTAGGGATAGTGGTTTTGAACACTTTCAATGAGGGAGGAATGCTTCAAGTGAAAAGTAGCTCATATTCACAAACAACAATAAGCATGAGGCCTTGAACTTGCATAGGAGTGATAGTGGCAACAATATGCATGTGGAGTGATGTTGCATAGGAGTGATACTTAGGGTCTACAACTCATTATCTAAAGATAGCACCTAGGGATAGGGGTTTTGAACACTTTCAATGAGGGAGGAATGCTTTCGAGTGAAAAGTAGCTCATATTCACAACAATAAGCATGAGGTCTTGAACTTGTGTAGGAGTGATAGTGACAACAATATGCATGTGGAGTGATGTTGCATAAAGAGCGTGTGCCATTGTTGTATATGAATTATAGTCAATTTGGTCGAATTTGAGGGCAGGCATTGTGATGTTGTTGCATGGATCATAGTCAATGTAACGGATCTTGAGAGGAGACAAGTTTACACAGAGAAAGCTTCTTATAGGGTTGTCGGTAGAGGAGTGGTGAATCTAAAGGAAACGAACGAGGAACATAAGCAAGGAGAGGGGAAGGGACGTTTGTTTTGTGTTGAGGGAGGCGATGGAAAGATGCGGGGGTAAAGCTTCTCGCGGTTTGTGAGGGAGACGATGGAAAGATGCGGGGGGAAAGCTTTCCTTGCGATTTGATGAGAGATGATGAAAAGTTGGGTGGGCGGGCGTCTTTTGGGTTGGCTGGCCCGGGGGGGGGGGGGGGGGGGGGAGAGTTTCCCTTGCGATTTGATAAGAGATTATGAAAATATGTAATGGAGAGGGATGATGGATGGAAAAATCGCAAGATGGAGAGATGTAACGGAGGCGGATAATGGATGGAAGAATGGGGGCGATTAATAAGGGGGAGAGGGGAGAGGGAAAGGAGCGGGCGAGTGGTCACAGGGAGGCTCGGCAGGAGGAGGGGAAGGTGGGGGAGGAGGAGGGGGCTCATTGCACGGAGGCTTGATAGGAGGCAAAGCCAAGGGAGGGGGAGTGGCCTGTACACGTGGCAGAGGCGGCGGCGGAGAAGTGATTGGAGAGGGAGGAGGAGGCGATCCTGCACGACGTGGCGGCGGCGAAGGAGGCGGTTTTTTCTTGACACAGGCCGGCGGCGGTGGCGGATGTCGGCGAGGAGGTGACCTGTGACGTGGCGAGGAGTGGTGAGCTGGCGGCGGCGGAGGATGGGCGCACGGAGGCGCGCACCCGAAGCTGTCACAGTCCCGGGGCTCGAAAGCCGCGCACTGGTCCGCTGGCCGCTGGTCTGGACGGCCGTCGATGCAGTTCTGCCGGTCATCCACCACCGCGCCGGACGACAGGCAGCCGGACGCCTCCCCGTCGAAGAAGTTGCCGCTGTACGTGAAGTTGCGCAGCTCCGGCAGCGCGCATATCTCCGGCGGCACGTCGCCGAAGAACCGGTTAAACGCGACGTCGAGCCACTGGAGGCTCTCCATCTCGGCGATGGTCTCAGGCAGGGTGCCGCTGAGCTGGTTGAAGCTAACGTCGAAGACGGTGAGGTGGCGGAGCTGGCCGACGTTAGGGTTTAGGCACCCGGTGAGGTTGTTATTGATGAGAAGTATCTCGTTGAGAGAGTCACCCAGGTTGCCGAGGCTGGGGGGCACGCAGCCGGAGAGGTGGTTGTTGGCGAAGACGATGACGGAGGCCGGCAGGCTGCCAATGTTCGGGGGGATGACGGAGGAGAAGCGGTTGTTATTCAGGAAGAGAGCGTCGAGGGGTTTCTGGAAGAGGGCGGGCGGGATGGGGCCCTCGAAGTCGTTAAACCGGAGGTCAAGATAATAGAGCTCCGGCAGCGGGATGACGACGTCCGGGAATGGCCCCACGAACCTGTTATTGCTGAGATCCAGCTCAAAGAGACGCTTCAGCTCCCATAAGCTTGACGGCAGCACCCCGCAGAACCTGTTGGAGTTGAGGTGCAGGAGGACCAGGTCCGTCAGCAGACCCAGCTCCTCCGGCAGGCTCCCCGCCAGGTCCCCGTGGTTCAGGTCCACCCCCACCACCGCCTTCTCGCACGGGTCCTCCATAGACGGCTCGCAGAACACCCCCGTGTAGTTGCACACCCCCGGCCCCTCCCACGTCGCCGTTATGTTTAACGGATCCGACAGGATCTCCTTCTTCCATGCCTGCAGCGCGATGAACGCCCGCCGCAGGCGCTCGTTCTCGAACAGGCTCGGGTCTGGGTCTGTGTCGGAGATGGCGGCTTGTGTGGCACTGATAATCGAGAAGAATAGGAGGAATAGGAGGGGGAGTCTGTTCATGGTGCGCATGCAAGGATATTGATGCAACGAGATGAGGAGGAGGAAGAAGCGAGGGAGGTCCCTTGATGTAGCTGTCATGACAAACCGAAGCGATCCCAACGAGGTTGCCTCGGCCTGCAAGATAGCACAACCTTTTCTGCTTTGTAATCCTCTAGCGCTCGTTCAACCGCGTCTCCTCTAGTTAGTAAAGAAGGTGCCCTTGGGGTCCCCTCTATATTTTCTACTATTGTTTGCCCTCTTTTCACCTTCAAAGCTTGTGCACATGAGGGTCTTGGATGAAACTGTGGCGACTTTGTTCAACATCACAATTGAAACATTCCATCTTCAAACGATTGGGAATATTTATGTTGAAATGTTCTATTGTGGCATACTAGATTGTTTGGTGACTTGTCTTCATATAATTGGTCCATTGCCTTCAAAAGGTACTCATCAACCATTATGCATTTGCACTAGAATCACGTTGAAAGTTACCATAGTAAACCTTTTCCATTCTAGTATCTCCTCGTTAATGACATGTGCATGGGCTATCACCATGATGAGAATCGTCTGATGGGGGATGAGAATGTCCTAACCAATTGCTAACCATTTGTTTTTCTAATCGTCATGAAAAATCATTGTTGGGGACATTTGCTATGGTTGAAGTAATGAATGTTGACATATCAAGAAAATACCAACTTCTCATATCAATGTTTTTTTTTCTCTATCCACCATCATTGACATTTTACATGTTTGTGAAAGCTTCTAGCATGGTGACAATTTTGAGGACCATGATAAGCCTATTCAAGTTCATGTGTGTCGCATATCGCCTTCATATTTTGCTGCAAACATTGTTCTTTGCTAGTTAAAGCTCAAGTTGGCTAGTCATAATCTATTCCTTTGGCATAATTACATGCGCTTCTATGGGCTCCATTAACATGTCCTTTTGATTACCCCAATAAACTTGTTTGAACTTTTATTCAACAAATCATGCATTTGCAAGAAATGAAGAGGTCAATACTTTTAAAGAGAAACACCTCATCTTCGTGAAAAACTTAAGGTGCCATTAGAGTGGTCCCTTTATCTTGCTGCAAAATACTATCCAAGTACCCAAAGGTGTTGTGCATGCAAAGTTATTGACTTGTGATTGGTTATCTTCATTAATCAAGGATTTCTCCCATATATCGGCTTTTCAAGAGAGGATTTTCATTAAAGCTTCTTTGAAAACTTATGCTTCCCTCATACTTTATGTTGATATTGTTATTAAGAAAAATGAAGAAGATAAAATATAGCAAACAACTTGTGTAGATGTCCAAAAAGAACCCTTAGTTTCCCATAATTTTTCCATTTTTGCAAAGTTTCATAGAGTAGCATAGTTTCTTCGCTCCTAAACCTTAAAATTGGCAACCAATAATTATGACTTGGATTGCACAATAGGTGTGTTTCAACATTGAGTTATCTTATTCTTAGCACTCAAAAAGGATGAGGAACCATAGAGGTTATAAAGCCTTAATAGGTTGGGAATGAGATGGCCAATGCTGGGCTCATGTCCTCAAGTCTCACTTCAAGTGGGTGGTTGTACCTCTTTACCTTGACCAAGAGATCATGGCTGATGACTACCTATTTATTGCTAGTCTCAACCTCCAACATGTATCCCTAATGCCATTTTTCAATCAATTGTTTGTCAATTGAAAGGATCTCATACTATGCCTAGAGAATAGAATCAATGATCCCAATCACTACATACATTCTCTTTTACTCTCATTGAGCTAACAGTTCAGACCCAACATATTTTAAGTTGGATAATCAAAGAGTGCATAAGGACCCTTAGAGGCATGAGGGACCTTTTACTTTTGTAGTTTGCTTGACTCTTTTGCCAATTAACATTCTAGAAAAGGTTTGGCAACAACCAATATCATTACTTCATGTTGTTGACTAGCAATACATGATGGATGCAACTTTTTTCTCTCCCATTTTTTCCATACATTCTATTGTCTCATACTAATTCTTCATGAATCATAACATCTTCTTCATTGCAACATGTGTTCGTATAGGTGATCGAGCTATTGTGGAAACAAGAAACATTTGTTGGAAGGCACCACTGTAAAAAATATTAGTACAAAAAACTTTAAACTTGATGATTTGGAAAAGTTAGCAAGGATAGCTTCTCCATGAGTTTATCCCATCCCATTGCACATACTCTTTCTCTAGCCTCATCTATCCCATGTCATCACACATACTTCCTCTCTAGCCTAGCCAAATGACCAAAGGAATACAAACTAAACACACAAAGTAAATATTACTTATAGGACAAATCAAAAATAGAACTGAAACAAATTGAAGAATAACATACTTACAAATCTATCTTGAAGGTGGCATATCAACCACTCCCAAGATGACATCAAGCCACACGCAACTTGCAAGTATGCCACCTTCTTCTACTTAGTTCCATTTGTCAAGAATTTTTCTTATTTCATTCTTTAACTTTTTCCACTATGCTCAATCGAGCCAGATAAGATGACCTAGGTTATTGTTATAGGCATCACGTGTCTTTGAGATGGAGAATCCTTAGGATGTAGTGTGCGTCCTTGTCTCTCTAGTTGTTTTCCATGCTTTACACATATGCTCACACAATAAGATCATGCATCCTGGCAATGATTCTCTTCCGTTGTTCATGACAAGATTATCTATATGGTCCTAGATTAAGTACGAGGAGTTGGGAGGAGTCTTGGGTGTCCTTGAGCCTTCATGGTGTAGAGGTCTTAGACTAGTAGGGGTGATCACTAATGACTAGGCCCTTTGGGGTGGAGTGACAATATGGTTAAGGGTAGGGGAGAAATAGGTGGATCAATGGTAGTATAACCCAAAGCTTAGAGACTGCAAGAAGAATCAATACCAATGACACCATACATCCATGTCTAGTGTTTGTTCCCTAGCATGTGTGGCAATGAATGTGGTCAAGAAGCCATTTTACAAGGAGCCTTTGATGGTCTAGTAGATGGATGAACCAAACAAGAAGGGTTTAGCTGACCTTCCTATGACAATGGGGGAAGAGGACTCCTCTAAATTGAGGGTCACCACCATGATGGTGAGATAGCATCATCACCTCCACAAGGGTTGTAGCTACCACAATTGTGAGAACCCACATGACAACCATGAGTGGTTGACTCTGTTTGGTATGAATTGATCATTTTGATTTCCGTGGCGATGTCGAGTGCAACAAGGGTTGTCGTGGTATATGAAGGGATCATTGCATGGTTTCAACATCCATGCCCTTCTTATGAAGGAGAATATCTCCTCATTTATCAAAGTGATGGCTCATAGTGGAAAGTATATATGCAACTTGTAAAATTAGATAAATGAGTTTATCTATAGTCTATTTTGTCTTTGTCTCTATATCTCTCTATTTCTCCCTCTCTCCCTCTTTCTCATGCTCATCATAGCATGTCATAGCTTTTACACAAACCTCTAGTCCCAAGGATGGAGGTTTCCTAAGTAGCCTATCATACACTAAATCTAGGGATTGACATAGCTCAAAGGATGAAAAGACAAAGACATGTGATGATCATAAGATCCACCCACTACAAGGTTTATTTACCTCTTTGTGCCCAAAAACATGACTGTACACAAAAAAAATCTCTTTATGGAGCTTTTTAAGCCAATCATGCACTAGACTAGGTATGATATGCATGCACTACATGAAGGGTACACTAGGCACATGGTAAGTGTATGCTAGGCATAGGCTAGTGTATGCTAGGCTAGGTTATTCTATTTGTAGGTTAAGCATACATAGGTGTAGTTGCATGTACAATAGGCATAGGCCAATGATACACTAGGTTAGGGATATGCTGGGTGCAAGCTAAATATATACCAAGGCATGGGCTAAGAATAAGTAGTCTAAGGATATGCTAGGCATAGGCTACTAGGCTAGGGATATACTAGGCATAGGCTAAGCCTATGCAAGTTGTAGACTAATGGTATGTTTTGCAAAGGGTACTCTAAGTGTATGCTAGGTACAAGCTTTATATTGACTAAGGGTACAATACGAGTAAGCTTCATGTAGACTAAGTGTAGGCTAAGCATGGGTGTAGCATACGCTAGGCTAGGCTAGTTGTAGATTAACATATGCCAGGCATAAGCTAAGGGCGCACTAGGCTAGGGGTACACTAGCTATACCCAAAGGTATACTAGGCATAGACTAGACTAAGGGTACCCTAGGTATAGCTAGGCTAAGGGTACACTAGAAATATACTAAGCAAATGTTAGGAGTAGGCTAAGGGCATGCTAGGCATATGCTAAGAATATGGCAAGTGTAGGCTAAGTGTATGCTAGGTCATATGCTAGGCATAGGCTAAGGATATGCTAGGCATACACTAAGCATATCCTAAGTGTAGACTTAGGGTACACTCCACATAGGCTAAGCGTACACTAGGCTAAGGGTATGTTAGCCATACTTGGCTAAGGATATGCTAGCCATATGCAAATTGTATGCTATATATGTGTTAACTAAGGTTATGCTAGGCTAGCGATATGAAAGGTGTATTCTAGGTGTACGCTAAGGGTACGCTAGGTATGGGTATGCTAGGTGCAAGCTTTGCATAGACTAAGTGGAGGATAAGTGTAAGTACAACATATACTAAACTCTCAGGGGGTCCACCTTATAGGACATGTAAGATACCACATGAGTTCAAAAGAAAGGGTACTATATTTAGTAAAATTTATAGGATTATATTTACAAAATGTATTTTTAATTATAATTTTAAAAAATATGTAAGTTTGATAAAGTAAAAGGGGTCAATTTTAAGGCGTTATAGCATGTAAAGAAAGGGTATTTCTTAATATCCTTTGAATGCACATCATATAGATGATTTCTGATAGGTGGACTCCCAAGAACTAAACTAGGCTAAGTGTTAGGTTAAGCATTACCAAGTATGGGCATTGGCTAAGTGTAAGCATACTATAAGCCTATGCTAAGTATAGGCTAAGTGCAAGCTAAGCTATGCTAGGCCATGTGAAATCAAGGCTTGCTTGCAAACTATAGAATATCTTTCATCATCTACCTACTATATCATCAAATACTTGCCACATCATCTAGCACATTGTTACTAATAGAACTATTTGAGGGATAAATCATATGGAAAACAATTGATGATAAAATATACTAAATGGTGCTAGGATTGGCTTTGCTAGATTAGGGGTGTCTAAGCTAGTATTCTCTCTCTCTCTCTCTCTCTCTCTACTTTGTTTCTATCTCTCTTGCCTCCTCTCTCCTCTTTCTCTCTCCACTCTCTCTTTCCATTATCTTTCTCTCTACTCTTTCTTTCTCTCTCTCCTCTTCCCCCTCTAATATCTCTCCTCTCTCTACACTCTTTCTCTTTCTCCTCTTCCCCCTCTAATCTCTCCCCTCTCTTTTTCTCTCTTCACTCACTCATTCACTCACTCACTCTTCGTCCACACTCTCTACACTCTTTCTCTCACCACTCTCTCTCTACTCTCTTTCTTTCTCCACTCTTTCTCTATTCTTTCTTTCTCTCTCCATACTTTCTCCCCTCTCTATAATTAACTATTTTTGGAATTATTTTTTATTAATTATGTATTTTTTATATAAAAATCATTATTAAAGTCTCGTTCTCTCTCTAATCCTTTTCTTTCTCTTTCCCTCTCTACAACCAAGTTTATTTTAATTACTAAAAATATATAAACGTAAATAATTAAGTTTATAGTTATTTGTTGATTTTAACAAATAAGAAAATGTTTTAACTTAAATTTTCAAATGCGTGGGTGTACATGGCATATACTTGATGAAAATAAATTATTTTAGTTAAATGCAACTTGATCTCTTCACACTCCATCAATCAAACTAAATTATATACCACGCATTAACTAATTGAAATATTAATTAATATTGCTCTCTCACCACTCTCTTCCTCTCTCTCTACTCTCTCTTTCTCATTGCTTCTCTCCTCCTCTCTTTCCCTCCCCCTCCCCCTCCCCACGCGCCCCCCCCCCCCCTCGCCCCCCACGACTGCTACTACTGCTACTACTACTGTTGTAGTCAAAGTAGCACCATGAATTGCAAGGGTGATTGTTGAAAGAAATCATGATTAGAGAGAGAGAGAGAGAGAGAGAGAGAGAGAGAGAGAGAGAGAGAGAATGTGTGTGTATGTGTGTGTGTGTGTGTGTGTGTAGAGCCTTATGCAAAAAAAAGAGGCCAATATCAACTAGGTCTAAGAGTCTGAAATCATAAGGATAGACACAATTGGATGGAGAAGTTGAGGATGAGCTGGCAAACTAAAGTGTTTAGGTGCAAAGTAATTCTTGTATCTATTTGCCCATATAAAGCGGCACTACACATTGCAATATATCTTGCTTTTTCTCATATCTATAGCCTTCCTATATCATGGACAATTCTATTGCTCTCCATCCATAATCTATTCATTTGATATTAAAGCATCGTTAGGTTGTTCTAAGCATGTGCACATAAGATGAGACATAGGATCACCTACTAATCACTAAGAGTATTTCAGATAAAGTGGAAAAAGTCCCATCATATGGGAAATTTGAAATTGCTAAGGGCAACATTTTTTGATGAGTTTGTCTACTATTGCAACATTAGAAAATGGATAATTGGATTGAGAAGTATCATATTTTGGTGTGCTTATCTTCTTTGATTTTTTAGTTTTGCCATTTGACGCAGCCTCTATACCCCCTTCCTTGGGCATCCAATCGATTGTTCTTAGATGCACTTTATGTTGCATGATTGGATTATTTCCCTGCATAAAGAACCAAAACTAGAGTGATTTTAAGTTTCCAATAAGAGCACCATGTCCATCATAGAGGTATCCGCCCGTCAACAAAACATTTAAAGTCAGGGATCTGTGTGAATAAAATGGGGATGGGGTTGATAACATAGATGTTCCTAGTATCTCCATCACGTGTGAAAATGTATACATTGTTTCTACTATCAATGCTTCTAAATATAAGCCAAACGTTGCATCCACATTCTCATCTGTATGACCAACCATCAAAAATCCAAGATGCGTTATTTTTGAAAACCCCATTTACAAGAAGAAAAGAGAGACATACAAACACATATCAATTCTTATTAACTGCTATACAATTATCCATTTTTTGTAAGAAATTCTTAGGAAACTTACGAAATGAACACCCCCTATTGAAGGAAGCACTCATTGGTTGTTGATGTTTCTCGATACTAATCATGGTTGGTATTGGTAGTGTAGCCTCTTTAGTTGACCCATAACTAGTTATACATTATGTAGGATTACAAGAATTCTCATTGAATGGTTATAGTTATCCATTGCCACCATGTGCTATATGATAATCTAGAGCACTTCTACAATTCAAACCATGAAACAGGGAATTATTACTCCTTGGTAGACTGTTTGTTACTAGATCTCCGAGATCGTGTCTATCTTGACTCTTTAAGTTATGCAAATAAAATGCAAGAGATCCAATTGTGAGATTAGGATTAGAAGGCCACAAACCATTCAACACCAAGTTCCCATAGTAACCTTCTCCATGATTGTGAGTGATTGCTCCAATAAGTGATACTTGGAGTTGCCATGATGAGTCCAACTCTTTTGGATTTTGGGTCAATCTAGGGATTGTAGTCTTCTTTTGGTCCATCTTATCATAGATGATGCACACATAATTTTTTAGGTTGAACCTCAAAGTACTTATGCCATGTGTAGTAAAGATTCCTACAACTTAGTTGTTGTATCATATGTAGTTGTCTATTTGTAGAAATCATCTGCCTCTCATGGACATCCTTTTGTGGCCTCTTGTTGAGCTTTTAAAGAGCTTCAAATAATGCATTTAGAAAACTAACTAGATTTACCTAATAGCACATGTCAATATTTTTTTATTTTAGATTCTATTTAATGTTGACTTTGATATTCCCTCTTTATAATCTTGTTTTTGTAGTAACAAGTTCATCTCACATAGAATATCAACCTGCTATGTTGAGATGGCAAGCTCAACATGTGTAGACATTGATGGCAAGCTCAACATGTGTAGACATTGATGATGGACTACCTAGCTAGAAGGATCTGCATGTCTACATTTAGTACGTTAATGGTTATTATGATACTCACATGGCCCCTAACTCATCACTTACTATATTTAGTTTGTTGTACCTACTTACAACTATCATAGTTACAACACTAATCGATTAGTATAGTTAGTTATGCACTATTTGACTTACTAGACCACTTTCATTTATATTGTATCTTATCTATACTTTATGTAAATTATATTGTGGGTACTCAGGTAAGTTACTCATGAATACATGTGTGCATCACGTGGATTCAAAATAATATATTTTAAAAATACCATTTTTATAAAAATTTTACATACATAAAAGTGTAATATAAAGAGGCTATTTACAAATTGAATTGAAATGGGTTATGTTTTATTCAAGAAAAATTCACAAATAAGGATATTTATAAATAGTCCTTGAATGCACGTGATGTAGAGGATATACAAGCAAGTCCCCCCACCATGTGATTCTTGACATGGTGTTAGAGTGGCACCACTAAGAGAGGCTAGTTGTGAAGGCTAAAGTGAAGGAGAAGAAGTAAGGATTCAAGAAAGTAAGCAATGGGTAAGAAGCTCTTCCATTCTTCCACTCTTTCTCTTGGATAGTGCTTGCAGAGGCACCATAAGTAAGGTAGAACAAAAATCTTAGATTATTGTGAGATTTGGTGTGTATGTAGAACACTATATATTCTATAGATTTGGTATGTGAGCAGAGCCATCTAAGATTATTTCGGACTGGGGACAATATCTTCCAGATATACTGTAACTTTGATTGTGTTGATCGAAAGTCGGTGTACATGTTACATATTTTAAATCTATAAGTTTTGAGATGTTTGTATGCAGAAACGAAAGTTTTATCTACAAAAAGGTTGCAATTTATATGAGCACTCAATGAAGAAGGTTTCTTAATATATTGATATGCACTTGTTGTGAAAGGTTGTAGAAGAGTTGCTTTTTTTTTCTATCATTTTTGTGATAATGACAAAGAACAATAGAAATCCCATTATTGAGAAGCTAGACAAAAATAACTACCCATCATGGAAGTTCCATGTGACAAACTTCCTTATTGGAAAAGACCTTTATGAAAAAGTTCACTTCAAGTGAACAAAATGAGCTAGAGTTGAGTAACCATGCAACTATGTGGATGAATTAAAGGCATGGAATGAATGGAATGCAAATGACAAAAAAGTGTTGTATTGACTATCTGCAGTCTCATAATACTATGTTGGAATATATCAAGAATGCAAAAACTTCACATGCAACTTGCACAATTTTTAAGAATATATTTTCAATAAACACAAAGACATAGAAGATTCAACTCAAGCAAGAGTTGAATACTTTGAAGAAAGAAAAAATGTATGTCAATGAGTATGTTTTGAAGGTGACGAGCATTGTAGATGCTTTAGTAGCAATTGATGCAATGCTTAATGATGCTAATTTTGTTTCATCTACTTTAGGTGGCCTTAATAAAGAGAAGGCTTGGAAATCATTTATCACTTCTATATATGTATGGAAGCCATATTTTGATGAGTTGGCCTCTCTCATGAATCCTGAAGATATCAATATGCAGGGTGACTCATCTAAAAGAAATGGTGAATATGTCCAAGGATTTTACTCAAGTTCAGGAGGAGATGTGGTAGATCCTCTTTGAGAGGCCATAGTATGGGATGTACTAGTGATAACTAGCAAAATAGATTAAATCAACAATTTGGTGAAATATAGATTTCAAGAGGCCATGAAAACTTAGAAATAGAGGGAGCTTTAGAGGAAGAGGTGAATGGCAAAACACAAATTTTAGACATTTTGCTATTGTTTGCCATTATTGTGGCAAAACATGTCATATTGCATCCCATTGTTATGCTAAGAAGGATTATATGTGCAATGGTAAATTGCAGTAAGGAAACTATGCATCATCTCTAGACAAAATGAAGACAAAATGAGCATATGTTTGTTATGTAGCATATGATGAATGTTACTACAGGAAAGAGGATACATTATGATGTATGGTATGTTGATTCTAGTACATCTAAGCATTGACCACTCATGTTGAATGGTTTGGAGAGATGCAAGATTTACAAAATTTAGGGTATGTATAGATGGATGATGATTCATGCTATACAATTTTACACATTGGAAAGCTTTTTTTGTCCTTGCATGATGGCCAAACAGAGAGTCTATTATATGTATTACATATATCATCAATCACAAAGAATTTAGTATTTGTTGGCCAAATGGTAGAGCAAGGGTTGCAAGTTCGATTTAATGCAAAAGGTTGTTTTATAGAAGACTTTAATGAAAAGTGTATGTTGATCTCACAAAAGGAAGTAGAGTTGGCTGCATGTTCACTTTAGATGTTGGAATTTTTACTAAGAATGTTGCTATATATGCTAAAGAAAAAGAATTGGTTAGAGACATTGAAATATGACATAAACATATTAGACATGCAAATGTGCAAAGGTTGAAATCAATGCAATTCAAAGAATTAGTTATGGGATTGCTTGCTTTTAGAGTTGCAGAATTTCATAAAGTGTGTGAAGCATGTAAGTTTGGTAAGTAGGCAAGACAATATTTTTTGCATGATATTGTACATACAATATTTTTTACATGAAGCGAATAGAAACATACTTGATGTTGTACATACAAATGTTTGCGGTCTTACACATAAGGCAGCAAATGGTATATTTCTTTAAAAAAAAGAGTAATATATTTGAGCACTTCAAAACTTTCAAGGCTACAGCTAGCTTGAAAGTAAAGTTGTGGGAGCTCACGCTCAACCACCAAGACCCATGGACAGCTTATTACTTGAAGTGTTTCAAGCCAAGTATGATGGCTATCACTCACATAGCCATACGTGCTGTCACACCTATGCGTGTAGTGAGCTTAAGTCCATGCTCAATAGAGTTGCCTCCTCCCTCAAGTACTCCAGTAGCTCCACGATCTAAGGTGCAAGCTCAAACAAGGTTGATCCCAAAGCTCTAAGCTTCGTGCTCCATTACCACACACGAGACAAGAGAAGAGAAGAGAAGAAGAAGAATAGAGGAGAATATGGAGATCTTCTCCACCACGGTCCCTCACCCTCACACACTCACTCCCTCACACCCCCTCTCTCAAACACAAGCTAAAGCAAGCAAGAACAAGAAGAAGAAGAGAAGAGGAGAGCTAGTTTTGTCACACACAAGAATGAGCTTCTCTATTTACTTTTCGGCTTGTATATGTACCCTTATCTCTTTTCGTCACTCATCCTTTTTTTACATGACCAGTCATTTAGCCTAGGTCATCTTTTTCTACTCCCTTCTATTTACATTGTGGCTTCACCCATGCCCATCTACTTTTGACCAATTGCACAAGATAGAGCCTGGTACTCTTTTACAAAGATTTAGGGATGCATTTGCATTTAAAGATGCGCCTCTTCCATTTTTTCACTCGTCGGGTTTTTAAGGTATCTTTGCACTTTTGACCCTTTTGTTTCTTATTTTTTCTATTGGGTCACTTTTTCTGCTTTGCCCTATATTTTAGCATTTTATTTTACTTCCTTCTTTTCTATTTTTGGCCTTTCTTGCACTAGGGTTAACATTACCCCCTCCTAATCCAATGCTAGTCCATGGCACTTATGGGCTTTGTTGATGAGGGCTCGGGTGGTTGAAGGGTTATCATGGAGGTCGATAATGGGGCCTTGCAAGGATTGGAGATGGAAAAAAAGCATATCAAATTGGTTGAGGTTGTGGAGCGGAGAGTGGATTGAGTAGGTGATAGGGCCTCCGAGATTGATGGATTGTCGCGGTTGGTGGAATTCACCTAAAAAGGAAAAGAAGATGGACCACCTAGGGGGTGTGTCTAGCTTGTCGTATAGTGCATTATGTGGGTGGCAATGAAACTGGGAGTTGGATCTAGCTTGGGGTGTTTTTCCACACTTGAGGACCCAATTCCTATAAAGGGTGGTGCAGTAGTGGGTGTAGCTTAGGCAGACAGGTCATAGGCAAGTGTGAACTCCCTAAGTGTGTCCTACCCTTGAAAAACCCTAAGTGTGAAGTGGGGTAACATAAGGGCTAGGGGGTTAGGCATGGAGGTGGCTGACCAAGGTCATCGAACACACCTAACTTGAGAATGCCTAGGTGCAATGGTTGTGGCACTCTTATGTTATAGTGGACTTCATTCATTCTTTTCCTTTTTCTTCATTTTCTCTTTTCTTTTCTTTTCTTCTTTTTTTATTGTTTGCTTTTTCCTTTTCTATTCTTTTCTTTTTCTTTTTGGTATAAGTAGAAGGAGATAAGATAGATGTCATCCTCTTGCTCTTTAGGAGCTTCATGCAAGGGCCTAAGGGATTTGCTAATGAATGCAAGGCTTAGCATGTAACCATTTTGATTAATCCTTACATTGAGTGGGGTAGTGGAGAGGAAATAATGGTTACATTTGGAGCACCTACTATCAGTCTTGTCTTCTTATAAGGAACCAGGGAGAGAGATGGACAATTGCTAGAAGGGTAGCAACCATGCTCCTTTCTCAATCCATTATCATTCACACAGTCAAGTCAATTGTAGTACAACACATGCATACAAAGATCAAGTAACCTAGATCTAACCATGGTTACGTCAGTATGACTTAACTGTTGAGGTAGCTACAATGGAACTTCTATGTAGAGATGCAAGTTGAGAGAGAGAGAAGAGATACATACACACAATTTGTGGTATTCAAGAGTATACCTCAATAATGTTTTAGATAGGTTTATGTACTATGAACAGCCTCCCTTATGGGCGGACACGGGCACTGTTCTTTATCCCAACAACCTCCCCCCTAAAGGCAATGTGCCCAAAGGTAGAGGAAAAGAATCAGCTAAGTCTAAGTATGTATAAATCTGAAGAGACGATACCTATCCAATACCCATCATCTGTCGAGACAATGGGCAAACCTCTCTACTAGAAGACCCTTCGTGAGAAGGTCTGCAGGGTTATCATCAGTGTGCACCTTGACTAGCTCAATACTCTTGCTTTCAAGTACCTCTTTGATGAAATGATTGTGTTTTGTCTTTGATAGCACTCTAACTATCACAGTGGAGAATAGGAACCTTAGTAAGCCCAAGCTCAGCAACTAGATGTGACAGCCATAAGGCCTCTTTGCATGCCTCAGTGGAGCAGCCACATACTCTGCCTCCATAGTAGACAATGCAACACACTTCTGCAACTTGGATATCCAAGAGATAGATCCTCCTGTGAAGTTAAACACATACCCTGTAGCTTGGGGGGGTCACTCATGAATATATGTATATATAACGTGAGTTCAAAATAAGGGGTTTTTAAAACACCATTTTTATACACTTTTTACATACAGAAGGTTGTCATATAAAGGGGTAACTTACAGATTGAATAGAAAAGGGTTTTTTTTTTATTGAAGAAAAATTCACAAATTAGGATATTTATAAATAGGCCATGAACTCACGTTATATAGAGAATATATATATAGTGAATCCCCTGAGCCTTGTAATGGACTTCTTACAGTCCGCATGTCTAGCATAGTCTGCATCTATAAAGCCAATAACAGATTGAGGTACCTTTCACTACTTTCCAGTGCTTCTTGCCAGGGTTTGACATGTATCTGCTAACCACTCCCACTACAAAGGCAATGTCAAGACGTGTAGCAAGTATAGCATACATCAAACTGCCAATGGCCGAAGCATATGGAATCTTGGCCATTTCAGCCTTTTCATCATTAGATGTAGAACTTTCCTCTGCACTGAGTTGCACATATGGAGGCAATGAAACTCCGATTGCTTCCCCCCTCCATATACACTGCAAAATCTTGGATACATACTCCTGTTGAGATAGATAGAGTAACCCCTTCAATCTATCTCTAAGTTATATATGCATCTCAAGAATGTGATTGGCATCACCAATATCCTTCATGTCAAAGATGCCATGAAGACTTTGCTTCAATGAATCCAAGGCATGAGTATCCTTGTTAGCAATCAGCATGTCATCAACATACAGAACCAAGATAATCAAGCTACTATCTACTGCCTTCTTGGTGTACAAGCAGTGATCAACTTGACTTCTCTAAAAGCCCTGAGACTGCATGAAAGCATCAAACTTATGATATCATTCCCTCAGTGCCTATTTCAGACCATACAAACTCCGTTTTAGTTTATAGACCATCTTCTCTTTGCATTTAGCAACAAAACCCTTAGGCTGTTGCACATATATGCCCTCATGCAGATCACCATTTAAAAATGCAATCTTTACATCCATCTGTATGAGCTCCATATCCTTAGTTGTGAAACCAAGCCCAAAATTGTTCTCAAGGTAGTCATCTTGACTACAGGAGAGAAGATCTCATCAAAGTCAATTCCATATTCCTACTTGTACCCCTTTACAACCAACAGTGCTTTGTACTTTGGTGAAGAACTAGAAGTGACCTTCATATTGTAAACCCACTTGCGTGGAAGAATTTTCTACCCTTTAGGCAACTGCACCAAGTTTTTACGATAAATAAATAAGAAAAAATATGATCCATGTTTGTGGATGTGTGACAAGGTTGAGGCATGAAGATTAAGCCCGAGCTCATCCTTGTTTGTATATTTTAATGCGTCTTTTATTGCTTTCTACATGAAAAATGATGTAAAAATGAACCCTACACCTATGCAACATTGCAAAACCTAAACAGTTAGGGGGAAGAGGGAGTGTAAAAGTGAGAGGTTGCTAGAAATACATCAAATTCTAATTCATTTGATTTATGCATAGTATATAGGCCGATAATAATTTAAGTCTAAGGAGACTAGTAGCACGAGGAAACTCGGTGCTAATCTCTAGTAACACTGCAATAATGCGCAGGCTAAAATACATTAAAGAATTGTTTTGCACACCATGTGACTGATTTCTAATCATAAAATGCTTTGGCACAATGGTCATTTACTTCTACATTTTGCATGCCACATGGTATACAACCTGAATGCATAGCACTTGATTGCCTAATAAATAACCAAGGTGGAGTGTGTAAGGATACCCTTACTGTAGGCTAGACAATCGTTTCTTGGGAAAAGTGCTTGGTGAGGAAATATTGAAGTCTCCTGGGTCATTAAAAATCAAATAGTGTAGTATATTCATATGTTCTTTATGTTAGAGCAGTGCATCAAGCGGCCAATCGTCTTGGTGTAGGAGAGTTGCAATGGGGCCAGGGCATTTAGCAGGAGGGGTTGTCTCTATGTTTGTGTTACGGTGGTATATTATACCAAGACATATGGATCTTCCTTTGAGGAGTAAGGAAGGGCAATCATAGGAGCAGTTTTGAGCCAACATGGAAGCGTTGCAGGCCAGTTTTAAAGCATAAACATGGCCAAGGGATGTTAAAGAGCCAATTTTCATGAAAAATCAAACGGTGGTAGATGACTAAGCTAGAGTTTTCTTAGATACATTTTGAGTTCAGGAATCCAACGCAAGTCTCGGTTCGTCAATTAGAGATCGTTTGACCCACCATTTAATCGCCGCAAGGTTTGGTATTATAAAGCAACTACTAGATCCAAGAGGCAGAAAGTGCATGAGTGGGTCCAACACTATACATTTCAATGTTAGGAAGCCAGTCATCTAGTTGGATCGCGAATCGGAGTCCGTTTGCAATCCCAAACAAACCGAAAATCTTTCGCCGAAGTATGTAAATGATTTTTTGAAGTGGACATTTTATAAATGTAATGAAATGAAACTCTAAATGAAGGAAACATACAAAAAACATGTTAAGATGGAGGGAGGGGCGCTTTTTGATTGGCGCCCCATTTTTTGGAGATTTGTGCCTCTTGGATGCTCAATCATGTAAAGAGAGAGAGAGGGAGATCCCTGATCGATGCAGAGAGGGCAAGATTTTGATAGTAACCATGTGCAATATGATGAAGGGAATGAAATTCTGATTTTTATTCTTTCTCTCTCCTCTCCCATCTCTTCTTATGCTACCCATTCATATGCACCAATTTAAGAACAAAGGGGGTGGGTTCTGATGACGATTTTGAAGCAAACGATGTTGATGGAGCAGTAGAGGACGTAGATTGGGGCTTGAGAGTGTGCTAGTGGCAAGAGGGAAGCGTCAGCGGCCTCTTAATTTCGAGATACGTGCCTTGAACACGTGGGTTTCTGTGAGTAAGTAATCTTTTTCTTTGTTTGATGAAAGACAATTGAAGGAAATGATTGATGATGATTGATCTTGGTTGCATATGCTGTATTATCTCTGAAATGAAAGGAAAAAACCAAATAAATTTGATGACATATTAATTTTTTCTCAAAACACACAAAACCCGCAAAGTGCAATTTTTGAAGAAATCATGGAAATTAGTGCTTTTGATCAGTGAGAGCTCACAATATTAGTATAAATAAATAGAAAAAATGGAAAAATTTAGATTTTTCACGATAAATAAATAAGAAAACATATGATCCATGTTTGTGGATGTGTGACAAGGTTGAGGCATGAGGAGGATTAAGATCCTTGTTTGTATGTTTTAGTGCACTTTTTATCGCTTTCTATATGAAAAATGACATAAAAATGAACCCTACACCTATGGAACATTGCAAAACCTAAATGGTTAGGGGGAAGAGGGATTGTAAAAGTGAGAGGTTGCTGGAAATAGATCAAATTCTAATTCATTTGATTTATGTATAGCATACAGGAGGCTGATAATAATTCAAGTTTAAGGAGACTAGTAGCACGAGGATACTCCGTGCTAGTCTCTAGCAATGTCACAATAATGAGTAGGCTAAAAATCATTAAAGGATTGTTTTGCACACCCTTGGTGTAGGCTAGACAATCCTTTATTGGGAAAAGTGCTTAGTGAGAAAATATTGAAGTCTCTTAGATAGTTCAAGATCAAAGAGTAGAGTATGTTTGTATGTTCTTTATGTTAGAGCAATGCATCAAGCGGCCAAACATGTCGGTGTAGGAGAGCTGCAATGGGGCCGCGACATTCAGTCGGAGGGGTTGTCCCTATGTTTGTGTTATGGTGGTATATTATACCAAGAAGTATGGGATCTCCCTAAATTGAGGAGTAAGGAAGGGCGATTGTAGGAGCGGGTTTGAGCCAATCTAGATGCATTTCGGACCGGTTTTGAAGCGAAAACATGGCCAAGAGGCGTTAAAGAGCCAATTTTCATGAAAAATCAAATGCTGGCAGATGGTTGAGCTGGAGATTTCCTAGATACATTTCGACGTAAGGAGTCCAATCCAAGTCTTTGTTCCTCGATCTCAGAGGTCATTTGAATCCCCATTTAATTCCCACAAGGTTTGGCATCATAAAGCATCTACTAGATCCAGGAGCCGGAAAGTGCATGACAAGGCTCAAGCTTATAGATTTTGATGTTACAAAGCCAAGCGTCAAGTCGGATCACGAATCAGAGTCCATTTGCAACCCCAAACATGCCGAAAACCCTTCTATGACAAGGTGAAAGTGGTTTTTTGAAATGGATATTTTATAAATGAAATAAAATCAAACTCTAAATGAAGAAAGCATGCAAAAAAGATGTCGAGATACAAGGAGGGGGCGATTTTTGATTGGCGCCCTATTTTTTGGAGATTTTTGTACCTCTTGGACGCTCAATCACGTAGAGAGAGAGGGGGAGATCCCTAATCTGTACAGAGAGGGAAAGATTTTTATAGTAACCATGTATAATATGATGAAGGGAATGAAGTTATGGCTTTTCGTCTTTCTCTCTCCTCTCTCGTCTCTCCTCATACTGCCCATTCATATGGATCAATTCAAGAGAGAAGAGGGTGGGGTGTGATGACTATTTTGAAGCAAATGATGCTGATGGAGTGGTAGAGGATGATGTAGATTGGAGCTGGAGAGCGCGTCAGAGCAAGAGGGAAGCGTCAGCAGCCTCTCAATCTAGGGATACGTGTGTTGAACACGCAGGTTTCTATGAGTAAGTGTTCTTTTTCTTTGTTTGATGAAAGATAATCGAAGGAAATGATTGATAATGATTGATCTTGGTCGCATATGCTAAATTATCTCAGAAATAAAAGGAAAAAACCAAAAATTTTGATGACATAATAAATTTTCCTCAAAACACGTAAAACTTGCAAAGTGCGGTTTTTGAATAAATAATGAAAATTGGGGGTTTTAGTGAATGTTTTTAGTTCCCATGGAATAAAAATGGGAATGAGTGCTTTTGATCAATGAGAGCTCACAATTCTGATTATTTCATAATTTTTTAAAAATTCAATAGAGAAAAATGAAAAATTTTGGGTTTTTTTTAAATAAATAAATAAGAAAAAATATGATCCATGCTTGTGGATGTGTGAAAAGGTTGAGGCATGTGGATTAAGCCTAAGCTTATCCTTGTTTGTATGTTTTAGTGTGTTTTTAATCACTTTCTACATAAAAAATGATATAAAAATGAACCCTACATCTATGCAACATTACAAAACCTAAACGGTTAGGGGGAAGAGGGATTGTAAAAGTGAGAGCTTGTTGAAAATACATCAAATTCTGATTCATTTGGTTTATGCATAGCATATAGGACAATAATTATTTAAGTTTAAGGAGACTAGTAGCACGAGGAAACTCGATGCTAGTCTTTAGCAACGTCGCAATAATGCACAGGCTAAAAATCATTAAAGGATTTTTTTGCACACCAGGTGGCTGATTTCTAATCATAAATTGCTTTTGTACAATGGTCATACACTTTTGTATTTTGCATGCCACATGGTATAAAACCTAGATGCATAGCACTTGATTGCCTAATAAATGACCAATGTGGAGTTTGTAAAGATACCCTTCGTGTAGGCTAGACGATCATTTCTTGGGAAAAGTGCTCGGTGAGGAAATATTGAAGTCTCCTCGATCGTTCAAAATCAAAGAGTGGAGTATGTTTGTATGTTCTTTATGTTAAAGAAGTACATCGAGGGGCCAATCCTCTCGGTGTAGGAGAGCTGTATTGGGGTCATGACATTCAGCCAGAGGGGTTATCCCTATGTTTGTGTTATGGTGGTATATTATACTAGGACATATGGGATCTCTCTTTGAGGAGTAAGAAAGGGCAGATGTAGGAGTGGTTTTGAGCTGATTTGGAAGCATTTGGGGTTATTTTGAAGCGAAAACATGGCCAAGAGGCATTAAAGAGCCAATTTTCATGAGAAATCAAATGGTGGCAGATGGCTAGGCTAGAGTTTTTCTGGATACATTTCAACGTTAGGAATCCAATTTCAAGTCTCGGTTTGTGGATCGGAGGTCGTTTGACCCCCCATTTAGTCCCCACAAGGTTTGGTATTATAAAGCAATTATTGGATCCAGGAGGCAAAAAGTGCATGACGGGGCCCAAGTCTATACATTTCAATGTCACGAAGCTAGCCATCCAATCGGATCGTGAATTGGAGTTCGTTTGCAACCCTAAATAGGTCAAAAACCCTTCTGTGGAAGTGGTTTTTTGTAGTGGACATTTTATAAATGAAATGAAATGAAACTCTAAATGAAGGAAAAATACAAAAAATATGTCGAGATGTAGGGAGGGGACGTTTTTTGATTGGTACACTATTTTTTTGGGATTTTTGTGCCTCTTGAATGCTCAATCATGTAGAGAGAGAAGGGGAGATCCTTGATCTATGCAGAGAGGGTAAGTTTTTGATAGTAACCATGTTGTGATGATGATTTTGAAGCAAACCATGTTGATGAAGTGGTAGAGGACATAGATTGGGACTGGAGAGCATGTAAGCAGCAAGAGGGAAGCATCAACGACCTCTAAATCTCGGGATATACACCTTGAACATGCGGGTTTCTATGAGTAAGTGTCGTTTTTCTTTGTTTCATGAAAGATAATTGAAGGAAATGATTGATGATGATTGATCTTGGTTGCATATGCTGAATTATCTCAAAAACGAAAGAAAAAACAAAAAAATTTGATGACTTAATAATTTTTTCTCAAAACATGTAAAACCTAAAAAGTGCGATTTTGAAGAAATCATGGAAATTGGGGGTTTAAATGAGTGTTTTGAGTTCCCATTGAATAAAAATGGGACTGAGTACTTTTGATCAATGAGAGCTCACAATTTTGATTTTTTCATAGTTTTTGAAGAAATAAATAGAGAAAAATTGGAAATTTTAAGTTTTTTGTGATAAATAAATAAGATAAAATATGATCCATATTTATGGATGTGTGACAAGGTTGAGGCATGCGGATTAAGCCTAAGCTCATCCTTTTTTTTATGTTTTTGTGCATTTTTTATCACTTTCTACATAAAAAATTACATAGAAATGAACCCTACACCTATGCAACGTTGCAAAACCTAAACGGTTAGGGGGAAGAGGGATTGTAAAAGTGAGATCTTGCTAGAAATACATCAAATTCTAATTCATTTGGTTTATGCATAGTATATAGGCCGATAATAATTTAAGTTTAAGGAGACTAGTAGCACGAGGAAGCTCGATGCTTGTCTCTAGCAACACCACAATAATGCGCAGGAGGCTGAAAATCATTAAAGGATTGTTTTGCACACCACATGGCTAATTTCTAATCATAAAATGCTTTCGCACAATGGTCATACACTTCTGCATTTTGCATGCCACATGGTATAAAACCTAGATGCATAGCACTAGATTGTCTAATACATGACCAACGTGGAGTGTGTAAGGATACCCTTGCTGTAGACTAGATGATTTTTTCTTGGGGAAAGTGCTTGGTGAGGAAATATTGAAGTCCCCTGGATCGTTTAAAATCAAAGAGTGGAGTATATTGGTATGTTCTTTATGTTAGAGAAGCACATTGAGGGGCCAATCCTCTCGGTGTGGGAGAGTCGCAATGGGGCCACGACATTCAAGCAGAGGGGTTATCCCTATGTGTTACGATGGTATATTATACTTGGTGGTATGGGATCTCTCTTTGAGGAGTAAGGAATGGCAATTTTAGGGGCTGTTTTGAGAGGATCTTGAAGCGTTTGCGGCTGTTTTGAAGTGAAAACATAGCCAAGAGGCATTAAAAAGCCAAATCTCATGAAAAATCAAATGGTGGTAGATGGCTAAGTTGGAGTTTTCCTAGATTCATTTCAACGTCAGGAATCCAACGCAAGTCTCGGTTTGTGGATCATCGGAGGTTATTTGATCCCCCATTTAATCCCCACAAGATTTGGTATTATAAAGCAGCTACTAGATCTGGGAGGCAAAAAGTGCATGATGGGGCCCAAGTCTATACATTTCAATGTCATAAAGCCAGTCGTCCAGTCAGATCACGAATTGAAGTCTATTTGCAACTCGAATAGGTCGAAAACCCTTCCATAAAAGTGTGAAAGTGGTTTTTTGAAGTGGACATTTTATAGATGAAATGAAATGAAACTTGAAATGAAGGAAACACGTAAAAAAACATGTCAAGATGTAGGGAGTGGGCATTTTTTTTATTGGCGCCCCATTTTTTTGGGATTTTTGTGCCTCTTGGATGCTCAATCATGTAGAGAGAGAGGGGGAGATCCCTAATCTATACAGAGAGGGCAAGATTTTTATAGTAACAGTGTGTAATATGATACAGGGAATGAAATTCTAATTTTTAGTCTTTCTCTGTCCTCTCTCCTCTCTCCTCATGCCGCCCATTCATATGGATCAATTAAAGAGAGAACGGCGTGGGTTGTGATGATGATTTTGAAGCAAACGATGCTGATGGAGTGGTAGAGGATGTAGATCGGGGTTGGAGAGTGCATCTACGGCAAGAGGGAAGCATCATCGGCCTCTCAATCTCGGGATACGTGTCTTGAACACCCGGGTTTCTATGAGTAAGTGTTGTTTTTCTTTGTTTGAAGGAAATAATTGATGATGATTGATCTTTGCTGCATATGCTGAATTATCTCTAAAATAAAAGGAAAAAACAAGAAATTTTGATGATATAATAATTTTTCCTCAAAACACCTAAAACTTGCAAAGTGCGATTGTGAGGAAATCATGAAAATTGGGAGTTTTAGTGAGTGTTTTGAGTTCCCATGGAATAAAAATGAATCTAAGTGCTTTTGATCAGTGAGAGCTCACAATTCTTATTTTTTCATAATTTTTGAAGAAATAAATAGAAAAAAAATAAGGAAAATTAGGTTTTTCACGATAAATAAATAAGGAAAAATATGATCCATATTTTTGGATGTGTGACAAGGTTGGGGCATGAGGATTAGGCCTCAGATCATTCTTGTTTGTATATTTTAGTGAGTTTTTAATCACTTTCTACATGAAAAATGACATAAAAATGAACCCTACACCTGTGCAACATTGCAAACCTAAACAATTAGGGAGAAGAGGGATTGTAAAAGTGAGAGGTTGCTGAGAATACATCAAAATATGATTAATTTGGTTTATGCATAGCATATAGGCCAATTTAAGGAGACTAGCAACATGAGGAAACTCGGTGCTAGTCTCTAGCAACGCTGCAATAATGCACAAGCTCAAAATGATTAAAGGATTATTTTGCACACCAGGTGGCTGATTTTTAATCATAAAATTCTTTCGCACAATGGTCATACACTTCTGTATTTTTCATGCCACATGATATAAAACCTAGATGCATAGCTCTTGATTGCTTAATAAATGACCAACATGGAGTTTTGTAAGGATACCCTTTGTGTAGGCTAGATGATCGTTTTTTGGGAAAAGTGCTTGGTGATGAGGAAATATTAAAGTCTCTTGGATCATTCAAAATCAAAGAGTAAAGTATGTTTATATATTCTTTATATTAGAGTATCGCATTGAGGGGCCAAAAATCCTCTTGGTGTAGGAGAGTTGCAGTGGGGCCATGGCATTCAGCCGCAGGGGTTGTCCCTATGTTTGTGTTACAATGGTATATTATACCAAGATGTATGGCATCTTCTTTTTAGGAGTAAGAAAGGGCAATCGTTGTACTACATTCCATTACAAACACAATATCTCTAGTAGCGATTAGGGTAGTGTACCCTCGGACGCTCTTGGCAGCTTGAGGCTGTGTGGGGTTGTCTTGTGAGTGTTATAGAGTCCCGGCTAGTGGTTATAGCAAGTGTCAGGTCTGTTTTAGGTCCCAATAGGTGGTGCATTTTTTGGGATGTACCTATAAGTGGCAGTCTTCGAATCTAGGCCTTGAAGGGATCTATGTTTATTATGTCCATTAGGAGTGTGCTAAGCTGCCCATAAAATGGGGTTCGTTCAAGGATGGAAAACCCTGGCTTTCCCTATACAAAACTTACTAATGGATTTAGTTAGTTATGTAGAGCATGAGTCCTCTACAGAAGATATTTTAGGTGATGAGAAGAGCAACTAGTTAGTGGCTATCCTATCCTCTAATGCGATGGCATGGGCCAAACTTCATCTTGGTGTGGTCTCTACCCAAGAGAAATCATGTATAACCATCCATCAACCTAGAGGGTATGGATCAAGTATGTTGGAAGCTATGGTGGTCATGGCATCAACAAGTGATTATGCTAAAGCTGTAGTGCCATGGGAAAACTCAACATACAGTGGTGGGGCATCATGCCAAAATTTTAGGTATCACAAGGATGTTAGAAGTCCTAGTTCTAAAGGGAAAATTGTTGCTTAAAAGGCACGGTCCCTAGGTCCTAAGTGCCAATGATAAGTTTGCTTTTGATGAGGGGCAGAAGCTCCTAGATAAATCCATCATGAAACTGCCTAGGAAGGGGCAAGATATGGGAGATTCTCTAAGAAAGGATCGGAATGACATCTTAAGAGCTATAGGCCTCCCTAGCCACTTTATGAGTTGGCAGAAAGGGATGGCAAGGATGATATTAACCTTCCTACACGAATAAAGGTGGAAACGGAAGAGGTTAGGGACCCTAAGACATTAGAGCCAGGTCATGTTAAATATAAAGATTTTAATGAACCAGTGCTGATCCCAAGAAAGAGAACTAAATGCCCTCCTCCTTATAGGGATCTCCAAATGTTTCATGGGCTGGTAAATGAGGATCCAATGGTGCACTTAAAGGAATATGGCCTAACTTGCCTTGCAAGTGGGTTTGATGATATTCATCAGATGCTTGTATTTTCTAGCACCTTGAAGGGAGAGGCTAGGAAATGGTACTAGAGTCTCCCAAGAGGGTCAATTAATCATTCGACGAGCTATGTGATAAATTTTTGGATGAATATGAAAAGAGGGTGCCATGATCCAAGTTATAGGACAGCTTATGCAGATTAGACAAGAGTCCTATCCTTTTGCTAAAGAATATGCTAGAGCCTTTAACGATATTCTTAGGGTTTGGCCAAGAAGGGATACTACATTACCAGATGATGTGCTATGTGAGCTCTTTATGAGCATTTTAGAGATTAATACACAAATCCAAGTGAGGATGCGAGATCCTAAGTCATTAAGTGAGGCCAAGATGCACGCAATTGACTATGAGCAATATATCCAAATATGTTGGGAAAACTTTTGGAGTTTCCCCCGTTCAGTGCAAGTGCATCCAAATATCCAACCTTTTCTAGAAGGAGAAGATTCATTTGCTAATACCAAGACAACCTTGGCAGGGGATCTTGGTAGCCAAAATCTCCAAGCAGGAAATGGCAATTCGATGAGTAAACACCATATTGGGGAATATGGGAATTTCCCATAAGTTTGGGACACATGGTCAAATCTTTGGATTTGTCATAACTTGAACAATATAACTCCAAATCAAGTGCTCTACAGCTCAATAGATTCCATTCTTCAAGTGCTTTCCAATGATAGGTCACATCATATGATTTTGAGAAACTTATGGGCATGTTATCCCGGTGCCACCATTTTAGTATTCAACAAATGGGAATTGGGAGCTTCCCAAACTCACCTATTGTGTTAGTAGTGATAATATGCCTATTGGGGATAAAAATATTCGAAGCCAAGCAAGTCCCATCAAGGCTTGCAATGTTTCCATGAGAGGTAGTTGCGACGGCCACATTGATAGAACCAATGGGCCTACTAGGGTGGATGCGTGTCCAATGAGTGGTTCCGGTTTTTCTCTTAGTAAGGCTCTTGAGATACCTTTCCAATTTATGGATGAATCATGCTTTCGAGTAGATGTGGTTCCTTTTAGTAAAAGCATGGTTTCTATGAATAAGCAATTGTAGAGTGGACAAAGGCAAGTAAAGACATCTCATATGAAGAAGATGCAGCATGACCAAGGTCCACTTGTGCTCGATGGAAGTCATAAGGATATGAGACCATCTAATTGTAGTAATAAGTCCGCTTTGAGTCCATAAGACCAATGTGGAAAAATGAGGTAGTCTAAGAATATGAAAAGGAATATGAGATGGGTTTTGAGACCCAAAATTTATAAATGTGTGGTTGGTGTGCTAATTGAAGGGCCATGAATTCCATGTGGACATGCTTTGATGGATTCCCAAGAGGATGTGACTAAAGGCCATAATGCTATATCTGACAATAGGGACCGCCTTGAGATGCATCTATGTGATGGGTCTAGGCTTGAAGCTCTGTCTAGTTTGGATCATATCATTAACATATGTAATGGTCCAATTAGAGAAGAGTTCAATGATCATATAAATCCATGATTCTCCTTGTAGGAGGAGTTACTGGAAAGTTGGATCAAGCGATCTGTTTGAATGACGACCAAGAAGATGAGATATACCTAATAATGTCATTCATTCAACTCATAGTACCCAAGAAGAGATGGCCATTATTACTAAGATATCAATAGAAAGGCTTGGACTAATGGATCTACAAAGGGCCCAAATCAAGCTTTTAGCTTACTTGTATGAGTAGCATGGGGCTAGTTCTCCTATTTTATGCTATCCTTGGTATCCCGGTTACTTTGATAGGATGTGATGTATATGCCAAGGAGATTATGTATTGCATGGATTAGAATGACCTATGCATTTTAGGATAGGAAGGCTAGCTGCTTTGTATATTATGACCAGATTATGTTAGGGCCAAGAGGGCCAGTTAGTTTTTAGTAAAATATTCTATTTCATTAGGCTAAGGGGGCGATTTGTTTGTTTAGTGCGGATGCATTTTACGAGTTTTGTTTTTTAGTGCTGTGCTAGATAGATTACCAGGAACCTAGGGGGAGCCTTTGCTACACTAGAGCTTCTTGTGGCCATTCCAGGTGGTTTCATTCCCTTTCTAAGTTTTTCCCTTAAGTAGATAATAATATATGTGTATGTAGGGGTTACTTTCTTTTCATTTGTTGGGGATTGGCAATCAAGGCACGAAGTCCCAGGTTTAGGTTAGGTATGTCTGTGGGAGGTCTAAGTAGTCGTTGCCTCCTGCAAAGGCATTGTCACTCACTAAAAGACTTATTTTAGAAGGCAATCCTAGTGACCCTATTCTGTTGACATGCTAGGCAGCCATTCTAGGAGTTGCTGTTAGTTGTGATGCAGTTAGAAAAGCCTGCCAGAACAAATATATGCAAAGAAGAAAAATCTTGAATAGCTGAAGAAGAAAAATATACTGAGGTGTTTAAAAAGGGGTTCTAACCCCTACAAAAAGAAAAGGAAAGAAAAGAAAAATTACTTGAGTAGTTGTTCATTGCCTTGGGAAGCCTTAGTAGGTTCTTGGGACCGAGACAAGACCCCCGGCCAATGCCTTGTCTTCATAGGGATGGCATCTAACTAAAAAAATAAAAATAAAAGAAGGTTGGAGCAAAAATAAAAGTGAGCGAAATATGAAAAGAACTAATGATTAAGTGTCACCTTGCAAGGGCTTGGTAGGTTCTTGGGTACCGAGATAAGACCTAAGGCCGATGCCATATTCTCCTTCGGTCACTATAGTCAGCTCCCTCCTTTTTACATGCTTGAGTATGGAAGAATTAAAGCTAAAAGAAAATGTATTAGATAAAAATATTTGTTGCTTAGGCTATAGGAGTCCTCACCTAGGAGGAGCTCCTGGTTGAGTTGTCCTCAGTTAGGTAGGTAGTTTAGACCACCCCTTAGGATGGCCTCTTTGATAGTTCTTTTTAGCTTGGCCATGTTGGAGCAGTCGATTAGTGACTAGCTTTAGGATTTTTGTCAGATTATGCTAGGCCTACTCCTAGTGGATTTCATACCTTGGTCTTATTAGGGGGTAGGGTGAAAGCTGTGATGTGTTTTGTTGTGTATTTTTTGTATAAGCTTCATGCTTCTTTTCGTTGTGTATGTGCATGTCACTTCGTGGATTCGACGGGCTAAGTCACCCTATCCCATAGTTGCCAATGAGGGTTGGAGATTAGGAGCAATTTTGAGCCGATCTAGAAGCGTTTCGGGCCGGTTTTGAAGCAGAAACATGGCCAAGAGGTGTTAAAGAGCCAATTTTCATGAACAATCAAATGGTAGCAGATGGCTAAGATGGAGTTTTCCTAGATGCATTTTGACATCACGAATCCAACGCAAGTCTCGGTTCGTTGATCGGAGGTCGTTTGACACCCCATTTAATCCCCACAAGGTTTGACATTATAAAGCGGCTACTAGGATTGAGAGCCAAAAAGTGCACAATGGGGCCCAAGTTTATCGATTTCAAAGTACGAAGTCAGCTATCTAGTCAGATCGTGAATCGAAGTCCATTTGCAACCCCAAGCAGATCGAAAACCCTTCCACGACAGTGTGAAAGTGGTTTTTTGAAGTGGACATTTTATAAATGAAATGAAAACTCTAAATGAAGGAAATATACAAAAAACATGTCGAGATGCAGGCAGGGGGTCTATTTTGATTTGCGCCCCAGTTTTTTGGGATTTTTATGCCTCTTGCATGCTCAATCATGTAGAGAGAGGGGGAGATCCCTGATCTATGCAAAGAGGGTAAGATTTTGATAGTAACCATGTGTAATATAATGAAGGAAATGAAATTTTAATTTTTAGTATTTTTCTATTCTCTCTCCTCTCTCCTCATATGCTACCCATTCATATGGATCAATTCAAGAGAGAAGGATGTGATGAGGATTTTGAAGCAAATGATACTGATGGAGTGGTAGAGGGTGTAGATCGGGGCTGGAGAGCACATCAGCGACTTCTCAATCTCGGGATACACGCCTTGAACACACGGGTTTCTATGAGTAAGTGTCTTTTTTCTTTGTTTGATGAAAGAAAATTGAAGGAAATGATTGATGATGATTGATCTTGGTTGTATATGCTGAACTATCTCTCTGAAATGAAAGAAAAAAATCAAAAATTTTGAAGACATAATAAATTTTCCTCAAAACACGTAAAACCCGCAAAGTACGATTTTTGAAGAAATCATGAAAATTGGGGATTTTAGTGAGTGTTTTGAGTTCCCATGGAATAAAAATGGGATTGAGTACTTTTGATCAGTGAGAGATAACAATTTTGATTTTTTCATAATTTTTGAAGAAATAAATAGAGAAAAATAGAAAATTTTAGTTTTTTTGCAAAAAATAAATAAGAAAAAATATGATCCATGTTTGTGGATGTGTGACAAGGTTAAGGCATGAGGATTAAGCCTCAACTCATCCTTGTTTGTATGTTTTAGTGTGTTTTTTAATCACTTTCTACATGAAAAATGATATAAAAATGAACCCTACACCTATGCAACATTGCAAAACCTAAATGGTTAGGAAAAACAGGGATTATCAAAGTGAGGGGTTGCTAGAAATACATCAAATTCTAATTCATTTGGTTTATGCATAGCATATAGGCCGATAATAATTTAAGTTTAAGGAGACTAGTAGCACGAGGAATCTCAGTGCTAGTCTCTAGCAATGCTACAATAACGTGCATGCTGAAAAATCATTAAGGATTATTTTGCACACCATGATACTTTTGCACAATGGTTATACACTTTTTCATTTTCCATGCCACATGGTATAAAACCTAGATGCATAGCAGTTGATTGCCTAATAAATGACCAACGTGGAGTGTTTAAGGATACCCTTGTTGTAGGCTAGATAATGGTTTCTTGGAAAAAGTGCTTGGTGAGAAAATATTAAAGTCTCCTGGATCCTTCAAAATCAAAGAGTGGAGTATGTTTGTATGTTCTTTATGTTAGAGCAGAGCATCAAGGGGCTAATACTCTCGATGTAGGAGAGATGCAGTGGGGCCACGGCATTCAGCTGGAGGGGTTGTCCCTATTTTTGTGTTACGGTGGTATATTATACCAATACTTATAGGATATCCATTTGACGAGTAAGAAAGGGAAATCCTTGGACTACATTCCATTACAAACTCAATATCTCTAGTACCGATTAGGGTAGTGTACCCTCAGATGCTCGTGGCTCTGCAAGGCCGTGTGGGGTTGTCTTGTGAGTGTTATAGATGCCCGGCTAGTGCTTATGGCTAGTGTTGGGTCTGTTTTAGGTCCCAACACACTCTCTCTTTCTTACATTGTTTGTTATATTTCATGTTGATTGTCTCTCTCTCTCTTGTGCTCTCTTTTTATTTCTTCTTCTCCCTCTCTCATTTTCTCTCTTTCACCCTCAATGCATCTTATTCTCAACAAAAACAAACAAAAGAAAAGAAGAAAGAACAATAAAACACCGCAAAGGCCTGAGGATGGATTCTTTGTCTCCTCTTTGCAATGGCCCCTCTTTTTCCTTCGTGCACTACCTCCTCTTCTTCGCAAATGGTGACAATGGTGGTAGCAGTCGTGAGAAGCTATCCTTTTGTCTCTTTCTCTCTTCCTCTCCCTCTCCCTCCCAAAGGCATGCTCTCTTTCACTCTTTGTGGCAAAATGTCACGCTCAGGTTTCACCCGCTTTTTTTTTCTCTGAGTACCGTTGCTATTTGTGACGCCGCTAATATGCATCGATACTGCCTGTCACTATGCCCCTATATCCTTGTAGTGAATGCCATAAGGCATTTTGTCAATCCAAATGGCATCATTAAAAAATGGTAAAGCCTATGATCAGTTTGAAAAGCTATTTTGACCTCATCACCCTCCCACATACATATTTGATGATAGCCAGAGTGCATATCAATCTTAGTGATATACCAGACCGCTTTCAACTCATCCAACAAGTCATCAATCCTTGGGATAGGATACCAATTCTTGAGTGTGAAGTTATTCAAGTCCCTATAGTCAATATGAAAAGAGCCATGTTTCTTTTTTATTAGTATTAGAGATGCATAGGGAGAGGAATTGGGCTCAATAAACCCCATCTTAAGTAACTCTTTGACTTTTTTTGAAACTTCTTTGCATTCATACATAGAGAGTTTGTAAGGTGGCTTGTTCACTAGCTTAGAATGGGGCTCTAGAAAGTTTGGGTAATCTACTTATGAGATCGGATTTTTGAAGCCGATCTAAAATAGAAAGAAACCTCGAGAGGTGTGAAAGAGCAAATTTTCATGGAAAATGAAATGATTGTGGATCAAGGAGCTGGATTTTTCTAAATGCATTTTGATGCTAGGAACTAAATGCAAGTTTCTGTTCATCAATCAGAGGTCATTTGACCCCCCATTTAATCCCTACAAGGTTTGGTGTTATAAAGAAGCTACTTGATTTGAGAGCCAAAAGTGCATAACAAAGGCCAACTTGATAGGTTTTGATGCCACGAAGTCAGTCGTCTAGTCCATTCGTGATTCCAAGCTTGTTTGGCCCTCTGTCCAGGCCAGAACGATTTTTGAGGCAGTGTGAATATGTAAAAATTAACTGGTTAACTTCTAAGGTTAATGATTAAGCTAAGGGCTTAAACCAAAAAAAAAAAAATCATGTGGAGGAGGGGGGAGGGGTACAGTTTTTTGACACCCCTTCAATTCATGAAGTGTGGCTTTTCTCAAGCAAGATCATCAGAGAGAGATGAAAGACATATTCACAATCTATGCATTTAACTATATGCACTCACAATATTATGCAAGGAATGAAAATCTCCGATTTCAATATTTCTCTCTCCTCTCTGCACCTTGTTCCTATAGCTTAATCTATGTGTGAGAGGGGGATGGGCTGAAGCGATAGATTTTGGATGTGTGATGATGTTGGAGTGTTATGGAGCATAAAGTGAAGGTTGAGGATGCATTAGTAGCCATGGAGGAACATCAACAGTTCTCAACTTTGAAATAATTCATATTAAATTAAATGCATGAGGGCTCAATTTCGTTGTTTTATGATGTTTCTTTCGCGCATATTATGAAAAATGGTTTCAAATGGTTGAATATGATTTCTAGTGCTTGAAAAATCATAGTTCTCAATTAATTCTTTCTATTAGCATAATTAAAATGAAAATCAAGAAAAGTCACAAGATGAAAATTGCGGAATTTTGGAAAAAATGAGGGTTTTATATGTGTTTTCATGGTTCTTTTGGTGCTCACATGGGATCATATGAAGTACAATGATGTATCTTAGTTCATGCAAGCTCTACATTTCTAAGAATAAAAAAATCATTAATAAATTTTTAAAAAAAACTTGGAAGAAAAAGTAAAAAAATTTGGCAAAAAAGATTTTACGTATGAAAATTTTATAGAAAATTATGAATGTATCAGTGGATGTAAGATGGGGCTAGGGCATGAGGTTTAGCCTCAGTTTATCCCCATCTCTTTATGTTGAAGTATGTATTTATTATTCTTTATATATGAAAACCACATAAAAAATACTCTTTACATCTACCAATGAATGCAAAACCATAAACAATAGGGAAAAATGGTTCTATGGAGTTAAGAATCAATTGAAATATGATTTTATGCATAGCTTGACATAGAGGATTCCTTCGTTTTAAGTTTTCAAAGAATACAGCAGCATAAATTGCTTCAGTGCTGCCTTACCAATGGCGCATTTCATTAGGGCAAAGTCATGAAAAGAATTGTTTGCATACAATCCACCTTTGATCTATCAGATTACTTGTTTGTATTGTTAAGGACATTTACTCTGCATCCACATTTTATATACGTAGTATCATGATAATTATTTCCTAGATGCTTAGCACTTGTTTGCGAATATTTGACCCACATTGAGTGTGAGGTTTCCTAAGCTGTAGGTTTAGATTATCACTTTCTTTGGGGCCTGATTTGGTAAGGATTGAATTATCTCCTGGAACGTTTATTATAAAGAGAGGACTATGTTTTGCATGTGTTTTATGTTCAAATGGCACATTGAGGGCTAATCCCTGTGTGGTATAGGAGAGTCATAGAGCACCACACCAGATCAACTGGGGGTGCTCCTTGTGTATGTGATACGAGGTTCTAGACACCATTATGTTTGGGTACTCCAGCTACTTGGAGTCGGGAAGGGAAACACATTGGACTAGATTTTAGAAATAGTATCTACAAATGCATTCTTTGGTTAAACCAATTCATAGTATTTCTACGTTCTTGACCATGAGATTGTGGGGTTGTTTTGGTGAGGTTAGGAGGCCCATCGGCTAAAGTATCTATAACCTTGTACATTAGGGGTGCACTAAAGTATTTGTAAAATGGAGTTTATCTAGGGTCTCAAACACTTGGCTTTCCCTATACAAAATTTCCTAATGGATCTAATCAATTACGTAGAGATTGAATCCTCTACGAGGGATGATCTACATGATATGGAAAGTAAGCACTTAGTGGTGCTATCCTTTGGTATGATGGCATGGGCTGAGGTTCCCCTCGGTGCAATCTCTATTCATTGTGTACAATCATCCATCAAGCTAGAGAATATGCAAAAGTATATTGGAACAAATGGCAGTCATGGCATCAACTAATGATCATGCTAACGCCATAACACCATGAAAAAGTACCGACACACAATGGAATCTTGTTATGGCTGAAACATCCCATGTGGTAGGTCACCATGCTAAAATATTAGGCCTCATAAGGATGTTGGAAGCCTTAGAGATTAAGGGAAAACCACTACTCAATAGGCATGACCCCCAAGCTCTAAATAATGCATATATATATATTTTAGATAAGGGGAAAAATCTCCAACCTAAATCTATTAGGGTTTGACCTATGGATGATCAATGGATAGAAGATCATCTGATAAAGAATCAAGCTTGACTCAAATATATAAATGTTCTAGAGTTGGGGGGCATTTGAAAGAATGCTTCCTAGCTTGCCTTGCAAGTGGAATCAACAATATACATCGGATGCTCATATTCTCAAGTACTTTAAAGGGAAAACGGTATTGCAGCCTCCTAAGAGGGTTGATTAAATCATTTGAGGAATTATGTGATAGATTTTTAGATGAATATGAGAAGAAGGTTCACATGACCTAGGTCTTGGGACATCTTATACAAATTAGACAAGAGTCATACACCTCCATCAAAGAGTACACAAGAGCCTTTGATGACATTCTAAAGATTTGGCCAAGGAAATTCAACCACCTACTAGAAGATGTGCTTGTGAAATCTTCGTTAGTGGCTTGGAAATAAATACACAGTTCCAAGTTAGGATGAGAAACCCTAAGTCAGTGAAGGAAGCAAAGATTCAAGCATATGATTATGAGATATATATATTCAAAGGTGTTAGGATAGCTATTGGAGTTTTTCCTGCACCCTTGAAATTCATAATGATTGGCAACATTTGTTGACTATTAGTTATATTGGAGGTGCAAATGAGAGGCATACTAGGGAAAATCTTGGCATTTACTATGATAATCCCAAGGCCTAGGAACCTTGTGCGGCCAATCCTATGTTCCAAAGCCATGAACTAGATGGAAATAAGTGTGGATCTAATGAGGGAAGAAAAGTGGTTAAGCAACCCCTGAATGATCCAAAATTGGAACAAAATTATGTGAATGAGATGAGCCCCCAAAACATATTTGATGCATGCTATCATGTGAAGGCCATCTCAACTGTTGGGAGTCCAAGTGATATGAAACCCAGGGTTGTTATAGACCCATTTAGGGTTGGATCTAGTAAAGGAAATTGATTTAGGGGAAGTGATAGGTAGCAAGTGAGCCGAGATAGATTAGTTATCATGAAAGAATATACAAATAGAAGAAGTGGTGGTATCCATTCAAGCCATGCAATGATAAAAAGGAGATGGGTTTGGAGGGACAAAACCTCTAAAAATGTGGTTGCTGGATTAGATGAAAAGCGAAGAGTTCCAAGTAGACATACTATGGTTAGTTTCCAAGTAGATGATATTAGAGGCCATAATGATACATCTAACAATGTGCTCCACTCTAGGATGCATCTAGGTGATGGATCTAGGATTAAAACCCAACCTAGTTTGGGTTGTAACAATGGCACATATAGTAACCCAAATAGGGAAGGTTTGAATGAGCCCAAATCTATGGATATCTCTGTAGGAGGGATCTTTGGGAAGTTGGAATGACCAACCTATTAGAATGATAATACACTTGAGCCCAACGAGGTCATTCCTTTAGCTAATAGTACCCAAGAAGAGATTGCCCACATTAACATTATATCAGTAGTGGATGGGAAGGCTTGGATTGGTGGATATATAGGAGTCCAAGATTAAAACTTTGATGATAAAATTGTAGTGAGCTAGCTTGTATATGTGGTATGAGACTAGCACTTGCATTTTGTGGCATTTTGGCTAGTTTGATAGTGATGCAATGTATATGCCAAGAAAATTGTATGTTTGATGAATTAAAATAACCAATTTTCTTAAGGTAGAACATGTCAAAACATCATATCTCCACAATAAAACATCATGAGCTTCGCACGAATCTCTAAAAAGATATCTTCTTGAACAATGTGGAATCTCTATCCACCACGATCCCATCATAGAACAAAATAACCATTATATACACACTTGGTGCAAAACAACCATCTGAATGGCATCTCTAAAAGAGAGATATCATTATTAATCATAAAAAATGCATTCATGGGTATCAATGAATATGATCCCTCTTAAAAGCTTGATGATTATGGAAGCAATCCATAGATAGAGATTCAACTACAAAAGTCTTAGGAAGATTTTGAAAAAACCGCAAGCAACACATCCTCTCTACCAATATAAGATATCTACTAGGCAAACAAAGGGCATGAATGTACAAGAAATCCAATTTTTGAGGATCAATAGTCACATTCACATTCATGCACAGCTTTGAGATTGAGTTCTAATAATTATGCCAATGTCAGTGCATATACGCCAGATACTAAGCCCGAGGAGGTCCGTCATAAATATATGTAAGTATCATGTGAGTTCAACATAAGGGATTTTTTAAAGGATTTTTGAAATACCATTGTTACATATTTTTTTACATACAGAAGGGTCCCATATAAAGGGGTTACTTATAGTTTGAATAGAAAAATGTTATGTTTTATTAATAAAAAATTCAAAAATAAGAATATTTACAAATTGGCCTTGAATGAAGGTGATATAGAGGGTATACATATATTGCACTACTTGGGATACCAAGTAAAGTGAGCACTCAATCTCACTAAAGGATCTGAAGACTAAGAATACTATTGAGAAAAATATAAATAATTCTAAAAAGCTTAGCTAGCAGTCGTCCATTCCCTCGAAATCAGTGGCCAATTTATTTGAGGTCCTGTAAGTGAATCTGTTGAACTCCAACCTCATCATCTAGAAATCTTCTGATCAAAGCATGTATATCCACTAACCAATTGAGGGGGATGAGGAATAGAAGTGGTAGGAGAGGGAAGAGGAACAAGTGAGAGAGGATGAAGGGATGGGTAAGAAAAATCATAAAAGAAAGAATGATCTAAAGAGAGATTAGTTGAGAATTTAGGGGAATCAATTAAAAAAGGTGTTAATAAGTATGCTGGAAAAGTGGAAGGAATAGTTATGGATGGGAAAGGACAAGAAGGAGGAGGGGAAAATACACAATCCTCAATAAAAAAAACAATGAGTGAAAATAGGGATCCAAGGAGCACCTTGGGGTTGAAATAGAAGAGGTAAAATAACTTGTGGATTAGATAGATAAAGGAAAAGATATGCTTCATATCTATGGGCCATCTGCTAATAATAAGATAAACAAGATACTGATGGACCTAAAAGGGATCTACGATGATAGGCATCAAAGAAAGATGAATCAAAATTAGGTTTTTTTGAAAGGTGGGTTAAGAGATCCATCCTCAATTGGTTATTATTTTTAACATGAAAAAAAGCTTTCTTTTGACGTTGATTCAGGATCATAGAATCAATCATGGTATGCCAAGAAGTCATAAGACAATTAACCACTTTGGAGGATATGTGTTTGGAACATTAGATATATTTGCAAATCCAAATGTCTAACATACAAAACATCTTGTAATACCACATCCCCCACATACCAAGCCAAATCTTTGTCATATGGGATCAACAATCACCTCACAAGTATATATAAGACATAAGCATGATATCTATAGTCACACAACTCTCAAAAACCATTCTAGCTACTTCAATCAACAAATTAGAAGTCCAAGCTCCATTCCAACCATCCTACCTCTAGAAGAGGCAAATCCATCGTTTAAAGCTTAGTATAGAATGTGAGCTTGTGTTGCTGATAATGAACACAGAAAGAGTGATCTGGAGGAACAAACTCTTAGAATTGCTTAAATGAAGACCACAACAAATCCATTCTTGACTGAAGTCTTTCCACCTTGGCTTGGAATAAAGAGCATAATGTGGTATTCCTTTGAAGGACAGCTAAATCCACATGAGATAAGAAAGGAAATGGTTACACATAATGACTTTGTGAAGTAGAATATGACTAAGTTAATTCCTTGAGTTGTTGAATCTGAGTATTTCTCTGTTTAGGATAGTATTAGCGGATTTTAGCTGATTTAAGCTCTTCTGTTGTCTAGGTAGCTATTAAACTTTTTAGCTCTTGAGACTCCAACAACCTACCCCTCTCCTTAGTCACAATAATGACTTGGGATTTAGTCTTAGCCAACTGAATTTGCAAATTAGAGATCTCCACTTCCTAGGCATCAATGATCTTAGTCTACTGCTTCATCTGTGTATAGAGGTCATAAAATTTTTCTTGAGCAAAGATAAGCTCATTATTCACTTTATACCAACTCCTCCTTGGATTGCTGAACATCTTCATAATAAGAAGAATAAAACTATTGGATACATGGCAGTAATCGAGAGTTCAATAGAGCTCTGGATGTCTTTGCACAAGAAAGGAATTATGTCTCTGTCACTAGGCATTGCATAAAGGGAATGGAAATCTCTAGAGTACCATCTCTATGTGCTCTGAAAAGATTTGGAGTTGTGAGGAAATCAGACAACTGACTACTAGACAAACAAGAATTAAAATTGGAGGAGTGGGAAGGTATTCATTCAGCCACTTGCTTAAGTCACTTCCTCAGAATGACTACATGAGGGAGGGGATCAACATCCTTGATGATAACATCATTATTGTCAGTAGGAGGAGGAGGAACCTCTAGAGGATCAACAAGTAATATAGGAACTTCCTTTGCAGGGGTAACATACATCAAGAAAGTAGAAAGGTAAGAACCAAATGTTACATTAGTCACATTACCCCTCGTGGCACTAATAAAATACTGATTCATCTTTGCCAGGAGATATGAACTCCAATCAATGGTAATTCCTTTCAGCACCATGCTATGGGAGGTTGTAAATAACTCCTTCAAAAGGTAGTTAGAAGGGGTTTTGGCATGCATAAACCTGTCCCCTTAAGGAAATGACACAATTGCTTCCAAACAAGATTGGACATCATGGACACACTAATGCCTAAAGTAGTGATAAACCCCTTAGGATCCAACTCATCATGGGTGTGCTTCTATAACAACTTTAGAATATCCTCATTAGAGAACAATTGATGAGCAATACGAAAAGCTGCTCCACAATATCATAAAACAAAGCTTTGCCTAGGCTCTTAGGCGTCATATGGATAATTGTACCCCAAACAGGACCAGACCTCTTATTGTAAGATGCTAAAAATTGATCACACACATTAGAATCCTCTCGGATAAGTGGTAATGAAAGTGTCACAAATTTGGATAACCCTGCCTTAACAATAAGGTTTGAATCCAACAACAATGAATAATCATGAGATACGAAGGAAACATACTGGATTGGGGGAGTAGTACAAGGTGCCATTCAAATGGTTTACACACACACTACACTCACACATAAACAATCACAAAGGATACTTGTAGAACAACCAAAATAATAGTAGATAAGATATCATCAACAAAAACTCACATAGACTTGACCAACTTACTGACCACCCAAAGCAATCCACATCCTAGCAAAATTTCCACATGACCTTTGCACTTATGCGACCAAAAGCTTCATGCTAGGCATAGAAACAAGCACACAATATCCCTGTATCAAGCAGAAAAGAAAAAGAATACATAGAGTATCCCTAACTCTAATCAAATAACCAATCGAGAACTAGACCAAAACCAAAATCGATTGATACCCAAACCTCAATTGATTAAGATGGCCAATAGGGACTTCAACTGATTGCCACATCACCCATCCCACATAACAATTCATTAAAAAGGAAAATGTGCAATGTGAGAGAAAATGAAAATTTAATTGTATGTTTATTTTATGAAATAATTATCAAAGATTGAACTTTTATTAGGTGAAAAACCTTAATAAGAAAATGGTGGTTCATTTTATCCATTAAAAAATTATTAAGTTGTATGGTGCTTATGAATGTCCCCAAGGGTCTCTAGATGCAAGTTCCTTTTTTACAAATTAATGTGTGAAGCACTTTTTTTAGTGTGTGTGCTTGTGACAATGGGTTTATTTTATTATAAATTAAGGTGTGCTTGGGTGCACAAAGTGCATGCTATGTGAATGGCTAGTTCTTTTTAATTAATTAATTTGTGTGTTTAGTGTGAATGCACGTGGAAAATGTGTTCAACTAATTTTTTAAATAATTAATTGTGATATTTGGTGAAAAAAAGGAAAAGAAGAAGAGAAACAAGATACTTGGAGAAAGGGTATGTATGCAAATGAATTCTGAATGCATAATCAATAATTGGTGTGACGGGAAAATCGCAACCACAACACAATCCAACAAGTAATCCAACTAGTTGGAAAATGGATCTCATTTTATTTTAAAAAACCAAAACACCATGTCTATAATTTTTAATATATTTGGGTATTTTTGTTTTTTTAAATGTTGGTTAGGCATGGTTCTATTTGATTTTTATATTTTCATTCCTTCCAATCAGCAAGATGTTGGTTGAGAATTAAATAGGGGGATCCACTTTGTTTTATTTATTTCAAGAATTTTTTGGGCTATTCTATGAATTTTGAAAATAAATTTTCAAGAATTTATTGATTTTTAAAATTAATTTTTTAAATAAATATTTTTCAATTAGCATTGGAAATTTGATCTAATTTCAATGATCCAAAATTATAAAAGAGGTTTTTGGAATTTTTGGTACTTTTAAAAAATGTACTTTTTAATGATTCCATTAAGATTTTATTGAATTTGGATTAAATTTCTAAGTTTTTGAAATTGATTTTATTTTTGATATTTTTATTGAGAATTTTATGATTGATAAAATAATTTTGAAATTCGTAATAAATTTTAAAGATTTTTTACAAAAAATTTCAATTTATTTGGATTTTTAATAGTTTTTAGATATTTTTAATGTGTTTATGTTTTTCAAAAATAAAAAATATGTCAAAAATAGGGTACCCTGCGTTTAGCTACATGTGAACAGCTCCAAGCTCTCCACTGTGCGAAAAAAACCACACTCGCATCCTCAGGCGTATGAATGACCACTAGCTAGAATGCGCGCACGTGCAAGGACCAAAACCCTGCACGTGAACAAGATCTTGCAACATGCCAATGGCATGGTGGGAAAGGTGGTTAGACGCAAAAAAGGGAAAGGAGACCAGGGGAAGGTAAAAAAAGATATGTGTGGGGGAAGGGTGAAATGTATTTAGGTTTATTTGAGTTTTTTAATTGTTATTTACTAATTTTTAATAGTAAAAGGTGTGATTTCTTTTCTTCTTCTTCTCTTTTCTTTTTGTTCCATCTCTGTGTGTGGTTGTGTTTTTTAAAAATCACAGTGGTGCCCGTGCGGCGGGCGGGCGGCACCTGGCTTCCTAGGCGACGTCACTCAGCTACGACAACAGCGTCCCAACGACGACGACTCCCATGGCTCCAACAGTTGCCGACGGAAAGAGGGGAGGTGGGAGGAGGTGTGAGGAGGAGGAGATGGAGGAGAAGAGGAGGAGGATGGGAGGAGAAGGGGAAGAGAAGAAGAAAGGGAGGGAGGAGAGGGGAAGGTGGGAGTGAGGAGGAGATGGAGGAGAATAGGAGAGCTAGAGGGACAAGAGGCTAGAGATGGAGGAGAATAGGACGCAAGGGAGAGGGACAGAGAGAGAGAGGGGAAGAGGAGATGTCGCTTGGGAGGTGGGAAAGTATTTAGTTTTTTTTTAAAATTATTTTGTCTTTAGTGGGATTTTTTAAAAAAAATTAAGAGCCCCCCATGTTTCGTGCACCAAAGTAGACGGGGGGAATTTGCATTGAAAGGAACAATTGGCCACGATGGAGAATCCTAACACCAGAACATGATGTGGCCAAAGCCGGTTCGGGACACACAAGGGAAAAAACACAAAATTAATTGAAAATGTTAATTAGGAGAGATCCGAGCATCAAATCAAGATTTTGTAAAAAGCAAAATAAGGCATGATGATAGGGAGAAGGGCATGGACAATGCAACTGACATGTTGGGTAACAAAAGGGGGTTCACGCAGAAAAATAAGAAAACTCAAGCACAAAAACTCACAAAAAAATTAATTTCACAAAATCTGTCAGTCAAAACGAATCGTGAAAAGAAGGAAAATCCTTTGAATGAAGAGCCGAACATGTCTATCACGTCAAAACACAGTTCCAATGAGAATAGGACCATTCAAATGGGAAAAACGATAAAAATACATCCGAAAATGGATTTGAAAATTAATGACAAAAAATTGGAAATTTGGAATGGAATGCAGCAAAAAGGAAAATTGTGTGGAGAAACAAATGGGAGAGGGCAATCAAACCGGGTTTCGATGGCAAATGGGGGGTCCACATGGAAAAAATGGTAAAAACACTCCCGAAAATCAAGAAAAAAATGAGTTCCCAATAATCCGTAAATTGGAACATACGACAACAAAAATAAAAAATATACAGGGATGGGGTCAATAGGTTTGTCAAATTAGAATGCGATTTTGATACAAGAAAGGCGTAGTCACATCGAAAAAATAGTGAAAACGAGCACGAGAATACACTGAAAAATTAATAACATAAAATTGGCAAGCGAAAACATGATGGATTAAAAAGAAAAATTGTGCAAGGAAGCAAGCCAAATAAGGCTATCTAATCAAAATTGAATTCTCAAGTGAATAGGATAGGTTCTGTTCACATGGAAAAAGAGCCAAAAACACCCACGAGAATACCCAAAAACATAGAAAAGTTAATAACATACAAATTCTGCATCAGAATGATGAGAAGTAAAAAGAAAAAATGTCAAGAGGAAAGTGTAGGTCAGGGTTGTCACATCATATTACTATTTGGAAGCAAAAAAGGCATGTTTGCATGGAAACACGTCAAATTGGTAAAAAATTCTCCAAAAATCAATAACTCCTAAACCGTGGCTCAGAACTGAGGATTATAAAAAGGAAAAGTGGTCAGTTCAAAGGGACAAAAATAGATGTAGGATCAAATTTTAATTTTAGTAAATGTAGGATGTGTTCTCATAGAAAAAGAGCAAAAGAAAAGGATAAAGATAAACAGACAAGGAACGATCGTGAGGTGGAGTGAAAACAGAACAGGTGGGTGGGAAAGGGACCCCATCAGAGTAAGATTAGGACATGGCATACTTGAATGATCCGATAGTGATGTTTTCATGAGGGTATGCAAAATAAACGCATAGAGACCTCTCCCCATACTAAAGACCTTAATAGATCCGGTTGACTAATCAATAGGGACCTAACACTTGACCACCACTCAAACACATACATCCCCACACTTAAAACATAACCGAATCTTGTAAACAAAAATGGATAGGGTTAGAAACACTTGGTTCAATTTACAGATGGTCGAGGTGAACCATCACTGATAGGCGAAAGAGCGTAATTATCGACAAGAGATACCACATCTCCTCATATCACACTCGCCAGCATGGCCGGGACCATGTAGCAATACCCAGGGAGGTAGCATTGTTGATGAAGCGTTGATTTAATTGTCAATGGTGAAGTATACATCACTCAATATCTTGATAGTCTCTCATGTTGGAATGATAGATTAGTTGCTTGCCCCATGACTCACATCACTCAATCGGTAATAATTGAAACCCATATCTTACACCCAGCTTAGAAATCGATAAGAGGGATGGTTTAAAGGGAGTATACCAGTGTACACAGTTTGATGGTGTAGCAGTGTGTCCCAACCCATCTGGCAGTATAGGTTCAAGAAGAAAGGCTAGGGAGCATGATCATGCAGTGCACCAACAAACAAAGTGAGGTGTGTAAAATGATAATGGAGGAGGCCTCGTCCTGTGCTTACGTACATAGGGAATGAGAACATATGTGACTCCAATTGTTGTAACATCCCTCAATCCTCACCTCTTAGTTGATGAAAGGGAAATTGATCACGCTCAGCCTCCCCTCTATCTCACGCTCTATTGATAGATATAAGAGAATAACCAGTTCCTCACACCCATTGATTGAATCCTTATTGCCATTTGTGTGAAGGTTGTATGGCTCATGCGCAAATGATGGTTCAATAGTGTATCCCTCCCTATGCCGACATATGGTGTAAGAAGGGAGGGCAAGGAGGAGCCTTATAGTGTCCTGCACATAGGAACAAATTGTGCTTTTGCATTGAGAGGCCCAACTCATGTGCGTGCAATCCTCCATTCATACATCATACCTCTCTATTGGATTTAAATGGCAAGGACTGGTCACTCACCCCACCCTTTGTCTCAAGCTCTATTGATGATTACAAATGGTATCCCCTGCTCACATCCCTATCCAATTAGGATGAAAGCTCACATCACTCAAGGGTTGTTGATGAAGATTGGCTTCATCTAAATAATCATGTCAACTTATATCAGGTGATAAAGAGGCATACCCAAGGAGGTAGTTAACAAGTCTGGTACTTGGATTGCATGTTGGAAATGTCATTTGTTGTATGAGTGAGAAGCACTGATGGAGTTACAGGATACATCACACCAAGGGAGATGGCTTTGGAATTGCTTCTCGAAGAGTTCAGCTATCTTGGAGGACTGCGGGGGGTGTTACCACCTTTTCTACAGCCAACTTCTCACCCACCAAGGGTGTGTGCCACTTTTCTTGGAACCAGGCCTGTTATGATAGGGAATTTCTTCATTTTCTCCCATAATAGTTCGGATATTTTTTTCTTTTTTTTTTCTTCTTTCTCTTTTTTTTCTCTTTTTCCCTTCTCTTGGGGTGTTTCCACCTTTTGTCGAAGAATAGGTGGGCATGACAAGGATTGAAGTTCTTTTCTCTCATAACCGATATATCTTTTTTTTTCTTTTTTGATTTTTAAGAGGAGAATGGAAATAACACCATGTATTAGAACCATCCACACCACCTCTGCTAGATCAGACAAAAAGGAAGCAAAGGAATGGTTGGAGGTGGCTTTGAGGGGCTAGAGGAAGGAGGCCACCTCATCAAAATGAGAAAGAGGGTTATCAGGGGAGCAATAGGCAAAGCCTTACGAATTGACGCATAATGAATAAAGGAGATATTAGTGGTGATTGTCAGGATCCCCACGGAGGATAATACTTCTTGAGGTGATAGCCATTAATTAGGAAGGAATCATTAGAAGGATCAATTGTTTGCACTTGGACAAATCCATTAGGATTGACAACAAGTACCTTATAGGGGCCCATCCATCGTTATTGAAACTTTCTTGGAAACTTGCCATAATAGAAATCATAGGCCATGACTAAGTCACATTCTTTAAATTCCTTCTGCTTGATGAAGCTATCATGGTAGGCCTTTCGTTGAGCTTATATGGCTTCCATGCATTATAGGCCATCATACAAGTCTTGTCTAGCTATTCCAAATGCAAGAGATGAAACTGCAGGGACTCATCATCTCCCAAGTGTTCTTTGATATAGTCACTCACAGAGAGGGTAACTCCTGATCAATAAGAAAAATGGCTTATGTACCATACACCAGCTAGAAAGGGATCTATCCCTTGTAGCAACCTTATGGGAGGTTTTGTATGCCTAGAGCAGCTTTATAAGCTGATCGTTGTCCTTATCAGGCGACGTGTGGCAATCGTCCTTATCAAGATTCGAGCAAAGAATATGATTGGTAACTTCGACTTGGCCATTGCCTCTAGGGTAGTAAGGCGTGGGCTTGTGTGATGGCAGATCTTGTACAACTTTGTCAATTCTTCCATAATCTTGTTAAGGAAGTGAGTATCTTTATCACTGATTAGGGGACTTCAAAAACGGGTGATGATGCTCTTCTACAAGAACAGAGCCATACTGTTACCATCATCCTGCTTGAGAGCTTTGGCTTCACACCACTTTTTCACGTAGTCCATACTTACTGGAAACCAAGATGTATCTATTTCTTCTTTCTTTTAGTCGCTGGATCAATGGGGCCAACAAAGTCAATTCCCCATTTCTCAAATAGCTTTAGGGAAGGATGGGTTGTAGTGGCATAGCGCTAGATTTAGTAGACTTCTCCATCCATTGACAAGTATCATAATGTTTGCAATAATCATAGGCATCCTTATGGAGAGTCGGCCACCAATAACGTGCGAGCAAGGCATTTCTAGTTGTCACTTCTCCTATGAAGTGTCCTCTCCATAGGGCTCAACATGGCATGCTTTCAGCACGATTCCAATCTCATCTCCTACAATACATCTTTGCAACACTTCACCCTTGCCTTGTACAGAGCGCCACCTAACAAGGTGTAGGGGACGATTCCAATAGGAGCTTCTTCTTCTCATTATTTGGAGATACTAGGAGGATATTGTTGAGTTATAGTTTCGACTAGAAAAAGGAAAGTATCAGGGAGGTTTGGATCATCCTGCTCCTCCTCATCACTCTGAGGGATCCGCGATAGATGATTAGCCAGGACATGGGAGCAACCAGGCTTGGTAACCACTTCAAAGTCAAACTCCTAAAACAAAAGGAGCCATCTCATCATTCTTTCCTTCACATCTACTTTGTTCATCAAGAAGGACAAGGCCTCATGATCCACATAGAATTTGAAGTGCATTGACAATAGGTAATGTTCGAATTTCTCCAAGAGGCAAACACCGTTGCTAAGTACTCAAGCTTTGTCAATGTATATTTTCATTCTCTATCAGTTACTTTTCCGCTTGCATAATAGATAGGTTGATCGACTTTGAGGAGCCTTTATGGCAGAAGATTGCTCCTAAGCCTTCAATCAAGAGATGCATCTGTGTACACATGGAAACCCTTTGTCCAATCAGGAGGTTGTAGGATAGGTACTTCAATCAATCACTACTTGCTTCAAGTTGTTGAATGCTTCGTCACGATCAATAGTCCACATGAACTCTGTATCTTTCCTTAGGAGCTTATGCAAGGGAACCACCTTTGTCGCAAAGTTTTTGCAATGAACCTTCTATAATAGCCCACATGGCCAAGAAATCCCCTCAACTATTTCAGGTTTATTGGCATTGTTAAAGCTACAATCTTCTCAATCTTGGCAGGGTTTGTTGTTATCCCTTGTGCAAAGACAATATGGCCTATAAGAACTCCTGAAGAGACTCCAAAGACGCATTTGTTGGGGTTGAGAGAGATCCGATACTCTCGACATCTATCAAAGCATTGCTCTAGGTGTTTCCAATGCTCACAGATTAGACTATAGAGACACAGAAGTCATCTAGGTGCACCTCAATGAAGTCATGCAGATAATTTTGGAATGCAGTCATCATCACTCATTGGAAGGTAGTAGGAGCGTTAATAGAGCCCAAAAGGCATCAATCTGTAAGCATGGATTCCCCATTATTTTGTGAATTTTGTTTTGGATTGATCTTCTTCGATGATCTGGACTTGGTTGCACACCCACTGAATCCATCCAAGATGAAATAGAGCTCATGGCCAGCCACTTTGTTTCTAATAGTTGGTTTGTGAAAGGGATAGGGAAACAATCCTTCTTTGTCTTGTAATTCAACTTTTGGAAGTCCACACATATTCATAGCTTTCCATTCTTCTTGGGTAGTACCACAATTAGAGAAACCCATTCACTATTAGTCATTGGATAGATAAACTCAGCTTCAAGGATCTTTAATAATTTGGCTTTTGCTAAGGTGGAGCAGCTTGGATTCATGTGTCTCTATCTTTGCCTCATAGGCTTGGCATCAGGCTCTAGGTTGGCTTTTACTAAGGTGGAGAAGTTTGGATTCATGTGTCTCTGTCTTTGCCTCACAAGCTTGGCATCAGGCTCTAGGTTGATGTGGTGGTGGCACATGATAGGATCAATCCCCTTTAGATCTTTGTAGGACCATGCAAACACATCCAAGTTCTCTTTTAGAAGGTCATGCAAGATCGACAACTCTTCTTCTAGAAAAATGACACCCATCTTTAGGTGACATTTAGTACTATTAGCATCCACAAATGTTAATTGCTTTTCAGATGAAGGTCACACACGGACTTAAGGGGTTTCTCTCACCTCTATCTCTCTCTAAAAAGAGATTCTAAAATAATATTATAATAAGAGATCTTTTACAATCAAGAAATTCTTGTATTTGTATTTTTGATAGATTTTACCTATTATTTTATTTCCAAACTGTAGGATAAATGTCACTTTTTCTCAAAATCCTTGTAACAAAAAAAATGAAGCCAATCATTAATATAAAACTCTTTAATGCTCTCACGAGTTTTCAACATGAAAATATATTAGAATCATTCTCATTCTTGCTTCTTAAAGGGAAAAAGTTAAGAAAAAAGATATAAAATGACGTATACATCATATTTTAAGATTATTTTTTACCCAGGGACACCTTTTTGACTTGAGAGTTTCCTTGTAAATTTTTATCTTTTTTGGACAAGTATATGCCTGTTTCTAGCTATTTTTTCATTCCCTCTCAAAGCTCTAGTTTTGTTCGAAATTTTGTGTGCTCTTCTCCTTCCCTCTAGAATATGGCTTCTTGCATACAAATTCTTCTGAAGAAATACTCGCTACTATCTACAACACTCTCTACCTTGCTACAAGTAATCTTAGGAGTGGTTTTGATACCATTTGCTGAAATCAAATAATCTCTATCTACAACACTCTCTACCCTCCTATAAGCAATCTCCCTCTTCAGTACTATGCCATAAGATATCTTCCTCTTCAACACTCTATACTACAAGCAATCAAGTGATAATGGAGGTATCTTTATTTGTTTAATCTCTATACCATAAGATATCTTCCTCTTCAAAACTCTATACTACAAGCAATCAAGTGATAATGGAGGTATCTTTATTTGTTTAATCGCTGTGATCTTATTATTCTTCATAGGTATTTTTTAATCCTTAAGTATCAATTCAGAGAGAGAGAGAGAGAGAGGGGAAGAGAGAGGGAGAGAGGGAGAAGGGGTGGGGGGTGAAGAGAGAGGACTGTGTGAGATGAACTAAGAAAATAAGTGATAGAGTGACAGAGAGTAAATTAGGATAGAAGATAAGATGATGTTATGGTTCTTCACTAGCCAAGCTTCTATATAAATGTGTTTACATGCCTTTGATCAATTCTTGTTGAGAGAGAGAGAGAGAGAGAGAGAGAGAGAGAGAGAGAGAGTATTTTGGATAGAACAAAAGATAAGATTGGATGCTAATTAGAGGTAGATTAAAAGCTAGGATTATAGGCAAATTAAGGGTTGATTAGGGTCTATCATGACTGAAATCAAGAGAAAGAGACAAGATCCAACTCCGTAAAAAAGAACACAGATATAGTGAATCAAAGGGGTGTAATTGTGTGATTTGAATGCTAATCCAATTGAAAATTGGCATATATTTTTCTTTATAGGATGCAGGTACAGGACGTACCAAGAGAAAGAGAGATACTCACTTTCAATTGGAGGATGAATATGCACCAATGCTCAAAAGAACTATGGAAAGGGATGATGCAATAAGATACATGATGCAACAAGAAAGAAATGTAGGGAAAAGAAAAGGGGACCTTTGGGTTGATGGGTGCATTTATCCACTCGATCCAGTCACTCCAAGGCCACCACAATTTGAAGGGCTTACATCATTAATTGTAAAGTTTGTTTGTGAAGGCAATGAAGGATTGTATGGATACACATGCAAACTTGTCACACAAGGATTAGTAGGGGTTAATCAAGCCTTGACAAATATGCAGAAAAGATTACAAGGGAATATGTAGACTTTGATGAAAAAGGATAGATTATTGGCTGAGAAGGATAGGGAGAACTAGAGCCTATAATAAATAATGTCATTGAAGATGTTATGCATGCTACACACATGCAGAATATGGAGTTACAGTCTAAAGTTATGGACTTGGAGAAGGAGAATCAAAACATAAAAAGGAAGCTCACAAAAACTTTGGAGATTGGGCCCACTTTAAAAACCAAAGAAACACGTCGGCACATCCAATTAGTTTAACCAATTCACCAATTAACCAAAGGAAGTGGACAATATCATAGATGGATATATGCTCAATCTGGTATGATGAGAAATATGTTCCCTCATGCAGAGAATGATACTATTGCCAAAGTCCTAAGCAACGATATGGTCAAAAATGCATTGGAAAATCGTAAATTCAGGGACATTGTAGATGTCGCAAGTGAACATCTTAGGGATGTGAGCAACTTGTTTATTACAACAGATGCTCAAGGATTATGTGACAAGGTGGGAATGAGTTCTAAGTCATATAGTATGCTCTATCAACAATTGGATATAGGTTTTAAGCAAGTCTTCAAAACAAAGTGAGTAATGCCTCTACCAAAACCATTTCACATGAAGAAGGCTCCAAAACAACTAAATGAGAAAGTTTTAGAAGTAATTGATGAGCCAACACATCTGGAAAATACATAGCTATTGAAGTATGGTTCCAAAGAAGTTGCATTTGTATTGAATGCATCCAACAACTTTGTATTGGATATATGTAGGGTTCAAATTGCTATGGTTAAGTTCTACAATATGTCTATGGAAGAATGTAGAGGCAAGCTTAATTTTGTCCTCAAACTTGATGAATTATTAAGGAGAAACAACTTGAACGTGTGAATATAACACATATGAATCGAGCATCGGATCCCAACCTTCGATGAAAACCATCCTTTATACTTCACTTTACAATAAGAGAATTGAATATGGTGGCTTGCAGCATTTGAAGTACAAAAGGAGGACCATGAAGTACTTAAAGTTTTTTTTAACCTCACTGATATACCCAGTGTTATTCAACAACAAAATAATGGATAAATTTTACACATCAAGGGGTTTGGGGACTATCAAGTTGAATGGCATCTTGCAGGTGATTTAAAAACATTGAAGTGTACATTTGGTTTATCAAATGTAGTGAATGCAAAATTTCCATGCATATAATGAATGCAAACTAGGAAGAAAGGGAAAGATGGAAAGAAAGAATGACTTGCGAAGGCAAGACAACAAGGTGCTCCAACACATGATCAAAAAGTCATGAGAAATGGAATGCTAATTCCAATGGATCCAAACTAGTGCCCTATTTTGGAAATACTACTAATAAGGGTTCACTTTTGCACATTGCATTATTTGGTTAGAATAATGGTGAAGCTAGTATATGAAAATATATATGGTTTGCATACAAGATGCAGCCCGTGTAAGAAGTTGATGCTACATGTAAGAAGGTAGAACAAGTCCTCTCTGAAGTTGGATTGCATGGGGGCCAAGTAGAAATAAAAAATGATGAGTAAGAGTGGAAATAACCCTTGTAAACCATGCTTTCGCAGACCCAAGGCTAGGCAATTTATATCTCCACCTTGAGATAAGGAAGGCAATATACTTGTAAAACCAGAGAAGTATGAAGCATGGAAAAAGTTGCACCTTGTTGTTCTGGATTGGAGCAATGGGGGACGATCGAGGATTACAAAGGCAGAAGTGTGGATGCACCTAGATAGATTAGCAGCTCTCTTACAAAAGTTGAGGTTTAGGGATGGTGATGCCAATATATTTAAAAAGACAATTGCTAAATTTCATAAGTCCATGGTGGAGGCATGGACTACAAATAGCATAACACACTACATAGTCAGTATTGTCACCATTACAAAAAAAATCATCATTTAGAATTATTTTGTGTTTCTAATCTCTCTTCTTGTGTAGCATATACTTGAAGCACATGGTCCATACTTTGTAGATCAAGGAAGTTTGGCAATATGGTCAACTCAAGGCATGGAACGATCTCATATGTAAGCTAGCTATGCTTTTCAAAAGGCAACTGATAATGGAGGTGGCATCAATGATTCCAATTCTATGAATCAATTATTACAATGGTGGTATAGGAGATTAGAGATATGATATGAGAAAAAAGAAAAGAAGTTCAAAACCTCTCAAGCAGAATTTATACGTAGGAAAATATATGTAGTGAGAAAAGAAAGATATGAAAACAACATAGCTAGACAACGCCATGAAGAATGGTTGGAAACCCAAGAGAGAGATGGAAAAAAATGGAGACCTAGATAAAGATAATACTTTTGATGCATTTTGAGTCCATGAGAGAGCATAAGTACCAAGGATATGAGATATCAATAATCCTATCTTTAACATGAGATATCTTGCAAAATTGTTTAAAATTTTAAAAACACAATATTAGTGAATTTGGGAATCTCCCAGTTCCCATTTTTTGAATACTAAAAAGGTGGCACCCCGATAACATACCAATAAGTTTCTCAAAACCATATGATCTGATCTATCATTGAAAAGCGCTTGAAAAATGGAATCTATTGAGCTATAGAGCACTCGAATTGGAGTTATAGTGTTCAAGTTATGACAAATCTAAAGATTTGACCATGTGTCCCAAACTTATGGGAAATTTCCATATTCCCCAATATGGTGTTTAAAGGTTTGTCACTATGTTTTTCAAAGTTTATTTTGAACTATGTTTTTAAATTATAAAAAGTCGATTTCAAAATCCTAAGATAAAGATATGAAAATTCCAAACCTTAGAATATTCACTGGCCTAGATAGAGAGGGGCATGAGGGGGGTGGTAGGAGACACATAGAGGCATGGATGGGATAGAGAAATGAAATGATAATTTTAAAGTTCATTTACATCACAGTAAGTTTAAAAGTTTTGTACTTAATTCAAGTCTCTCCTTTGATTTTTTTCCTATTACTCTCCACTCTACCCTCCACCTTTCTATCCTTCACCATCATAACCATGGCACGTTCCAAGGTTCCTATCAAGAAGGCACCTGCAAGTGCAAGAGATCAACACTCTTCTGAATATAGTGAGCGTACTGTGAGTGACAAAGGTCCCCTGGTGGCCAACAACGGTGGCCCTACTGTAGCTAATAATGGTGGTGCTACTATGTCCAACAATGGTGGCCCTAGTGTGGTCAATAATGATGGTTCACCATTGTCTAGAAATGGTGGTCCACATGCTCTAGTTTCTCCACCTTCCATTACTACTCCAGCTGGTAATACACGTCGTCCAACGCATAAGAAGCAAAGATGGTGACCATGCACAGCTGCGCTACGTGAGATAAGGAAATTCCAGAAGAGTGCCAACTTGATTATTCCTAAGGTACCATTCTCTAGGTTGGTGCGAGAAATACTACAAGATCTACAGTTAGGTCATCATCACAAGCTCTTTTCAAGGAACCAGGCAAGGAATGTGGGGCGATGGTGAAACCAAGCATTGCTTGCTCTCTAAGAAGCAGCTGAATGTTACTTGATTGATCTAATGAGTGATTGTCAACTTTTAGCCATTCATGCCTGACATATCACTGTTAAGTCCATAGATATGATTCTTGTTCGTAGGACTCGCAACAACAAGGATGCATTTAATCTTGATGTCAACAATATGCTTTGAGAAGCTACCTTGTAATTAGATCTATGTTTTTAGCTCAGGTTTGATTGTAGATTGTAAGAAGATTAGTTTTGAGTTATCTTTCCAGTAGACCTTCAAGTATTTGATAGCAATGGCCTACAAAATGGTGCCAAATTTTGCCTAGCTCTAGTTATACTTAGTGTGATGCTCTATCTACCATGAATTTCATGGTTTCATAGTGTCAAATCCATTATTTGATATTCTATTTTGCCATGATTTGCATTGTGTCTATTTTCAAGTTTCTAATTTTGAAAGTAGTTTCGTTGAGGATAAATTCAATGTGCAATCACACACACATCAATGATCAGTTGTACATGGACCGATGTACTATATCTTTACTATATTTATCGGTTTGGCAACACTATATCCGATACGCGATATTCCATTTAACCCATGACTTATTTTTTGTGAGTCTTTACATTTCCAATATTTAACATAGTTTGGTTGACAACACATTTAATATGGAGTTGCACACACTCAGTGGCGAGTTTTTCTGTTATCAGTGAAGTATAATCCAGTTAATGCATTTTCAAAAATTGAATGAACCATCAATTTTATAAATCAAAATATGGTGAAACTTCACCCACATGCCGGGCATCATAAAAACTCATGGATATTAAAAAATTAGCCCCATAAGAATCCTCTAGGCCACTTATCTAGAGGCTTGCGTCTAGGGCCCTGAATCTGGTGGGCCCTAGAGGTTGCCTCTCCAGATAGGTGTCCTAGAGACCTTTGATGAGGCCAATTTTTTTTGGATAGTTGATGTGTCCTAGAGGATTCCATAGGTAAAATTTCACGTCAATCAGATCACTGGTCATATTTTTCCAAAGCATGGATACATTAATTCAGGTTTAAGGGTTTTTAAAAAGTTTGGCTATAAGTTTAAAGTTTCAACTCATTTTACACATTTCACTTTTGAATTTTGAGTTTTCTCTCCTAGAAGACATGGCATACACCAAGTAAGTGGCTCGGAGACACCCCCTAGAAATCCCATGCATATGCCACCTCCCCCAGCTCCATCACCACCACCACCACCACCACCATGCCAGCATCACAAGCATTGATGGAGGCCATGCACATTGGCTCTTCATGAGATCTACCATTACCATAGAAGACCACACACCTTCTGATACCAAAGACTCCATTCCAGAAGCTAGTGCAGGAGATTATGGATGGCATAGTGATTTAAGAACAACAGGAGGCACTTCCTAGATGGATCATGCTTGCAATAACCAGATCGTTGACTGCCCAAGACCTCCTTGTACTATAGGAAGTTGCCGAAGCTCACCTCATCGACTTGCTTGGAGACTCGGTCTATGAAGCAGTGCATGCAAGGAGAGTCACCATCACACCGATAGGGATTTGCAAATAGGTTCTTTCGACGATGGAAGGATAGTTCTCGCAAAGATCAACAATGATAGGGGTGTACTACGAAAACATATACATAATGTAGCTTCCAAAGAGATTTTGTAGCTTCCAAACATATACATAATGTAACTTCCAAAGAGATTTTGTAAAACCCTAGTTGTAATGGATCCCATGTAAAATGTTATGAATATGAATACAAAATTTTTGGCGCATCTTATTTTTGTTTATTCACTTGTTATTTATTTTATTTATATCTTTGAGTTATCATTACATGCATTCGAATGAATACATATTGCACACTAACTCAATAAAGCACACGTAATAAATTTAGGGTATGAATCATGTTGCATATAAATCCAACAAATAAACGTAACATTCAAGTAAAAAACAATAATAAATGATATATATGACAAACTACATTGCACGTAAATCCAACAAAAATCGATTTTCATTACTTCAAGAGAAGATTACAAAGTGCATTACATTGGTATATCTACTCTCTCCTAGGCTTCTTCGAGCTACACTTCCCATGGTTAAAGCTATTCTTGATCATAGGCAGCAACACATTTTACCCTAGTAGTTCCTGCCTAATGACATTGGGGTCTTGAACACCACCAACCATGCCATGGGCCACCATGGAAAAAAGTGGCCTAGACCTAATACTAGAGAATAAGTAGAGGATCTTTGAACGTTGAAGCAACACTACTTTCTCCAAGCTAGAGTTTGTAGGGATGGTCTTGAAGGTCCCAGCCTTCGTTAGTGCCCTCAACTTCATGAAGTTCTCAGTAAAAGTCAGAGAGCATGTCTTATGAAATACAATAATGTCACTCACAAGCTGGCCAATGTACTCCTTCAATGCCGAGTCCTGTACCCCTCGGCTACTAGCTCGGCCACCTTCTCTAGATGAAAATTAATCTATATAGACAATGCCCTGCATCACACGAGTTTAGTGTCAAACTCACTATGCATGAAGTGTGCTAAAGATATATACATCGAATTTGCATGCAAATTTACCAGTACGACCTCTAGGGCATCTAGACTATTGGGATGAATTTTTGCCGAGATTGGACCCCCAGAGTAGCCTTTTAGCCGAAGGCTCCGTCTCATTGTAGATTCAGGCCCTCGGATGTGAGCCTCTAGCCATGACGGCTCTAGGGGCCCGATTCCTAACAAAAATTCATCCCAATGGTCTCGATGCCGTAGAGGCCCTACTAGTAAATTGGCGTGTGAATCCAATAACATTACCTTCTCTGCATCATCTATCTGCTGTTGTAATGGAGCATCCAGGTCTGCTCCTGCAATTGGGCCACCCTTGTCTCTCTCTTGGGAAATTACTGTGTAGTTAGGTTGAAAGGCTTTCTTACAACTGCTCGAACTCCTCATCTGAGATCTCATATTATGGCGTTGCGTCCTCAATCTCCTCTTGGATGATCACAATGGTAGAGATGTCATTGAAACTTGTGCCATCATATCGAGTCATCTCATCAACATGTGCTGGGGCATCTTGTATATCAAAATCTATAAAATTATTAGGTGCATCACACACCATGATACAATATAGTTCTTCTTCTCTTAGCTCCAAAATTTATAGTACATTCTACATGAGTAGATATTCCGACCCCTCGATGATGATAGCATGGAGATAATTAAGGGGTGGCTCATCGCTTGTCAATGTCTCATCAGGGAAAGGAGGTGGGTGCACAATGGCTAAGCTTTATGTTGTCTCTATGCTTGGATCAAGTGCGATCTCCTCACCCTCCCACTCGAAATATTGTAGCTGTGGCCAAGAGGGTGTGTCGATGTCTTCGTTCATTGTACTCTTGCACACCTCAGTACAGGTAATCCATGTGACAAAGGTGGAAGTGGTAGCCTTGGCACACAAAGAGAGAAGGAAGGAGAGCACAAGTGTAGGGAAGTAGAGAATGAAAGTGAAAATGAGTTTGGAGTTATAGCTTTTATGTATCTAGGGTTTTAAATAAAGGTTTTTTAAAAACCGTAAAGTTTTGAATTAAAACTCTTATCTTGATTTCTTTATTTCAATACTTTAAAGTCACCATGAATATTGCTCATATAGACAAACACTTCGTTCTATATTATTATATCCTCGAATATACTTGGATCGCAGATTATATTCAAGTCCAACTAGGAAAAATATGAAAATCTTTTAAGAAAAAAAATCTAAAAGACCTTCAAAATCACTTGGATCCAATTTAATATTTAAATGTAAGAAATGAGTAGAAGAGATGAGCTACAATATATCATTATGCAAAGACAATATTGTGTAGATTATAGAACTCTAGCTTGCAATTTCATTATGATTTTAACCAGCACGATTGACTAGTTACAGTATGTATTATCGCACACAGATCACAATAAACGAGGATGATCTAAATTGAAAGTCCTCAGAAGTTTTAAAATTTTTTATATTCTTTCTTTATTAAAAAAATTTACAAGGATTCCACTATCTCAAGGATATGTGGAGAAGCACATTGTTTACATGTCATGGATTGCTCACTACGAATCTTGACTTTTCTATTATCTAACTTGAAATAAAAGTTGCAGAGGAATTGGACATTAATTGGATTTCTTATCTCAAAAAAGAAATGGGTCAATGGCTCTCTCCGCTGACCACAAAAGGATTATGACCATTCCACAAGATAACCACATCTATGAGAGTTGTATGTGTCTCATCTCGAGTAGCTTGATCCAAGCTGATCCACTCCCCTCGCAATAGTCGCCATCTTCTATATCAAAAGAAAATGCATAGAGTTTGTCTAGTGATGTAATACTCGTAATAAAAATAAAAATAACGGTAAGTAAATGCGACTAACACAACAATTCATCTAAGCAAGAACTATGTTAATCAAATCAAGGCATTCAAAGTAGTAAAAAAATATTTACCTGAATATGAAATCAGTTTGGTTGACCATGCACTCAACTGTCTCATCAAAATGTGTCCTTTTGACTTGCCAAGACTCACCTAATAGCTGACTCATCCATTCCTCGGATGGACATTTGCATTGATAAGTAATCTTTCTTTTCTTCAGAACATCACAGGAACCAAATAAATGTGCAAACAATGAGAATAGAATAAATAAACTAAGATGCACATCTTTGGAGCCTATGATGGGTCTCATAACACTATTGATGTCAGATTTTTTCTTGGACTTACATGCTCCTCATAACTCCAAGCTACCAATCAACCATTCACCACTAGATAGTGGCGGCAATGGGACATACTGCAATCTCTGGCTTTCTACTACATACAATGAATTATGAAAAAAGATATTTTGAGTTGCAAGTTGACTTGTAGAGTTATTATCATAGATCAAAGAACCTATGTCTTCATGTCAACAAACATGTATCTTGCCACTCAAACATTCCACATTCTGCCATTCATACAAAGTTGATGGATGTAGAGCTGTTAGTAAAACAGGATTGAATTAGAACACTGGAAATATTTTTAAAAACAACTTTGATGTGCAAAAGAATAAATAATGATAAAATTTAAAAAACTTATTGATTTATTTATAATTTGAAATGTAGTTCTTGTCATGTACATAGATTTATTTGTGCATATAAACATGTTGAATCAACACTTTTGTTATTGTACTTGTTCCATTAAACACTTTTCTGAAATCTAAAATTCTACCTTTCCAATGTTTGTTGGGGTTTGCAACATCCTTATGCATGACCTTGAAACTCCCTCGAGTACTTGGGTACATCAAAATCCAATCCAATTAATAGTACTTATCACAAATCCAATTACCGCCACTATCTTTCCTATTGAAGACCTCCATTGCAAGTATGTTACTAACATTTTTCCTCTGTGAAGATATCTATAATAACCAAATAGAAAAGATACCTATCAGCATATGTATAAATGACAAATTTTCTCTCCAAATGAAATGAACTTTAAATGGAGCAATTAAAAAAAAACATTGTACTTGTAATTCTTTTCACAAAGAACCCAAAAGATGTTGAATAAGAAGTTGACTTATAACAAGACCATTGTTCCTTCACTGAAAAATTCCTACAATACAAAAAAAAAAGAAATCTAGGGTCAAAGTATACATATAACTTACATAGGCTTTGTCCAAATGAATTGAAACTTAACCATGGAGCAACATAAAAAAATGACAATATACCTGTGGCTCTCTTTGCAAAGAAGCCTAAAGATGTTGAAGAAGTTGAGTTTTTAAAAAATCATTGTTCTCCACCCTTGGAGACTCTTGGAGCAAAAAAACAAAGGAAATCTCGGTATGCATATAGCTCGCATACATTTTGTCCAAATGAGATAAAATTTAACTATGGAAGAGCAGCAAGAAAAAAGACAATATACCTGTAACTTGGTTTTCAAAGAAATCGTCAGATGTTGAAGAAGAAGTTGAGTGTTCAAAAGATCATTATTCTTGACTGTAAGAGACTCCTAGAGTACCAAAACAAAATAAATTATATGTCAGAGAATGCACATAACTTGCACAAGTTTTGTCCAAATAAGATAAAACTTTACCATAGAACATCCATGAAAGAAAACAATATACTTATAAAATTTTGTGAAGAAAATCTTAGGGCTTTGGTAGAACAAGCTCTACTCTCATAACACATGTAAAACTCACTCTGTTTTTGTGTAGAGGAAATGAAATTTCACAGCGTTACTACACATAGGGCAAGCAACAATGAGGCTGTAAAATTTTGTCAAGAAAGAAGAAACGAGGAAAAAGATATGATAAATTTGAGTTCCGCCTAAGAAAGAGAGGAAAATTAAAAAGGGGAGAAATGAAAAGTCAAACATAAAAAAATAAGAAAATGAAAATTTGAGTCATAAACTTTTAAGAAGTGTTAGCATTGTATTCCCCACATTTCCCCTTATTTTATTATTGAGGAAAGATTTGGGCCAAGATATGGCTAGAAGATTCATGCTACATGAATCTGGAATCCCTGATCCCTCATTGGTTAGGAATATATTTGTTTATTCACTCTTTAAGGGGCAAAAAAGAGAGTCTATATTTCTCTTAACGTCTTCTAATGCTCCATTGAAACTGACTTCTTCTTTCAGTGGAGACTCTACTTGCTCCTTGGGATGCTAAAAGGATATCAAGGCAGTTTTGGGTTTGATTTGGGAATTAATTACTTCTTGGCTTGAGGATTTATCTTCTGAGGATGCATCTAGAAACGTCACATAACAGGGACCTTTGGAGTTTTTCTTGGGCTGTAGGATTGGTGATTGTGCACTGTGCATCATCGTCATCCTCTCTTTGTGAAGGGTAACTTTGGGCGACAAGAGCCACTGGTGAAGGAAGGCTTATTCTACTTAATCCATTTCTTATAAAGGTTTTGTAGATGAGGAGATCCGTTTGCCATAGTCCAAAAGGTACCATAGTCATTATGTCTAATAGCATGGGGTCTTTTGCTTCTGTAGCCTCTAGAATTTCTTCCTCATTTGTGCTCTTCTATGAGTAGGATAGATTCTTCTAGTTCACTTCCATAGTCTTGTTTTTCATTGTGACATCATTGTCCTCTTTAGACTCTATCCAAGCCCATGTAGAGGCTCTGCAAGAGAAGAACAGATCCTCTATTGTATCCTCTACTTCTACTTCTATGTCTGTCTCTATTTGTGTTTCTTTCTCTGCTATAGCCATGTAATAGGGAGAACAATAAATCCATGCTTTTATCTCACTATCAAAGGTGACTTCAGAAGTAAATTCGGGTTTACGTAAGAGGTATTCACCTATTTACAAAGACTTTACTTCTTTCAGGAGCTAGCTTGAAGTGCCGACTATCGAGGACTATGCCTCTATTTTCTTGGGAAAGATTTGTTTGATAGCTTCTTCATCTCCTAGTGTGCCATCTATTATTTCGTTGTTTTGAAAGAGTCTGTTAAGAAATCAATGAAAGTGGTTCCATTACCTTTTTGCAATCCATATAACTTTAGCACCACTTTGTTGGGTTCTCTACCGAGAGTTAAGATTCCTTTCAACTAATCCATGTGTATCCTTGCTTCAAAAAGCCATGGTCTTCCCAGCAATAGAGGATATGAGGTTCCATAGGAATTTGGTTTTACCACCACATATGTCAGCTAATAATATCTTCTTGTGAGGGTTGTCTTCACATATGGGAGAATACCCAAAGGCTTAATTCTACTTTGATCTGCTAGTCAGATAAGCCACTCTGTAGGCTGCATTCCTGTTAACCCCAAGTCAAGAAGGCGAAAAAATGAATGAAAAAGCGAAAAAAGGATGGAAAAGATAAAAGACATGCAGGCTACCTCTAAAGCTAAGCTCGGGTCAAAAGCGTAATTTTAAATGAAAGGCGCCTAAAAAAACTCCAAAAACTCGTGTAAAAGAGCGCTAGGCTCCCTCCTGTGCCAAGTGTAAAATATTAGATAGGTGTAGAATAGAGGCATAAGGCTAGAAGAGGAAATAGAGAAAGGACCTTGCCACAATGGCCGGTCATGTAAAAAAGGGATGGGTGCCCATGGGATTTTAGGGCTCGTATATAAAGTTCAAAAAGTGAATGGAAGCTCATTCTTTGGTGTGTGGCTAACAAGAGTTCTTTTCTTCTTCTCTTCTTCTCTTCTTCTTGCTTGTGTGTGCTCTTGAGAGAGGGAGTGTGAGAGAGTGAGTTTGTGGGAGTGAGGGATCAAGATGATGAAGCTCTTCACCATCTCCTCTTCTCTTCTTCTCTTCTCTTCTCTTCTCTTTTCTCATACGCGCGGCTATTGTGGATGGAGCTTGGAGATGGAGGAGGCTTGAGGATACTTGAGCTAGCATCTAGGATTGTGGAGCTATCGGTGTGTGCGAGAGAGGAGGCAACTCATATCGGCATCAAGGTAAGCCCACTGTAATCAACGGTGTATCGGCTAGGTGGGAGATAGCCATTAGAGCTCGCTTGAAACGCTTGAAACATTAAGCGGTCCGTGGGTCTTGGTGGTTGAGCATGAGCTCCCTCTACATTTTTGGTTCCGTTGTTAGGACCAAGGGATTCAAGCTTGAGCACTTGTGCGCCTCATATCAAGCATCGAAGTAAGGGAATCATCCCCAAAACAACAGAGCTTGAGATAGGTAGGAAGTTTGGGTGTTTTGATATTCGAAACAAGTAAGTATTTTGGGTTAGTTTTTTTGTTTGATGATTGGAAAACATGGAGAAATCATTTCAGTTTGTTGCTTTCGATTCTTGTTTCATTTAACATAGGATAGGATTAGGAAATTGAATCGGGAAAGGGTATGATTTACCATTGCAAAACAGGGCATAAATCATGCAAAAAATGGCAAAAAACTTGCTTGGGATGCTTAATTTTGGCAAAGTGAGTGATTGGGAGCGTCAAAACCTTACCGGGGAAGGGGTTTAAGAGCCAAGCGGCCTCATTTGCAACCATTGCAGTGAGAGAGAGAGAGAGAGAGAGAGAGAGAGAGAGAGAGAGAGAGAGAGATCCCCTGCAAAGATTTGATTTGATCTTATCATTGGAGAGCCTACCACTCACCTCAGGTATACCAATCACTTCCCTTGGCACCCTAGTTAGGATCTGGAAGTTTGTGCTTAGAGTGATTGTCTAAATCGTGAGATTTGATCGAAATCATCGTCACACTACATTCATCACACCACATTTGGCCCGTCTGAGCGGTCGTTTTTCTGGGCCGAGTCCCAGAATTGGCCCTTAGCCCTTACCATTTGGCCGACTCGGCTCGAAAACCCTAATCGGCCCTTGGCCCAAAGTCTACTCGACCCGTTCGAGTGATGGCACTCAGCCCCATTGACCAACTCGGCCCTCGGCCCAAGACCCGATTCGGCCTTCAGCCCATCCGAGTGACCCTGTTCAAATGACAAGACTCGGCCCTCGGCCCGCAAAAAGTTTGGCCCTCAGACCAGTGTGATTCGGCCCTTGGCCCGTCTGAATCACCCACTCGGCCCCTGCAATTCGGACCAATTGGGGGCCGAGTGTGAATTTGTCTCAAATTTTCAGAAATTTGAGCTGACTCAGCTAGAGCTCAACAACGCAAACTGTCACAAGTCCTCCTGACGCTCAGAACTTGATTTTGGCGCACGGAATAGACAAAATCGTAAGGCGCAGCTGCTTAACATCTTGAGTAGGCTGTCGTGAGACCTAGAGACCTAGAGGCAACCCGCTGAGCCATAAATCCCTGATTGGACCAAAAAACGAGCAAGGCAACGTAACAGAAAAACCCTAAACCCTGTCAAGATGGCTAGAGAATTGATCGACAAAGCCTATCACGCCCAAAATGAAGCGAGAGTGCGTAAGACGCTTAGAGATTGTTTGCCACACTCACCTTGAATTTCCACACTTGAAGTACACTTAAGGAAAACTCAAAGCCTGATTGAGCACAAGTGCACTCGAAAGAACACACACACCGAGTGGAGATAAATTGAGGATTATATTTAATAAGTCAAGGAACACACTTAGATAAACCACTCAAGGAATCCACCAATAGGAGATGACCCAAAGACGTAGACAAACCATGAACATGCGAAGTAGGACCAATCAAGCAACGCCAACGAAGTGGATTTGACAAACCTACTCAACTTGATCGATAGCTTGGTGGAGCATGAGAACTCGACTATGGGAAAAGAAAGCTCAGACAATAGGACTAACGAAGAACTTGACTTAGGCGTCTTCCTAGAGGCTATTCAGCTGGTCAATAGCTACGATGTGCACGCTCGGTATGAGCACCACGGCAGGACAACAAATGCTATCATCGTAGACTTAAAAGAAGAGAGAAAGCTAGCCCACAAGGCATTGCAAAGCATAGTCGAATACAATAGAGACCAGTAGGCTAGTAGCCAAAGGCAAAGCATGGAGTTGCGCGAGGTGCAGTGGGTGCTGAACTTAGCCAGTGTAGAAATCGAACGGATCACGAGAGAGCCCTACAAGGAGACTTAATGCTGAGCTAGATTCTCATGAAGCGACTGCTAGACAACACCGCAAGAGAGCAAAGTGTCGCAACATTGGTGACATCACTGCTAGCAGGATTAGGAGCAACCCACGGCTCTAAGAGCCAGTCTAAAATCCCAATAGTCGTAAAGCGGCTCGACAAGCACCAACCCCACGATGATCCATACAGCTTTGTAGAGCAGTTTGAGCAAGTCTGCAAAGCCAACAGCCTTAGTGACCTGACTCAGTGCTCTCAAGCGTTTGCGCTCTGCTTAGGTAATAAGGGTAGGACTTGGTATACAAGCTTAGATGCCGCAGAGCGAGCCAACTTCAATGGCCTCAAGAATCTCTTCATCAAGAGATTTTTCGAGCCTGGATACTACGACAATCTGCTAGTACGATTAATGAATGTTAAGAAGAAAGAGAAGGAGGGACATTCACGATTACGTAACCCACATGAGAAGTCTCTAAGAGAATCCCTATGAGTGAACGATCGACTAAAAGAGCAGTTTCAACTGTATTCATTAATGGAATTCGAAACGAGGAACTGTATAAGGCTTTGGTACGCAACTCGAGCTTGCAGCGAGACGCGCTAGCTAGGGTTTTTGAGGAAGCCATCAGAGTTGATGATCAGCCGAAAGAGCGGAGCTCTAGGAGCTCAAACTCAGAAGAAACCAACTCGTGAAGTTCAGAGAGAGCGTCAGTCTCTAGTGAACGATCAGTCCCATCATCCCAAGATAAGGGGAAAGCCACCAAGACAAACCAAGACTTGGCTGATGTCAAGATGGAGATAGCCAAGCTGTGAGACCTTGCGCTAACTACAGTAGGTTTGTCATGTTGAGATATCGAGCTCCACTCGTGATACGCCAGGGTGACCGTTGTGTATTTATGTCACCGACTTGTCAGTTGCAGATGCGGTTGGTACACCGTCCATGAATAATAGCTACATGATAGCTATCCTTATCTACTCTAGTTTGTGGCTCAGTTAGTATGCCACCTTAGTTAGTTGAGTTTGGTTTGAGACCCATATATAGGGTTCTTCTATTTCTTTGTACTAGAGTTCTTTTGGCTTACACAACTAAGAAGAGGAAAATTATTTTCAGCCTTCACCCTTGTGTGTATTCCCCCATTGTGCAAGCAAGAAAGCTTCAAGTGAGACTCCTTCCTTCTCTCCCACAATCTTGACATGGTATCAGAGCCTTGTTCATGGTAAGGAGCTCAAGAAAGCAAGCCAAGCTCGCGGTGTTCTGGTAAGAGGAGCAGTGTTGCTTTCATTTTCTATTTTGGGAGCAGATCTCTGCAGGTAGCATAGCCGGAAATTGCAAGAGTGCATTGTCTCAGGTTGAGACGCCCTTCGCGGTGAAGCAAGAGGGCAGTATATGCTTCGGGTAAGAGCTTTAGCTCTTGGCGACCCTGTTTTTTTGATTTGAGGCCATTTCGGGGCCTGTTTTGGAGGCGGAAGTTTTCTACACGCACTCAGGAAAAAGCCCTGTTTTATGCTGTGCGACCACTGTTCTACAGGTCGGTGAAAAGTTACCACAGATATTGCATCGTATGCTCGTGTGCAGAGACATTGGGAGTTACAGAATCATCCTTGGTTCCTGTATATGCAAAATCGTCACTCGGAAGTGACTGTGTGGTTAAATACCACTTTCGTCAGTTTTGCAGATTTGCCCTTGTGAGGTTGAAGCTGTGTTCTCTGCAGTGACAAAATTTTTTGCAGGATTCTGTAATGGCGTCTGATTCTCTTTCACAGATTGTAACTGAAAAGCTTGACAAGAACAACTTCCAAGCATGGAAGTTTAGAATGACGAATTTCCTTATGGGAAAAGGATATTGGGAATTTGTTGCAGGAAATGAAGAAGAACCAGTTCTTCCTGATGTTCCCAATCAACAGCAAATGCAGGCATTCAAAGCATGGCATGAGAGAGCCAGGAAAGTTATGTACTGGCTGTCTATCAGTATTTCAGACTCTATGATTGTGCATATTCAGGATGCAAGTACGCCAAAGGAGGCATGGGATACTTTGTCAAAAATGTACAGCACAAATACTCAAGCCAGGAAAATGCAGCTCAAGCAAGAGTTGCATAATGTGGAAAGAGAAAATATGAGCATCAACGACTACCACATGAAGGTGAAAAAGATTGCAGATGCACTTGCTTCCATTGGGTCGCCAGTGGAAGATGATGATTTAGTTTCTGTGACCTTGAATGGTCTAGGAAAGGATTATGCACAGTTCCGAACATCCATTTCCGTCCGTGAAAGATTTCCTGATTTTGAGGAGTTGATTGCTCTTCTAATTTCTGAGGAGCAGAGAAATGGTGGTGCATCTTCTTCAGGAGGAACTTCAAAAGAAGCTGTCTTCTACTCAAATGCTGGAAGAGGTAGAGGCAGAGGTAGAGGAGGCCGATTTGGAGGCCGTGGCAGAAATCAGAATATGCAGCAAACTCAAGAAAACCAGTCCTATGGAGGAGGACGTGGTAACTCTAGAGGCAGGGGGAGCCAAAGAGGTCGTGGTGGATGGCAAAGAGGCCAAAATGCAAACAGTAATGTTGAATGCTACTACTGTGGTAAAATGGGTCATATGGCTAAAGACTGCTATAAAAAGCAGAATGACATCATGAATGGAAAACTGCAACAAGGGAATTATGCATCTTCTAGTAGACAGGGTGATGACAGAAATGAGCACTTGTTTATGGTGCAGCACATGAACAATTCTGTGACAAGTGTAGAAGAAAGCAATGATGTATGGTATGTTGACTCAGGTGCATCAAACCACATGACAGGTCATGTAGAATGGATGGAGGATGCAAGAAAAATGGAAAAACTAGGATTTGTGGAGACTGGTGATGATACTGCACATCCTATTATGCAGATTGGAAAAATTCCCTTGTCTATGCAGGATGGGAAAAAGAAATACCTGTCCGATGTATTTCATGTCCCGAATATCACCAAGAATCTGGTTTCTGTTGGACAAATGGTTGAGCAGGGCTTGCAGGTCAGATTTAATCCTCATGGATGCTTTGTTGAGGATATGAAAAATAAAGGTCGCTTGATAGCAAAAGGAAAGAAGAAGGGCAGAATGTTTACGTTGGATGCAGACATGTCTGAATTGAGTGCAGCAATGTTTGCACATGGGACCGGTGTAGTTGCAGATATTGATATCTGGCATAAACGCATTGGTCATGTTAATGTATAGCGACTTAAATCAATGTAGGCCCAAAATATTGTTGCAGGTTTGCCAAAATTCAAGGTTGCAGAAATGCATAAGGTATGTGAAGCCTGTCAGTTTGGAAAACAGGCAAGGAAACCATTTCCTAGACATGTTCAAGAGAGTAAGAAGCCATTGGAATTAATCCACTCTGATGTGTGGACAACTAAAGCTGCATCTCTTGGAGGCTGTCATTATTTTGTCAGTTTTATTGATGACTATAGCAGAAAAGTTTGGGTGTATTTTATGAAAAAGAAAAGTGAAGTTTTTGGGCATTTCAAAACTCTTAAAGCGATGGTTGAAAAAGAAACAGGCCTGCAGATAAAATGCCTAAGGTCAGATGGAGGGGGAGAGTACCTCTCAAATGAGTTTGCAAGGTTCCTACAGGAGCATGGCATAAAGCAGCAATATTCATGCAGTCATACCCCATAACAAAATGGAATTGCAGAAAGGAAAAACAGGCATATTGGAGAGGTATCTCATGCCATGCTCAATGAAAAAGACTTGCCAGATTTTTATTGGGCTGAAGCAGTTGCTACAGCAGTCTACATAATGAACAGGACTCCCACTACAGCAATACATGGAATGACTCCAGAGGAGAGGTATACTGGTAGGAAACCAGATATTTCTCATTTGAAAATTTTTGGTTGCATTGCCTATGTACATGTGCCAGATGAGTTGAGATCCAAGTTGGATCCAAAAGCTGAGAAGTGCATCTTTATTGGTTACTCTCTGCAGCAAAAAGGGTATAGATGCTATAACCCTTCTACTCGTAAGTTTACAGTGAGCAGAGATGTTGTTTTTGATGAGATGAGTAGCTGGTATAAACCAGTAAATGTGATTGATGATGTAGATGCACAAAATGGTAATGCTGCACAGAATTCACAGCAGCAGTCACAAAATATTAGTGGACCTGGAGCGTCCTCTAGCAGTGGTTCACATTCTTCGCCATGGATAGGCAGATTGAGATCAGGAGAATCTTCTCAAAGCAATGCAGATAGTGGTTGAGAGCGGAGTTTAGGTGACGGGAAGTGCTTAAAAATAGCTAAAAATTATGAATATCAAGGGAAAAATATTCACCGTCAAAGGCGGCGGCTCGATCTAGGACGATTTTAAGCGCCAAAGTGCTTTAAAGGCGCCCGAGCGACACTTGGTGATTTTTCATAATTTTTCAGACAGTCGTGCGGGTTGACACAAGCTACTGGCCAATGCGGGATGCTAAGCCAGACGCCCAGGATTTTTCAGAGCTCGATTCCGAGTCCGGACGGGGAAATGGCCAACAAACCGGTCAAGATTTGAAGAGGTGGACAAAATTTGGCCAAAATGGGCAAGTGACCCTTGGGGCCCAAATTTAAATGTCACATGAAAAGTTTGGGAGAGATGGCATGACAAAAAATGTGGAGGAAGCGTGGAGAAACTGCGCCCGAAATTTGCGCCATCATGTTGATCTTGCAATCTTCAGCCTGCACACAACCCCCCCGAGTGATCATTGGCAGTGAATCCCCTCCGTATGCTGATCATATCGCCGCCCTTCGCCCGTGGAATGATGGCCTGGTTTGAAATTTCTGATTCTAGTCTTTCTCTCTCCTCCCTCTCTCTCTTCTAAGAGGCAGTTCATGTGGGAAGAAGGAGCAAAGAAGAAAGAATGATGGAGGCTTGTCCGGCATGGACCGGATTGCTACACGGGCTGAGAATGGTGATTTGTGATGTTGCTGGACATGAAGTGTTGCTGTTTTCCAAATCTACAGCCATGGACACAAAACCCGAAACACGCGTTTAAGCGGTAAACCAAAAAATTACAAAGAAAATCTAGTGTTTTATGCTTTTGATTGATGGAATGCCGTTCATATGGACTAAGATTTGATTATGTTGCTGATTCTTCTGAGTTCTTACTGTTTATAACCAGAAATTATGAAAAACATGCATTTCATGGCTCGAAATAATGTCAAGAAACCCGAAAACCATGAAAAATGGGGAAAAACAAGGGTTTTGGGCGTATAAATGGGGAAAACCGTCGATACACATCAACTAATCTTTCAATTTTGTTGCAAATGAACTAAGGGCCACAGCCCATAAACTGGTTTTCATTTTCAGCAATTTAAAAAAATACAAGAAAATGAAGAAAATGGGAAAAAATGATAAAAACACCATGAAAAATAGGGGAAAAATACATTTGGGGCTACGAAAAATATAGAAAAATAGGATTTATGTTTGTTGATGTATGGCAAGGCTAGGGCATGAAGTTATGCTTCAGTTCAGCCTTGTTTATATGTTTTAGTGCGTGTTTCCTTCCTTTCTCCACATAAAAATGACAAGGAAACCCTAAAAGAAATGAATGCAATGATGCCCTATCAACGGGGAAGGGTAGAGTTGTGGAAAAAATGGTTAAATGCCGCTGAGCATGATGAATAATTTGTTGATTTTATATGTATTGCAACTAGGACGGAATAATAATGATAAAAATTAAAACCTAGTAGCACGAAGATCACTTCGGTGCTAGGTGTTGCAACGAAGCACAAAGCGGTTAGAAAGAAAAGCATGAAAGAGATGTTTTGCACTTGCACGCTGCTGGTTTTTAAAATGTTTGAGCACTAGGCATCCACCTCTTTGCATGATCATTTTAGAGGAAATTAAAAGTATCAGAGTTAGCTCCTGGATATGCATAGCAATTGTTTTCAGTAGGCTTGTGACCCACCGTTGAGAGTGTGAGGTTCCTATGCTGTAGGCTAGTCGTGGGATCATAAAGGGGAAGTCAAGTGAGGGAATGGTACATTCCTGGATACGTTTATTTGGTACCTTGAGCGACGTTTGTGCGAAATGTCTAAATGTTGAGCGACGCATCGAGGGGCCAATCCCCGAGGTGTAGGAGAGTCGCAGAGGGTTGACGGCATTCAGCCGTAGGAGGAACCCCATGTGTATGTGATTCGAGCCTTTTGGCTATGTGAAAGGGACTCCCTCTGAGGAGCAATATTGGGTTAGGATCAGTTGGACTACAACGTATTACAAACGCAATGTTTAGGAAGGCAGAGATTTTGATAGACGCTCCTGGCCGCGAGGCCGAGGGGTTGTCTTGTGCATAGTGACGAGGTCCGGCTAGTGCATGAGCCAGTGCCGGCCCGTTTTTAGGTCCATCAGTGGTGCGTCTGCCGGGAGCTGCTTAAAAGTGGTGGTTCTCGAATCCTGGTTGTTTAAGGACCAACTAGCAGTTTATGCCAGAGGATACTGAGCTTGACCCGTTATTTATTGATAAGCATCGTCTAGCAGAAATCCAAAAGCAAGAAAGAGGCGAAAGAGCTAGGCGACGTGCTGAAATTTTTAGGAGATATTCCCCTAAGCGTAGCGGTGCTGAACCCTTACGAGGGAGTGGATCTAGTGGTCTTAGGACCACAAGCAGTAAGTTAGGAGAAGGTGGAAGCTCTAGTGCTCCCCTTCCTGCCATAAGCCAATCCACGTCAATTGCGGGAGGTGTAACCCCACCGTTCTCTATTCCTAGTGCAAATCCAATCCACGTCATGGCGTAGCCTATTGCAATTCCAGCAGGAACGACGGATTTGCCGGCTCTAGGTTACCCGCTACCCATTTTTAATGGGCTAGTTGAGGAAGATGCGGAACTCCACATTAGGGAGTTTCAAAAGTTGATGTTTAACTGTCGCATTCAAGAGGAAGGACATTTAATGATGTTCTTCAACATGACTCTCAAAGGAAGAGCCGCTATATGGTATCATGGTTTAGAAGCCGGAACCATATTGAACATTGATGCATTTTATGGAGCTTTTCGAAGGGAGTTTGCCCCTGAAAGGGGTGGGCAATATTGGTTGCGTGTACTCAACGTGACCCGCCAAGATCCACACGAGGATATTCGTGCTTATGCGAAGAAGATAAAAGAGGTCTTCCGTAAGTTGGACACCTCTATTCCTATCCCCGCAGCTGCCCAATTGCAATATTTCCTACATGGTTTGGACTTTAATATCCAATTGCAGTTGAGTAGTGTCCCCTTGGGGGATATAGATACTGCCATTACACGAGCACAAGAGGTGGAATCCCGACTACAAGCAGCCTATGCTTCTCGCGGCAATTCGAACATGGGTTTAGTATTGGGAAACAATATGGCAATAGCCAATGGCAGTAGTGGCCAAGGGATAGCGATGGCTAACCCTAATGGGAGAGGGAACATGATACAGAATGTCCCTTTATTACCAGCTCCCCCTAGCATGTCGATGCCTACGGGCAGTCAAATGGCTCCAAGTAGTGGAGGCCAGGCGGTCAATTCTAACACCATGCCTGCAGCTCAACAGCCTGTGCCTAATCGAATTGTTAGGCCGATTGAACGACATGGAAATGACCAAGGCTATGAGTCGAGTTCTTCCAATGTTCTTGGCGAGGTTAAGGACATGATGAAGCATTATACCGACATGATTACGGAGCAGTATCGACAAATAGCCGTTGATGTCAACTTCCTTAAAAAACAACAAAATTTGATAGGAAGTAGATACCCAGAGGAGGGTGCACCTTCGAGGTTTAGTTGCAAATGGTGTGGTGGGCAGCACTATCCACGAAATTGCCCAAATGTTAAGTGCGACATTTGTGGAAAATCTGGCCATCTAGCAGCTACTTGCTGGAGTAAGATCAGTTCCCTCCAGCGTGGTAGTCGGCAACCAGGGCCTGTTAATCATCGTGCCCAAGGAAATGACTCCCAGCCAGAAAATGGGCCTAAACAAATACTTCAACGACCAAAGACGACGGTGGAAGAACTACCAAGTGGTAGTGGGGTTAGTTTGATTGAGGCTGTACGCGTTAATGATGCTGAAACCTCTAATCTACGAGCTGTCCTTACAAGAGGTAAAAAGGGTAGAGAAGCCGACATGGATAAGCCTGTCGACGGAAACCCTAAACAAGGCGACAAAGGAACACAAGTTTTGGATCCTGCCCTAGAACGGGGACCTTTGAAGCCCGTAGAGAGTAAAGCCGATAAGGAACCACCAAAGAAGAAGGTGAAAGTTAAGAAAGAGGCAATAAAGCCAGTGCAGCGACCTAAAGAGCGGATGGTTTGGCGTGAAAAGCGAGCTCTATCGAACTATCATGAATTCGATTTGGCGAGCTCTCTTGCGAAGTCAAGCCGGATGTGAACCTTTTGCAGCTTATTAAGCTTTCCCCAGGAGTACGCAAGGAATTTAGAAAGATCCTACGTACCGGGTATATCGTAGAACCTTTGGGTATTGCGCGAGTTAGTGATGACTGGTTTGAGCATGCTGAGAAGCATTGCCCAAGGGTTGCAGCCTATGTCGATGGGATATTAGTAGATTATGCTATTGTCGACACGGGATCATCTGTTAACATTATGAGTTCTGAACTGATGGAAAGGTTAGGTCTTGCGATTCAGAAAGATACCTCCACAATTCTCAGAATGGCAGATGACAGTTTGAGACAGCCGGAAGGCTGCATTACTAAGGTCCATGTCACTGTTGCAAATGTAGAATGCATGTTGGACTTTAGGGTGATTCGTTTTGCAGGGCGGCCAAGTTACCAAGTATTACTCGGACGACCTTGGATCTTGCAAGCGGATTGCCAAGTGGATATACCTGCCGGTCGATTAATATTCGGCAGAGGTGCCCAGCGTGTGGTGGTTGATGCTTATCCTGAGTCCCCGCAGAGTGAGAGAGCTCCTCTATCTTCTACAGAATTGGAGACATTAGAAGATTTATCTGCTAGTGAGACATCATCAAGTGATGAGTCCAAAGAGGGATCCACCACAGAGGACATCTATCAGATCACTTTGAATGAGCCGATAGAGGCCCAAGATCGTATAAGAGATGCAGATGTTATCAAGCTAGACCTTGGTATGCTTGATGATTCGCGGCCAATCAAATTAGGCTCTATGCTCAGCTCAGCAGAAAGGGAGGACTATGTGGCCTTGATCCAGGAATTCCGTGATATCTTTGCCTGGAGTTATGATGAGTTGAGAGGCATCCCTCCCAGTCTTGCTGTTCATACAATTCCGTTGAAAGAGGGCAGTCGTCCTGTACGGCAGAAAGTAAGGCGTATGCCTTTCGAATTGAGGGACGGGCTGTTTGAGGAGTTACAGAAGCTTCGAAAAGCGGGTTTGATTTTTCCTGTGCAACACACGGAATGGTGTTCGCCAGTTGTGATTAGAAAGAAGAAGAATAATCAGATCCGTTTATGTGTAGACTTTAGGGAGCTGAATAAGCAGACAGTTAAGGACTACTACCCATGACCATTTATTGACCAGATTTTGGATCAATTAGCGGGTAGGGAGATATATTCGTTTATGGATTGCTTTGCAGGATACAACCAAATGGCAATTGCAGAAGAGGACAAGTTGAAAACAACTTTTATCACTGTATTTGGCACTTTTGCTTACCATGTGATGGCCTTTGGTTTATGCAATGCGCCTGGTTCGTGGCAACGAACAGCCGATAAGACATTCGGTGACATATCCCCTGAAGAGTTGAGGGTGTTTATTGATGACTTAGGGGCCGCCACCGTGAGAGAAAGGCAGTTGATCATTTTGAGAAAATGCTTTGAGCGCTGTAGACAATTTTGCATCGCCCTAAACCCACGGAAGTGTGCTTTTGGAGTACCCTATGGGCTATTGCTGGGCCATGTGGTCAGTTCGGTAGGAATTGCGACAGACCCCGAGAAGGTGAAAGTTATAGTTGCCATGGGTCCACCACGCACTCCGAAAGAAGTTCATAGCTTTCTGTCTTCGGTTGGTTACTACCGTAGATTCATTAACGCCTTAGCAGAAAGAACGTTGCCGCTTACAAATTTATTATCCTTTAGCTGTTCGTTTGATTGGGGTGACCCTTGTAAGGTAGCATTCGAGGACGTAAAACAAGAGCTAGCAAGAGCGCCCGTTTTAAAAGCACCTAAAAGAGGTGAGATATTCTATATATTCTCAGCAGCCACCATGTATAGTATCAGCTGCTGTTTAGCCCAAATTTGGGAAGAGAAGTGGTACCACCCGATTGCTTTTGCTAGTCGGAAGCTGGGGGTATCCGAACTCAATTACACCTACATGGAGAAATTATGTCTAGCGATGGTCTTTGGGACCAAGAAATTCAGGCATTATATTCTCTATGAGAAAGTCGTGCTTTATACGAAGGCGGAGGGACTTCGATTGTTGCTAAATAAGCTACAGCCGCCTGATCGTCTGGCGAAGTGGTTGATCACTTTGCAGGAATTTGATTATGAAATCAAGAGTAAGCCACCAAGGTTGCAAGGCATCGTGGAATGTCTAGTGGACTTTGGGGAGCCGAAAGAATCTGTGGCTGAAGGTAGTGACATGGAGATGATATTTAAAATAGATACGGCATCTATTCCCTCCTGGTATGCTGCAATAACGCATTATTTATCAACGGGAGAGGCGGGATCCGAATTATCTAAGGCTGAGAAAAGGAAAATTAAGCAGCAAGCGTTAAAGTTTGCCTTGATCGCAGGTACATTATATCGGCAAGGGGTTGATGACATCTATCGCCGGTGTGTGATGCCTGACGAGGTGCCATTCATTTTGGAGGAGTGCCATGATTCTGCTTGCGGTGGCCATTTTGCTGGACGACTCACAGCACAAAAGGCTTTAAGAGCAGGGTATTGGTGGCCTGCCATCTTCCAGGATGTGTTTGCGTATGTTAAGCGATGCGATATTTGCCAACGACATGATAGTCGAGAGAATAGGAAACGACCACTCACCCCTATTATGGCGATACTTCCATTTGAGAAGTGGGGAATAGACTTTGTGGGTCCTATTACTCCATCATCGACTACGCAAAAGCGATACATCATTGTAGCAACTGACTACTTCACAAAGTGGTCAGAAGCACGTGCAACAAGGAAAGATGATGCTAAAGAAACTGCTAGTTTCCTTTTAGAGCAGATAATATGCCGGTTTGGTCCGCCGAAAGAATTAGTGTCGGACCGCGGAACCCATTTCCTGAATAAGGTGATCAAAGGTTTGACAGAGTTGTGGAACATCAAGCATAACAAGACAACCCCATATAATCCGCAAGCCAATGGTCAGGTTGAAAGCACCAACAAGCAGCTTGTAGGCATCCTGTCCAAAATTGTGTCGGAAAAGAAACGGGATTGGGATAAAAAGTTATACGTGGCAGTGTGGGCCTATGATACGACCTTCAAACGAGCCACTGGCCATACCCCGTTCAAGTTAGTATATGGGGAGGAGTGTGTCTTGCCTTTAGAAATTGAGCTGCCGACTATTCGGTTTGCCATCAATCATTCTTTGAGCGATGAAGACGCTCTTTTTGAGCGCTTGACGACACTGGCACATTTAGATGAGCTTAAGCTGCAGAGCTTATTGCACCAAGAAGTGGCGAAGCGCCGAATGAAGAAGCTACATGACCTTAACGCCAAGAAGTACACCTTCAAGAAAGGACAGCTTGTTCTGTATTATGACGCACGACGTGAATTATTCCCAGGCAAGCTAGAACCCAAATGGGATGGGCCTTATAAGATCGTTAGGATAGGAAAGAATAAATCTACAGTGTTGTTAGCTGACCTTGAGGGGATAGAATTTAAAAATAAGGTTAATCTTAATAAGATTAAACCTTATTATTTCTGATTGCACTAATGCTATGACTGCCTTGCAGGTCTAAGCACGATTGATCAAGCATCTGCAAGGCAATTGTGATAGAGGTTGATGGGTCGGCTGATCCCTTATTTAGAACACCCATATTTGGAACAGAGATATCATCAGGGAAAGCTCATTTGGTGGAGCAAAGGATACAAGGTGATTGAGCAAGAAGGCGGGACATTCATTTGGGAAATCAAGGTCTTCTGCCATCACTGCCTACAAATTTTGACGAGCATCCCTGTTGAATTCAATGATGATGGAGGGATGGAGCCTACAGTCCACCCGTTGAATATGCTGAATTTCGATTACCATAATTACGAGTAGAGTTCAGGATGGCAGGATATGTAAACCCTTTATGGACGTACACCTTGTACTTTGATGGGGCGTCCAGGGGTGCATGCAAAAAAGGAAGTGTAGGAGTTGTCATCCGAGACCCCCGACGACGCATTGTCATGAAGTTAGCTGCTTATCTTGGGGTGAATTTTACCAATAATATGGCAGAATACAAAGCCCTGATTATGGGTTTGAATATTGCAAAGAAGGGTGGTATCCGCCAGTTGTTGGTGAAAGGGGACTCTCAGTTGGTTTTAAATCAACTCAATGGGACGTACATGGTGCGGAATCCGATCCTTTGTATGTACCATCACACTGCCATAGCCCTGCTAGACGAATTCGATCGAGTGGCTTTTCAGCTGATTCCACGAAATTGGAACCAGTTTGCCGATTCATTGGCTAATCTTGCGTATGAAGAGGACCTCTTCTTTAATTGTGGCCCTTGTCCCGATATATCTATTGATGGTGAGACAGGACCTGGTCGTTTGTGGGGTATGCTTTCTGAACATGCCCTCTTTGGCAGACGATGGTTGATTTGGGTGATGCAGAGGGTAAGCGAGACTCATCTACCTTTATTATCTCAGACCCATAGACTGATTAGACGACATGTGATGCGAACACCTCTTGCGATATACGCAGGAGGGATAGGTCATAATTTAATGCACCTAGTTTAGGGCTACAAGCCCTGTTCCCCTGGGAATAGTATGCTTTGATGTCTATCATGGTTGTTTCCAGGTGGATGTTCTACATAGTATTGTTTTATTTCATTCGGCCAAGAGGGCCGATACAGTTTAGTAGCAAAGTCATGTCTGATTTCATTAGGCCAAGAGGGCCATTTTCCCTGTCTAGTGCGGGTGCGTTTAATTGGGTTTTTGTTTTAGTGTTGTGCTGGACAGGTTTCGTGGTTAGTGGAATTTGGTGGAGCCTGGAGGAGCCTTTGCTGCGATGGAAGCTTCTTGTGGCCCATCCAGGTGATACCTCTCCTTTACGAGTACCTTTCTTTCCTGTTATATGTGTATTTGTACTTGTCGAGGGGATCTATTTTTTTTGGGGACCAGCAACCAAGGCATGAAGTCCCAGGTTTAGGCTAAGTATGTTTGAGGGAGGTCGGAGTAGTCATTGCCTCCTGTAAAGACATTGTTAGACATTGAAAGACCTGTTTTAGAAGGAAGTCCTAGTGGCCCTGTCCTGCTAGCCTGCTAGGCAGCCGTTCTAGGAGTTCTTGTTAGTAGTGAGGCAGTTAGAGCAGCCTGCTAGAAGATAATAATAATGATGTCAAGAAATCCTGAATATCCTAAAAGATGAATATAAATGCGAAGGTGTGTAAAAAGGGGTTCTAACCCCTATCAAAGAAGAGGAGAAAAGAAATGAAAATATATAAGTAGTTGATCATTGCCTTGCGAAGGCCTGGTAGGTTCCTGGGGACGAGTCAGACCCGGGGCCGATACCTTGTCTTCCTAGGGGTGGCTTCTTGCTGGAAAAATAATATCAAAACAAGGAAGGTTGGAGCGAAAATAAAAGTGAGCATTAGAAAAGGATTAAGTGTCGCCTTGCGAGGGCTTGGTAGGTTCTTGGGTGCCGAGACAGGTCCTGAGACCGATGCCCTGTCTTCCTTGGGTCACTACGCTCAGCTCCCTCCTTTTTACATGCCCAAGTATGTTCATCCAATACAACTCCTAAAAGAAGAAATACACTGAATGAAAATATCCTTTGATCAGGCTATAGGAGTCCTCGCCTTGTAGGAGCTCCTAGTTGCGTTGTCTTTAGTTGGTCAGTAGTTCAGACTACCACTTAGGGCAACCTCTTTGGCAGTTCTTTTTAGTTTGGCTGTGTTGGAGCAGCTGGTTAGTGATTCACTTCGGATCTTCTATTAAATGATGCTAGGCCTCCTCCTTGTGGATGTTATGCCTTGGTTCTGTCAGGGGTAGGGGGAGCATTGTGTTGAGTTTTATGATGACAATTGTTTTGTATCAGTTTGATGCTTCTTTGGTTGTTTATGTGCAGATATGTTCGTGGATTCGCCGGGCTGAGTCGCCCTATCCCGTGGTCGCCAATGAGAGCGGAGTTTAGGTGACGGGAAGTGCTTAAAAATAGCTAAAAATTATGAATATCAAGGGAAAAATATTCACCGTCAAAGGCGGCGGCTCGATCTAGGACGATTTTAAGCGCCAAAGTGCTTTAAAGGCGCCCGAGCGACACTTGGTGATTTTTCATAATTTTTCAGACAGTCGTGCGGGTTGACACAAGCTACTGGCCAATGCGGGATGCTAAGCCAGACGCCCAGGATTTTTCAGAGCTCGATTCCGAGTCCGGACGGGGAAATGGCCAACAAACCGGTCAAGATTTGAAGAGGTGGACAAAATTTGGCCAAAATGGGCAAGTGACCCTTGGGGCCCAAATTTAAATGTCACATGAAAAGTTTGGGAGAGATGGCATGACAAAAAACGTGGAGGAAGCGTGGAGAAACTGCGCCCGAAATTTGCGCCATCATGTTGATCTTGCAATCTTCAGCCTGCACACAACCCCCCCGAGTGATCATTGGCAGTGAATCCCCTCCGTATGCTGATCATATCGCCGCCCTTCGCCCGTGGAATGATGGCCTGGTTTGAAATTTCTGATTCTAGTCTTCTCTCTCTCCTCCCTCTCTCTCTTCTAAGAGGCAGTTCATGTGGGAAGAAGGAGCAAAGAAGAAAGAATGATGGAGGCTTGTCCGGCATGGACCGGATTGCTACACGGGCTGAGAATGGTGATTTGTGATGTTGCTGGACATGAAGTGTTGCTGTTTTCCAAATCTACAGCCATGGACACAAAACCCGAAACACGCGTTTAAGCGGTAAACCAAAAAATTACAAAGAAAATCTAGTGTTTTATGCTTTTGATTGATGGAATGCCGTTCATATGGACTAAGATTTGATTATGTTGCTGATTCTTCTGAGTTCTTACTGTTTATAATCAGAAATTATGAAAAACATGCATTTCATGGCTCGAAATAATGTCAAGAAACCCGAAAACCATGAAAAATGGGGAAAAACAAGGGTTTTGGGCGTATAAATGGGGAAAACCGTCGATACACATCAACTAATCTTTCAATTTTGTTGCAAATGAACTAAGGGCCACAGCCCATAAACTGGTTTTCATTTTCAGCAATTTAAAAAAATACAAGAAAATGAAGAAAATGGGGAAAAATGATAAAAACACCATGAAAAATAGGGGAAAAATACATTTGGGGCTACGAAAAATATAGAAAAATAGGATTTATGTTTGTTGATGTATGGCAAGGCTGGGGCATGAAGTTATGCTTCAGTTCAGCCTTGTTTATATGTTTTAGTGCGTGTTTCCTTCCTTTCTCCACATAAAAATGACAAGGAAACCCTAAAAGAAATGAATGCAATGATGCCCTATCAACGGGGAAGGGTAGAGTTGTGGAAAAAATGGTTAAATGCCGCTGAGCATGATGAATAATTTGCTGATTTTATATGTATTGCAACTAGGACGGAATAATAATGATAAAAATTAAAACCTAGTAGCACGAAGATCACTTCGGTGCTAGGTGTTGCAACGAAGCACAAAGCGGTTAGAAAGAAAAGCATGAAAGAGATGTTTTGCACTTGCACGCTGCTGGTTTTTAAAATGTTTGAGCACTAGGCATCCACCTCTTTGCATGATCATTTTAGAGGAAATTAAAAGTATCAGAGTTAGCTCCTGGATATGCATAGCAATTGTTTTCAGTAGGCCTGTGACCCACCGTTGAGAGTGTGAGGTTCCTATGCTGTAGGCTAGTCGTGGGATCATAAAGGGGAAGTCAAGTGAGGGAATGGTACATTCCTGGATACGTTTATTTGGTACGTTTGTGCGAAATGTCTAAATGTTGAGCGACGCATCGAGGGGCCAATCCCCGAGGTGTAGGAGAGTCGCAGAGGGTTGACGACATTCAGCCGTAGGAGGAACCCCATGTGTATGTGATTCGAGCCTTTTGGCTATGTGAAAGGGACTCCCTCTGAGGAGCAATATTGGGTTAGGATCAGTTGGACTACAACGTATTACAAACGCAATGTTTAGGAAGGCAGAGATTTTGATAGACGCTCCTGGCCGCGAGGCCGAGGGGTTGTCTTGTGCATAGTGACGAGGTCCGGCTAGTGCATGAGCCAGTGCCAACCCGTTTTTAGGTCCATCAGTGGTATGCAGGTATCACGAAAAGGAAAAGAGAAGGTTGATCAACCCATGTTTGATGTGAATGCAGGTCACTCTTATGTGGATGGTGAATCCAGTGGCTCAGAACAGAGCATTGATGATGAGTTGGGTATCCCCTCTATTGTTACACCTGGAGTAAGGAAGACCAGGGATGTTTTGAGAGCACCTGGAAGTGAGCCTACTTTGCGTAGGTCTACCAGAGCTAGGTATCCTGTGGATAGGCTGAAATATGATGGATTTACAGCCATTCACTATGCATATATGGTCAAAGTGATACAGGAACCAGAACCCACTTCTTTTGAGCAAGCCATGGGAAAAGAAAAATGGGAGAAAGCCATGGATGAAGAAATGGATGCCTTGGAAGCAAATGCTACATGGGAATTGGTACCTTTGCCTAAAGGTAAAAATGCAATCGGCTGTAAGTGGGTCTATAAGGTGAAGCACAATGCAGATGGTTTTGTGAATAGATACAAGACAAGATTAGTAGTCAAGGGGTATGCACAAACATATGGCATTGACTATGAAGAAACATTCAGTCCAGTTGCAAGGATGGCAACCGTAAGAGCAGTCATTGCTATGGATGCATCAAAGGGATGGTCTTTACATCAGATGGATGTAAAGAATGCCTTCTTGCATGGTGATTTGCAAGAAGAGGTCTATATGGAGCAGCCACCAGGTTATGTGCATGCTGTTCATCCTGAGTTTGTTTGCAGGTTGAAGAAAGCCTTGTATGGCTTGAAGCAAGCACCTAGAGCATGGTCTGACAAGATAGGACAGTATCTTGTTACTATTGGCTTTCAGATTTCCAAGGCAGATTTCTCACTTTATGTGAGAAAAACAGAGAAAGGTATTATGCTACTTGTCATTTATGTTGATGATTTGATTATGACAGGTGACAGTGATGAAGATATCCTTCATGTGAAAATGCTATTGAAGCAGAAGTTTGAGATGAAGGATTTGGGAGAGCTGCGTTATTTCTTGGGCATTGAGGTGATTAGATCACCAAGTGGGATACAACTCTTGCAGAGGCAGTATGGATTGGACATGCTGTCCAAATATGGGATGACAGGCTGTAAGCCTATTTCAGTTCCTTTGGAGCAGAATGTGAAGCTGAGCACAGATTCAGGTGAGCTTCTGGAAGACCCTACTATGTACAGACGCATAGTAGGAAGTTTGATTTATATGACTATTACCAGGCCAGATTTGAGCTATGCTGTTGGATTGGTAAGTCAGTTTATGCAGGCTCCAAGGAAACCGCATTTGGATGCGGCTAGACGCATACTTAGGTATGTGAAGTCCACATTGCAGTATGGACTATTTTATGAGACTGGGGTTCAGATACAGTTGCATGGATACACTGATGCTGATTGGGCTGGTAGTATCTATAATAGACGATCTACCAGTGGATATGTGTTCTCTTTTGGGAGTGCTGCAGTCACTTGGAGCAGCAAGAAATAGCCTACAGTTGCCTTGTTGAGCACAGAGGCTGAGTACAGGGGTGCAGCAATGGCTGCATGTGAGGTAGCTTGGTTGCATAAGCTACTTTATGATATGCATCAGTCTACAGATGGGCCAGTTGTCATTTATTGTGACAACATGAGTAGTATACACTTGGCAAATAACCCAGTCTATCATGCTAGAACAAAGCACATTGAGGTGCATTATCACTATGTGCGGGAGAGGGTTTTACTAGGTCTTATTGATCTAGTTTATGTCAGCACAGAGGATCAGGTAGCTGACATATTTACGAAGGCATTGGGCGCAGAGAAGCTGCGCAAGTTCAGAGACCTGCTCGGTGTGCAGGAATTGGGATTGAGCTCGAGGGGGAGTGTTGAGATATCGAGCTCCACTCGTGATACGCCAGGGTGACCGTTGTGTATTTATGTCACCGACTTGTCAGTTTGCAGATGCGGTTGGTACACCGTCCATGAATAATAGCTACATGATAGCTATCCTTATCTACTCTAGTTCGTGGATCAGTTAGTATGCCACCTTAGTTAGTTGAGTTTGGTTTGAGACCCATATATAGGGTTCTTCTATTTCTTTGTACTAGAGTTCTTTTGGCTTACACAACTAAGAAGAGGAAAACTGTTTTCAGCCTCCACCCTTGTGTGTATTCCCCCATTGTGCAAGCAAGAAAGCTTCAAGTGAGACTCCTTCCTTCTCTCCCACAATCTTGACATGTCACGACGTCGTGCATTGCATATTGCCGAGAAGACTTCCGTACTTGCAGCCATACGGCCAGCCTTACCTAGCAAACAGGCTGCAGCCACTCTTTGGAAGGGGAGCCCCATTGGCCCTTCCTGCGCCTAACGACATTAAGCCGACTGTTCCTAGGATGGACATAAACCCTACATGCATACCTAGACTGCCTAGTCCGTATGTGACTCATCCATCGAGTGACGCTCCAGTCCACTACGTAGAAGAGCCAAATCAGGAAGAGACTTATGTATACCCTTACATCTCTCACGATGACGAGGGCAATGCAATCCTTATGGACTATTGATCAGTACTAGTGATGACGTTAGGGAGAGGATGAGGTAGAGGCCTAGGAGGGATGATGCAAGATCCAATCATCTGTTGGACTTGTGGTCACCCAGGTCATGTATCATCACGTTGCCTTGAGAGGGAGTAGTAGAATAGAGACAAAGCTGACCTAAGGTGCATTGTGAGTGCGGAATCACCCATCTCTTCGTCGATTTTCCAAAGCAAAAACCTTCTTCAAGTTCAGCCAACGTACCATCTGTCCCATTGGGGCTGGTTGGTGTCGAGAACCTCGATGGGGAGGCCACACCTATCCCATTGCGGGTGATGACCCGTGCCCAGACGAAGTAGGCCCGCATATCACTGCTAGGACCTAGCAACCTCGATGCAGCCTCGATAGGGAAGAAGAGCCTCATGCAGAAAAAGAAGAGGTCGGAAGCTAAGATTACACTGAGAAATGAGAGTGCTACAACTCTGCCTGTTGGAAAGAAGGTCACGGATGCAGAGGCAAAAACTTCAGCCCCTAAGACGGCCGAAAAGGGAAGTGCCAAGGTAGGGGAATACCTGCATCTGAAGCGCCAACTAGAGGCCATAGAGAAAGTGAAGGGCTGGGTGAAAGAGGCCCAAGAGCACTTAAGGGACGTTGAGCCCATCCTAGAGGACGAAATCGATGATCTCCCCAGCATAAGCATGCTAGTCTCACCCCCTTGACCAAAGTCAAGAGATGCGACTGTACCACAAGCACCACTGCTTAGGCCAAGCCTTGATGCTGTAGGCCCACAAATCAGTCACGGCCATTGGCTAGGACAATTCGGTTTAGGAGAGAGACGAGCAGCCAACAACAACCTCCTTACCACGCTAGTGACCACCCCTATGACGTTAAGCCTGGGGGAGACCTGCTTAAGCAATATCCCACCCTATGGCGATACCTGAAGCAGTGGGTTGAGGGGTCACGAGAACAAGCTATTGATCTGCATGACCATGATGCAAAAACACAAACATCGAGTCTAACGTTGCACTCTGTGCCAAAATCCTTGCACGTTAATGCTTTCTAGGAAGGCACTGAGATGCATGGAGTATTACCGCTTCTAGACCTAGGTGACATGACGAGAAAGGAGATTGTAGACACAAGAGATGGGGTTAATGTGCTGAGCCATGCAGTAGTTCAGACTTGGAAAAACCCACTTGTCGAGACCGCTCAGTTTAATGTCACATTAGCAAATGCCATGAGAGTGAAGCCATTCGGGGTATTTAAAAGTTGGCCAGTGAAAATCATAGGTGTCTAGCTCTCTGTCGACTTTATAGTCATGAAGGGAGTGGACTACGATATCCTATTAGGCCGACCCTGGATGCACAATGCCAAAGTTATCGAAGATTGGGGTAATCGCTTAATCTTCCTACGCAACAGAACGAAAGCTGTGAGGGTAGAGATGGACACTTGGAAGACCTCACTAGTCAACTTGGATGCCATCTCCGCGATGCTCAAAGTTAACGCTCAAGTCAAGAAGTCTTATGGACCCTTGACCAAGAATATCCCATGCCCAGAGGATGTGCGAGATGGGATGCATGTCCTTGATACAATCGACTTGCCGTTCTTGGATCATGAGGCATATGAGCAAGCCATAAAGATGATGGGCAAGTCTAATGGCACGCCCTCCGTACCAGTTTGCATGATGGGAGGAACCCTTCGTGGGAGACCTAATCCCATCACCATCCAAGTGCCAAACAACAAAAGAGAACTCCAAGAGATTCTGGAATACTTAACAGACAAGCTAGCTGACAATCCAATAGCAAACTTCAAACCACTCCAGGATCTCTTAGAAGAATCTTAGTGGCAATGGACCAGGGTGCATGACTTTCTCATGGCTCTTCGGTTTCTTCAAAGAGTATGCTACAAGATGACCTTCTTGCATAAGCACACATCCTAAGGAAAGTGTGCTAGCATCAGTTATTACTTTGAACTCCTTACTAAGGTCCGGAAGTTTCACGATAGGTGTTGATACCAAGCTTTGCTTTAGTTTATCAAAGCTGGATTGTTTAGCAGCTGACCATACAATTGATGTTTGCTTCTTCAGTAGATCCGTTAGTGGCGCTGCAATCAAAGAATAGTTTTTGATAAAGACCCTGTACCATCTTGTCAATCCAAGAAAACTACGTATTTCTTTGGCAGTTGTTGGTGCTGGCCATTCTAGAATGTCTCTGACCTTGGCCGGGTCTACTGAAATTCCTTCCGCTGATACAATGAATCCCAGATATTCAACTTGTCGTTTGAAGAATGCACATTTCTTCTTCTTGGCATAAAGCTTGTGTGCCCTCATTGTCTCAAGGACAATCCAAAGCTGGGGTTCATGATCTTCTTCCTGTCTAGAGTAGACTAAGGTATCGTCGAAGAAGACGAGTACAAAGTCATCAAGATATGGTCTAAAGATATCCTGCATTAACCTGTTGAAGGTAGCAGGTGGATTTGTCAGCTCGAATGACATGACTAGGAACTCAAAGTGTCCATATCTTGTATTGAATTCCATTTTTGGGATATCTTCTTCCTTGATCCTTATCTGGTAGTATCCAGACTTGAGATCAATCTTGGAGAAGATCTTCTCACCTTGAAGATGGTCAAAAAGTTCATCTATTCTTAGAATGGGGTATTTGTTCTTAATGGTTGATTGATTCAACCCTCTGTAATCAATACATAGCCGAAGCATTCCATCTTTCTTTTTCTGGAATAGCATTGGAGCTCCCCATGGTGAACTACTAGGACGGATGTGTAGCCTTGGTCTAGCAATTGCTTGAGTTGCTCCTTCAACTTAATTGCTTCCGGGATGGACATTCTATATAGCCTCTTTACAATTGGTGAAGCTCCTGGAACTAGCTTGATTTCATGATCAACTTTCCTTTGAGGCGGAAGTTCTGTCAGCTCTTCACGAAATACGTCTGCGTACTCCTTTAGCCATGAAGGTTCTTCACTAGACTCTTGATTCTGATCTAGCTTATTTGGCTTAATCAAATAGATAGGTAGTCCCTTTCTAACTCCCTTTATTATCTGGGATGCTTTGGACAATTGAATTTTCGGCTTTCCAGCCTCTCCTTGAGTTGTGACCAATTCCCCTTCAAAATTTTGAAAGGAAACTTGGCCCTTTCCATAGTGAATGTGGGCATCATTAGGTCTAAGCCAATCCATTCCGAGCAAACACTCATGGATACCTAGGTTCATAACCCTGAATCTGACCGAAGTGAACTTTCCTCCTAGTAGGAATTCCACCTTAGTAGTTTGCCTAGTACAAGTGACCTTACGACCATTTGCTGATTCCACAAGAAAGGTAGGTGCATCTTTTGTGGCTATTCCTAATCTTCTTGCACAAACTCGTGAGATAAAGGAATGTGTATTGCCACAATCAATCAAGGTTTTGAAGCCTTTACCTTGATAATCTGATGGTGTTTGACTCACCGAAAACTGGTGATTCGGGCCTTTCTTGTGAAGGGCGGCATGGACTGTTGCCCTCTCAAAGTCTGCTTCCATGGTTAGGTCTTCTTCATCGCACATGTCCTTGTTGGCAACACAGGCAGTTCTTCCTTTGCCTCGAGTGGCAGCTCCTTGGCCATTGGCGGTTCCTTGGAATGGTCCTTGATGTTGTCCTCCGCCAAGCTTGGGACATTGCCTTTTGAAATGACCGAGCTTATTACAATGGAAGCAATGGAGGTTGCGGCTATTACCTTGGGTAGGAACAAAATTACCTTGAACTCTCTTTGCCTAGGACCTATACACTCCCTTGTTTTGATCCTTATAAGACCAAGTCTTGTTACTTCTTGGCCTGATCTGCACTTCCTATATTATGGGCGCAGCTCGAATGAGTGTATCCTGAAGATCAGTTGGGCGCATTGACTCGAGGTGGTGTTTACGGGTGGGTTTAATTCAGCACAAAACTTTGACACCTGTTGTGTCATATCCATTTGTGGCACATACTTCAAAAGAGAGACAAACTTTGAATAGTAAGCATCAAGAGATAAACCAAGTTGTTTGAGCTCATAGAACTCGTTCATCTTCTTCGTGCGGTAGGCAGGTGGTAGATATCTTCCATGCACAGCTCTTTTAAGCTTTTCCCAAGTAACTGACCCTTCTGAGATCCCTTGGTCTCTGCACTGTTGCTTCCACCAAAGTCTTGCTTCACCGGTAAGCTTCAGCTTGGCAAGCATTGCTTGGTTAGCGGATGTAGTACTTGCTACTTCGAAATAATCCTCCATGGATTCGATCCAGATCTCGACATCAGTTTGGACAGTCCTTCCCTTGCCGTCAAATTCTGATGGCTTGATTTTCTTGAGAAGAAACTTCTTCTCCTGAATCACAGCCGTACTTGGTGTAGGGGTCGGACTAGGAATCTGCACTTGAGGTTGTGCCTGGGCATTGAGATTCTTCACGTTAACAACTCGCTAAATGTTTCTCACGTTACATTTCATGCCCAATTCAGCTTTCAGCCAAGAGACCTAATCACTTAACTTCTTTATCAATACTCACAATCAAGACAATCATTGATAAAAAGAGTCTTATTTCATTCATATGGGCATAGCCCTTTCGGAGTACAATTATTCTTGGGGAGATGCAACAAGCTGATACATTAATTCGGGGAGAATAAGATTGTGTTACATTCAACTACGGGAACTGAGTAATAGTATGGATTGGGGTCATGGATTTTCAGAAATCGATAGGTCATTGGAAGATTAGGGTATCCTTTCCTTTGATACCCGTTCTTCTCATAACATCCCAACACCTTGATTCTGTCAGCAAAAATTACTCGAGTCCAACCACTTGATTCTCTTTAGGTTGGTTCGAAGGTATGCAAATTAGTGGGCAGCTATATAGTAAATTCTTGAATCACTTGTCTATCTCCATTCCATGTACAGAGGTGAAGGATTGTAGATGCGGTCTAGGATATTCATCATATCGATTCTCCATCGATAATCCGAGGCACACATCATGGTCATAAACATAACCTGGAACACCAAAAAATTGTTCTATGCTTCGTGACTCTGCAAGTCAGCATCGATAGGTAAGTAAGGAGATGCTCTTAACAACAACATTTTCTCTACTTCTCCTCATTAATTTTTCTTGAAAATATTAGTTCCTCGTTGGTTCGCTCTGATACCAACTGTAACATGTCCACCTGTTCACTTGCAGGACATGTCTTAGCAGCCTATCGGGAAGAGAGTCTAGAAAGCACTGCCCGGCACTCCCACGGAATGTCACGGGGTTTGCAATCTAGGTCTTCCTGAGTTTTCCATGAAGCCGAAGCATTCTAGCCATTCCCACTTAGGACCGACCTGAATCAGGGTTTTTCTAGTGGTCAAATTCCTAGAACGGCAGCCTAACGTCGAACCCCAGGCGAACTACTTTATGTAGAAACGTCAGGGTCGAAGCGGATTCATGCTGCACTTGATTCAAGGAGAATGGAAAACGAGAGGGGTGCGAAGCTCGACCTCTCTTCCCATAAGTCATAGTCCCATTCCGTTCCCCTAAAACAACATACATCGGGACTATAGTATCCTAGATTCTAGGTCAACCTTCCTTGCTATCAATTTTCTTCGAGAAAAGTTCCCAGCCAACCGGGACCACCCATCCGTAGGACAGACCCATGGCCACATCCACCGCACTTTCCTTAGGGTTGTTTTAGTTTTCTAATTATCTCCCACATTTAGTTTGACACGCAAAAATAGCTTCCTTAATTAGCCAATTAATCACCGATTCCTTCACGTAATCTTAGCACTAACATAGAAAAACGATGTCAAACAAGTTCCTTTACAACAATTGATCTTATTTATTTTTGGAATACATCATATAATGCAGCCCATAGGCTAATCCATAATCCGCCCGAAGGCAATCCAACAATCCTCAAGGATTACTAATCCAAGTTTTCACCCGTAGACTAGTATGCGGGCCTCAAGATCCAATCCCGAGTCACATCAGCCTCTTGTGCAAGACTCGGAGGCAAGGGATTTATGGCCAGAGCCCCCCCTGACACCCAAGCGTCCTCCTACTCCAAGTAGCACCCACAAAGAGATCTCTCGCAACGGGTTCGGTCCATGTTCCCGGCGTGGCTAACAACCCCCTTGGTTAGGGTGAGGCAGACAGTCGAGGGTAACTGATGCTGCATCTCCCTCTAGGCCTTCAACCTGAAGCATTAATTATCTTTCCATCTTTAGTCCTTTTAGCAAAGAAGTACAAATAGTGCTCCTAACTTATACAAACACAATCAATCCAGTAGTCGTTTACTTGGCCAACTGTTAAGGTGTGAATCCTCTTCTCTGAATGCATCCAACATTTGATCCGGGATCAATTGTGACTTGGCAAGATCCCCAAGGATTTGTTTGTTTACCCTTCAATCCTTGGGTTAGGGTTTATACCCTATTAACCCAATTAACAAACACCTTAGGTTTCTTAAATTAAGACAGTAATTCCTGGGCAACCTCGTCACCCCATCTTGATTAATCCTTTGTTTGCTAGGCAATACATAACTTCCCCTAACTTTGCAAATCAGCCAAAGAAGGGTGATGTAGCAGGATGACTACTCATCCTCTTGCAATTTAGTCTTGCACTAGAACTTGCCAACCTTGTTCTAAGGAGTGGCAACTCTACTTTGTGATTTAACACAAAACCATGCGACGTTGCAACTTGTTGCATAGGGGGCACATTTGACTTGTGGGATAATTTTTCCCATCAATCGGCATACCTTGGTTAAGAAATACGTTTGGTCAAGATGTAGGGTTTGGGAGTCCTCTTGACCCAACCCAATCCCTAATCTTACTAGGCCTATAACATTTGGCCCTAGGGTTTCTAAACTCAATCGGAAGTCTAGTATTAGGTCATTCGATCCCTAGGGTAAAAACCCTAGATCGTTATTGTATGGGCGTCCAATTAACCCAAACATTCCGTGAATGTGGGTAGGACCTTTGGGTTCGAAAGTCTTGACTTTGCGTCCCAAGTACGATACTATGAAGAATTTTTAACATGCTAAACCCTACCTAGCACTTTGAAGTGTTCATCGTACCAACTAGTTATGCTTTTACGAATCCCTTAAGGGTTATACCCTTACAAGTGATCTATCTAAGACGATCTAATTGTCTTGCGACAAGAGTGATCTTTGCTTAGAAGAGATGAAAAATACTTTTCCTAAGAGATGCAAATAAATAAAATCAAGATGCAACATTCCATGCAAGTATGCGAATCATAGACTTTTACTTCTATGTAACTATAAGGTTTGCAATTGACCATTTCTTTTCCTTGCTAAAATCAGAATGATTGACAATTTGGGGATAACTTGCATAAAACCTACATAGATTTACATCAAGGACTTTGCCTACAACCTTTCGTTTAATGCAATTGAATTTCAGGCTTAAATATGGCCTGCGACCTTTTACAACTTCGATAAATGAAGTTCATGCATGACGAATGTCATAAGACTAATGTTGACTTAATCCATTCTACGTTACTTAATCCGTCTTAAAATGCACGCATCTTTGCATGCACAGGCAAGTTCATGGTTTCATTTTCATGCAATGCGACTACTTGGACAATATTCTAACGGATGATAACGATTATTTCCTACGAATCATATCTAGGAAATCATTGCCTAGATGCATTATCTGCTTGTTCTTTCATGCGAGGAAGACAAGGATGCATTTAAACAAATTTTCATCCTTTTAACCTCTGAAATATGCAATTGGGATTGTCACTTTGGAAATGCAAGCAAAGAGCAACATGCAACTAACTCGTAAGACGAATGAGTAATTTGTATTCCTAACTTCCTTATGAAATTTAGATGTGGCCAATGCATTTCGTTTATGCAGAATTAAACTTCTAAGAACCTCGGTGTGAGGACTCGTAGGGATGTCCACGCATATGCTCGGGGTAGAAACTCCCGCGTGAGCGCCTTGCGTCTTTTGCTTTGGAGCCATCGTTGATGTAGTGGATTTGGACTTTGTGATTTGTCCTCACCTTTATGAGATCTCCGAACTCCCTCTGACTTTGGGAAGTCAGCCTCAAAATCTACCTACTCCCTCTCACGCAGGAATTCCTTTTATAGGATGTGGGTTTTAAGAAACCGGGGATAAGCCGTGTGGACAAGGTTTATGGAAGCTTTGTCTTTAGAAGCTTCTAAAGAAGCTTCTTGTCCTATGTTACAGTAACGTGGTGAGGAGAGAGAAGGTGAGATGATGATGAGGATAAGGATGAAGATGATGATAATTGTGATGATGATGACGATGGGGAGAGGTGGCAACGGGCGTGGCGCAGCAAGCGATGGAGGCGGATCTGGTGGCAACAGCATGTGAAGGCGGCGATAGCAGCAGCACGACAGGCAGAGTCTCCCTTTTCTCTCTCTTCGTGCCCCCCTCCCAAGCTCCAGGGAGGAGGTTATATAGCCTTTAGGGGGGGGATAGCCACCCCTATGGCATACTTGCATGACTTCTCCCTCCCCCATGCAGTCCACCTCTCATGGACTACTCACCCTCTCTCTCACACTCCTCTCCCCCGCCATGCATCGGCTGAGGGGGGAGGGGATATTAATAAAAAAATTTACCTAAAATTTTACCATTATTCTCTTTTTCCCTTTTGGAGAGGTGTTCCCCTGCGGCTTGCGGTCTTCAAGCCATGGCCTCTTTTGCATGATAGGGAATCTGAATTTAACTTTGTGTGCAAAGGGAGCACTTAGCTATTGACATTAATCAACGCGGGAGATTATTTTGCACTGCTTTTATGCAAGATGTGCAGGGATGTTTTTTTAAAGGTCGATTAATATTTCAGGCAAAAATATTACAAAGCATGTATGCACAACATCATCATCATCAACTACTACACTCATAGATATAAGAGCTTCCATAATATTCTTAATCTTCAAGGCATGATCATTAATGTACAAGTTCACTAAGGCATTCGCAAAATGATCATGCCTTTTGTGTTTGCAACATAATAAACACCTAAAAGCTTACATATTTGAAATATATAACTTGTGTACTTATAAATGATGGACACAACCAAAACTACAATATACCCAAATTTTTTTATCAAGATAACTTGTACATCCAAAATGGAGGACAAAATGACCTTAGATACCAAAAATCATCCTAATATCATGCCACATCACCCAGGCACATAGTGGATGCTAGCTCATGTAGAGGTTTGCATCTTAACATACACCTAGTAGGCGGCATTGGGATATCGTGAAGGCAAAGTAGGTGGCCCTATCCAGTAAAAAGGCAAAGTATGTTGCTGCCACTTAGGCTTGCAAGGGGACTATGTGGTTAGGCCATTTGGTCATAGACCTTGGTATTACTGATGTGGTCCCCACATGCATTTGTACTCTATGAGTGCTATTTCATTTGCTAAGAATGTAGTCTTCCGTGTGAAGAAAAAGCACATTGAGGTGTGCTACCACTTTATTGGAGAGTTTGATTTGCAAACAAGTCCTTTGATCTTGCCAAGATCTCAACCAACTAGATTTCTATAGATCTACTCACTCAAAGGCTCTCAAAAACGTGTCTTCCCTTCCTTAGAAAGCTAATGGACATTGGATAAGATGACATCTTTTCTCGTCCTATTTTATTTTATGTACATTTATACTTTGTAGATTTTTCTTTGTTCTCTCTGTAAAAAATCAAGCTCATTTATTATCCATGACATGAAAGCTATATACATTAGCTATCATCAACATGTATGTGTGATGAATGAGTGAGGCAAACTTGACTTAACTCTAGTGAATATTATGGTTAGTTAGACCTAGTTAGATTTATCTTTGTTAAGTCACTATTGTACAGTGTGGAAGATGAATACTGAAGATGAAGACAACAAAGAGTGCTCTCCTCTATGAGCTTGCCCACTTCTATGTTTCTCTCTCCCTCTCTGAATCTCAAACATGGGGCCAGAGCTTGAGATGCTAAGAGTCTATGAGCTTGGCATTGACATCGTGGGACCTGGATAGTGAATCCCTACAAAAGGACAATAGAAGTCATAGCTTATATGTGGACTAGTATATATCATAATTTTCAGAGCATGCATTTGGTAAAGCTTGTGAGGCTTGCAAAGAGAGTCAATGGCATGTGACGAAGGAAATTCAGTATGGTAGCCTCTATACTATGCCAAACTCCCTTCTGCCACAAAGTGAATGAGGTAAGGGCACCACCTAGTCATGGAAGAGTGGACTAAGACGCTATGCAAGAAGGAGAGGGAGGGAGAAGAGAGGAAAAGTGTGTGTGTGAGAGAGAGAGAGAGAGAGAGAGAGAGAACTACAAAAAATAGATGAATCAATAAAACTTAAGAGGGCACAAGAGATGGAGAACCCTCAAGACATAACCAATATACACAATATGGACACCAATAGCATGGGCTTATTATATTATAGAGCATGCATAAGCTATAGTAAGGGAATGAACTGCATAAGCTCATGAGAGAGAATAGGGAAGGCTCAATAGGGCTAAAGAAGGCCTCTTTGCTCTCTCTTGAAAATTACAAAGGAGAAGGCCTCTTTATATAGGCCTTGAGAGTGTTTAGAGAGGAGGTTAAGATAGAATAGGAATTAACACCACCAAAGCTGCATTAAGGCAGTTCCACCAATGTGGCAGCTCCGCCGTCTAGATGTTTTGTTGATCAATTTTGTACTTAATCAAGTTCCATCATAGGTGAGTTGTCTCCATTCTGCCCCCCATAGCTTGAGTCCAAGAGCTCTCCTATAAAAAAATATAGAGAATCTTTATAAAATAAGATCATATCTAGCAATAATGGAGAGAGAGTAGTGAGAATTCATACATTACTACTACAATTAAGGATGATTTGAGGGTGATTTAGGAGGGGAATTCTAATGGTTTATTAGCTTGAGAGAGAGGAGAAGAGAGGGGAAAGGGTTGGGATTCTAATGAATGATGTTTTATGGAAGTGTTAAGCATGGGGAAGAAAGTGTGGGTGTGTATAAAATTGGGAGGTGGTCTCCACCATAGTTAGAAAAAGTTGGCGTCCACCATTTTGGCCATATCTCCTGACTCGTAGCTCCAAAAAATTATAGAAAAATACCAGCCAAAACTTCAGCTCACGGCTACAACTTTCATGTTGAAAGGATTTTTTGGATCGGAGTGGAAGTATTTTTAAAAAAACTTACAAAATCATGTGCTCGATTTTTCTTCCACTAATGCTTCCAAGAAGGGTCCCATTTGTTTGAATTATCATAATGCTCCAAAGCCATGACATTATGAGCCTCACATGCCCTTTGGATGGCTCCAAATCCATTTCATGTCTTTTCTTTTCACATTACACATTTTCCCTTCACTTTCCTCCATTGATCTTTACTCTTCACCCCCCCTTGGTAAACCGATCCATGAAATATTTCCATCCAGTGATTTCTTGGATCTCCCAAGAGGTTGTTCCCACCCTCTTCTTTATTTCAAACCTCCAAATGTACAAAAAATCAACAAAGTGTTAGACAAATATTTTTTTGTGATTTTCTCGTATCATATAGCCCCCCCCCCCCCCCCCCCCCCCAACCTGGCTAGAGGTATTTATGCCTCTAGACACTCTTTGGTATCTTGAGCTGACCCCACCCTGATGTGATAGGGTTTTAAGTGCCATCCATTTACCTTGATGTTTTGTACTTTTCCCTCAATGTCTTGAAGTTTGTAGGAGCCATTGTTGAAATTTTTTGTGACCCAAAACGGTCCCTCCCACCGGTAGACAAACTTGCCATCCTTTCTTTTATCAAAATGATTGTCATATCGAAGCACTAAAGATTCCTCCTTGACGTTTTTATCTATTATCTTCTTGTTGAACTTTTCTCTATGCTGTCGAAGGGTTTCGAAAGCAAAGTCACGACCACAGAGGTTCTTGAGAAATTTCAAGACAGAAGATCAATTGAAGTAAATAATCATGACAAATTTGATGCCAAGTAACAATTGTATTGCTACCAAGTTATCTTTGAGCATAGAAAAACATCATAACAAACATGTATACATGCTCTTATTAAAGTCAAAGCTTATGAGAAGCAAGATTTCAATTGCACACAATTGACAACAGTTTCTGCCTGCTTTGCATCATTTACATGTAATTGCAACAGCTGACAAAACTGTGCCTCCTTCTCGTGAGCAGTATGAAAACTGAGAATAGCTCTTCAAATCAGTTTTACTCCCTTCTTGTGTGAATTGTCTCCACTCACAGAAGATTGTGCAATCACTTTCATGCACTGGTTGATGCTCCTTCTCTTAGTGTTTCGTATGCTTGCAGCTGACATGCACTATGTTGTGCATCAACTGTGAGAAAGATCACGAAAATCTTTTCCCTTCTCTGTAGCTCACCAGCACCACACATCACAGTTCACAAAGACCTCTTTTTCAAGGTTGACAGTTTGCTTTCTCTTCCAGTCAGCGTGATATTATTGTCATTGGGGTCGTGCAGCCCCCTTCAATTCGTAGGTCTTTGTCAATCAGTTTCCAAAGCTCTCTGCTCTAATGATCTGTGCAAACAGCCTGCTTCTAGCAATTACGATTCAAGTTATAGTCGCACTGAGACCACAATTATTCTTCCCCTCTTCCTTTTCGTTCACAGCCTCTGTATAGGGAGACGAAGAGGATGATCAGGAAAATGAATTCACTACAATAACTGCTTCTACAGATGTCAAAAAGCGAAAATTGTGAAGCCCTTATCTCCCCTTATGATCCTGATGCTTCCAACCCGCAAGGCTATTTCCTCTCCTTAGCCTCGTTTCGTTGCTGCGTCCTCTTCTAGCGCTTGGATTCCTCCAAACGTTGTTGAAGATGGTATTTTCAGTAGTTATACACATATCGCACTGTCTCCCTGGAATCCACAGTCAGAGACTGTGCTCCTAAGCTCATGAATTATTCTTCTTGATGAGCGAGCATGTGGCATGAGACTGCTAGATGGCATGTGTCAACATGGCTCCCACAGAGACGCATTCAACTATAACCAGAAGGGCGACTTCATAGGAGACCCATTACAAGCTCCATCGTCTTGTTCTTCTTCGTTCGCCTCCTGGTTGTAGTCGTCCAATCGTGCCGATTGCCTGCCATCCGTCTGAGTATTATGTTCGCTGATGATCGTCACCTTTGAACTTCGTCTTCTTCACTTGTTCGTCTTCTTCTCCACCCTCTCTCCCCAGAGCATTGCGTTTTCCCCTTAATCAGGATTACCTTCCCCTATTCTTCCTGTTCTGAATTTCCTTTCGAAGTTGCCGATCCTCCTTCTGATTAACGAAAAAAAAATCTTTCCTTTCCTTCTTTTTCGTAAATCTCCCTCGAAGTTGCAGAGAGCAACCCCTGATTGCGATTTCCCTCCTTTCTCTTAATCGTCTTCAATATCTATGTATCACGATCACCTCAACTTGATCTGCACTCTTCTCAATGTCAGACTATTAAACTCATCTCACTGCAATACGACCTTTCAAATACATAGGACAGACTAATTCCTGAGGAAGCGATAGGGGACCCCCCCCATTTGTCCTCACAGCTTTTTTCTCTTCTTCCTCTCCAAAAACTTCTCAATTCCCCCCCGCTTTTTCTTCCCCCAGGCCTGATTTTTCTGCACTCAGAAAAGCGACCCCTTTACTAGATCAGCAGAAAGCTTTTTCAATTCTATTTTGCCCACTCCAGTGGGTCCCATAAACATAAAATTGGTGATAGAACAGTTCAGATCAGCAAGCCTAACTCGTGACCTCCGAATTGCATCTGCCACTGCTTTCACTGCTTACCTGATCTTGTCCAACAACCCTCTTGTGAACTTCCTCATCAAGGGGAAGTAATTTTTCTCATTCAGACTGTTTTAGCTTTGACACAGAAATGCCTGCAGCTCTCGACACCAGCCCCATTCCACTAGCCAATGTTGCTGTTTCAATGACCTGTTCAACTAAAGTGACTAAGCATGACAAGCAATAACTAGGCCCTTTGTTGAAACCCAAGTGCTACTTGATGGCTTGTGGAAATTTGAAAAGCCCTGTGGGAGTTCCCCAAACCTTACTCATGATAGATTCAAGATCAATAAAATGATCATGAGAAAACCCACTATCTTCCTCACTCCGAATACTGCCTTTAGCCTTCAAGGTATGCCATGTTTACAAATCTTTATCCAGTACATAGCCCTTTTTCTTCAATAACGTCTCCCAATAGCATATTGCAGTTGTTTATCCATCACATAGATCCGCACATATCTCCAACTTGCTCTTTAACATGGAGAGGAGCACGTATTTAGCACTTGATTTTGAAAAGCATCCCAACTTGATAAAAATGCCAAGGAAGTAAAATGTGGAGATCCATTCCTTCTTTTCGCCCGGGAATTGGAAGCCATAGAAGACATCGCATGCCCACCATTGTTGAAGGAGGATCTATCAGGTGCAACCCCAGCTGAAAGGAAAGGCAGCAGAAGACCTCTCTTTCTACTATACTGCCCACTCAAAACAAAATGCAAACACAACTAAATATGTACAAAGTAACAAATGTCACACACACAACTTTTTGGTGGATTTCACACCTCAGATGCGCAGCAGTACGACATCCACCCCCTCTAATCCTATGCATCCTCCGGATGGGCCAATTACCCATGATCATTATCATCAAGATCCACGAATAGATCAAACTCTTCATTAACTATTTCCGGTATATCAGCAAGGTTATCTGTCATATCATCAGTCTCTTCTATTGGAGTTTCTTCTCGTTGCTCTTCTCTTGCAAATTCATCCAATGCATAATCTTCATCATCTCTTTTCTTGAAAATCTTGATTCTTTTTCCTGCAATAGGCACTCTAAGCACTGTCTCATCCAATTCTGTCAACTCATATGTTGCATTATCAAAGACATGTCTGACTATGTACGGCCCAAACCATCTTTTCACCATCTTCTGAAGTGCAGTATGCTGAGTTTCAAGGCTGCTATCAAAGACTAATACCCAATCTCCCTCTTCTATTGCTCTAGGCCGCAAGCGATGCCTGCTGTCAAACCTGTCCTTATTTCTTAGTTTAGCAACCTTCAATCTGTCAATAGCTAGCTGAATATCCTCTGGTCTTCTCTCTAACTGTCAAATTCGAAGAGCTAAGAGCTCCTCTCTCGTCAAATCCTCCTGCCAAGGTAAAACTGACCAAGTCAAAGCACAAGTCTCAGTTGGCATAACCGGTTTCTGACCATACATCAACTCTGTGGGCATATATCCTGTGGTAACACTGTGAGTCGTACGATCAGCCCACAAAGCAAATGGGAGAAGTCTTGGCCATTCTCCAATCCGTCCTCTGCATGCTTAAGCTAATGCTTTCACTATCGGCAGATGCCCTCTTTCACTCTTCCCATTTCCCTCTGGATTGTATGATGTAGTTAGAGCCAACTTGATTCCTAGTTGAGAGAAAAACTCCCTAGCTTCATCTGCATCCAATTCACCGCGATCCACAGTGATCTTACCCACACAACCATACCTGCAGAAAACTTCTTCTAATAAGAACTTACACACTGCACTAGTGGTCTTCGTTCTCAAAGATCTGCCCTCAACATGATTGGTAAGATCCTCTCTAGCCAAAACAATATATCTCATCTTCCATAGACCCATAGGCATAGTAACCAAGTCAACTACCCACTTATAATGAATGCATAGCGGATAGGTCAGATGAAGCTCATCTCGATGACTCACTAGCGAATACATCTGGCAGTCTCTGCAAGTCTCTACAAAGTGAGAAACATCTCTATACATGCCTTTCCACCAATATTTCTCCTTGATTTTCTCATAAGTAGCCCACACTCCTCTATCACCAGCCCAAGGACTCTCATGAAACTCCCTCATCACCTGTAACTGTGTCTCTCTATCGCAGACAACCTGCAAAGGTAATCCGCCTCTTTTCTTCGGATGCTTCCAAAGAAATCCGTCCTTGAGAAAATAACCATAGGCTTTTCTTCTGATCTTCTTGAACTCTTCATCTGTCCATTCATCTCTTTTGCTTAATGTACTAAGGTACTTGCCAATCTGCAACCAATCTCCAACATAGAGTTCTTCTATGAAAGCCACAATATCATAGACATGGCAAACATGATCAACCATAGCGGTTGAAATTTTTGCATCATCCTCTTCTGCACGTAGTATCTCCTCATCATCATATCTGGCTCTAGACAGCATATCTACCACTGGATTATCCTTCCCAGCTACGTGTTTAAATTTCGGATTTAATGACTTGATGTATGCAATCCATCTCAACATAGCTATATCCGGAGTAGAGCAACTCGTAATCATACCAATCAATGGCAAGCAATCTATCTCTACCACAACTGAAGCTCCAATAAAGTACTCCTTGTCACATTTGAGAGCCGTAACAATCCCCAGTAACTCTCTCTTGATTTGCAGATATCTCCTCTGTCTCTCGTTTAGGAATTTCGCCCCAAACCGAATAGCATACCTGTTTCCATCTGCATCATCTTGACCCACAGCCCAACCTATGCCAATTGGACTAGTGTCAACTGTCAATACAATAGGCCTTCCACAATTATAATCCGCTTTCCTAAGAGTAGGAGCAATCTGCAATAACTTCTTCAATTTCCGCATGGCTCTAGTGTGGCTCTCATCCCAATAAAATTTCTGCCCCTTTCGAAGCAGCTGATATAAACAATCTGCTATGTGTGCAAAATGGGGTATCCAAATCATATAAAACACACAAGCTCCAATGAATCTCCGTACCTCTGAAGTGGTAGAACAATACTCCGTAATCTTGCCTATAGCATCCACCTTCTCAGGTGAGGGTTTCCTGCCATAATATCCACACATATGCCCAACAATGACAACCTCATTTACTCCAAAAACAAATTTTTGCCCTGATAGTGTTAAGTTCACTTCTTCCAACCTGGCCAAAATCTTTTCACAAGCTGAAATATGATCAGCCACAAAGTATCTGTATCCCTGCTCATTTAGACTATCATTCTTCTCTTCTTCTGCACACCCCTTAATGGGCACATCATCCAAGAAAGGCATGTTACGCTGAGGTATGTAATCACGAAGGACCTTATGCATGGCATTCATCATATGCGCAATAGAATTAGTGGCACCTTGAGGCAAGGTACACATCTTGACAAGCCGAATAGGAGTTCTCATAGTGGTTATGTCCCTGCTTTCCAAAGCCAACTGAAACTGATCATATCCCGAATACAAATCACCTAAAGAATAGATGGTACGTCCAGCAAATGCTTCTGCAAACTTATCCACAACTGGACCTATACCAACATTCCTGATAGTAACTTTGTTTACTGGCTACATGTCCTGTATCAATCAGAGAGTACCATTCTTCTTTGGAACTGTAAACCACCTATTTGAGTATGGTGCAGATGAAGGCTCTAGGATTCCCATCCTGATTTTCTCATTCAACAAATCAATCAGCTTTGGCAGGTGTGCCTTAGGCACTGGAATAGGTCGAAGGTTCCATGGAATATGAGGAATAGTAAAGATCACCATAGGAGCAACAATATCTGGATTCACACATCCAATCTCATGCGGGGAAAAAGCAAACCCCCTTCCATGTCGCTCAAGCATCTCCTGAAAGCATTGCTTCTCTGTGGGTAGCAAGAAATCACCATTTCCAATTTTCAATTCAACAAGAGTCTCTGCTAAAAATTTATGGCCTATATGCTCCGGATTCCTCAAAATTAGCTGTTTGGTAGCCCTCTCTATTTGCTGATCACTGTCAGGTGGAAGCGGTACAGCTACCGACTTCACCTTCTTATCCACAGTCTTGTATTTCGTGTCAACCCTGGCTTCATTATGATCCTCTGCATTACTCAAATCTTGCTGTAAATCAGCAATTCTGCACTCCAATTGGCTGAATATCCTCAGCCCTCTGTTCTATGGACTGCATAGGAATAGCCCTAAACTCTGGATGCTGAAATATTTCAGCAGTAAACACTGTTGGCTGAAAGTTTTCAGCCCTTTGTGTCTTTGTAAGCTGATCATAATCAGCTGGAAACTCTGTTTGCTGAATTTCTTCAGCACTCAACACTTTTTGCTGAGTCACCTCAGCCTCTGACTCTATCTGTGACACAAAATCTGTAATTTCATGAAACATGTCCAGGGATTGTACTAATACATTACTGTGACAACTCTGCATATCAGTTTTTAGCATATTTTCCATCTCTGTCATCGTATCCGCATAAATCATATTATCATACATCCCATCTATGCGCTCATCATCCTCTAAAATTCCTGCATTTTTCAAATTTTTCTCCTTCCTGCATATGTACTGCCTGGCAACTCTAGGCAACTTAGAAGTCTTCTGATAACTCATTGAACTGTTCGCTAAAATTCCAACAAAACCGGAGGAGAAAACACTGCTGCCAGGAGGTGAGAACTCCAATCTCCTCTGCTCTGTACCACTGTTGTCTTGCGAAATGGCGGTACCTAATGAAAACCCGAATCCCTCACAGTGGGTAAAGGTGCATCTCTAAGAGTATCCTTGTTTCTAACATGGTTCACACACACAGTCATAAACAGAACTGCTCTCATGCCATCTTTACTGCAAATCTGTGCATAAGCGGATCCATCATCCATTACCTTTGTTTCCATGCACATCTCTGTGATGAATGGCTGTCCAAGGATTATGGGATAATAGCATGAATCCTGCACAAAGAAATGGAAATCCTCCTCTACATCTCCAATAGAAACCCTGACACTGGGACAGGCAGCATACAAATCACCTGCAATGTTGGCGGCTCTCATACGTCACCCATGCTCTACATCCATAGGCCATCTGTTACTTTCATAAACTCCACGAACTATGAGATTAATCTCTAAACCATGATCCACCAAAGTAACATAAGGAACCTGTTTCTCTCCAATTTTTACCATCGTTTCTGTAGTTGCCCTAGCCCAAATACTCCGCGAAAAGTGACTACGTGGTATCAAGACATGCTCATCAGTTTCAGCATAATGCATAGGCTGAACCCTCTTCTCTATCTGTTGAAAAACAGAAGTATTCTCAACCATAACCTCATCCTCATCCTCATCCAACTCCCCAACCAAAACTCCCTGTGTATCAGTAGTAGGCAATGCATGTCTTTTTCTCTTCAGGACCTCTTGAAACTGATCTTGAAACTCTCTTTTCAAGATGGCCAAAACCTCAGAAATAGTAAAAGTCACCTCACTGCCAAGTATCTTATCATTAAGGATTTTCTTCATGTCTGTAGATGTCTCAATATCAGACGTCAATCTAAACCCTGGCTGCTTTCTCTCTCTAGGCTCTTGCCTCTTTTCTCTCTTTTGAGCATCTTCCATTTGTTGTTCTGGCCCTGGTCTCAAAGACGGTCCTGCAGTAGGTGGAGTAACAAACTCACCCCCTCTAGTCTTTTTAGCTGCACTTGGATTTTCTTCATCTCTCTTACGCTTCTCCTCAACAAGTACATCTGCTCCCTGAGACTTAGACAAGTAGGCATAAATAGAGTACCTGTCAACAGGCGAATCCCAACCTGTCTCAGATCTGATGCTAGAGCCTGCACTAGTCAAAACAGTTTGCTGAATTTTTCCCTTGTTTGCCATCTCCATAGCATAAGTCCATAATGCTGACTGATTCTCTGATCCTTTCTCAATCTGGACTCCATATACAGAAGCATCTCCTCTACCTGCCACATAAGAAGTACGCACAGCCATTTCATCCACTAACTTCTTCATTCTGCCTTTCCCAAAGTTGGTAGCAAGTGGAGCTCCTGTTTAAGTCAACCAAATATTACCATCTTGTCCCCAAAATACCAAATTCTTCCTCCTTGCATCCTAAAAAGATTCACAATCCCTGCAATGCTGATGATCTGTACTATCACACCAAATACATCTTCGATCTCTCCTAGGTGCATTAGGAGCACTCCTAGGTGCAGTAGGAGCACTAGAAGAAATAGTAGGCGCAGTTGAAGCAAACTGCTCTTTCAATTTTCCCACCAATTCTGCTTTAACTGACTCCAGTGTCAAATCCGTTATGCCTTTGATTATATCATCAAGAGAGGTAGGCACCGACGGAGTGGATGGTTTTGGAGCAAAAGGAGCCGGCATCGGTCTTGGAGCAGGAGGAATAGGAGGAGTAGAAACAGTAGGCACTGGCATAGGTCATGAAACTGGCTGAGGAAGAGAAGAAATAATAGGGATAGAAGCAGGCATAGGAGCAGAAGACGGTGTCGGTGTCATTGAACCATTTTGTAGGCGGGTCTTCCATATCCTCCTCTTGGTCAAAGTCAAGACTGCATCTTGGGCATCTTGCCAATCTGTTTTAAGACCCATAGGCTTCGTGCGATCCTCAAGAAGCTCTCCCAATTCTTCCTAAAGAGCAGGATCTGCAACTTGCAAGAAAAGCTCAACTTTCTCAACATCCAATGCTCTTTGTTCAATGGCATCAAGCTGACTATACCTCTCTTCAAATTCTCGAATCAACTCTAAAGCAGCTAAACCTTTGTTTGGCATGTAGACCCACTCTCGGAATGACTGCCGTGTAGCCATTCCAAAGTCCTCAAGGAAATACTCTTCTTTCAGGGCCTTCTTAAAATCTTGCCAATGCAAATTTTGAATAAAAAGATCAGTCACTTTTGCCCTCAAGGCGGGTGTGACAAGAGGAAGGAAATACTTACTCATAAGTCCAGCTGGAACTCCAAAAAACCCCATCTTGATCTCATATGTCTTCAAATATGCTGAAACATTACGGCCATCAAATAGCTTCTTCTCATTCTCAATTGCTTCAATCGCCTTAGTCGCGCTGATTGCATTCTCCTGCTCCGAATATAGTTGCCTTTGCTGAGACAACTGTTGTTGATGCAATTGCTACTGCTGCTGCATATACAATTGTGTGTGCTGATTTTGAAGCTGCATATACATAGACATATTCTGCAAAATCTGCTTTAGATCATCCGTTGAAGTACTTGAAGCAGTAGTCAATGATGGAGCTGAAGTAGAGGATGCAGCAGGAATCGTAGAAGAGGCTGAAAATGATGCTGAAGTATCTCCCATCCTGAAATTTATGCGACGCTTTCACGTTGGGTTCACCAAAGATGTTGAAGGGTTTCGAAAGCAAAGTCGCGACCACGGGGGTTCTTGAGAAATTTCAAGACAGAAGATCAATTGAAGTAAATAATCATGACAAATATGATGCCAAGTAACAATTGTATTGCTACCAAGTTATCTCTGAGCATAGAAAAACATCATAACAAACCACATGTTCTCTAAGCAATTGACCCATGCCATGTATACAAGCTCTTATTAAAGTCCAAGCTTATGAGAAAAAAGATTTCAATTGCACACAATTGGCAACAGTTTCTGCCTGCTTTGCATCATTTACATGTAATTGCAACAGTTGACAAAACTGTGCCTCCTTCTCGTGAGCAGTATGAAAACTGAGAATAGCTCTTCAAATCAGTTTTACTCCCTTCTTGTGTGAATTGTCTCCACTCATAGAAGATTGTGCAATCACTTTCATGCACTGGTTGATGCTCCTTCTCTTAGTGTTCCGTATGCTTGCAGCTGACACGCACTATGTTGTGCATCAACTGTGAGAAAGATCACGAAAATCTTTTCCCTTCTCTGTAGCTCACCAGCACCACACAGCACAGTTCACAAAGACCTCTTTTCCAAGGTTGAGAGTTTGCTTTCTCTTCCAGTCAGCGTGATATTATTGTCATTGGCGTCGTGCAGTCCCCTTCAATTCGTAGGTCTTTGTCAATCAGTTTCCAAAGCTCTCTGCTCTAATGATCTGTGCAAACAGCCTGCTTCTGGAAATTACAATTCAAGTTATAGTCACACTGAGACCACGATTATTCTTCCCCTCTTCCTTTTCCTTCACAGTCTCTGTATAGGGAGACAAAGAGGCTGATCAGGAAAATGAATTTACTACAATAATTGCTTCTCTAGATGTCAAAAAGTGAAAATTGTGAAGCCCTTATCTCCCCTTATGATCCTGATGCTTCCAACCCGCAAGGCTATTTCCTTTCCTCAGCCTCGTTTCGTTGCTCGTCCTCTTCTAGTGCTTGGATTCCTCCAAACGTTGTTGAAGATGGTATTTTCAGTAGTTATACACATATCGCACTGTCTCCCTGGAATCCACAGTCAGAGACTACGCTCCTAAGCTCATGAATTCTTCTTCTTGATGAGCGAGCATGTGGCATGAGACTGCTAGATGGCATGTGTCAACATGGCTCTGACAGAGACACATTCAACTATAACCAGAAGGGCGACTTCATGGGAGACCCATTACAAGCTCCATCGTCTTGTTCTTCTTCGTTCGCCTCCTGGTTGTAGTCATCCTCTCCTGCCGATTGCCTGCCATCCGTCTGAGTATTATGTTCGCTGATGATCGTCACCTTTGAACTTCGTCTTCTTCACTTGTTCGTCTTCTTCTCCACCCTCTCTCCCCAGAGCATTGCGTTTTCCCCTTAATCAGGATTACCTTCCCCTGTTCTTCCTGTTCTGAATTTCATTTCGAAGTTGCCGATCCTCCTTCTGATTAACGAAAAAAAAATCTTTCCTTTCCTTCTTTTTTGTAAATCTCCCTCGAAGTTGCAGAGAGCCGCCCCTGATTGCGATTTCCCTCCTTTCTCTTAATCGTCTTCAATATCTATGTATCACGATCACCTCAACTTGATCTGCACTCTTCTCAATGTCAGACTATTAAACTCATCTCACTGCAATGCGACCTTTCAAATACATAGGACAGACTGATTCCTGAGGAAGCGATAGGGGACCCCCCCCCATTTGTCCTCACGGATTTTTTCTCTTCTTCCTCTTCAAAAACTTCTCAATTCCCCCCCGCTTTTTCTTCCCCCAGGCCTGATTTTTTTGCACTCAAAAAAACGGCCCCTTTACTATATCAGCAAAAAGCTTTTTCAATTCTATTTTGCCCACTCCAGTGGGTCCCATAAACATAAAATTGGTGATAGAACAGTTCAGATCAGCAAGCCCAACTCGTGACCTCCGAATTGCATCTGCCACTGCTTTCACTGCTTACCTGATCTTGTCCAACAACCCTCTTGTGAACTTCCTCATCAAGGGGAAGTAATTTTTCTCGTTCAGACTGTTTTAGCTTTGACACAGAAATGCTTGCAGCTCTCGACACCAACCCCATTCCACTCGCCAATGTCGCTGTTTCAATGACCTGTTCAACTAAAGTGACTAAGCATGACAAGCAGTAACTAGGCCCTTTGTTGAAACCCAAGTGTTGTTTGATAGCTTGTGGAAATTTGAAAAGCCCTGTGGGAGTTCCCCAAACCTTACTCATGATAGATTCAAGATCAATAAAATGATCATGAGAAAACCCACTATCTTCCTCACTCAGAATACTGCCTTTAGCCTTCAAGGTATGCCATGTTTACAAATCTTCATCCAGTACATAGCCCTTTTTCTTCAATAACGTCTCCCAATAGCATATTGTAGTTGTTTACCCATCACATAGATCTGCACATATCTCCAACTTGCTCTTTAATAAGGAGAGGAGCACGTATTTAGCACTTGATTTTGAAAAGCATCCCAACTTGATAAAAATGCCAAGGGAGTAAAATGTGGAGATCCATTCCTTCTTTTCGCCCAGGAATTGGAAGCCATAAAAGACATCGCATGCCCACCATTGTTGAAGGAGGATGTATCAGGTGCAACCCCAGCTGAAAGGAAAGGCAGCAGAAGACCTCTCTCTCTACTATACTACCCACGCAAAACAAAATGCAAACACAACTAAATATGTACAAAGTAACAAATGTCACACACACAACTTTTTGGTGGATTTCACACCTTGGATGCGCAGCACTACGACAATGCTTCTCAAATTTTTGAGAGTAGTGGTTGATGGCTTCTTCACGATCCAATTGTAGCCTCTCTAGGTCCAGTAATCTTTGATGTAACTTCTCCTTTTGAGAGCCTACTGTGCCACCTAATACCTAAAGGCTAGCTAATTTCACCTCAATAGGCAAAAACGCCTCTTGTCCATAAACTGGATGAAAAGGTGTGAACCCTAACATGGTTTTGAAGGACGTTCTGTAAGCCCATAGAGCTCCACTAAGGTGCTTGTCCCAATCCTGGGGCCTTGAATGTACCTGTTTGCTGATGATTTTACAAATAATTCCATTTATCTTCTCCACCGATCCATTGCATTGAGGGTAGTAAGGGGTAGAGTGTCATCGTTGAATATTTAGCTTTTACATGACTTCACCTACCACATTAGCTCTAAACCTTGGTCCTCTATCTGATAGTATTTCAAGAGGGGTACCAAACCTACAACAAATGTGGTCAAAGATGAATTTACTCACTTTCTTAGCAGTGATTCTTCTAGTTGGCATAGCCTCGGCCCATCTAGTCATGTAATCTATCCCCATGATAATATACTCTTTTCCTGATGGAGTGAGTGATAGAGGCCCTATGGCATCAATTCCCCACTTCTCAAAGGGTCCATAGACCTTGATTGGGGTTTGGGGTTCTGCTATGAGCCGTTGTGGTCCTGATTTCTGACATATTTCACATGTTTGACACCAATATTTGACATCCTGATGTAGACTGGGCCAAGCAAAGCTGGCTTGTAGAACCTTTCTACTTGTGATGTCGTGTGCAAAGTGGCCTCCACACACATCATTACCATCCTTACCAAGACAATACAAACTATCATTTACCATGCGATATCTTGTAGCCTTCCGAGCTAGCCACTGTCTTTCTCCTATAGTTAGGTGTTTGGAGCTTCTCCTTGCTCTAAGAGGTGTATAATATCTTCTAAGTCTTCCTTGCCTTGCTGAAGTGGGGGTTTGATAGCCACTGCTCCCACCATTGACTCATTCAGCTTTGATGATGCTAGATGGTCGGCATCCTTGTTCTGGTCTCTTGGCACATGATGTACTTGTGCCTCCCTAAATCTTCTCATAAGAGATTTTGCCTCTCTCATTTTACTAGAGAGGTTTGTAGTTTTGCATGCCCATTTATCTTGCATCTGCCTTATCAATAGCATGGAGTCTCCAAAAGCATTCAACCTCTCGATTGAATTACTAAGAAACCAACAAAGACCATGAATTAAAGCTTGATATTCTGCCTCATTGTTAGAGTGGACACCTTCCAAGATGATTCCTTCACCATACATTAAGGAGAGAAAACAACAATGCTTGTGGCTGCCTTATCCTTAGTTCTCTTGTATGCACCATCAAAGTAGAGACTATAAGCATCGACAAGAGTCTTTATGGATGGGGGTGGTGGAAGGTCCTTTCTTTTCACCTTGAGATTTTTCTTGTAGCACCTGTTTGTGAAAATATCAGCCACGCATGCTTGAGTTGTTTTTTCGACCTGCATTGTATAATCAAACTCTTAAAGTACGACCACCCACTTTGCTATTTTGTCAGAGATTTCCATATGTTGTAGTGAATAGGGAAATATATCCTCCACAGTGATGAGCACAAACCTCTTTGGAAGTAAATATGGCTGAAATTTGGCTACTACAAACATGAGGGCCAACACTAGTTGTTCCATGGAGGTGTAAGCCTTCTCTATAGAAGAAGATCAATAAAAAATAGGCTTCACAATAGAATGGGGAACCTATGCTTACATATTGATGCCTTTTGGGCTCTATTAATGCTCCTACTACCTTGCCATGAGTGATGATGGATGCATTCCAAAATCATTTGCATGACTTCATTTAGGTGTATCTAGATGACTTCTGTGTCTATAGCCTAATGTATGAGCATCTGGAACACATGGAATAGTGCTTTGATAGATTCCAAGAGTATCGGATCTCTCTTAACCCCAACAAATGCATCTTTAGAGTCTTTTCAAGAGTTCTTATGGGCCATATTGTCTCTATATAAGGGATAGCAACAGACTCTGCCAAGATTGAGAAGATTGTAGCCTTAACAACATCAATGAACCTCAAATAGTTGAGGGGATTTCTTGGCCATGTGGGCTATTATAGAAGGTTCATTGCAAACTTTGCAACAAAGGCAACCCCCTTGCATAAGCTCTTGAGGAAAGATGCAAAGTTCATGTGGACCATTGATTGTGATGAAGCATTCAACACCTTGAAGCAAGTAGTGCTTAATTGAAGTACCTATCCTACAATCTCCTGATTGGATGAAGGTTTCTATGTATACACACATGTATTTGTTGATTGAAGGCTTAGGAGCGGTCTTATGCCAAAAAGGCTCCCCAAAGTCAGATCAACCTATCTATTATGCAAGTAGCAAAAGTAATTGACAGAGAATGAAACTATACAGTGATGACAGAGCTTGAGTACTTAGCAATGGTGTTCGCCTTGAAGAAATTCGAACACTACCTATTATCAATGCACTTCGAATTCCATGTGGATCATGAGGCCTTGTCCTTCTTGATGAACAAAGCAGATGTGAAGGAAAGAATGATGAAATGGCTCCTTTTGTTTTAGGAGTTTGACTTTGAAGTGATTACCAAGTTTGGTTGCTTCCATGTCCTGGCTAATCATCTATTGCGGATCCCTCAAAGTGATGAGGAGGAGCAGGATGATCCAGACCTCCCTGATACTTTACTTTTTCTAGTCAAAATTGTAATCCCATGGTATATAGACATAGCCAACCTCTTGGTAACTCAATATTATCCTCCTAGTATCTCTAGTCATGAGAAGAAGAAGCTCCTATTGGAATCGGCCCCTACACCTTGTTAGGTGGCACTCTGTAATACAAGAAAGGCAAGGGTGAAGTGTTGCAAAGATGTATTGTAGGAGATGATATTGGAATCATGATGAAAGCATGCCATGATGAGCTCTGTGGAGAGGACACTTCGCAGAGAAGTGATAGCCAGAAATGCCTTGCTCATAGGTTATTGGTGGCTGACTCTCCATAAGGAGGCCTATGATTATTAAAAAAATTGTGATGCTTGTCAACGGATGGAAAAGCCTACTAAATCTAGCGCTATTCCACTACAACCCATCCTTCCCCTAAAGTTGTTTGAGAAATGTGGAATTGACTTTGTTGGCCCCATCGATCCACCAACCAAAAGAAAGCGGAATAGATACATCTTGGTTTCTATTAAGTACAGACTACATGAAAAAGTGGTGTGAAGCCAAAGTACTCAAAGCGGGATGATGGTATAACAATGTGGCTCTATTTTTGTACAGGAGCATCATCACCCATTTTTTAAGTCCCCTAGAGCTAGTTAGTTACAAAGGTACTCACTTCCTCAACAAGATTATGGAAGAATTGACAAAGATGTACAAGATCCACCATCACAAGTCCATGCCTTACTACCCTGGAGGCAATGGCCAAGTCGAAGTTACCAATCACATTCTTTGCTCAAATCTTAACAAGGACAATTGCCACACATCACCGTGATTGCAAAGATCAGCATAGAGAGCCCCTCTAGGCATACAAAACCTCCCATAAGGCTGCTACAAGAGATAGACCTCTTTCCAGCTAGTGTATGGTACATAAGCCATTTTTCTTATTGCAAGTGGAGTTACCCTGCAGTGGTGGAATTGAGCCCTATAGTGGTAGAAGAGGCCCTAGGTTTGACTTGCAGGATAGAGCAACACCCAAAGAGGGATGTGAATAGTATGCTAGGGATGAACAAGGCTATCGTATGCATAGTGGATAGGATAAGCTTAGCAGAAATCCCAAATCTTGAGATCAAGATGGAGGCAAAGATGGTCCATGCTCTCTTTTCTAGTCAAATATAAAATGCCCTTATGAACATAATCCAGGTGCCATGATTGGAGAGCATCACAACTAGATCCCCAGATGAAATAGATTTGAATTCCTTTGTGCAAAAAACTATTGAAAGCTTAGCGAAAGCTTTGACCATTGGTAGAGCAGTGACAGGAGAGGAATCCCTCGCCTCCTGCATAGCAAGGTTAGCTCGAAAGAAACCCTCGTCAAAGGCATCCACCATCAGGTACATCCATAATCTAGGAGACCTTGAAGGACACAAAGGGAGGTGAATAGGGAGTAGGAAAAACCCTTAAAAACCAATTGCCTCACCATGAACATGCGCAATCTAGTGAAAGGACTAAAAGTGATAGGGAAGAGTAGGAGACACAGTCCGTCCAAGGAGAGTCAAAGGGGCAGAAGAAGGGAACCACATCAAAGCTACAAAAGGAGACAAAAGAAACAATGAAAAGGGAGGAAGGGCTGAGATGAGGAGGGTGCCCAAAAAGAGTCCAAGAGGGTCGAAGATGAGGCAAAGAGAAAAACAGAGCAAGTGGCAAAAGAGCTAAGGATAAAGGAGGATGAAGACATGGCCGAGGCCATGCAAAAGTCTGTAGAGATGATCCATGGCCCTAGAGAAATGTCCACCTTGAGCCCACGGCATGAAGGCGTACCAACTTGCAGCGTTGAAGCAGCCCCACTTATTGTAGGGAAAGGGTAGGGCCCCATTGAATCCCATGCCTTTGACTCTCACACCTCCTCATACCACCACCACCACCTCCACAACACAGAAGACGGTGCCTGCCATGGACACCACTCTGCTCATGTCCATGATGCAGTTCCCGATCAAGAAAGTACAAGAGATAGCACCAGGGGCAAGAGGAAAAACGCTGGGTGCAACGAATGCTGAGTCAAGGCAAGACCCAAAGCGGCAAAGATTGGAAGCATCCACCACCACATGCCAACGATGCCCTTGGTTGTGGACTATGATTCCTATGTAGGTGAACTTCTAGCCCAGCTAGAGAAGGATAAGGAATAGAAGAAGACCGTGGTTGTGGAACTAGAGGCCAAAAGATAAGTTGCCATGACTCTATGGCTAGAGATGACATGGCAAGCCATAGAGCATCATAAAGAAATTTAAAACCTAAAAGAGCAACTCAGTGTGCCAAAGAAAAGGAGGCACAAGAGAATGAAGATTTCCTAAGGCAAAGGCTAGAGGATGAAGCCAAAGACCTAGTGGTAGAGCAACAGGATCACGTCCAACAATATGCTGAGCTCCAACAATGAATGGCATGGGTGGAAGCTATGCATGTAGAACTACGGGAGAGCCAGTGAGAAGGAGACCAGGCATTAGAAGAAAAATTCCAAGAACAAGAGTATGCCCTGGTATTCCAACTGTGGTCGGCAATGGAGAAGTAAGGAAGGCTAGAGAGAGAAATAGGAGTTATTGAAGAAAAAGGAAGAGGCCATAGAAGAAGTGACCAAGAGCCTATAGGACAACTTGCGAAATGCCCAATAGGAAGTGGAGGGACTAATGGCCATGGCCATGATGGAAAGAAAATTGCATGTGGCAGAGCTAGAAAGCCATGTGCAAACTACTAAAGATCTATTAGAAAGGCTCATAGAGGCCCACTAGCACTTCTCCATGGCTAATTAAGGTAGAATAATAGCCGAAGAGCAGCTGAACCATCGCGATAAAGAGAAGAACCAAATGTTGGAAGTGTGGGATGAGCAGCAACAACAGGTGGTAATGATGCTATCTCAAGAGATGGAAAGGGGCAAGGAAGATCTAGAAGAGAAGGCACAATAGTGGGAGAGGTGCAACTTTGAAAGAGTGCGAGGGTAGCGCCTGGCAGTGGCGCAATGTGAAAGGATGCTTGTAGAATCCAGAGTTGAGGCCTCTAAAGGGTGCTCGAACACAATTTGAAGGCAAGGATTCATGAAGAGAATGAAAAGGAAGTTGGAATTAACAACCAGAGCTTTAAGGTATCGCATGCAAGAACGCACACTCCCAACCGGCCCATGCATAACCAAGGAGCAGCAAAGAAGCTACTTGTGACAAGCCGGTCTCTCCATCGAGGAGCTTAGGGAACGTGGATTGAAGGAACAAGAGTAGCCCCATCCATCTCCAATCCAACCCACTATGGAACAAGACATCAAGGAAGGGCCGGACTTTGAGAATGCATTTGAAGAAGAATCACAAATCAGAGAGTCTAGCCCGCCCTTGCTTGATATACCCCCAAAAGAGGCAGAAGTTGCTCAGGTTTCCTAGTGCGTTATTGTTGCACGAAGAAGAAGAGGGGAACTTGTGGAGCAAGCCTAAAAAAGAGCATGAGCACGGCCATAGTAGCACTTCTTGATGAGCCCATGCCACCATGCAAGGATCACCATCCTGTCAATTGGCCACAGGTGCTGACTATCTAGCAATAGAGCAGGAGCTTCGACCCCAACCCTTTGAGTTCTCCTTCCTCTACCCATAAGCCTTGGACCGAGTCTTACCCTTGGAGGAAGTGAGAAGGAAGAGAAATCCTTGAGGAAGCAGTTGATGGATAAATCCCTCCAACATACCTTTCACCAAGGCTCATACAAGGGCCTTTCAAGTCCATAAATCCATCCAACACTAGGATGCATGGCCAACTCAAGGGCCTCCCAGAACCATAAATCCCTCCAATACACCTTCCAAGAAGGCTCCTATATAAACTCAAAATGCCACCTCGCTACCCTAGCAACACCATCCGATTCAAAGTGCAAGGTGAAAAAATGGAAAAGGCACCCTACAAGAGAGTGGGCTCGGAAGAAATCTAAAAGCAAAGGAACAACCATCAGGAGTACAAGATGCAACCATGGAAGCTGCAAAGCAAGAAGGCTCATCTTTCAATATAAAGGCATAGCCAAAACCTTTGTAAAAGAGCGCTCACCCATGCAGATTGTAGAGATAGATGGGCTATAGGAAATAAGCTAGGATGATAAGAGAAGAATGGAAATAAGGGCCTATTCGGTCATGTAAAAAGGGGATGACTGCCCAAGCGAGAGAGGGTTTTGTATATAAGGTTTAAAAAGTGAATGAGAGATTATTCTTTTATGTGTGTCAAAGTGGACTCTTCTTCTTCTTCTCTTCTTTTTCTTGCTTGTGAGTGCTTGAGAGAGGGAGTGAGTGTGTGAGAGTGAGGGATCATGGAGGTGAAGCTCTCTACCATGTCCTCTCTTCTTATTTTTTTCTCTTCTCTTATCTCACACATGGCTATGGAGAATGGAGCATGGAGGAAGAGGCTTGAGGATGCTTGAGCTTGCATCATGAATCGTGGAGCTATCGAAGTGCTTGAGGGGGGAAGTAACCCAATCGGGCATCAAGGTAAGCTCACTACACTTATAGAGAGGGATAGTGCATCGGCTATGTGAGAGGTAGCCATTAGTGCTCCCTTGAAATGCTTGAACAATAAGCGCTTTCCGGGTTTTGGGAATTAAGCTTGAGCTCACCTCTATATGCTTGTCAACTGCGATCACAATGCACATAATTTATCTTCTTTTCATGAAAAATCTAAAATTGGCTCAAAAATCAACTTGCTTTTTACATGCCACCCTAATCAAGAAGTTTCTCTAGCGTTTTAGGATATTTGTAATAAATAATATCCAAAGTATCAAAAATAGGCTAAAATGGTCCAAAAATCTAGTATTTTTGGACCATCCATGTCACGGACATTAGCACTAATGAATTAGATGACATTGACTCTCTAGATCAATAAGAAAGTTGGATGATGATGCTCTCCAGAGTTTTTCACATGGTGTCCACGTAGTGGCATGACATCCACCCCCTCTAAACTTGCATATCCTCGGGTATGTGACAAAATCCTAGTTATCACCAGATTATGAGTCCTCCTCGTCCTCTACAACCATATCCTTTGCTTCTTGATCTTCCATAACTTCTTGGCTAGCCCCTTCCATAACCTGCTCAGGGGGTGGCTGATTTATAGCTTTAGGCTGATCCACACTTCTTCTTGTCACTCTTTTATATATCCATGCATTATCTTCATCTCTCTTTTGTTTCTCTTCTACAAGTACGTCCGTGTTTTACACCTTTGCAAAATATGCATACACTGAATATGCATCTATAGGTGATTCCCAACCAGCTATGTCATGAATGTCTTGCCTTGCATGAGACATTTCACTATTAGTAACTTTCCTCTTTTTAACTATATGCAAAGCATGTGTCCATATTGCAGCCTTTGGATCAACCGACTATGCATTCTATCCAATTTTAGACCAAAAGTAGAAGCATGTACATCTGCATAAGCATTTCAGATAGCAAAGTCTTCCAACAACTTTTGCATACCTCCCTTTCCAAAATTCAAATCAAGAAGCAATCCTATTTCTTGTGCATGGATCTTGCAATCTTTCCAAAAGTTGAGCTGTCGTTCCAAGGCCTCTTGATATGCAACACAATCCTTTCTCTCATGCCCCAAACTATCACAACACATATATCTTTTTCTTGGTTTAGGGGCTACTACCCATCCCATTTTCTCTTGTCCTTTTTCATCCAATTTTGTGACCTTTAATTGAAGATCCCACATGCCTTTGACCAATTCATCTAATACATCTTCCCTAACATTGGGAACAATAGCATGCACAACAATAGGGTTAGCCACAAAAGCAGGTGGCTTATTAGATACATCAACTGTTTTGCACGTAACAATGGGCAAGATAGAGACATGCACATTCCATTGAAAAATACTAATGACTGATCTTCGATCGTGTGTTACTTCCTTTAAAAAAGCCAAAGTATTTTAATTGCAAAAGTGCATCCTAGTTCCATGAATTAACCATGCATAATTGCAATATTTCGACGTAAATCAAGAATAGGAAGAAAACCTGGACTTGTGGGTTCGGTGAAATGTCCACATGAATGTTAGGAGATTATCCTCTTGTGGTTGCGCCTTGTTCCTTTATAGGGGCCATCGTGAATTTACCTTCTTGTCTTGGCAGCAGTCTTATGATCTTGGCTGGTCTCCCTCGTACGCACAATTCCCTTTGAGGTATGGCTTCCTTGACTGAAGTATTGACTTGCGGAATTGGGCTTTGGAAGGCCTTAGGGTTCGGAGCTTGGCCCTTCTTTCTTTCAGAAAAGAGGGATTTCTTGAGAGGGTTCTTGCGAAAGCCTTGCGGAAACGGAGGCTTGAGAGATTCTTCTCCATGAAATTCCGACTAGGAATGGTTTTATGGGCTTTGCGGAAATGGGAACTTATGAACTTCTCCTTCCTTTCATAGAAGTTTCGTGGATAAAGTTCTTTATGGAGAGGGAGTATGGGGGAAAAATTAGAGATGGGTTTATGGGGGGATCCGAGTGGGAAGGGGCTTAGAGAAACCCCTCTTCTTCAAAGTCGTGATGTGCTTATTTGAGGATCTAATGGGGAAGCCTTATAAGCTTCCTCCTCGAAGCTCGAAGGGAAGAAAAGTTATCTTAGGAGGGTTCAATGGGAAGGCCCTTAAACCCAGCAAGGAGATTGGGCTTGTGACGGCGGATGCAATGGGAGGGGGCTTTTTTTTTTTAAAAACTAGGGTAATATGGACTTGTGTGGGGAATCCACAGGAAGGGGGGCTTGGAGGAGTCCCCTTAGAAGCTTCTAAGAAACTTCATGGTTTCTTCTGGGGGCATGTTTAGTCTACATGGAAGAGAGAGGGATGATAGTTACGTGGAGGGGGGAAAAGGATGATGCCCACATGGATGAGGGAAGGGGTGGTGTTGATGTGGAGTGTGGGGGGTCCTTGAGATAACGGCGGCGAATCCGATCAGCTGTTGGTAGTGGCTAACGAGCCACATGTGGTGGCGTGACAACTGGCAGCTCCCTCCAGCATGGATCCCGCAGCTCTCCCCTCCTCCACACCTTGGCACGGCGATTGGCGGCTCCCTCTCCTCCTCATGGCGTAGCGACTTCTGCAGCTTCTTCCTCCTTCACACTCTCCCTTTCACCCCCTTATAGGGGGTTTTTATAGTCTGGGGGGGAGAGAAGATCTCCCCCCTAAGTGTCCCCTTGCATGGCGTCTTCCCCTCCACCTCTAAGTTTCCCATTATAGCCCATCCCCTTCCCTCATCCACGCTTCAGCTGGGGGAAGGTAAACCTATTATTATCCTCTTGACCTCCTCCTAAGAGGATGCTCACCTGCGGTTATGCGGGTTTTTAAACCTCGGTCCCATTTTGCCACTGGAGAGCCATGATACCTCGCGTACAGCTTAAAGATTGCACCGTCGGTAACTTCAATGCCGGAATTTTCATTTTCATGAGTCTCACGCGGGCTAGTAATATTTTTCAATAGAAATATTACATCATTTTGCCATGGTAGATGTACGTGTCTTTGGTGCTCGACATATGGGCAAGAAGAAAGAGGATGGGAAGGCAAGAGCCATTGTATGCACTCTATTGGATGCACATAAGAGAACTATACTTTTAGATAGTAGTTGAGTATACCTCAAGGGAATAGACTTTTATGTAAATGAGGATTTCACCCCCATGCAACAGGAGGAACGTTGAAAGCAATACAATAAGTCAAAGAAATCTAGTGATAACACTTCAAAGGGTGCTTAGGGATGCGTGACCCATGGGAGCTGCTTGCTTGTGAAGGTGTTGTTTTGGAATTGCAGAGGGTTTCTATGGCATAAAGGTGAAAGCATTAATGCTATGGTTGGTGATGTTGACATTGTCTTCCTTGTCGAGACATGGGAGTGGGAGACATGTACAATTTTAGATATCCTAGGGTACATAATCCATAGTGCATATTAGCCACATGTAGGAAAAAGAGGGCAAGGAGGAGTTGCATGCATATACAATTGTCATGTGGAAGGAATGATTGATGTATGTAAAGTAGACCAACATAAGTGGTGCATATGGATTATGCTCAAGCACACTACAGTGATGTACATTGCGGGATGTTACATTCCACATAAGGAATCCCCCTTCTATGCACGAGATGAAGTGGATTTGCAAGAACCTTTTAAAGATTTGAGTATGGATGCATGCACATATATGCAAAAAAGACATGTGATGATCTTAGGTGACTTAAATGTGTGTATTGGACATATGCAATTTCAGCCCATAATGCGTTATGAGCTAGACAAGGAAGAGGTTGTGGATGTAGATGCACGTTGGTTTAGATAGTTTGAGGATACATACATTAACACTCATGGACGTGCTTTGATGGATATGGTTAATGTTTTGCACATGCCGATATTGAATGGTATGAATTGTTTCCTTGATACTAAAGGATACACATGCTACTCAGCTAGTGGAGGTTCGAGTGTGGTAGACTATGCAGTGGTACAAATGAATGACTTATGCATGATCAATGAGTTTTGACTAGGTGGAAAACATCCAGAATTGGATCATATAGCTTTGGGCTTGACACTTGATATTTTCCACCATGGAGGACATGTAGGGACACAGTAGGTACGGGTGCATTCCGTATTGATGTAGACAAGAAAAAAGCATATGTTGGTCACCTGGATAGTCTTATGAGCAATCTTACTAGGAGCACATGGGCTGATATGAGAGATCCAATGTTAATGGCTATAGAGGTTTTTGGGAAACCAAAGAGTAGTCACAAAAATTTCAAAGGATTTCCATCCAAGAAATGGTTTGATGATGAATGTAAGGCTACACGTAGAAAGGTGAAAATCCTCCCTAAGGGACAAGAACAAAGTGAGGCAGAAAAAATGACATAATGCTCTCACGTATAAAAAGTGATGACGATATGTAGTGGCCAAAGAAAGTGAAGATGCTAGGGAGTTTGAGAAATTTCCAAGGCAAGCATGGAGAAAATTCCAAACCAAACGGTCTAATTTATGGGGGATTCTAGAGATGGTGACATGCTATTGTATGCTGCATAACTTTACATACATAAAGGGGTACATCCCATCAAATGTGATGTACATATGAAACCGTTTAGTGATGTGTTCACTATAGAAACATTGGAGGTAGCCCTCAACAAGACGGCTAATGGAAAATCATGTGATACTTTGCAGTTGAATGCAAAGATGTTGAAATGGACAACAAAGGAGACAAGACTATTTATGTTGCATGTGATACATCATGCTTTTGCATATGGTTTTCCCCAAGAATGGTAGGAGAATCAGATACAACCGTTGTATAAGGGAGGAGATTGCAATTTTCTCACAAACTACTACACGATTATGGTCAGTTTAGCCATGGCAAAGCTATTCAGCACTATCCTCAAAATGCAATAGAGTAAATGGGCAAAAAGTAATAACAAACGATCTTATGGACAAGCAGGTTTTTGCCCTGGTCATAATTCCATAGACCATTTGGTTACTTTACGTGTGCTTATGGATGAGAGTTGGCTTGAGGGAGCAACCTTGTATTGTTGTTTTGTGGATTTTAAGAAGGATTTTGACACCATACCAAGGGTTGTCTTATGGAAATGAATGCAAGAATTCTCGGGGGGGGTCACTCTTGAATATATGTATATATAACGTGAGTTCAAAATAAGGGGGTTTTAAAATACTATTTTTATACATTTTTTACATACAGAAGGGTGTCATATAAAGGGGTTACTTACAGGTTGAATAGAAAAGGGTTGTGTTTATTCAAGCAAAATTTACAGATTAGGATATTTATAAATAGGCCATGAACGCACGTTATATCGAGGATATATATATAGTGAACCCCCCGAGCAAGAATTAGAGGTTCCAAATGATCTATGCATGGGAATTTACAGGATATATCAACGAGTGGTGTGTAACAGGCTATCACAAGTATTTGAGAGTAATATGGGAGTCAAACAAGGTTGCTCGCTCTCCCCTACATTACTTGGTTTATGCATTAATAAGATAGAGGAAATACTTCTCATGGCTATGAATGAAGTGGAATCCAAAAGCCCACATATTGGTATATTTGTTATCTTGCTCTCCTGCTTTATGCAGATGATCTGGTCTTTTTTACATATACTGGGGAATGTATGTTGCAGTTCATGGGGATTCTTGAACGATTTTATCAAGATAGTGGTTTGATGGTGAATGTATTTAAAAAAAATCTAATGGCTATGCGCACCAAGCAATCAAAGACCCACCAAAAGTACATTATGCCGGATAGTATATAGAGGTAGTATCTACTTTCAAATACTTGGGGATTGAGATATCTGTAGACCATAGATGGCATACATGTGTGGAGCGGTGATTAGTAGCAGGGAAAAGTAAGTATTATCACTTTGAAAACGACTGCAACCATACAAATACTAAATGTTGAAAAATAGGTTGTATGATTTTTGATGCATATATTCTACAAATGGTATTATAATGAGTGGAAGTGTGGGTGGAGCATGTCCTCATCTGCATGGAATGACATTGAGAAGCTACAAAAAGCTTTTATTCGTAGACATTTGGGCATCAAAAGTACCACACCATATGTACTTATGCTTTTGGAAACTAGCCATCAGCCAATCGAGGTACATGCTATGATCCAAGTACTGAGATACCACCCGAGTACATCAAATGGATGAGAATATGCTCCCTAAATGGGCATGGGATGCTAGCACATGCCTACATAAAACATGGAAAAGTAAAGTGCTTTCAACAGGATGGGTACTCAATATGAGAAAATGGTTTAAAGGGTGGGGAGTGGATGTTGGGGTAAAGGCGCCTCCGCCTAGCCGCCTGTGTATTACTACACTAATAGTACCTGCCACTGCACACTTCATAGGTGATGGGAACCGCCCGTCACAGTCACTTATTCTTTATTCTTTTAGTGATAGTTTGAATAAAGGAAGGCCCGGCCACACATTGTGGTTGTTGGAGTTCCCATTTGTGTCCCTCTCTCTTCTTGCTCTTGCTCTCCGTCATAGCTCACTTTCAAGCAAGCTTCGATCCTTCTTACCTTTCAAGTGGTATCAAAGCGAGGCTTCCCAACTTTTTGAGCTTGGTTCATGGCATTCTTAGCTTCCATTCCAATACCTATAGCATTGGGTCTCCTTCCCGGAGCCATAGCCGACCTTGAGCTCTCGTCACTCCTCGGATTCCTAAGCACCTTCGTGGCCAATTGAGGCATCCTCATGGCATTGCTACAAAGGTATTGAAGTGTTCTTTTAGTATCTTTATTCAGTTCTCAGGTTGCAGTCAAACAGGGCAGCAAACCCTTGGATCTTGGATCTTGCTTCCTCTTGCATTTGGGCACTTGAGGCTTGTTGTGGGCCTCCCTAGGCACCCCCCGAAGCCTCCAACCACTACCATTGAGGCCATGTGGATGCACAGGAGAAGAAGAAGGGATCAGAAAATTTGTGCCATTTTTTTGGTTGTTCTGGATATTACACTACAGCATCTCACCTACTCCTCATTGATGGCTATGTCATGCTTCTTTAGGCTTGGCAATGCACTTGGCAATGATCTCTAACTTTGGTTGAAGCCTCCTTGATCATTGGCATCAGTTTTGGGTCTGATATATACATTCCCAAGACTATTTACAATAGTCCCATAGTCATGTTATGCATAAGTAACATTGGCATCTACTGCTATGCTTGTTTGGGCACTTCTACTTAACCAGTTTGGTACCTATTGATGCCCGATTGTTTGGGGGATGCAAGGCACATGTTATGCCATCATTTTGGACTGATTTTCTTGCTAAAAATACTCAGTTTTGAACAATAAATCACTACTATACCACAGTGGGCTGAAGTCTATTATCTCATGTTTGGTTATGTCTATTGGTTTCGGGCTATGTCTTTGGGATATGCAATGAAGTATTGACCTTCAGGGTACGACATCGAGCTTATCTTTGGTTTTGGAATGATTTTGAGCTTATATTAAGATCTCACTCTGTTGTTCTTCACTGGCGTTTGGCTTCAGTTGGTATGCTTTGGACCGGTCTATGCCTATTGTCACTACTTGACATTTAGGCCTCTTGCATTTATGCTTTGGTCAGATATGGATGCTACTTGGTTTGCCCATGCTTGATAGTTACTTAGAGCTTCATCTTTAGATGTATTTAAGCATTTTGGATCTACTAGGAATTACATTTGGTTGTCCATTACATGCTCTTTGAATGCTTTCAGGCTTATGCTTTACAGGTCTGAGATAGCTTGGAATTTATGCTCCGAATGTACCCTATTAGGATTTGGTATGTCTGATGCTAGGTATTTGATATATTAGAGTGTTTCTTGCTCTCTTTACATTTGACTTCACTTCCAGTGGGAGCCTCTTGGTATATTCGGATGTACACAGAGTCTTATTTACAGGTGAGCTTGAGCTTGTGGAACAGTTACATGCATTTATCGTCTTGAGAGCTTTAGTTCTGCAGTTTGTCTGTAGTGGAATGATTTAATATGACTATTGATGCAGGCACCTATCTCTGTCATAAGTTTGTCAGTTTTGTATGCATCTTGGATGGTTACATATTGAGATTCTTGCTCTATCAGTTGTGCTTGTGCTTGGTCTCTTCTCTTACCCTGAGACCCATTACATGCATGACTTCTGGACCTATGAGATGTCTTTTGCCTGACAGGTTATTGGTTTGACAGTTCTTGGTACCTTCTTGCCCCTCGAAACTCACTGTTGGATGTATCTTGTTACCTGGAAGTTGCAGTGACATATGTATCAATGATTGCTTCATTTTGGGATAATTTTACATACTGCTGTCATTTATTACAGCAAGCTGAAATCTACATATTTTGAGCACTTCTATGAGGGTAATGCTTACTATTTGATGTTATCTTGGTCATATTTGGTGGACAGGTGCTTCTCTTAGTGAAATCCACCCTTTCAGCAAGTTTTAGCAGTGGTTTTAGTGCCTTTATTGCTAATTAAAGCAACTTGCAATTTTACTTTTTTGCTTTTATTTGGGACAGTATGGCTGGTCATTTGAAAGACACAGCTTTCTTTAACATTGCCAAGTTGGATGGTACCAACTATGGGTATTGGAAGTCCCGAATATGGTAGGTTTTGGTGCAG